>NC_064250.1:73163443-73776443 GCF_003254725.2 Canis lupus dingo
CTCTTCTGTGGAAGGAAGGAATTGTGCAGGGACTGTGGTGGGGGAGCCCGGGGACAGCAGCCGGCAGAGCAGGGCTGACCAGGGCAGCACCTTGGACAGGGCCTGCGTGGGGGATGTGGGTCAGGGCTGCCTGGGCCAGGGCTCCAGGACGGGCCTGCAGGGGCAGTGAGCACCACGTCCGCCATGCCCTTGACCTCAGTGGGATGTACTAGCACTGGCTCTTCATGCCTACCCACCAGAGCACCCCTGTGCAAGCTGTCAATCACAGCGAACCTGGGCGGTCGGGCTCTGGGCCATGTGGAAAATCCTTTCTGCTCTCTCACCTATGGCCCTGAACCTGTTCTGAAAGAGCACGGTCTTCGGGTTATAGGGTTACAGAAGCAGGGACGGGAAGGAGAAAGCAGTTCAGCAGGGAAGTTGCTGGTGCTGGATGGCGTTGTGGGTGACACAGGCTGATGGCCCTCCATGTGGGCAGTGAGTGACTTGTAGACCTTCAAGTCCTGTCCATCATCCTATGATCTCATGTATCTTAAAGTCATGGACTACATGTACCTTTCTATCCTGAGTACCTGGCACTAAGGCTCTTAGTTTCATTTTGCTTCCAGTTAATTGAGCTTTTGGATGTTTGTATTCATGTCTTCATCAAATGTCAGAATTTGTCAGTCCTTATTTCTTCAAATAGTCTCTCTGCTTTTTTCTGCCTTTTTTTTTTCTGGGACTCTCACAAATAGTATGCAGATTCACTTGATGGCATCTCACAGGCTTATTCACTTTTTTTAAAAAAGATTTTATTTATTTATTCATGAGAGAGAGAGAGAGAGAGAGGCACAGAAACAGGCAGAGGGAGAAACAGGCTCCACGCAGGGAGCCCGACATGGGACTTGATCCCGGGTCTCCAGGATCAGGCCCTGGGCTGAAGGCGGCACTAAACTGCTGAGCCACTCAGGCTGCCTGACTTATTCACTTTTATTCAATCTTTTTTCTTTCTGTTCCTGAGATTTGGTCATTTCAATTGTCCCATTTTCTAGTTCATTGACTCTTCTCAAGGAATCATTGCTAAAATCTGCTTTGAATCTCTCTAGTGAAATTTTATTTCAGCTAGTATAGTTTTCATCTCCCAAATTTCTTCTTAGTTTCTTTTTAGATTTTCTATTTCTGTATTGATATTTGTATTTTGTTCATACATCATTTTCTTGAATTTCTGCCTATAGTTCTTTTTTTTTTCAGGGAAATACAAATCAAAACCACAATGAAATACCACCTTCACACCAGGGAGAATGGGGAAAATTAACAAGGCAGGAAACAACAAATGTTGGAGAGGATGCGGAGAAAGGGGAACCCTCTTGCACTGTTGGTGGGAATGTGAGCTGGTGCAGCCACTCTGGAAAACTGTGTGGAGGTTCCTCAAACAGTTAAAAATAGATCTGCCCTATGACCCAGCAATTGCACTGCTTGGAGATTTACCCCGAAGATACAGATACAATGAAATGTGGGGACACCGCAATCCCAATGTTTATAGCAGCAATGTCCACAATAGCCAAACTGTGGAAGGAGCCTCGGTGTCCATAGAAAGATGAATGGATAAAGAAGATGTGGTCTAAACAATACTTGTATCCATGTACTCAAGAAAGGGCCCCTTTTCCCACCTTACACTAAAGAAAGAGCCTATAGTTATAATTTATGGACAGATTGATTGTTATCTTTTCTTGTGTAGGGTCTTTTCTTGACTTAGTGAGATCTGGGGTTACCACAGAAATGGTTCAGTATATCACAGCTCCTATGGAGTTAGTCCAGTCACAGATATGCATGAGATTCTATTCATTGGATCAGAATCAAAATGATACTTTGATCCACTTGAGCCATTAAGTGCTCCCTATTATATAATATGCCCAGGCCTGCAGAATGAAGCAGACCCTTTTTATTGTGAATAATAATGAGGACATATTTTTCTTTATATTGTTTTATTTCTTTGCACTGAGTGTGAGGAAGATAAAAGGTTTAGTAAAAGTAATAAAATCAGTACAATCACTAACTTTTCTATGTATATATTATTTTGCAATATAGGTGAATATTACTAATTGATTTGATTCTTCTCAGAGGGTGCTGCTCTTTAATGAAAATGATAGCTAATGGTTTTTTTCTCCACTCTGCTTTCTATAACCAGTGTTTTAATATTTGTGTGTTCTTTATAAAATTTAGAAGTAATTCATTATTGAATTCTGTTTCCAGAATTGGTATGTATGTAAACATGGTAGTACAGCCATTTTTTTCATACATGAGTATAAATAAAATAGTATTTTTTAAAGTATATAAAAAAAGAAGATGTGGTCTATGTATACAATGTAATATTACTCAGCCATTAGAAATGACAAATACCCACCATTTGCTTTGACGTGGATGGAACCGGAGGGTATGATGCTGAATGAAATAAGTCAATCGGAGAAGGAAAAACATTATATGGTCTCATTCATTCTGGGAATAAAAGAAATAGTGAAAGGGAATAAAAGAGAAAGGAGAGAAAATGAGTGGGAAATATCAGTGAGGGAGACAGAACATGAGAGACTCCTAACTCTGGGAAACGATCAAGTGGTGGTGGAAAGGGAGGAAGGTGGGGGGTGGGGGTGAATGGGAGATGGGCACTGAGGGGGGCACTTGACGGGATGAACACTGGGTGTTATTCTGTATGTTGGTAAATTGAACACCAATAAAAATAAATTTATTATTAAAAAAAGGAAAGGGAGTTGGGTGGGGCGTGGGGCGACTGGGTGACGGGCACTGAGGGGGGCACTTGACGGGATGAGCCCTGGGTGTTATTCTGTATGTTGGCAAATTGAACACCAATAAAAATAAATTTATTTTTTTAAAAAAAGGAAAGGGAGGTGGGTGGGGGGTGGGGGTGACTGGGTGACGGGCACTGAGGGGGGCACTTGATGGGATGAGCACTGGATATTATATGTTGGCAAATTGAACTCCAATAAAAAATAAATTAAAAAAAGATTATTTCTGTATTGATATTTGTATTTTGTTCATACACCATTTTCTTGAATTTCTGCCTATAGTTCTTTGAGCATCATTAAGGTGGTTGTTTTAAATCTTTGGTAGATTTGCCATCATTTCTTTTTTGGGAATGGTTCTCTGTGTGGGCAGCTTGAGTATTGTGTTGAGTTGTCAAATACCGGGAACACAGGAAACAGTTCTGAAGTGCACTCAGCCAAGTTTGACCCAGTTCTCTCCAAGGGTCAGTGGCTGTACCAGCATGATCCAGTACCTTCCAGGAGTCAGGGGCTGTGCCCAGTATGACACAATACCTCCAGGGATCAGGGACTTCCCAGCATGGCCCAGTACCTTCTGGAATTCAGGGGCTATGCCCAGTGTGACCCAACACCTCCAGGAGTCAGGGCGTGTGCTCAGCATGACATAATACCTCAAGGGGTCAGAGACTGTGCCCTGTGTGACCAGCACACTGCAGGGTCAGGGGCTCTGGACAGCACTGGGCCCATGTGGCTTGAGAAGACCCCAGGAGTTCCCTGAACCTCCTCTTGGCCAAGCCTTTCTGGCTGTGTGTGCAAGCGTCCTGGGGCTGCTGTGACAAGAGCCACAGATTGACTTGAGCAGTAGAAATTTCCCTTCCCAGCTCTGGAGGCCAGATGTCTCAAGTCCGGGGTGGGGAGGCAGGACAGCCCTCCCCCCATAGGCTTCATGGGGGGTCCTTCCTGCCTCTTCCAGCCTCTGTGGGCCACACATGCCCCAGGTTGTGGCCACGTCCCTCCGGCCTCTGCCTTCGTCTTCATGAGGCTTCTCTTCTGCATCTGTGTCTCTCTTTGTGTGCATCTTGTAGGACACCTACCATCGGGTGTAAGCCTGGAGCTTCTCATCTTAAGCTCATTGACTTGAATCAGATCTGCAAAGACCCCTTTTCCAAACAAGGTCACATCCACAGGTTCATTGGGGGTGGACATAGCCCCCAGGCGCCAGCATTCAGCCCACTGTGCTGGGTTCCTAAGAAAGGGAGAGAGAGAGGGAGAGAGTGACCTGACATGGTGGCCTCTCATTCGGGGTGGACATAGCCTCCAGGCGCCAGCATTCAGCCCACTGTGCTGGGTTACTAAGAGAGGGAGAGAGAGAGGGACAGAGGGACCTGACATGGTGGTCTCTTGGTGCCCAAGGGCATGTGAAGTTATCATCCCTGGTACTGTCCCCCACGCCCTGCTCTCAGCCTGTGCTCCCCGTGTGACAGGTCTTTGCTGGCCCTGCCTGACCAGTGACTGGCACACCTCCTCCCAGGCTCGGGCAGATGCCTCCTTCCCCTGTGCAGGGGTCTCTGGTGCTCGGGGCCTGTGTGAGCCAAGCCCTGGTTGTCCTCGAGCTGGGGTCCACAAGGCAGGTCTCCTGAACTGGGGCACCAGTCAGACAAGGAAGACGCTCAGCACTGCCCTGAGGTATCCCCAGTCCAGGGGATGGGAGGAAGGCCTCTAGGCCTGGACCTCTGAGAACCTGGCAGGTAGGGGTGGGTTGTGGTACAAAATGAATAAAGTCTCTTGTGATATTATTTTATTATCTATCTATCTATCATCTATCTATCTATCTATCTATCTATCTATCTATCTATCATCTATCTATCTATCATCTATATCTATCTATCCACCCATCTATCATCAATGTATCTCTGCAAGACCTCTATAGCTGTTGGAGCCTGGTGTGGACTGCGCCATGGATCTATGTTTTGTGGTTGCCCAGAACAGGGGTGGGGACCATGGAGTGGCTTTCTGGAGGTGCCCATGCATCCGATTCTGGGTTGTTGGGGCAGATGCAGGTAGCAGGCACAGGACACTGAGGTCCAGACTGCTCTGCTCTGGCCTTCACAGCTGTCCTGCCTGCAGAGTCCCACACTGTGCTGCTTTTGGACAACAGTGACCTGGGACAGACAGTAAATGGGCAGCTTCTCAGCTGTGCATGTGTGTGTCTGTGGGGGGGGGCAGTGCCTCTGTGTGCACGTGTGTCTCCATGTGCATGTGAGTACTTGGGAGCCAGAGTATGCCTGTGTGTGCATGCATGTGCAGGAGCATGTGTGTGCATGGTGGTCTGTGTCTGCATGTGTGTATACTCTCTCTCTTACCTCTTATCATTTCCTCCTGTTTCCTGGACTCTGGGTCACAATTTCTTACCTCTCATCAATCTCCTCCTAGTTATGAACTCAGGGTATCTATCTCATATGTGTTTCTTGCTGGTTCAGTGACCCTAGGTTCCTATCTCTTACCTTACATCAGTGTCTTCCTGCTTTGTAATTCTCATGTCTCTTCCTGGTTTGGTGACTCTGGGTCTATCACTTACCTCTAAATTGTCCTCCTGGTCATTTGACTCTGGGTATCTTTCTCTTACCTTCATCAATCTCCTCCTGCCTCTGTGACTCTGGGTCTCTACCTTTTACCGCTCATGTACTTCTTGCCTTTTTGTGGCCCTGGGTCTCTATCTCTTACTTCTGGTCTATCTCCTGCTGGTTGTTTTACCTGAGTCTCTATCTCTTACCTCTCATCAAACTCTTCCTGGTTCTGTGACCCTTGGTCTCTATCTCTTATTTCTCATATGTCTCTTCCTGGTTCTGTGACTCCAGGCCTGTATCTCTTACCTCTCATCATTTCATCATGGCTCTGTAACATTGGGTCTGTCTCCTACCTCCATGAATCTTTTCCTTGTTATGAACACTGGGTATCTATCTCTTACCTCTGATCTGTCTCTTGTTTGTTCTGTGACCCTGGATCTCTATCTCTTACCTCCATCATTTTCCTCCTGCTTATGTGTCCCTGGGTCTCTATCTCTTACCTCTCATCATTCTCTTCCTGGTTATGTGACTCAGGATCTCTATTTCTTATGTCCCATCATTCTCCTCACGGTTCTGTGACTTGGGTCTTTGTCTCCTATCTCTCAAAGTTCTCTCTTGGTTTTGTGACTTTTGGTCTTTATATCTTAACTGTCGCCATTCACTTCCTGGTTTTATTTATTTTTTAATATTTTAATATTTTATTTACTTTTTAAAGACTTATATTTATTTATTCATGAGAGACACAGCAAGAGAGAAAGAGAGGGAGACAGAGACAGAAACAAAGACATAGGCTGAGGGAGAAGTAGGCTCCCTGCAAGGAGCCCAATGTGGGACTCGATCCCAGTTTCCTGGATCTCACCCTGGGCCAAAGGCAGATGCTCATTGCTGAGCCACCCAGGCATCCCTTTTTTAATGTTTTGATTTAAATTCAATTTAATTAACATATAGTGTTTTATTAGTTTCAGAGGTAGAATTTAACGATTCATCAGTTGCATATAACACTCATTGCTCATTCCATCAAGTGCCTCCCCTTAATACCCATCACTCAGTTACCCTGTCCCCCAACCCACCTCCCCTCCAGCAACCCTCAGTTTATTTCCTATAGTTAAGTGTCTCTTATGGTTTTGATTAGGACTAAGTTAAACCTTTATGTGAATTTGGTAAGAAATGCAATCTCTAAAACATTTTATTTTCTCATTCAGCAGTATGGTATGTAGCTCCTTGTATTCAAATATTCTCTCTAAATGAGTGGGAAATATCAGTGAGGGTGACAGAACATGAGAGACTCCTAACTCTGGGAAACAAACAAGGGGTGATGGAAGGGGAGGTGGGCGGGGGGGTGGGGGTGACTGTGTGATGGTTCTGAGGGGGGAACCTGATGGATGAGCACTGGGTGTTATGCTGTATGTTGGCATATTGAACTCCAAAAAAATATACAAAACCCCCCAAATATTCTCTCTTGTTCAGTCTTATTCATAGAAATTCTGCATTTTCACTTTAGAACTATGCTTTTTTTTGATATTTGATACTATTATTGATTTGATTCTGGGTCTCTCTCTCTTACCTCTATCAATTCATCTCCTGGTTCTGTAAGAGAACTAATTCATCTCCTCAGTCTCTATCTCTTACCTTTGATCTGTCTCCTGCTGGTTCTTTGACCCTGGGTCTTTATCTCTTACCTCTCATCAATCTCCTCCTGGTTCTGTTACCCTGGGTCTCTCTCTTAATTTTCATCTGTCTCTTTCTGGCTCTGTGACTCCGAAGTCTATCTCTTACCGCTCATCATTTGCCTCCTGCTTGTGTGACTCAAGTCTCTCTTACCCTTATTTGTCTCTCCTGGTTCTGGGACACTGGGTTTCCCTCTTTATTATTTCACAAAATTCTCCTCCTTTTTGTGTGACTCTATGTCTCTATCTCTTACCTCTCATCATCTTCTCCTGGTTTGCGACTCCTGGTCTCTATTGCTTACCAGTCCTATGGCTCCCAGTTCTATGGCTCTGGGTCACTATCTCTTACCTCTTATCATTCTTCTTCTGCTTGTGTGACTCTGTGTCTCTATCTCTTACCTCTCAATAGTTTCTTCTGGTTCTGTGACACTGGGTACATATCTTACTTCTCAAAATTCTCCTCCTTTTTTTGTATATTTTTTATTAGAGTTCTATTTGCCAATATATAGCATATCACCCAGTGCTCATCCCATCAAATGCCCCACTCAGTGCCCATCACCTAGGCACCCCATCCCCCTGACCACCTCCCCTTCCACTACCCCTTGTCCCATTTCCCAGAGTTAAGAGTCTCTCATGTTCTGTCTCCCTCACTGATATTTCCCACTCATTTTCTCAATTCTCCTCCTTTTTTGTGACTCTAGGTCTCATCATTCAACTCCTTGTTTTGTGACTCTGGATCTCTATTTCTACCTCTTATTATTCATCTGTGGTTCTGTGACTTTGGGTCTCTCTCTCTTACCTCTCATCAGTCTCCTCCTGTCCTGTGACTCTGGGTCTCTATATCTTACCTCTCATCAGTCTCTCCTGGTTCTGTGACACTGGGTCTCTAACTCTTACTTCTCAAATTCTCCTTTTTGTGTGACTGTAGGTCTCTATCTAATAACTTTCACCAATCTGCTCCTGCTTCTGTGACCATGGGTCTCCATGTCGTACCTCTCATCTTCACCTCCTAGGTCTGTGACCCTTGGTATATATCTCTTATTTCTGATCTATCTCCTGCTGGTTCTTTTACCCTGGCTCTCTATCTCTTACCTCTCATCAAACTCCTCCTGGTCTGTTACTCTGAATCTCTATCTCTTACCTGTTATCTCTCTCCTCCTGGTTCTGTGATCCTGAGTCTCTATCTCTTACTTCTCATCTGTCTCTTCCTGTTTACATGACTGTGAGTCTGTAATTCTTACCTCTAACCATTTCTTTCAGGCTCTTTGCTACTAGGTCTCTTACTGCTCATCAATCTCCTCCTGTTTCTGAACACTGTGAATCTCTTACCTCTGATCTGTCTCTTGCTTGTTCTGTGTCCCTGGATCTCTATCTCTTACCTCTCATTATTCTCTTCCTTGTTCTGTGACTCTGGGTCTTTATTTCTTACCTCACATCATTCTACTCCTGGTTCTTGACTCTGGGTCCCTATATATTACATGCCTTCATTCTCTGACCTTGTGACCTTCTCTTCATTCTGTGACCTTGGGTCTCTATCTCTTACCTCTCACCTCTCATCATTCTCTTTTGGATTTGTGACTCAAAGTCTCTATCTCTTACATCTCATCATTTACATCCTGGTTTGACTCTGTGTCTCTCTCCCTTACCTCTCACATTCAACTCCTGGTTTTTGACTCTGGGTTTCTCTTACATCTCATCATTCTCCAACTTTTTGTGTGACTCTGGATCTCTATCTCATACTTCTCATCATTCATCTCTTCCTTCTTAACTCTGGATCTATCTTGTACCTCTCATCATTCTCTCCTTGTTCTGTGACCCTGGGTCTCTATCTCTTTCTTCTCATCTGTCTCTTCCTGGTTCTGTGACTCAGGTCTTTACCTCTTACTTCTCATCATTTCCTCCTGGTTCTTAGTCTCTGAGTCACAATCTCTTACCTCTTATTCAACTCCTCCTGGCTATATGACCCTGGGTCTCATCTCTTACCTCTCATCAATATCCTCTTGTTCTGTGAACCCGCTATCTCTTACCTCTCATCATTCTCCTCCTGGTTCTGAACTCTGGGTATCTATCTCTTACCTCTGATCTGTCTCTTGCTGGTTCTGTGACCCTGGGTCTCTATGTCTTACTTTTCATGCCTCTACATGGTTTGATGATGCTGGGTCTCCATCTCTTACCTCTCAATTCTACTCCTGGTTATTTGAATCTGGGTCTCTTTCTCTTACTCTCATCAATTTCCTCCTGGCACTCGGACTCAGGGTCTCTATCTCTTACCTCTCATCATTTGCCTCCTGCTTATGTGACTCAGGTCTCATTCTCTTACCTATCATCAATCTCCTGGCTCTCTCACTCTGGCTCTCTATATCTTACCAATCATGCCCTCCACCCAGTTCTGTGACTTGAATCACTATCTCTTATCTCTCATCACTCTTCTGCTTGTTTGACTCTTGACCTCAATCTCTTACTTCTCATCATTTGTCTCCTGGTTGTCTGACTCTGGGCCTCTATCTCTTACCTCTCATAAATCTCCTCCTTGCTCTGTGACTTTGGGCCCTATCTCTTACTTCTCATCATTTACCTCCTGGTTATTCAACCCTGGGTCTCCATTTCTTACCCCTCATTATTCACCTCATGGTTCTGTGACTTTGGGTCTTTATATCTTTTTTTTAAATTTTATTTATTCATGATAGGCACACAGTGAGAGAGAGAGAGGCAGAGACACAGGCAGAGGGAGAAGCTGGCTCCATGCACCGGGAGCCTGACGTGGGATTTGATCCCGGATCTCCAGGATCGCGCCCTGGGCCAAAGGCAGGCGCCAAACCGCTGCGCCACCCAGGGATCCCTGGGTCTTTATATCTTACCTCTCATCCCTCACCCAAAGGTTCTGTGACCTCACCCAAAGGTTGGGTGTCTATCTCTTACCTCTCATAAGTTTCTCCTTGTTTTGTGACTCTAAGTCTCTATATCTTAACTCTCATCATTCACTTCATGGTTCTCAAACATGGGACTACTCCTCTTACCACTCATCATTCCCCCCATGATTCTGTGATTTTGGATCTCTATCTCCTGCTTCTCATTATTCCCTCTTGGTTTTGTGACTCAAGGTCTCTATCTCTTACATCTTGTCATTCACCTCCTAGTTCTTGACTCTAGGTTTCTATTTTACCTCGTATCTTTCTCCTCCTGTTTGTGTGACTCTATGTCTCTATCTCATACTTCTTATCATTTACCTCCTGGTTCTTGACTCTTGTGTTTCTTTATCTTACTTCTCATCTGTCTTTTCCTGATTCTGTGACTCCGGGTCTATAAATCTTACCTGTCATCATTTCCTCCGGCTTCTATGTGTCTGGGTCACAATCTCTACCTCTCATCGATCTCCACCTGCTCTGTGGTCCTGGATATCTATCTCTTAGCTCTCATCAGTCTCCTTCTGATTCTGTGACCCTGGGTCTTTCTTACTTCTCATCTCTACTAGTTTTAGTGACTCCAGGACTCAATCTCTTACCTCTCAGTTCTACTTCTGGTTATTTGAGTCTGGGTCTCTATCTCTTACCTCTCAAAAATCCCCTCCTTGCTCTGTGACTTTGGGACTTTGGGACCCTATCTCTTACCTCTCATCATTCACCTCCTGGTTATGTGATTTTAGGTCTCTATTTCTTACTCCTCATTATTCATCTCATGGTTCTGTGATTTTGGGTCTCTATTTCTTTTTTTTTAATTTATTTTTTATTGGTGTTCAATTTACTAACATACAGAATAACCCCCAGTGCCCGTCACCCATTCACTCCCACCCCCCGCCCTCCTCCCCTTCTACCACCCTAGTTCGTTTCCCAGAGTTAGCAGTCTTTACGTTCTGTCTCCCTTTCTGATATTTCCCACACATTTCTTCCCCCTTCCCTTATATTCCCTTTCACTATTATTTATATTCCCCAAATGAATGAGAACATATAATGTTTGTCCTTCTCCGACTGGCTTACTTCACTCAGCCTAATACCCTCCAGTTCCATCCACGTTGAAGCAAATGGTGGGTATTTGTCATTTCTAATAGCTGAGTAATATTCCATTGTATGGGTCTCTATTTCTTACCTCTCATCCATCACCTCCTGGTTCTATGACTCTGGGTCTGTATCTGCAACCTCTCATCCTTCTCTTGGTTCTATAACTGTGGATCTTTATCTCTTTTTTCTCATCACTCTCCTCCTGCTTCTGTGATCCATGGTCCTCTATCTCTTACTTCTCATTTCTCTAAATGTTTTCTGCAACTCTGGGTCTCTTTCTCTTACTTTCTTCCATGTCCTCCTGCTCTGTGATTCTGGTTCTCTATCTCTACCTCTCACCACTTGCCTCCTGCTTGTGTGACTCTGGGTCTCTAACTCTTACCTCTCAACAATCTCCTCCTGTTCTGTGACTCTGGGTCTCTGTCTCTCACCGCTCATCTACTCCTCCCACTTCTGTGACTCATGCCTCTATCTCTTAGCTCTCATTTCTCCTCCTGGTTATTTGACCTGTGTCTCTTTCTCATACAATCATCAAGCTACTCTTGGCTCTGTGTCTCTGGGTCTTATCTCTTACCTCTCATCAATCTCCTCCTGGCTGTGTGACATGGGGTCTCTATCTCTTACTGCTCATCTAACTTCTGGATCAGTGACTCTGGGTCTCTGTCTCTCCTCATCATTTACCTCCAGGTTCTTGACTCTTGGTCTCTATCACTTACCACTCATCAATCTTCTGATTCTGGGCCTCTGGGTCTCTATCTCTTACCTCTCATCATTCACCTCCTAGTTCTGTGACTCTGGGTCTGTATCTGCAACTACTCACTCTTCTCTTGGTCCTTTAACTCTGGGTCTCTATCTCTTAGTTCCCATCTTTCTCTTCATGGTTCTTTGACTCTGGGCCTCTATCACCTACTTCTCTTCATTCTCCTCCTGTTTGTGTGACTCTGGGTCTCTTTCCTTTGACTCTCATCCTTCTCTTCCTGGGTCTGTTATGCTGGGTCTCTATCTCCTACTTCTCATCTATTTCCTCTGGTCTGTTACTCTTGTGCTGTTTGATGCATAGTCTCTGAAGCTTGTGTAAGTCTCACATACTGTGTGTGGGTGATAGGATGCATGTGGAGATGTGAAGGGTGTCTGTGTGCTCGGACAATATTTGAGGGTCACATTTGGAAGCCCTAGAGCCTGTGAGCAGTAGTAGTCACAGGGTAGGCATCATAGCCCTGAGGGTGAGAGTGTAGTTCTGTCTGGGCTTGGTGTTGGCAAGGAGGACATGGGCTCCTCCTGTTATGGGAGATCCTGCCATACCCTTGGGAGTGGTGGGTGGGAAGTGGGATGATCATTGTTCCAGGGAATAGGAATGGGGCAGGTGCTGGCACGCAGAGTAGGAGGGGGCTGGGCAGGCTGTGTGGCCACTGGCAAATTGGCTTCTCAGGTAGATGTGTAGTATGAAGGGGCTGGAGGGTGGGTGTGAGCCTCAGGATGGTAACCTGGAGTCTCCAGGGTCCCTGAGGACTGGGTCATTCTCCTGGATGTGCTCTCTGTGGCACGTAAATCGTGGGTCCCAGGTCAGGAGTCTGTGGCTGCCCCTCCTGCCACCCTGACCACTGGTGAGACAGCCCCTGTTCTGCAGACAATTCCCTGTCACCCACAGGGAGCTGGAAGGGTGTTTCCTTACCAGCCCAGGGGGCCGCGGCCATGCTGATCAAGATCTGTGTTCTTCCTGGGCCTCAGGCTTCACTATCGGACTGCAGACTCAGAGCCCACTCCCCACTCCCACTGGCGGGCAGAATGGACAGTGGCTTGGCTCCTGGCCCCTCGGCCTCATGCTGGCCTGGGGAGGCCCAATGCTGCCAACAAACCCACGTCCCTTCCCTGGATACTTTACTTGAAAGAGCTGGGAAGTATGGTCCTGCCTCTGCCTCTGAGTAGTGTGTGTCCCCTATGATCCAGGGGCATCTCTCTTGGACCTGAGACCTCCCAGTCACCACAAGGCCAGAATCTCGACTCTGTAATTGCTGGCCCTGGATCTGCGGCCTGAGTAGACCTGCGTGTGAACAACCCTTCTTGAGTATTCATTGGTGCCCTGCCTACCCTCACTCCTTGTTTACCTGGAAAACACTGTCACTCTGTCCCCAGGTGGAGTTCACACAACATCCCCTTAGGGTCTCTCCTGACCCAGTGCCCTGATCACTTGACTGGTGTCCTGCTTTGCTTACCTTTGCCAATGCTCTCCCCATGGCCTTGCCTGTCCTGGCCTTCACCAGTGATCCCATCTGGTACTTGTGCCTGGACACAACCAGCCTGCATTGGCCTAAATATGTCCCCCAAATTCAAGTCTTGTGTCGTGACCCTGAACCTCAGATTGTGGCTGCATTTGAGATGGGTTCTTTGAGAGGTAGCAAGGTGAAAGGAGGTCATTAGCCCCATCAGCATTGCTGTTCTTCCACATGAACTTCTGTATTTGTAAGAGCAGGTGTCAGGATATGGGCAGTATAGGAGGTCGGCCAGGGAGGACATGGAGAGGGGCCCTGTGAGGCATGTATCTCCCACTGCCGGCTACTAGGACTGTGAAAGCATAAATGCATGTGGTTTAAGATGCCAGAATCGGGATCTTTGTCTGGCAGCCTGCACTAACTAATACACACCCAACACATGTCCGTTGCTCTGTCCACGTCCAAGGCGGGCAGCCATTGTGCCTCCAGCCCCAGGCTGGGTCTGCTCTCCACCCAATTCCTACGGCTGGAGGGAGCCAATGCATGATGTGGCATGGCTGTGGATTTCACTCGCCCATCGACAGAGGAAGCCTTTCCCCAGTGATTTCTGGAATTTTTAAAGATTTTATTGTCTTCAAGAAAAGAAAGAAATTGTAAGGAATTAATAAGCTCCAGAAATGTAAAGAGATTAAAACAAGCTAGCCAAGCTACAAGAGTGGCTTTCATTTGCATGATCCCTGCACATTCTCTCCCAGGGGGTACGGGGGCTCTGCTTCTCCTCCGGGCACGGCTGTCTCAGGCCATGTAGGGGCTCCCACCTGGCAGTAGCTCTAGGACAGGCAGAGATCCAGGCCTTGGGGTTCCCCAGCCATTACCCATGGCCATGGGCACTCTCTCTGACCCCTGCTACTTCCCCGGAACTGCAAGCTAAAAGGAGTTCCTGCCCCATGGGACTCAGGTCCAGGCCAAGGACAGAGTGGGCTTGGTCTGCTGCCTTGGCCCTCCAAGATCCTCCAGCTCTGTCCATGGAGCCTGTGTCCTCCTGCCTGGGACCAGGTCAGCAGGCCCCTCTCCAGGAGGCCTGTCTGGGTGACATCACTGCTTCCCCAAGTGTTGTCATCCAGCAGCTGTGGGGCTTCTGCAGCAGCCTCAGACCCGGGCCCTCTCACTATGATCTCCTCCTTCTGGAGAAGACGTGACTGACCATTAGCAACACATCAGGAGTTTCCGTTTGGGTGACAACGACCCATGGCTTCCTCTCAACATGCCAGAACGTGCCTGTCTGGGGACATCCTGCATTCTGGAGCCTGGTCTGGATAGGGTGTGCACAGAGGCCATACCCTGCCCAGATAGACACTGGACTCACTGCCATCTGCCTCTTGGGGGATCAACATGCTGGTCTACCCAGGGGCCATCCCCTGAGAGCCATACTGCCCTATGCCTCAGTGTCCACATGGTCCCAGGTGTATCTTGGTGGCTGCTAGGAGGGGCCAGCAGGCGTCCATCAGCTCAGGTTGGAGGCATTCTTTTTGTTCCCTTGGTTCTCCAAACAGTGGACCAGGGGTCAGGATGCAGCCCATAGTGGCCATGAGGCCAGATGGTGGAGGTGAAAACCCAGGGTGGCTGTGAGGTCAGAGGGTGGCAAGGTCAGATGGCAGAGGAGCAGGCCTGGCAGCAGGCCAAGCGGTACACACCTAGGCACCCGTTTTGTACATGGGGTCTAGGGCAGTTCTGGACATCCTTCCCAGAGGGCTGGCCCTAGGCCCCCTGCCCGATCATATTCCTGTAGTCGGGGACAATCGTGCGCTTCAGCTCCACCACTGATGAGAAGATCCACTTCACCTGCATCAGGGAGGGGAGGGTGTGAGCTTGGCCTGGACCCCCACAGACTGCCTCCCTCCATGACCAAGCTCCTGCCCCCAAGGCTAGGTATTGTGAGGGGATCCTGGAAGGGACAGTGTGGGGAGAGGGAGCAGACAGTGAGAGGACAAGGTTGGGACTGAGAAGCGACAGTGTGGAGATAGTGAGGAGACAGTGAGGGGGGCTTTGTGGGGATTGTTTGGACAATGAGGGGAGTGTGAGGGGACTTTGTGGGGATAGTGAGAGGTTAGTGAGGAGACAGTGAGGACAGATGATGGGACGGTGTGGGGACAGTGAAGCATGAGTGAGAGGACATTTTGGGTTCATTGTGGGGACAGTGAGGGATTGTTTGGGGACAGTGAGGGGACTGTGAGGGGATTTTGTGGTGACAGTGAGGGGATAGTGAGGAGGCAGTGAGGACAATATGAGGGAACAGTATGGGGACTGTGAGGCATAAGTGAGCACAGCGTTTGGGACACTGTGGTGAGAGTGAGGGAACAGTGAGGAACAGTGAGGAGACTGTGTAGGGATAGTGTGGGGACAGTGAGAAGACAGTGAGAGGACTGTGTGGGGATAGTGAGAAGACAGTGAGAGGACAGTGTGGGGACAGTGAAGGGACAGTGTGGGGATAGTGAGGAGAAGATGATAAGACTTTAGGGACAGTGAGGGACAGTATGGAGATAGTGAAGAGACAGTGGGGGGATTTTGTGGGGATTGTGAGGGACAGTGAAAGGACTGTGAGGGGACTTTGTGGGAACAGTGAGGGGAGAGTGAGGAGACAGTGAGGACAGAATGTGGGGATGGTGTGGGGACTATGAGGTGTCAGTGAGAGGATAGTGACGGGCCAATAAGCGGACAGTTAGGGACATTGTGGGAATGGTGACAGGATAGTTTGGGAAAGTGTGGTGACAGAAGGGAACGGTGGGGGGATAGTGAGGAGACATTGAAGAGACAGTGACAGGACAGTGTGGGGACAGTGAAGGGACAGTGTGGGGATAGTGAGGAGACAGTGCGGAGACAGTGAGGGGACTTTGTGGGGGATTTTGAGGGACAGTATTGGGATAGTGAGGTGACAGTGAGGGTACTTTGTGGCGACAGTGAAGAGACAGTGGGGGGACTTTGTGGGGACATTGAGGAGAAAGAAGGGACAGTGGCGGGGAAATGAGGAGAGAGGGTGGGGACTGTGTGGGGACAGTGAGGGGAAAGTGAGGGGAGTGTTGGAACTGTGAGGAGACAGGGAGGAGAAAGGGGACAGAGTGGGGAGAGTGGGACACAATGAGAGGGCAGTGAGGGATAATGATGGGACATCAGGGGACAGTGAGGGATCAAGAGGGGGCAGTATGAGTATAGTATGTAGACAGTGAGGAGTCAGCGTTGGGACCATGAAGAGGCAGTGTGGGGATGGTGTGGGGACAGAAATGAGACAATGGATACAGTGATGAGTGAGTGAGGGGACAGTGAGAAGTCAGTGTGGGGACAGAGTGGGGACAATGAAGAGAAAATGAGGGGACAGTGTGGGGACATTGTGTGGATAGGGAGGGGAAGTGAGTGCACAGCAAAGAGTCAATATGCCAACAGAGTGGAGTCAGCATGTCATTGTGGGGTCCGTGCAGGCACATGGTGAGGGCAGTGATGGGACAGTGGGCTATAGTCCGGGGACAGTATGGGTGTGCCCACCTTGAAGAGGGTGACAGTGGCGCTGTAGCACACGCTGAGCAGGAAGAGGGTGATGAAGATGGAGATGGTGGTCCACAGCCCGTCCAGCTCCCCGTCCTGGTCCTCAGCACAGCTGTCATCCAGGATCAGCTCTGGACAGGAAGGGGGTGGTCAGTACTGGGCCGGCAGAGGGGCAGATTCCCTGAGGGACAGTCACAACCCTCTGCAACCCTGGGTGCCAGCCTCAGCACCCCAGCCCTACCGCTTTGGCCAGGCCAGTGGAGGACCCACTCCCTCTCTGCTCTGCCCTGTGTTGGACCCTGTGGGGAGAAGGCGCCTTGACTGCCACACCTCCTCTTGCCCTGGGGGTCCAGGCTCTTGTGGGAGGGTCAGCGGAGAATAAAAAAGGGCCCAGAGTGACAGGGAGTGTCCCTAGTGAACAAGTGTGTGAGAGCATCAGGATAAGTTGGGTTGTGGGGGTTTTGTGCACGTCAAGAGGGGGTGTAGGTTCCCTGGGGCAGAGGAGGGCAGGTCGGTGTGGACAGTGTGTGGATGAGCTGCTGAGCAACTGATGGGCATTGGAAGGGGTGGGGACCAGGGTGTTGCCCATGGTGAGGGTTCCTAAGACTGGCTCTTCTCTGGGCACTGCAGTTGGTCCTGTGTGGGACCCAGGGTATAAGGTCTGTGTGTGTGTGTGTGTGTGTGTGTCTGTGTGTGTGTGTGTGTGTGTGTCTGTGTGTCTGTGTGTGTTACTGAGAAGGTGGCGGTGCTCAGCACGATGGGCTTGTTTTCAATGGATCTGAACTCAGTGTCCATGTGGAGGTCTCCAATGGTCCCTCCCCTGGGCACTCAGGGCCACCTGCCTCTGCCCCACTGGGGCACGGGGTGAGTGTCCCCATGAGTGGATGGGCCTGGCCCAGGGGGATGAACTCAGGTGGGACCTCCTCACCTGGAGGTAGGGTGGGGGACTGTACATGGATGGAGTGTCATGTCTGAGGGCAAATAGGGCCTGTCTTTTCCTGACAGGACAAGCATGGCTACTGTGTTGACAAGAGCTGCCAAGCAGAGCTCTCCGCAGGCTCAGGGGACAGGGAGCCCAGGGCATGAGGACAGGCCAGTGTCCCACAACTCGGTACAGAGGTGGGAAGGTTTGCGTGCTCATTTCCCTGAGGGTTCCTGGAGGGGACAACTCCTGCCATCCCCGTCCACACACCCCAGCCCTGGCTAGCTTCTGGCTGGATTGAGGGCCCACAGGGGCTGGACCTCTGGCAAAGTGCGCTCCCCAGGCTCAGGCGGCTCCTGGCCCCACGTTGTGGCAGCCTGTGCAGCCCTCCCCACTCGAGGTGCAGAGCTCACCCACCAATGGTGACACCTTAGACTCAGAGCTGGCCTGCCCGTACCACCCAGTGCCCGGGTGTCCTGGGCTCTGTCCCGGAAAGAACCATGACAGCGTGCAGGGTCCCAGGGCAGTACTGGGTGCTTTATTTCATGCCAGGTGCCTACCCGGGGTTATGTACACAGGGATGGGGGCTCAGGCATCCTCATGGGATCCTGAGAGCCAAGGGTGGGGGGCTTGCTGGGTGCCGGGCGTGTTGCTCATTTACCCGGAGAATGGGAGAGGGATTTCTGTGTGTAGTGGTTGTGTAGAGCTTCATGCATCACCGCACATATGAAGGTGTCTCCCCGCTGCCAGCGGCTCTTGTCCACAGAGAGCTTGCTGTACAGGAAGTAGGACCCGTCCTCGTCCAGCTGGGGCGGGGTCGTGCGGTACTTGCTCTCAGGCTCCTGCTGTCCATTGCTCTGCCACTCCACATCAATGTCAGGTGGGAAGAAGTCTTTGATCAGGCATGTCAAGCTGACTGTGTTCTTGCTCAACTCCTCCCGGGATGGCGGCAGGACATACACACTGGGCTGATGGGCCTGCCCTATGGGGTAAAGGATCAGCACAGATGGTCACTATCAGGGTGGAGGACTGGTATCAATTTACAGGGCAACTCTCCCTCCCTGCAGCCCCTATGCCCTGCTGCCTACCTCTGGCCTTGGAGATGGTCCTCTCGATCGGGGATGGGAGGGCTTTGTTGTTGACTTTGCACGTGAACTGCTTCCCCTTGAGCCAGTCCTGGTGCCCAATGGGGAGGACACTGACCACACGGTAGGTGCCATTGAACTGCTCCTCACGAGGCTGAGTCTTGGCTGTTTGCATCTGCTTACCGTCCACGAACCAGCTGATCTGCACCTCAGGGTCTTCTGGGTCCAGATCCACCACCACACATGTGACCTCAGGTGTTCGGGCAATCAAGAGGGTGTCCTTGGGTTTCGGGGGAAAGATGAAGACCGAAGGCCCTCCCAGCATTTCAGGGGCTAAAATGGAAGACACAAGGATGAGGTAGCACTTCGGTGGACTTCTCCAACACCCATTAGCCCATCAGGCTGTGCCTGGGTGTGCACCATCGGCTTGGGATGCAGAGCAGGGCCCTGCTGACTCACCTGGGCATTTGGGACAATCAGGTGGGCGAGGAACTCTTCCATTTTCTCTTTTGAGCACTGCAGAGAGAGCAGACTGGGGGTTACTGGGGGCCTGGTGTGGGCACAGGTCTTGGGGTGAACTTAGGGGACCCTCGAGCCGTGGCACCCAATGGGTCCTGGGAATACAGTGGGGAATGCAGCCTGTGGTCATCTGGACCAGGCAGCCACGCCCAGAGGACACCTTCCCAGAAAGGGGAGGCCTTGAGGACGGGGACACTGAGGTGACTCCCCGGTGACGTGGGTCTGGGAGGGACAGCTGATCTGGCTTGTCCCCAAGTGGACCCCTCTCTGAGGTCCGACGTCTCACCTGGCTTGTCTACTTTAGTTTTGCTGGCCGGGTGGGCCACGTTGCAGGTGAAGGTCTCGCTGGGCCACCTGCTGGAGGGCACTGTCACCATGCTGCTGAGGGAGTAGAGCCCTGAGGACTGCAGGACGGACGGGAAGGTGTGCACACCGCTGGTCAAGGAGCCGGAATTCCAGGACACAGTTACAGGCTCGGGGAAGTAGCCTGACACCAGGCAGGCCAGGGCCACCGTGGAGCCGGAAGTGGACCCGCAGCTGGGGGCCAGTGGGAAAACCGAGGGGGCCGTGGTGGAGGCTGCAAGAGAGGAGGCTGTGAGACCCCCAGGGTCTCAGGGGTGCCTGGCCTGGGGTGGCTCTGAGCACCACGCCCACATGCTTCAGGGAGTCTGCACACCAAGCGTGCGGCCCAGCTCGCTGTGGCCACAGAAGCTGGACTCATCGGCCTGGACAGTGCTGGGTGACCACCTGGATCACATCCCCAGGGCCTCGGCCACTGGGTCCCCATTCAGGTTTTCTCTGGCTGCCCCACCTGACCACAGCCTTTGTGGGAGCCCTGACCTGGGGGCCCTGCGCCCAGTGGGCTCCTGCTGGTCTCCTGAGCCCAGGCCTGCTATCCCCGTCCAACTGCGTCTTGCCCCAGCAGGGATTTGCACTGCCCAGGCCCCTCAGGATGGAGCTCAGGATGGAGCTCTCATCCTGGGCTACCATGTGCCCTCCAGGCTCCACGATGTCTGGGTCAGCTCTGCAGCCAAGCACCTGGGCCTGGATCCCGTCCCTGCCCGAGCCGTCGGGACTGTCCCAGGCATGGCTTCCTGACGTCCCTCAGGGCAGCTCCTGCCTTGGCCCCAGCCTTTGTCACCCCTGCTCTGGGGCCCAGGCAGCTCCCACAGGCCTCCCGCACCCAGGGCTGCCCTGAGCCTGTGCGCTCCTCGGGGTGGGAGGGAGCGTGGCCCTGCCCTGGCTGTCCCCTCCTGCATGGTGACAGCAAGTAGGCTGCAGCTCAGATGCCACCACCCGGCGGCTTGTCCCCTTGGACACTGGGCCCCGCTGCTCAGCTCAGGGCCCTGAAGCTGCCCTCGCATGCCCACCATGGCTGGCAGCCCTGCCTGGGGCTCCCCATGGGCCCCTTGTTCTCCTACCTCTGGATCCTCGGCCCTGCACCCCGACACCCGGCTGGCCCTGACCCTCCTCCCGGGCCGGTCTCAAGGTCTGCAGAACTGCACTGCTGCCCTTACTGGAAACCTGTGGCTCACTCATTCCTAGAGTGGCCCCCCTTCCCCTGGGCTCCAAGGTCTTCCTGGTGAGGCTCTGCTCCCCACCCGGCCTCACTGCCTCACACTCCCTGAGTCCAGGAGGCTCAGCTGCCCTGACCCTCAGCCCCTGCATGGGCGGCGCCGGCTCAGCCGCTGCACTGTGCAGCCCCGCTGGGCGCTCAGGCCTTGGTGCTGAGATTTTGGAACAAGGTGGAACCTCCCTGCCCCCCTGGGCCTCTGAGATGGGGCATGTTCCTGGGCTTCGCTGAGCTGAGATCTGAGTGCACCCCTGCCCCTCCTGCTCTCCACCTGCCCTGCTCCCCTGCACCTGCACCCCTGCTCCCTGAGATCCTGGGGTGACCCCTGCCCCTCCTGCTACCCACCTGTCCTGCTCCCCTGCACCTGCTCCCCTGCTCCCTGAGATCCTGGGGTGATTCATGAACCACCTGCTTCCCCGCTTACCCCTGCTCCCCTGCACCTGCTCCCCTGCTTCTGGGTTCCTGGGGTGACCCCTGCCCCTCCTGCTCCCCACCTGCCCTGCTCATCTGCACTAGCTCCCTGCTGCCTGAGCTCCTGGGGTGACCCTTTCCCCTCCTGCTCCCCTACTGCCCTGCTCCCCTGCACCCGATCCCTTCTCCCTGGTTTCCTGGGGTGACCCCTGCACTTCCTGTCCCCATCTGCCCCTGCTGTCTTGCACCAGCTCCCCTGATCCCTGAGCTCCTGGGGTAACCCCTGCCCCTCCTGCTCCCCACCTGCCCTGCTCCCCTACACCAGCTCCCCTGCTGCCTGAGCTCCTGCAGTGACCCCTGCGCACCTGCCCTGCGCACCTTAACCAGCTCCCCTGCTCGCTGAGCTTTGGGGTGACCCTGCCCTGCCTGCTCCTTCACCGACCCCTGCTCTCCTGCACCAGCTCCCCTGCTCCCTGGTCTCTTGGGGTGACCCCAGTCCCTCATGCTCCCCCACTTGCCAGTTCATCTCCTCTACTCCCCATGCTCCTAGGGCTCCTGGGGTGACTTACCCCTGTCTCTCCTGCTCTCCCACCTGTCCCTGCTTCCCTGCATCAGCTCCCCTGCACCATGAGCTCCTAGGGTGACTCCTGCACCTCCTGCTCTCCCACCTGCCCTGCTTACCTGCACTACCTCCTCTGCTCCCTGATCTCCTGGCATGATCCTTGCCCTTACTGCTCCCCATCCTGCCCCTGCTCCCCAGCACCAGCTCTCCTGAGCACTGAGATCCTGGGTGACCCCTGCCCCTCCTGTTCCCCATCTGACCCTGCTCACCTGCAGCATCTCCTTGCTTCCTGCGATCCTGGGGTGACTCCTGCCCCTCCTGCTCCCCTACCTGCCCTGCTAACCTGCACCTGCTCCCCTGCTCCCTTCGCTCCTGGGGTGTCTTCTGCCCCTTCTGCTCACCCACCTGCCCCTGCTCCCCAGCATGAGCTACCCACTCCCTGTACTCCTGGATGAACCCTGCACCTCCGGTTCCCCACCTACTCTGCTCACTTACACCAGCACCCCTACACCAGCTCCCCTGCTCCCTGGGATCCTGGGGTAACCCCTGGCTCTCCTGCTCCCCCACCAGCCCCTCTCCCCTACTCCAGCTCCCCTGCACACTGAGCTCCTGGGGTCACCCTTGCCCCTCCTGCTCTCGCACCTGCTCTGTTCCCCTGCACCAGCTCCTCTGCTGCCTGGGCTCTTGGGATGATGCCTGCCCCTGTTGTTCCCCCACATGCCCTGCTCACCTGCAGCAGCTCCTTGCTTCCTGGGCTCCTAGGGTTTGGCCCCTGCCTCTCCTGCTCTCCCACCTGCCCCTGCTCCCCTGTTCCAGCTCCCCTGCTCCCTCAGCTCCTGGCGTGACCCCTACCCCTCCTGTTCCCCACCTCCCCTGCTCACTTGCACCACCTCCCCTGCACTGGCTCCACTGCTCCCTGAGCTCCTGGGGTGACCCTTCTCCCTACTGCTTCCCCATCTGCCCCTTAATCTCCTCAACTAGCCTGCTCCCTGGCTTCTGTGGTGACCACTGTCCCTCCTGCTTCCCCACCTGCCCCTTCGCCTCCTCACACCCTGATCCATAAGCTCCTGGGGTGATCCCTGTCACTCCTGTTCCCCCACCTACCCCTGTCTCTTGCACCAGCTCCCCAGCTCCCTCCCTGGACTCCTGGGGTGACCCTTGTCCCCCCTGCTCCCTGACCAGCCCCTTCACCTCCTCAGGTGTGCTGCTCCCTGAGCTGGGTGACCCCTACCCCTCCTGTTCCCCAACCTTCCCTGCTCACCTGCACCAGCTCCCCTGCCCCCTGGGCTCCTGGGGTGACCTCTGCACCTCCTGCTCCCCAACCTGCCCCTGCTCCCCTACACCACCTCCCCTGCACCCTGAACTCCTGGGGTGACCCCTGCCCCTCCTGCTCTCCCACCTGCTCTGCTCCCCTGCACCAGCCCATCTGCTCCCTGAGCTCCTGGGGTGAACCCTGCCCCTCTTGCTCTCCCACCTGCTCTGCTCCCTTGCACCAGCTCCCCTGAACCCTGAGCTCCTGGGGTGCCCCCTGTTCCTCCTACTCCTCCACCTGTGCCTGCTCTTCTACACCAACCTCCCTGCTCCCTGAGCTCCTGGGGTGACCTCTGCACCTCCTGCTCCCCCACCTGCTCCTGCTCCCCTATACCAACCTCCCTGCTCACTGAGCTCCTGGTGTGATCCCTGCAACCCTGCTCTTCAACCTGCCCCTGCGCCCTAGACCAGCCCCCCTGCTCCCTGAGCTCCTGGTGTGACCCCTGCACCCCTTGCTCCCCAACCTGCCCCTGCGCCCTACACCAGCCCCCCTGCTCCCTGAGCTCCTGGGCTGACCCCTGCCCCTTCTACTCCTCCACCTGCACCTGCTCCCCTACACCAACCTCCCTGCTCCCTGAGCTCCTGGGGTGACCTCTGCACCCCCTGCTCCCCCATCTGCCCCTGCTCCCCTACACCAGCCTCCCTGCTCTCTGAGCTCCTGGTGTGACCCCTGCACCCACTGCTCCCCAACCTGCCCCTGCACCCTACACCAGCCCCCCTGCTCCCTGAGCTCCTGGGCTGACACCTGCCCCTCCTGTTCTCCCACCTGCTCTGCTCCCCTGCACCAGCTCCCCTGCACCCTGAGTTCCTGGTGTGACCACTGTCCTTCCTATTCTCCCACCTGCCCTTTCTCCCCTACACCAACCTCCCTGCTCCCTGAGCTCCTGGGGTGACCTCTGCACCTCCTGCTCCCCAACCTGCCCCTGTGCCCTAAACCAGCCCCCCCTGCTCCCTGAGCTCCTGGGCTGACCCCTGCACCTCCTGCTCTCCCACTTGCTCTGCTCCCCTGCACCAGCCCCCCTGCTCCTTGAGCTCCTAGGCTGACTCCTGACCCTCCGGCTCTCCCACCTGCCCCTGCTCCCCTACACCAACCTCCCTGCTCCTTGAGCTCCTGGGGTGACTCCTGCACCTCCTGCTCACCAACCTGCCCCTGCGCCCTACACCAGCCCCCTGCTCCCTGAGCTCCTGGGGTGACCCCTGCACCTCTTGCTCTCCCCGCTGCTCTGCTCACCTGCACCTGCTCCCCTGCCCCTGTCCTCCTGGGGTGACCCCTGCCCCTCCTACTCTCCCACCTGCCCCTGATCCCCTATACCAGCTCCCCTGCACCCTGAGCTCCTGGGGTGACCCTTACCCCTCCTGCTTCCCCACCTGCCCTGGTCACCTGCACCAGCTCCTCTGCACCGTGTCCTCATGGGGTGACCCCTGCCCCTCCTACTCCCCCACCTGCCCCTGCTCCCTTACACCAGCTTCCCTGCTCCCTGGGATCCATAGGCAACCCTCTGCTCATGCTGCCCCCCGTGGCTCCTGCTCACCTATGGCTGCTCTCTCCTGGTCCCAGGATCTCCTGGACACTGCATCCCCCACCCTCCTGTCCTGGGATCTGTCCCCAGAGCTCTGTCAGCTGCACCCCAGTCTCTGTGTGCTCCAGGTCTGCCCCTGCCCTGCGTCCCACCCCCCACCCTGTGTCCCGGATTGGATCCTGCCCTCAGCCCTGGGCTCCCATCCATGTGGATCCACCCCTCAGCCCCTCTGCTGACCTGGGCTCTGGGTCCCGCAAGCCTATGCTGGTCCCCCTGCTCCACTTCAACTCACCTCTGCTCATCTGATGCAGCTCAGGGCTGCTTGGCCCTCACCTGTGACCCTCCCGGGGGCTTGAGCTGCTTCCTTAACCTGGACAGGCCCCGGGCTCCCTGGGGTGTCTTCCTCTCTTTTGGTGAGTAGCCCCCCCACATCCTCACCTGGGACCCACCTGTCCATCTAGACATTGCTCCTTCAGTGGCTCATGCAGTCTAGGCCTGGGCCCCTGCAGGTGTGATGAAGGGCAGCCCTCAGGCTCCTGCCCACCGGGCCCGTCATGTTACTTGATGGTCCAGGTCCTTCCCCCAGACATCAGTGTGTCATGCATCCACCCATGTTGGCTGGGTGTGCTTGTCCCATCGCACTCAACCGATGTGTTCCTGGGATGTCATGTAGGCCCACGGGCGGCCTGCCTTCTCCGTTGCCGGCTCAGCTGCTGCTGCCTCCATGGGTCCTGAGGGCCTGGTGTCTCCTCAGGTCCTGTGGCTGGTTCTGCTGCCCCACCTCCCTCCCTCTGTCCTGGCTCCGGGCACACTCCACTCATCTCGGTCCAGGCTGTGGCCATGGCTTTCCTGCAGCCTCAGTCCCCCTGCAGCCTGCCCTATCCCTGCCCTGACACCCCCCCCCGCCCCAGGGCTCTTTGTGGCTGAGCTCTGTGCCCACAGCCTTCCTTCCTAGGTCCCAGCAGCCCTGGAAATATTAACATAGCTTCGAAACCAAATGGTCTGGCCTGCATCCCAGAGTTCCCTTTTCTTCTGGGTGGTTTCTGTCTTACAGGGTCTGGGGGAAGTCCACACAGAGCCAAGGACTGCTCATGTTAGTGTGTGTGGGTGGAGTATGTTAGATACCCAGGGTCCCTAGGGGTTAGCCCAGGAGGCCCAGGTCAGCCCCATGTGCTGTTGTTTGTTCAGGAAATGCCTGCAGCCTGGTCCCTCCAGCCCAGAGACACCAGCCCTCCCTGGGTCCTCAGGGACCCCAACCCTGGTGGGCTCCTCTCTGTGCCCTGACCAGCGAGCAGTGTGGCTGTAGCCCTGGGATTTGTCCTGTCCTCCCAGGAGAATGCCATCTGCCCTGTCTCCACCCATGGTGGCAGGTTGAAATAATTTAACCTAACATGGGGTGTTTGGAGGATGACCTATCTGGGCCCCCACAGCCAGCCCAGGCCATGTTGCAGCCTCAGCTGGTCTCTCTTTGGCCTCTGGAGCTGAGCTGGGAGCCTTGTGGGCTGGCCTGACCTACCCCCACATGTCCCTGCTCTGGGAGCCTGTGTGGTTGCCATCAGGGGGTCCCCACATGTCTGAAGAGTGGGGGCCTTGGCTGCCCACCCTGATCCTGTGTTGCAGCCCCGTCCAGGGTGTCCACACAAACTGCACAAGGCTTTTAGGTAGGAATCATGTGTGAAGTGCATCAGGGCTTTCATGGTCAAGCCCCCAACACACCTGCACCCCTTGAGTCCCACCCTGGAGTCGGCCCGTGCGCACGTGTGGGCCCCACACTGGCCCTGTGTGCCAAGGGAGGGGGCAGCTGGAGAAGGCTCCGTGCTGTCCCATCCCAGCTCACGTCTTTAGGAAGGCAGGGCGACTACAACAGTGAAAGGGTTGGTGGCCTGGGCATTGGGGCTGAACGAGGAAGGAGCAGGTGAGCAGAGGGGCTCTTGTGTGGAAGGAAGGAATTGTGCAGGGACTGTGGTGGGGGAGCCCGGGGATAGCAGCTGGCAGAGCAGAGCTGACCAGGCAGCACCATGGATAGGGCCTGCATGGGGGACGCGGGGCACAGCTGCCTGGGCCAGGGCTCCGGGATGGGCCTGCAGGGGCGGTGAGCACCACGTCCGCCATGCCCTTGACCTCAGTGGGATGTACTAGCACTGGCTCCTCGTGCCTACCCACCAGAGCACCCCCATGCTAGCTGTCAATCACAGCGAACCTGGGCACCCGGTCAGGCTCTGGGCCATGTGGAAACTCCTTTCTGCTCTCTCACCTATGGCCCTGAGCCTGTTCTGAAAGAGCACGGTCTTCGGGTTATAGGGTTACAGAAGCAGGGACGGGGAGGAGAAAGCAGCTCGGCAGGGAAGTCGCTGGTGCTAGATGGCGTCGTGGGTGACACAGGCTGATGGCCCTCCATGTGGGCAGTGAGTGATGGGTAGACCTTCAAGTCCTGTCCATCATCCTATGGTCTCATGTATCTTAAAGTCATGGACTATGTGTACTTTTCTACCCTGAGTACTTGGCACTAAGGCTCTTAGTTCATCTTGAATCGAGTTAATTGAGCTTTTGGATGTTTATATTCATGTCTTTCATCAAACGTCAGAATTTGTCAGTCCTTATTTCTTCAAATGGTCTCTCTGCTTTTTTCTGCCTTTTTTTTTCTGGGACTCCCACAAACAGTATGCAGATCCACTTGATGGCATCTCATAGGCCTATTCACTTTTATTCAATCTTTTTTCATTCTGTTCCTCAGATTTGTTCATTCAATTGTCCCATTTTCTGGTTCATTGACTCTTCTCAAGGAATCATTGCTAAAATCTGCTTTTTAAAAAAATATATTTTTATATTTTATTTTATTTTATTTTAATTTATTTATTTTTAAATATTTTTTTTCATTTTTTTTATTGGTGTTCAATTTACTAACATACAGAATAACACCCAGTGCCCGTCACCCATTCACTCCCACCCCCCGCCCTCCTCCCCTTCTACCACCCCTAGTTCATTTCCCAGAGTTAGCAGTCTTTACGTTCTGTCTCCCTTTCTGATATTTCCCACACATTTCTTCTCCCTTCCCTTATTTTCCCTTTCACTATTATTTATATTCCCCAAATGAATGAGAACATATAATGTTTGTCCTTCTCCGACTGACTTACTTCACTCAGCATAATACCCTCCAGTTCCATCCACGTTGAAGCAAATGGTGGGTATTTGTCATTTCTAATAGCTGAGTAATATTCCATTGTATACATAAACCACATCTTCTTTATCCATTCATCTTTCGTTGGACACCGAGGCTCCTTCCACAGTTTGGCTATCGTGGCCATTGCTGCTAGAAACATCGGGGTGCAGGTGTCCCGGCGTTTCATTGCATTTGTATCTTTGGGGTAAATCCCCAACAGTGCAATTGCTGGGTCGTAGGGCAGGTCTATTTTTAACTGTTTGAGGAACCTCCACACAGTTTTCCAGAGTGGCTGCACCAGTTCACATTCCCACCAACAGTGTAAGAGGGTTCCCTTTTCTCCGCATCCTCTCCAACATTTGTTGTTTCCTGCCTTGTTAATGTTCCCCATTCTCACTGGTGTGAGGTGGTATCTCATTGTAGTTTTGATTTGTATTTCCCTGATGGCAAGTGATGCAGAGCATTTTCTCATATGCATGTTGGCCATGTCTATGTCTTCCTCTGTGAGATTTCTGTTCATGTCTTTTGCCCATTTCATGATTGGATTGTTTGTTTCTTTGGTGTTGAGTTTAATAAGTTCTTTATAGATCTTGGAAACTAGCCCTTTATCTGATATGTCATTTGCAAATATATTCTCCCATTCTGTAGGTTGTCTTTGAGTTTTGTTGACTGTATCCTTTGCTGTGCAAAAGCTTCTTATCTTGATGAAGTCCCAATAGTTCATTTTTGCTTTTCTTTTGCCTTCGTGGATGTATCTTGCAAGAAGTTACTATGGCCGAGTTTAAAAAGGGTGTTGCCTGTGTTCTTCTCTAGGATTTTGATGGAATCTTGTCTCACATTTAGATCTTTCATCCATTTTGAGTTTATCTTTGTGTATGGTGAAAGAGAGTGGTCTAGTTTCATTCTTCTGCATGTGGATGTCCAATTTTCCCAGCACCATTTATTGAAGAGACTGTCTTTCTTCCAATGGATAGTCTTTCCTCCTTTATCGAATATTAGTTGCCCATAAAGTTCAGGGTCCACTTCTGGATTCTCTATTCTGTTCCACTGATCTATGTGTCTGTTTTTGTGCCAGTACCACCCTGTCTTGATGACCACAGCTTTGTAGTACAACCTGAAATCTGGCATTGTGATGCCCCCAGATATGGTTTTCTTTTTTAAAATTCCCCTGGCTATTCGGGGTCTTTTCTGATTCCACACAAATCTTAAAATAATTTGTTCTAACTCTCTGAAGAAAGTCCATGGTATTTGTTCATTCAATTTGTCCCATTTTCTGGTTCATTGACTCTTCTCAAGGAATCATTGCTAAAATCTGCTTTTTAAAAAAATATATTTTTATATTTTATTTTATTTTATTTTAATTTATTTATTTTTAAATATTTTTATTTTTTAACTGAACAAAAGGCATTTATATATGGTCTCATTCATTTGATGAATATAAAATGGGATGAGCACTGGGTGTTATTCTATATGTTTCAAATTGAACACCAATAAAAAATAAATTTATAAAAAATAAAAAAATATGTTAAAAAAAAGAAAAAAGAAGTAAAATCTGCTTTGAATCTTTTTTTTAACGTTCTTAGTTTATTAATCCTCTCATGAAAAATCTGCACAATCACCACAGATAAAGCCACTGCAGAATCTTTACTCCTTCTGTTGTCCAATCTCCAGCTCACTTTTTGCCAGCACCAACGTTGGCTTTTGCAGTCCCCCTGACTTTCTTCATTCTGTTTTTACGTTCTTTGCGCTGTTTTCTTGAAGTCTTTTTCTTCTCATACAGGCCATGTCTTGCAAGTCTATGTTTGGGTTCATTTTGCTTTGCATAATCCAAGGAATCATAAATCATCCCAAAGCCAGTTGTCTTGCCACCACCAAAATGGGTTCTGAATCCAAATACAAATATGACATCTGGTGTGGTCTTGTACATTTTGGCTAGTTTTTCCCGTATTTCTGTCTTAGGTACTGTTGCCTTCCCGGGGTGAAGAACATCAATGACCATCTGTTTCCGCTGAAGCAGTCGGTTGGTCATGAACTTCCTGGTCCGGATAGTTACTGTGTCATTCATGATGGCGGCCGAGCTTCAAGCAGCCGGGGAGGAAAAGAGCAAATCTGCTTTGAATCTATCTAGTGAATTATTCATTTCAGCTACTGTACTTTTCACATCCCAAATTTTTTTTTAATTTTTAAAATTTATTTATGATAGTCACACAGAGAGAGAGACAGAGGCAGAGATACAAGCAGAGGGAGAAGCAGGCTCCATGCACCAGGAGCCCGATGTGGGATTCGATCCCGGGTCTCCAGGATCGCGCCCTGGGCCAAAGGCAGGCGCCAAACCGCTGCACCACCCAGGGATCCCTGACATCCCAAATTTATTCTTGGTTTCTTTTTAGATTTTTTTTTAGTGGAGTTAAATTTGCCAACATATAGCATAACACCCAGTGCTTATCCTATCAAGTGCCTCCCTCAGTGCCCATCATCCAATCACCCCCATCCCCTGGCGACCTCCCTTTTCACCACCCCTTGTTCATTTCCCAGAGTTAGAAGTCTCTCATGTTCTGTCTCCCTTTCTGATATTTCCCACTCATTTTTTCTCCTTCCCCCTTTATTCCCTTTTAGATTTTCTATTTCTTTATTGATATTTACATTTTGTTCATACATCATTTTCTTGAATTTCTCCACATCCGCCTATAGTTCTTTGAGTATCTTTAAGGTGGTTGTTTTAAATCTTTAGTAGGTTCACCATCAGTGTTTTCTGGGGACAGTTTCTGTTGATTTTGTTTTCTTTCAAGTCAGCCATACTTTCCTGTTTATTTCTATGCCTTGTGATCTTGTTGTTGTTGAATATTGGACATTTGGATTTATCGTGTTAACTCCAGAAGTCAGATTCTTCTTCCTTGAGGTTATTTTTGTGTTGTTATTGTTTATTTTTTCCTCTTTGTTGTAGGCTCTCTCTGTGTTAAGTGTCACCATGAGGTGTAAACCTAATGTCTTCTGAAGTCTCTTCTGAATCTGAGGCTTTGCTTGGCATATGCAGTCACTTTCTTAATATACAGGTATATGTGCTTGCTTTTGAATATCTTATTCTTTGATATCTGCTTCCCAAAAAGTGAAAAAGAGAGAAGTAAAGTGAGCAGGCAAAAGTGCTTACCCTTGTTCCCTGGATATCATTTCAACCAGAAGAGGAAGGGACGTGCAACATTGGCTTCCCTCTTCTTGTCTACAGTCTGACCAGAGAATTGATCCCTTCTTTTTGGAGGAAAGAGTCCTTTTGGCATACTCTGACTCTTGTAAGTTCTGTGCAGACCACTCCAGGCACGTGTGCACAGCTGCCTGACACGGGGCTGGGGGCTGGGGGCTGGGATCTGGGATCTGGGTAGCTGCTACTGTGCTAAATAAGAGCTAAAATTGACCAAACTTAGGCACATTTACTATCCAGGACTTCTCTTAGAAGTTGCAAGCTTTCAGCAGACTCCACAGTTCCAAAATCATACAGATTCTGTGGGAACAGTTGTTGTCTACGTGGAGACATAGATTTCTGGTGCTTCCTACTCTGCCATCTTCCCAGAAATTTCTTCTCTCCCCGTTCTTTATGTAGCTCTTCTTCCATTACCCAAACTGCCTGCCCTGATGAACAACAGTACCTTTAAACCCTCTGCCAGTTGTAGTGGCAGGAGCCTTCTATAACCCTCATCGGTGGATCCACTTCAGGGTCTCTGGTTGGGGAGTTTTCTCTGAGTGCACAGTGAACCCTCCAAAACTGGACTTTCCCAGCTTTTCCCACACTTCTGCAGAGTTCAATGCCTGACATCCTGCATTCCCTATCACACATAGTGATCCTGCATTCATCATGGCACCCATCATGAATGGGTTCCCATAAAACTGGCTTATTATAGGTGTTTTCTGGGCTCTCCAGTATGTATCTAGGGTTGACACTGCTTGATGATGGAGTATGGACTCTGGATAGTTGGAGGCAATGATAAACTGGTTCCCAAAGTGACTTTTTCAGTTTGATTTTCCAACAGTAACTCATGCATGAAATCTGCTGTAGATCCACATCCTAACACTTGGTTTGGTCAGACTTCTTCATGTTTGCTGACATTACTTTGCTAAGGTGATATTCTTTTTTTATAATAAATTTATTTATTTATTTATTTTAACCCTTTATTTTTTATTATTTTTTAATAATAAATTTATTTTTTATTGGTGTTCAATTTACCAACATACAGAATAACACCCAGTGCTAATCCCGTCAAGTGCCCCCCTCAGTGCCCGTCACCCATTCACCCCCACCCCCACCCTCCTCCCCTTCCATCACCCCTAGTTCATTTCCCAGAGTTAGGAGTCTTTATGTTCTGTATCCCTTTCTGATATTTCCCACACATTTCTTCTCCTTCCGCTTATATTCCCTTTCACTAAATTTATTTTTTATTTGTGTTCAATTTGCCAACATACATTCTTTTTTTTAATAATAAATTTATTTTTTATTGGTGTTCAATTTGCCAACATTCTGCTCTTGAGTTGAATTTCCTCTCATTGCTGGTGAAGCTGACATCTTTTTTATATGACTACTGGCTTTATGTATTTCTCTTCTCCAACATGTCTACTTATGCCTTTTGGCCTTGTTTTCTTTCTTTCTTCTTTCTTTCTTTCTTTCTTTCTTTCTTTCTTTCTTTCTTCTTTCTTTCTTTCTTTCTTTCTTTCTTTCTTTCTTTCTTCTTTCTTTCTTTCTTCTTTCTTTCTTTCTCTTTCTTTTTTAAAAAATATTTTATTTACTTGTTCATCACACACACACACACAGACAGAGACAGAGACACAGGCAGAGGGAGAAGAAGACTCCATGCGGGGAGCCCAATGTAGGACTTGATCCCAGGACCCCAGGGTCACACCCTGAGCCAAAAGCAGGCACTAAACCCCTAAGTCACCCAGGCATTCCTTGGCCTTGTTTTCAACATTCTTGTCTTTTCTTGCTTTCCATGAACTATTTGTTTACTACTGAAAACATTCCTTTGCCAAATGTATTTTCCAAGGTTGTAACTCATCTTTTATTTTTAAAGAAGTGTCTTTTGATGTGCTTTATGTATACAATGGAATATTACTCAGCCTCTAGAAATGACAAATGCCCACCATTTGCTTCGAGGTGGATGGGACTGGAGGATATTATGCTGAGTGAAATAAGTCAATTGGAGAAGGACAAACATTATATGGTCTCATTCATTTGGTGAATATAAATAATAGTGAAAGGGAATAAAGGTGAAGGAAGAAGAAATGGGTAGGAAATATCAGAAAGGGAGATAGAACATGGAAGACTCCTAACTCTGGGAAATGAACTAGGGGTGATGGAAGGGGAAGAGGGCAGGGGGTGGGGATGGCTGGGTGGCAGGCACTGAGGGGGGTACTTGATGGGATGAGCACTGAGTGTTATACTATATGTAGGTAAATCAAACTCCAATAAAAATATATATAAAGAATATTTGCTGTGGTCTTTTAATAGATGGATTTTATGATATCGAGGAATGTTCCTTCTATACCTCCACTTTCAAAAGTTTTACTCTAGAAAGGATATTCTATTTTGTCAATTTTTTAATGCATCCATTGAGAGGATCATATGGTTCTTTTCTTTTATTGATGTGATTTTTCATATTGATTGATTTGCAGATGTTGAACCAATCTTGCATTCCAGGAATAAATCCCGATTGGTCATGCTGAATAATCCTTTTAATGTACTGTTGGAGTCTATTGGCTAGTATCTTGGTGAGTATTTTGGCATTTATATACGTGAGGGATATTGGTCTGCAATTCTCCTTTTGGGTGGGGTCTTTTTCAGGTGTTGGGGTCAAGGCAACTTTGACCTCATAGAATGAATTTGGAAGTTTAACTTCCATTTCTGGGTTTTGAAACAGCTTCAGAAGAATAAGTGTTATTTCTTCTTTAAATGTTTGGGAGAATTCCCCTGGGAAGACATCTGGCCCTGAACTCTTGTTTTTGGGGAGGTTTGTTTATTTATAAATTTATTTTTTATTGGTGTTCAATTTGCTAACATATAGAATAACACCCAGTGTTCATCCCATCAAGTGTCCACCTCAGTGCCCGTCATCCAGTCACCCCCACCCCCCGCCCACCTCTCCTTCCACCACCCCTAGTTCATTTCCCAGAGTTAGGAGTCTCTATGTTCTGCCTCCCTTTCTGATATTTCCCACTCATTTTCTCCCTTCCCCTTTATTCCCTTTCACTATTATTTATATTCCCCAAATGAATGAGACCATATAATGTTTGTCCTTTTCCGATTGACTTATTTCACTCAGCATAATACCCTCCAGTTCCATCCACGTCGAAGCAAATGGTGGGTATTTTGCGTTACTAATTTGCCCATACCATGATTGGATTGTTTGCTTCTTGGTGTTGAGTTTAATAAGTTCTTTATAGATCTTGGATACTAGTTCTTTATCTGATACGTCATTTGCAAATATCTTCTCCCATTCTGTAGGTCGTCTTTTAGTTTTGTTGACTGTTTCTTTTGCTGTGCAAAAGCTTCTTATCTTGATGAAGTCCCAATAGTTTATTTTGTTTTTGTTTCTCTTGCCTTCATGGATGGATCTTGCAAGAAGTTACTGTAGCCAAGTTCAAAAAGGGTGTTTTCTGTGTTCCCCTCTAGGATTTTGATGGAATCTTGTCTCACATTTAGATCTTTCATCCATTTTTAGTTTATCTTTGTGTGTGGTGCGAGGGAGTGGTCTAGTTTCATTCTTCTGTATGTGGATGTCCAATTTTCCCATCACCATTTATTGAAGAGACTGTCTTTTTTTCCAGTGGATAGTCTTTCCTGCTTTGTCAAATATTAATTGACCATAAGGTTGAGGGTCCATTTCTGGATTCTCTATTCTGTTACACTGATCTATGTGTCTGTTTTTGTGCCAGTACCACACTGTCTTGATGACCACAGCTTTCTAGTACAACCTGAAATCTTGCATTATGATACCCCCCAGATATGGTTTTCTTTTTTAATATTCCCTTGACTATTCAGGGTCTTTTCTGATTCCACACAAATCTTAAAGTAATTTGTTCCAACTCTCTGAAGATAGTCCATGTTAATTTTTTTAATCGTTCAAATTTTTATTTTGATGCACAGTATGAGAAACAAACTTTTAAATAATCTGAATCTTATGGAAAATGAAACAGCAAATAAATTAGACCCATGTTAAAATAGAAGGTCAGTTATATGTCCAAACTTAAGGATATAAGAGCCACAGATAAACTTCGATTCCACAGTCTTCTTTGAGAGGCCGAAGTCTTTCAAACACAACTTTGCTATGAACTAACTGGTTCAGAGCTCAACAGCACATGGGAATGTTTAACAGGGGTGTTGATCAGGGATACGTTTCCTTGGTGCTGCTTTGATAATGTTGTCCACATGCAGAATCACCTCTGTTGTTTCAGCTGCACTCAAAAGAAGTTGTAGCTTCACTTGGAAACTTTCTGTTATACCCAGTACTGCCATATCTCAGATGGTACCTTCCTTCATATCTAGGCCAGCAGTTGTGTTGCCTTCACTGTGGGCAGCTCCCAGCTGGGCCACCCGGTCTGCACTGTCACAGCCTGCGTTATCAGCTATGATAGTTGGCAACATTCTCAGCGCTTTAGCATAAGACTCCATCGCAACAGCTTCTTTGCCTGGTGTTCTACTGGCAAGCTGTGTCACAGCATGAGCCATCAGCATCTCAGAACAGCCTCCTCCATACACTGTTCTAGAATCCCTCACAGTTTGGGCAAGAACACAAAGAGCATCATGCAAAGATCTTTCTGCTTCATCTGAAATTTGTTGAGTGGCACCACACAAAACAATGATACAAGCTTCACCAAGGGCTACCCCAGAAAAGTGGATAAGTTTATTTTCTCCAATCATGACTTCCTCAATAAGCTTGCAACTTCCAAACTTCACTAGTTCTGGGTGGTCAAAGGTAGATGCAATTTCACCACCTGTAACAAGAGCTAGGCATTCCACACCTGCCAAATCTGCATGTTTGATAGCCATAACACCAGCAGCACCAAAGAGCTGTTCAGGATAATTGTAAATTAACTGCCTATTAATAAAGCAATTTATCCCATGCTTAAGAATATGTTCAACTTTCTCCTTCATTTTTTCCTTTTCGGCATGTTCTATTTCAGCAACTTTTGCTGTAGAATCAACTCTTACCCTGGAACCAAATATCTTTATTTTGTCTGTATCCATACCAGTATTCGCAATGAGAATTTTAGCATTTTCAATTCGCTTTGGTTGATTTACTCCAATTTTTTAATTTTTATTTATTTATGATAGTCACACACAGAGAGAGGCACAGAGACACAGGCAGAGGGAGAAGCAGGCTTCATGCACCAGGAGCCCAATGTAGGATTTGATCCCAGGTCTCTGGGATCACGCCCTGGGCCAAAGGCAGGCGCCAAACTGCTGCGCCCCCCAGGGATCCCTACTCCAATTTTTTTATCCAACAGAAAGCCTTCATCTAAATAGGAATCTGTCAGACTTCCTCCTTGCTTCTTGATGACATGAATTGCCTCCAGATTACCAGAGCCTTTCAGTCTGAGAACAGCTTCTACGGCTAACTGAGTAAAGTGGTCTTTGTGATGAGTAAGAAGTTTTGAGGACAATGTTGTTCCTGCAATGTTCATTAATTAAATCTTGACGGAACTTAACTTCATCAGAAGATCAACTTAAGAATTCAACAGAGCCTGTCTTGCTGCCTTTGTAGCTTCTCTCCAACCCACAATGATGGTCTATGGGTGAATCTTTTTTGCAAAGTTTCCGCTTCCCTTAGAAATTCTGCTGCTAGCACAGTAACAGAGGTAGTACCATCACCAACTTCATCATCTTGAACCCTTGACATATCAACTAAAACTTTAGCTGCTGGATTGTCCACACCGATGTTTTTTAGAATAGTTGCACCATCATTGGTTACCATAAGAGAAGCATCTCGTCCACTGCTTCATAGAATTTTATCCATGCCCTTAGGTCCTAGGGTGCTCTTCACCAAGTCTCCAATAGCAATGGCACGAATAAAAGACGACAGCCGAGCCATCTCCACTCTGTCTTCATCAGCTCCAGCCTTGAAGATGTTCACAGGTGAGAGGGAAAGGGACGGCATGGTTCCGCAGCTTCAGCACATGCGCTCACCCCTCACAGCTCACGCCCAGAACCGGAGGGCAAAGTACATGTTATTTTGATAGGGATTGCATTAAACGTGTAAATTGCCCTGGGTAACATTGACATTTTCACAATATTAATTCTGCCAATCTATGAGCATGGAATATTTTTCCATCTCTTTGTGTCTTCCTCAATTTCTTTCAGAAGTGTTCTGTAGTTTTAGGGTATAGATCCTTTACCTCTTTGGTGAGGTTTATTCCTAGGTATCTTATGCTTTTGCATGCAATTGTAAATGGGATTGACTCCTTAATTTCTCTTTCTTCAGTCTCATTGTTAGTGTCTAGAAATGCCACTGACTTCTGGGCATTGCTTTTGTATCCTGCCACACTGCCAAATTGCTGTATGAGTTCTAGCAATCTTGGGTAGAGGCTTTTGGGTTTTCTATGTAGAGTATCATGTCATCTGTGAAGAGGGAGAGTTTGACTTCTTCTTTGCCCATTTGAATGCCTTTTATTTCTTTTTCTTGTCTGATTTCTGATGCTAGGACTTCTACTACTATGTTGAATAGCAGTGGTGAGAGTGGATATTCTTGTCTTGTTCCTGATTTTAGGGGAAAGGCTCCCACTGTTTCCCTATGAAAATGATATTTTCTGTAGGCTTTACTTAGATGGCTTTTAAGATGCTGAGGAATGTTTTGTCTATCCCTACACTCTGAAGAGTTTTGATCAGGAATGGATGGTGTATTTTGTCAAATGCTTTCTCTGCATATATTGAGAGGATCATATGGTTATTTTTTTTCTCTTGCTGATATGATCAATCACATTGATTGCTTTACGAGTGTTTTTTTATAAAAATCTTGAAAACACACTCATTAAAATATATTAAAAATATTCAACTCATGTACAACTTAGTAGCTATGGATGACATTATTTTTTAAATAATAAATTTATTTTTATGGGGTTCAATTTTCCAACATACAGAATAACACCCAGTGCTCATCCGGTCAAGTGCCGCCCTCAATGCCAATGATCTATTCACCTCCAACCCCAACCCTCCTCCCCTTCCACCACCCCTAGTTTGTTTACCAGAGTTAGGAGTCTTTATGTTCTGTCCCCCTTTCTGATATTTCCATTTTTTTCTATAATAAATTTATTTTTTATTGGTGTTCAATTTGCCAACATAGAGAATAACACCTAGTGTTCATCCCGTCAAGTGCCCCACTCAGTGCCCGTCACCCATTCACCCCCACCCCCCACCGTCCTCCCCTTCCACCACCCCTAGTTCATTTCCCAGAGTTAGGAGTCTTTATGTTCTGTCTCCTTTTCTGATATTTCCCACACATTTCTTCTCCCTTCCTTTATATTCCCTTTCACTATTATTTATATTCCCCAAATGAATGAGAACATACAATGTTTGTCCTTCTCCGATTGACTTACTTCACTCAGCATAATACCCTCCGGTTCCATCCACATTGAAGCAAATGGTATTTGTCATTTCTAATGGCTTAGTAATATTCCATTGTATACATAAACCACATCTTATTTTTTATTTATTTATTTATTTATTTATTTATTTATTTATTTATTTATTTATTTAGTTTGTTTTTATTGAAGTTCAATTCGCAAACGCATAGTATAACACCCAGTGCTCAATCCTTCAAGTGCCCTCTTCAGTACCCATCACCCAGTTATCCCAAACCCCCGCCCACCTCCCCTTCCACTACACTTTGTTCATTCCCCAGGGTTAGAGGTCTGTCATGGTTTGTCTCCCTCTCTAATTTTTCCCACTCACTTCCCCTCCTTTTCCTTATAGTCCCTTTCACTATTTCTTATATTCCTCGTAAGAGTAAACACATATGATGATTCTCCTTGTCTCATGGACTTACTTCACTATAATACCCTTCGATTCCATCCACCTCGAAGCAAACGGTGGATCGTCATCCTTTCTGAGGGCTGAGGACTATTCCATGGTATATATGGACCACATCTTCTTATCCAGGCATCTTCAAAGGACATCGTGGTCATTCCACAGTTTGGCTATTGTGGAAATTGCTGCTATGAAATTGGGGCAAAGGTTTCCTGGCATTTCACTGCATCTATATCCTCGGGGTAAATGCCAAGCAGTGCAATTGCTGGGTCATAGGGTAGCCGTGTTTTTAACTCTTTGAGAAAACTCCACACAGTTTCCCAGAGTAGCTCTAGGAGCTTACATTCCCACCAACAATACGAGGGGGTTTCCAGTTCTCCACACCCTCCGCAACATCTGTTGTTTCCTGTTCTTTTTTTTATTTTTTATTTTATTTTTACTTTTCTTAATAAATTAATTTTTTATTGGTGTTCAATTTATCAACATACAGAATAACACTTAGTGCTCATACCATCAAGTGCCACCCTCAGTGCTCTTCACCCATTCACTCCCACCCCCCACCCGCCTCCCCTTCTATCACCCCTAGTTCGTTTCCCAGAGTTAGGAGTCTTTATGTTCTGTCTCCCTTTCTGATATTTCCCACACATTTCTTCTCCCTTCCCTTATATTCCCTTTCACTATTATTTATTTATTTATTTATTTATTTATTTATTTATTTATTTTATAATAAATTTATTTTTTATTGGTGTTCAATTTGCCAACATACAGAATAACACCCAGTGCTCATCCCGTCAAGTGTCCGCTCAGTGCCCGTCACCCATTCACCCCCACCCCCCGTCCTCCTCCCCTTCCACCACCTCTAGTTCAATTCCCAGAGTTAGGAGTCTTTACGTTCTGTCTCCCTTTCTGATATTTCCCACACATTTCTTCTCCCTTCCCTTATATTCCCTTTCACTATTATTTATATTCCCCAAATGAATGAGAACATATAATGTTTGTCCTTCTCCGATTGATTTATTTCACTCAGCATAATACCCTCCAGTTCCATCCACGTTGAAGCAAATGGTGGGTATTTGTCATTTCTAATGGCTGAGGAATATTCCATTGTATACATAAACTACATCTTCCTTATCCATTCATCTTTTGATGGACACAAGGCTCCTTCCACAGTTTGGCTATTGTGGACATTGCTGATATAAACATCGGGGTGCGGGTGTCCTGGCGTTTCATTGCATCTGTGTCTTTGAGGTAAATCCCCAGCAGTGCAATTGCTGGGTCGTGGGGCAGGTCTATTTTTGACTCTTTGAGGAACCTCCACACAGTTTTCCAGAGTGGCTGCACCAGTTCACATTCCCACCAACAGTGCAAGAGGGTTCCCCTTTTTCCACATCCTCTCCAACATCTGTGGTTTCCTGCCTTGTTAATGTTCCCCATTCTCACTGGTGTGAGGTGGTATCTCACTGTGGTTTTGATTTGTATTTCCCTGATGGCAAGTGATGCGGAGCATTTTCTCATGTGCATCTTGGCCATGTCTAGGTCTTCCTCTGTGAGATTTCTGTTCATGTCTTTTGCCCATTTCAGGATTGGATTGTTTGTTTCTTTGCTGTTGAGTTTAATAAGTTCTTTATAGATCTTGGAAACTAGCCCTTTATCTGATAGGTCATTTGCAAATATCTTCTCCCATTCTGTAGGTTGCAGATTTCTGAGTCCTGAATCCTGAACCTCTTCCCTCCAACATCCTCTTCTCTAAGTTGCTAGTTCCTGGCAATTGCCCTCTTTTCTTGGAGATTTCTAGAAGTTCTCTCTCCATTCTACATTGTAGGGCTTAGGTATACAGTCCCAGCCTCCTCCACCTTGCCTTTTGGTATCGTATGTTGTCCTACAGAAAACGTTTAACTTGAACAACTGTTTATACTGTCTTTGGCTTTTTTTTTAGATTTTAAATTTATTCATGAGAGACACACAGAGAGAGGCAGAGACACAGGCAGAGGGAGAAGCAGGCTCCTTGCAGGGAGCCCAATACAGGACTCAATCCCAGGACCCCAGGATTATGACCTGAGCCAAAGGCAGACACTCAACCACTGAGCCATCCATCCATCCATCCCTATCTTTGGTTTTCTGTGTCTTAAGGCTTCTCGTACCCCAAGATCACAAATTTTCCTGTACTTTCTTCAGATTAGGACTTTATTTTTTTTTTAATTTTTTTTTATTGGTGTTCAATTTACTAACATACAGAATAACCCCCAGTGCCCGTCACCCATTCACTCCCACCCCCCGCCCTCCTCCCCTTCTACCACCCCTAGTTCGTTTCCCAGAGTTAGCAGTCTTTACGTTCTGTCTCCCTTTCTGATATTTCCCACACATTTCTTCTCCCTTCCCTTATATTCCCTTTCACTATTATTTATATTCCTCAAATGAATGAGACATACAATGTTTGTCCATCTCCAATTGACTTACTTCACTCAGCACAATACCCTCCAGTTCCATCCACGTTGAAGCAATTGGTGGGTATTTGTCATCTCTAATGGCTGAGGAATATTCCATTGTATACATAAACCACATCTTCTTTATCCATTCATCTTTTGATGGACACCGAGGCTCCTTCCACAGTTTGGCTATTGTGGACATTGCTGCTAGAAACATCGGGGTGCAGGTGTCCCTGCATTTCATTGCATATGAATCTTTGGGGTAAATCCCCAACGGTGCAATTGCTGGGTCGTAGGGCAGGTCTATTTTTAACTCTTTGAGGAACCTCCACACAGTTGTCCAGAGTAGTTGCACCAGTTCGCATTCCCACCAACAGTGTAAGAGGGTTCCCTTTTCTCCGCATCCTCTCCAACATTTGTGGTTTCCTGCCTTGTTAATTTTCCCCATTCTCACTGGTGTGAGGTGGTATCTCACTGTGGTTTTGATTTGTATTTCCCTAATGGCAAGTGATGCAGAGCATTTCCTCATGAGCGTGTTGGCCATGTCTAGGTCTTCCTCTGTGAGATTTCTGTTCATGTCTTTTGCCCATTTCATGATTAGATTGTTTGTTTCTTTGGTGTTGAGTTTAATAAGGTCTTTATAGATTTTGGAAACTAGCCCTTTTTCTGATACATCATCTGCAAATATCTTCTCCCATTCTGTAGGTTGTCTTTCAGTTTTGTTGACTGTATCCTTTGCTGTGCAAAGCTTCTTATCTTGAGTAAGTCCCAATAGTTCATTTTTGCTTTTGTTTCTTTTGCCTTCGTAGATGTATCTTGCAAGAAGTTACTGTGACTGAGTTCAAAAAGGGTGTTGTCTGTGTTCTCCTCTACGATTTTGATGGACTCTGTCTCACATTTAGGTCTTCCATCCATTTTGAGTTTATCTTTGTGTATGGTGAAAGAGAGTGGTCTAGTTTCATTCTTCTACATATGGATGTCCAATTTTCCCAGCACCATCTATTGAAGAGACTGTCTTTCTTCTGATATAGTCTTTCTTCCTTTATCGAATGTCAGTTGACCATAAAGTTGAGGATCTACTTCTGGATCCTCTATTCTGTTGTATTTATCTATGTGTCTGTTTTTGGGCCAGTGCCACACTGTCTTGATGACCACAGCTTTGTAGTACAACCTGAAATCTGGCATTGTGATGCCCCCAGATATGGTTTTCTTTTTTAAAATTCCCCTGGCTATTCGGGGTCTTTTCTGATTCCACACAAATCTTAAAATAATTTGTTCTCTCTGAAGAAAGTTCATGGTATTTTGACAGGGATTGCATTAAAGCTGTAAATTGCCCTGGGTAACATTGACATTTTCACAATATTAATTCTGCCAATCCATGAGCATGGATTATTTTTCCATCTCTTTGTGTCTTCCTCAATTTCTTTCAGAAGTGTTCTATAGTTTTGAGGGTATAGATCCTTTACCTCTTTGGTGAGGTTTATTCCTAGGTATCTTATGCTTTTGGGTGCAATTGTAAATGGGATTGACTCCTTAATTTCTCTTTCTTCAGTCTCATTGTTAGTGTCTAGAAATGCCATTGATTTCTGGCATTGATTTTCTATCCTGCCACGCAACCAAAATGGTGTATGAGTTTTAGCAACTTGGGTGGAGGCTTTTGGGTTTTCTCGGTAGAGTATCATGTCATCGTCGAAGAGGGAGAGTTTGACTTCTTCTTTGCCAATTTGAATGCCTTTAATGTCTTTTTGTTGTCTGATTGCTGAGGCTAGGACTTCCAGTACTATGTTGAATAGCAGTGGTGAGAGTGGAAATCCCTGTCGTGTTCCTGATCTTAGGTGAAAGGCTCCCAGTGCTTCCCCATTGAGAATGATATTTGCTGTGGGCTTTTCGTAGATGGCTTTTAAGATGTTGAGGAATGTTCCCTCTATCCCTACACTCTGAAGAGTTTTGATCAGGAATGAATGCTGTATTTTGTCAAATGCTTTCTCTGCATCTAATGAGAGGATCATATGGTTCTTGGTTTTTCTCTTGCTGATATGATGAATCACATTGATTGTTTTACGAGTGTTGAACCAGCCTTGTGTCCCGGGGATAAATCCTACTTGGTCTTGGTGAATAATTTTCTTAATGTACTTTTGGATCCTATTGGGTAGTATCCTGTTGAGAATTTTTGCATCCATGTTCACCAGGGATATTGGTCTGTAATTCTCCTTTTTGGTGGGGTCTTTGTCTGGTTTTGGAATTAAGGTGATGCTGGCCACATAGAACGAATTTGGAAGTACTCCATCTCTTTCTATCTTCCCAAACAGCTTTAGTAGAATAGGTATGATTTCTTCCTTAAACGTTTGATAGAATTGCCCTGGGAAGCCATCTGGCCCAGGATTATTGTGTCTTGGGAGGTTTTTTGATGTCTGCTTCAATTTCCTCCTTGGTTATCAGCCTGTTCAGGTTTTCTATTTCTTCCTGTTCCAGTTTTGGTAGTTTGTGGCTTTCCAGGAATGCGTCCATTTCTTCTAGATTGCCTAATTTGTTGGCGTATAGCTGTTCATAATACGTTTTTAAAATCGTTTGTATTTCCTTGGTGTTGGTAGTGATCTCTCCTTTCTCATTCATGATTTTATTAATTTGAGTCTTCTCTCTCTTCTTTTTAATAAGGTTGGCTAATGGTTTATCTATTTTATTAATTCTTTCAAAGAACCAATTCCTGGTTCTGTTGATCTGTTCCACAGTTCTTCTGTCTCGATTTCGTTGAGTTCTGCTCGAATTTTAATTAACTCTCTTCTTCTGCTGGGTGTAGGGTCCATCTGCTGTTTTTTCTCTAGCTCCTTTATGTGTAAGGTTAGCTTTTGTATTTGAGTTCTTTCCAGTTTTTGAATGGATGCTTGTATTGCGATGTATTTCCCCCTCAAGACTGCTTTTGCTGCATCCCAAAGATTTTGAATGGTTGTATCTTCATTCTCATTAGTTTCCATGAATCTTTTTAATTCTTTCTTAATTTCCTGGTTGACCCTTTCATCTTTTAGCAGGATGGTCCTTAACCTCCACATGGTTGAGGTCCTTCCAAGCTTCTTGTTGTGATTTAGTACTGATTTTAAGGCATTATGGTCTGAGAATATGCAGGGGACGATCCCAATCTTTTGGTATCGGTTCAGACCCGATTTGTGACCCCGTATGTGATCTATTCTGGAGAAAGTTCCATGTGCACTTAAGAAGAATGTGTATTCAGTTGAGTTTGGATGTAAAGTTCTGTAGATATCTGTAAAATCCATCTGGTCCAGTGTATCATTTAAAGCTCTCGTTTCTTTGGAGATGTTGTGCTTAGAAGACCTATCGAGGGTAAAAAGAGCTAGATTGAAGTCACCAAGTATAAGTGTATTATTATCTAAGTATTTCTTCACTTTGGTTATTAATTGGTTTATTTTTTTAAATTTATTTGTGATAATCACACACACACACACACACAGAGAGAGAGAGAGAGAGAGAGGAAGAGACATAGGCAGAAGGAGAAGCAGGCTCCATGCACCAGGAACCCGATGTGGGATTTGATCCCGCGTCTCCAGGATCACGCCCTGGGCCAAAGGCAGGCGCCAAACCGCTGAGCCACCCAGGGATCCCTTAATTGGTTTAAATATTTGGCAACTCCCAATTCCGGGCATATATATTGAGTATTTTTAAGTCCTCTTGTTGGATAGATCCTTTAAGTATGAGATAGTGTCCCTCTTCATCGCTCACTACAGTCTTTGGGGTAAATTTTAGTTTATCTGATATAAGGATGGCTACCCCTGCTTTCCTTTGAGAACCATTTGAATGGTAAATGGTTCTCCAACCTTTTATTTTCAGGCTGTAGGTGTCCTTCTGTCTAAAATGGGTCTCTTGTAGACAGAAAATAGATTGGTCCTGCTTTTTTATCCAGTCTGAAACCCTGCACCTTTTGATGGGGTCATTAAGCCCGTTCACGTTCAGAGTTACTATTGAGAGATATGCGTTTAGTGTTCTCATGATATCTATTCAGTCCTTGTTTTGTGGATTGTTCCACTGAACTTCTTCTTAAAGGGGAATTTTAAGAGTCCCCCTTAAAATTTCTTGCAGAGCTGGTTTGGAGGTCACATATTCTTTCAGTTCCTGCCTGTCTTGGAAGCTCTTTATCTCTCCTTCCATTCTGAATGAGAGCCTTGCTGGATAAAGTATTCTTGGTTGCATGTTCTTTTCATTTAGGACCCTGAATATATCCTGCCAGCCCTTTCTGGCCTGCCAGGTCTCTGTGGAGAGGTCTGCTGTTACCCTAATACTCCTCCCCATAAGAGTCAGGGATTTCTTGTCTCTTGCTTTTTTAAGGATCTTCTCTTTATCTTTGGAATTTGCAAGCTTCACTATTAGATGTCGAGGTGTTGAACGTTTTTTATTGATTTTGGGGGGGGGAATCTCTCTATTTCCTGGATCTGAATGCCTGTTTCCCTTCCCAGATTAGGAAAATTTTAAGTTAGGATTTCTTCAAATACATATTCTGGCCCTCTGTCCCTTTTGGCGCCCTCGGGAACCCCAATTAAACATAGGTTTTTCTTTCTCAGGCTGTCGTTTATTTCCCTTAATCTATCCTCATGGTCTTTTAATTGTCTGTCTCTTTTTTCCTCAGTTTCCCTCTTTGCCATCAATTTGTCTTCTATGTCACTCACTCGTTCTTCCACCTTGTTAACCCTCGTCATTAGGACTTCTAGTTTGGATTGCATCTCATTCAGTTGATTTTTAATTTCGGCCTGATTGGATCTAAATTCTGCAGTCGTGAAGTCTCTTGAGTCCTTTATGCTTTTTTCTAGAGCCACCAGTAGCTGTATGATAGTGCTTCTGAATTGGCTTTCTGACATTGAATTGTAATCCAGATTTTGTAACTCTGTGGGAGAGAGGACTGTTTCTGATTCTTTCTTTTGAGTTGAGGTTTTCCTTTTAGTCATTTTGCCCAGTGCAGAGTGGCCAAAAACAAGTTGTATTGGGAAAAGGAGAAAAAGAGAAAGAAGGAAAGAAAAGAGAAAAAGAAAAAAGAAAAAAAAAGAAGAAAAAAAGAAAAAAAGAGAAGAAAAAGAGAAAGAAAAAGAATGAAAAGGAAAAACGGTGGGGGAAGCAAACAGAAATCAAAAAGCAAAAAAAAAAAAAAAACCACGGGGGGAGTATCTTCTGATTCTGTATACTTTAAGTCCCTTGACTTCCCTTGGAACTTGTTTGTCTAGCTGGTCTTCTGGAGGAGGGACCTGTTGTGCTGATTTTCAGGTGTTAGCACTTGGGGGAGCTGCTCTGCCTCCTGCCTGGTGCAGGGCTCAGTGGGCATTGTTTACCCCGTGAGGCCCCAGGAGGAACAACCATGGTGGCGGTGGCAGGTCTGGAAACCCGGATTCAGCCCCCACAGGAACTCTGAAGCGCTCTGCCTGCAGGGCCTGGAGGCTCTGGGGGGCGGGGCTGCTGCTCTGCTCATCTTGGGGCAGGAGCATCCTTGCTGTCCTGGGCCCTCCCGGCCTCTGCCTGTCCCGGGGGACATTGTATACATAAACCATTGTATACATAAACCACATCTTCTTCATACATTCATATTTCGATGAACACCGAGGCTCCTTCCACAGTTTGGCTATTGTGGACATTGCTGCTATAAACATTGCTGCTATAAACATTGGGATGCAGGTGTCCTGGCATTTCACTGCATCAGTATCTTTTTTTTTTAATTTCATGGATATGAATTCAACTCTTTAAGTGAAATTAACAATTCTTCCATCTCAGAAAAGAAACCCTCAGCGAACTACAAATAGATGTAAACCATGAATCTAACAAAACACACACACACTCTCTTTCATTACAGACAGCATCTTACTGACAGAATAACAAAAATCTTTCCCTCTGAGATTTCCCCTGCACTTGTATTCATAACAAAAACATCAGTTCTATTCCATGTTGACTGCTGTGGAGAGCCTACCTAGAAAAAAGAAACACAAGTTATAAAAATTGAGAAACCAGGGCCTAAATCTATCATTATTTGTAGATGACATGTTAAGATACAAATTCACCTTGAGTAAGGTCACTGGATATCCTATGTGCCAAAATTAGAAAAGAAAACTTCAAAACAAAGGCATATCTACTGTTTTTTTTGGGGGGGATAGGTGAATTTTTCTTATTTTTTTTATTGGAGTTCAATTTGCCAACATATAGTATAACACCCAGTGCTCATCCCAAGTGCCCCCCCCTCAGTGCCCATCACCCAGTCATCCCAACCCCCTGCCCACTTCCCCTTCCACTACCCCTTGTTACTTTCCCAGATTTAGTTGTCTCACATGTTATGTCACCCTCAGTGATATTTTCACTCATTTTCCCTCCTTTCCCTTTATTCCCTTTCAGTAATTTTTATATTCTCCAAATGAATGAGACCATATGATGTTTGTCCTTTTCCAATCGACTTATTTCACTCAGCACAATACCCTCCAAGTCCCTCCACATTGAAGCAAATAGTGGGTATTTGTCATTTCTAATGGATGAGTAATTTCCATTGTATACATAGATCACATCTTCTTAATTAATTAATTAATTAATTTGTTTGTTTGTTTATTTATTTATTTACTGTTTATTGGAGTTCAATTTGCAAATATATAACATAACACCCAGTGCTCATCCCATCAAGTGCCCCACTCCGTGCCCGTCACCCAGTCACCCCCACCCCCCGCCCACCTCCCTTTCTACCACCCCTTGATCTTTTTCCAAAGTTAGGGGTCTCTCATGTTCTGTCTCCCTTTCTGATGTTTCCCAGTCATTTTCTCTCATTTTCCCTTTATTCCCTTTCACTATTTTTTATATTCCCCAAATGAATGAGATCATATAATGTTTGACCTTCTCTGATTGACTTTATTTCACTCAGCATAATACCTTCCAGTTTCATCCACGTCGAAGCAAATGGTGGGTATTTATCGTTTCTGAGGACTGAGTAATGTTCCATTGTGTACATATACCACATCTTTATCCATTCATCTTTCAATAGACAGTGAGGCTCGTTCCACAGTTTGGCTATTGTGGACATTGCTGCTATAAACATTGGGGTGCAGGTGTCCCAGCGTTTCACTGCATCTGGATGTTTGGGGTAAATCCCCAGCAGTGCAATTGCTGGGTTGTAGGGCAGGTCTATTTTTAACTCTTTGAGGAACCTCCACACAGTTTTCCAGAGTGGCTGCACCAGTTCACATTCCCACCAATAGTGCAAGAGAGTTCCCCTTTCTCCACATCCTCTCCAACACTTGGTGTTTCCAGTCTTGTTAATTTTCACCATGCACCCAAAAGCTTAAGATTTCTAGGAATAAACCTAACGAAAGAGTCATAGGATCTATAGATCTATACCCTAAAAACTACACAACACTTCTGAAAAAAATTGAGGAAGACACAAAAAGATGGAAAAAATATTTCATGCTCAGGGATTGGAAGAATTAATATTATGAAAATGTCAATGCTACCCAGGCCAATTTATACATTCAATGCAATCCCTATCAAAACACCATGGTCTTTCTTCGCAGAGTTGGAACAAATCATCTTAAGATTTGTATGGAATCATAAAAGACCCTGAAAAATATAAAACATAGTAAAAGGGAATAAAGGGGAAAGGAGAGAAAATGAATGGGAAATATCAGAAAGGGAGAGAGAACATGAGAGACTCCTAAGTCTGGGAAATGAACTAGGGGTGTGGAAGGGGAAGAGGGTGGGGGGTGTGGGTGACTGGGTGACGGGCACTGAGGGGGGCACTTGACGGGATGAGCACTGGGTGTTATGCTATATGTTGGAAAATTGAAACTCCAATAAAAAAATCCAGAGTCAAAAAAAAAATCCAGAGTCATCAGAAAATATGGTGTTGGCATGCTTCTAAACATATGAAGTAGAATGGCTCAGAATGTCTAGAAACAGGTATGAGCAATATTTGAAAATAAATTATATGGCAAAGTGTTAAAAAAATAAAATAAAATCATTTGTATTTCCTTGGTGTTGGTGGTGATCTCTCATTTTTCATTCATGATTTCATTAATTTGAGTATTTTCTCTTTTGTTTTTCCTAAGGCTGGCTAACGCTTTATCTATCTTATTAATTCTTTCAAAGAACCAACTCCTGGTTTTGTTGATACCTTCTACAGTTCTTCTGGTCTCTATTTCATTGTGTTCTGCTTGAATCTTTATTAACTCTTTTCTTCTCCTAGGTGTAGGCTTCTTTTGCTCTTCTTTCTCCGTTCCTTTAGGTGCAAGGTTAGCTTTTGCATTTGAGTTCTTTCCAGTTTTTTGAGGGATGCTAGTATTGCGTAGTGTTTCCCCCTTGGTACTGCTTTTGCTGTATCCCAAATAATTTGAAGGTCGTATCTTTATTCTCATTAGTTTCTATGAAACTTTTTAATTCTTCCCTAATTTCTTGGTTGACCCTTTCATCTTTTAGCATGATGGTCCTTAACCTCCACGTGTTTTAAATCCTTCCAAACTTCTTCTTGTGATTTAGTTCTAGTTTCAAAGCATTATGGTCAGAAAATATGCAGGGGACAATCCCAATCCTTTGGTATCACTTAAGACCTGATTTGTGACCCAGTATGTGGTCTATTCTGGAGAAAGTTCCATGTGCACTTGAGAAGAATGTGTATTCAGTTGCGTTTGGATGTAAAGTTCTGTAAATATCTGTGAAATCCATCTGGTCCAGTGTACCATTTAAAGCTCTTGTTTCTTTGGAGATGTTTTGCTTAGAAGATCTATTATTTGGAGAAAGCGCCGTGTTGAAGTCTCTCAGTATAAGTGTATTATTATCTAAATATGTCTTATCTTTGGTTATTAATTGGTTGATATACGTGGCAGCTCCAACATTTGGGGCCTAAATATTCATGGTTGTTAGGTCCTCTTGTTGGATAGAACCTTTAAGTATTACATAATGTCCCTCTTCATCTCTTACTACAGTGTTTGGGATAAACTTTAGTTTATCTGATATGAGGATGGCTACTCCTGCTTTCTTTTGAGGACCATTTGAATGGTAAATGGTTCTCCAACCTTTCATTTTCAGGCTGTCGGTGTCCTTACATCCAAAATGAGTCTCTTGTAGACAGTAAATAAATGGGTCTTGCTTTTTTTTTTTATCCAGTCTGAAACCTGTGCCTTTTAATGGGATCGTTAAGCCCATTCACGTTCAGAGTTACTATTGAAAGATATGAATTTAGTGTCATCATAATACGTATTCAGTCCGTGTTTTTGTGGAGTGTTCCCTTGGATTTCCTGTTTCTTTTACAGGGTCCCTCTTAATATTTCTTGAAGACCTGGTTTGGTGGTCATATATTCTTTCAGTTTCTGCCTATCTTGGAAACTCTTTATCTCTCTTTCTATTCTGAATGAGAGCCTTGCTGGATAGAGTATTCTTGGCTGCATGTTTTTCTCATTTAGGACCCTGAATATATCCTGCCCGCCCTTTATGGCCTGCCAGGTCTCTGTGGAGAGGTCCGTTGTTAACCTAATACTTCTCCCCATAAAGTTTAGGGATCTCTTGTCTCTTGCTGCTTTAAGGGTTTTCTCTTTATTTGGAATTTGCAAGTTTCAGTATTAAATATTGGGGGTGTTGAACAGTCTTATTGATTTTAGGGGGGATCTCTCTATCTCCTGGACCTGAATGCCTGTTTACCTTCCCATGTTAGGGAAGTTCTCAGCTATGATTTGTTCAAATACACTTTCTGGTCCTCTGTCCCTTTTGGCGCCCTTGGGAACCCCAACTAAACGTAGACTTTTCCCTCTGAGGCTGTCGTTTATTTCCCTTAAGCTTTCCTCATGATCTTTTAATTATTTTCCTCTTTTTCCTTAACTTCCTTCCTTGCCATCAATTTGTCTTCTATGTCACTCACTCTTCTACCTCATTAACTCTTGTCATTAGGACCTCTAATTTGGATTGTATCTCATTTAATTGATTTTTAATTTCGGCCTGATTAGATCTGAATTCTGCAGTCATGAAGTCTCTTGAAACCTTTATGCTTTTTTCTAGAGCCACCAGTAGCTTTCTAATCGTGCTTCTGAATTGGCTTTCTGACATTGAATTGTATTCCAAATTTTGTAACTTTGTGGGAGAGAGGACTATTTCTGATTCTTTCTTTTGTGGTGAGGTTTTCCTTCTTGACATTTTGCTCAGTGTAGAGTAGCCAAAAACAAGTTGTACTTGATAGAAGCGTGAACTCTTCTCACTGTAGCATTCCAGCTGTTCTCTCTTTAAATCTCAGGCTGAATTCATAGGGTTTCAGGGTGATTTGAAAGCTATCTAGGCAAGTTGGTGGGGAAGGTGACTTGGGGATCCTACTCTCCCGCCATCTTGCCCTGCCCCTGGTTCTTTCTTTTGTTGTGAATTTCTCCTTCTATTCATTTTTCCCAGAGAAGAATGGAGTAACAAGTGAACAGAATAAAAAATATCAACCATGACACTTAGGGGGGCACTTGATGGGATGAGCACTGGGTGTTATTCTATATGTTGGCAAATTGAACACCAATAAAAAATAAATTTATAAAAAAAGGATAAGCATATACATCAGTGGAATGGAGAGAATAATTGACCAGATACAGTCAATTAATTTCTTTCATTACTTATATATTTAAAATGAAGATTGCGTATAACTTAAGGTGTGCAACATGATTATTCAGTACATATGTAATTGGTGAAATGAGTACTAGAGGCAACCTAATTAACATGTCACCACCTCTTCACATAGTTACCATTCTTTGTGTGTGATGAGTATCCCTGAAATGTACTCTCAGCATATTTTTAGTAATCAGTGTATTAATAGTAAGTATAGTCATCACTCCTGTATATTAGATCTCTGGATTATTTATCTTGAGTAACTGCAACTTTGTACCCTTTTAGCAATGTCTCCCCATTTCTTCAGCCTCTGATACCACTGATCTACTCTCTGCTTCTCTAAGTTATACTTTGTTTTTTAGATACTGTATATGTTATATAAAATATATTTTTAGACTATGTGTGTATATAGATTATAATACATATGTAATCGTAAGTGAAAAAAATATCAACCATGATCCAAGCAAAAGATGCCCTAGACAAATCCAATGAGGTCAGAAAGCAAAACAGAAAAGCAAAAGAAAAAAAAGAAATTAATGGAGGGCAGAAAAGAGAATATAGTCTCACAAGTTTGACCAAATTGTGCAATCTATTTGTTCCTAAGTATATTTTGGTCTCTGTGTTAGAAGACACTAAATCCCTAAATTGTAAAGAAAGCAAAACTTATATATACCCTAGTAAAATTGAATAGAGTAAAAGGAAGCCAAAATGAAGAGTATACCTATAAAATATATATATAAAAATGAAAGTTAAAAGAATTAAGAACAAAGAGTTGATAAAATAAGAAAATAGGTGAAAGAGAAAGAAGAGTAAAATAGAAATGGAAGAGTTTAAATTGACTGATAATGAATCATGAGAAAAAAAATGTCGAGTTCTATGTACTAATTTCTTCTAGCACTGGAGTATTGCAATCCTGCTGATCAATAAACTTGCTGTTCACCTGTTCTTGTAGCTGATCTTCTGGTGGAGGAGCTACTGCACTGATTCTCAGGTGTCTGTGGCTGGGTGGAGATGCTTTGACCCTTCTCAGGGGTTGGGCTCAGTGGATGCTGGTCCTCAGTGTGGTTTTAGTTCACTAAAGGCATTCCTCTCCTCTTCAGAGGATCCAAACAAAAAAGGCTGCATTCTGATCTCCAGCCCCAGAGCTAAAGGATCACAGTCACCCCCTTCAGCAAAGCCTCAGGGACAAGCAGTCATCAATTTTGTTTGTGCCACAGTCTGCACACCCCCCACGTTACATGCCCACACCAATCTTCTTGGGGGAAAACAGTGTCCTGTTCCACTGCACTGTGCAAGGCGCTGACACTGATAACAGCCCCTGGATGGTGCATGCACCCTCTCTGCCCCTCCCCTGAGGGAAGGTGGAAGTCCACCTGATACTGTCTTTTACTGGGACCCCACCCTGCGAGCTGTTGTCTGGTGACAGGTTCACCTGCTTCACTCCTCCTGCGGGATGACAGAGGGTCCCCATGTTCCAGTCCTCTTCACAGTCCCCAGGCAGGGTGTCGTAACCTGGTTGGGCCCTGGCTCATGGTCTATGGAGAACCAAGTTGAGAGCCTCTCCTGGGCTCACTGACCACAACCATTCTCCCTGCTCCACTGCTTGGGAACTCCACCGGCTCAGGCATCACCCTTAATTCTGTGACTCCTGGAATCCTGAGACCACACTGCCTCACCTACATTTCTGCCCATTTCACCCCCTGAGCACCTTTCAGGCAGGGACATCTCTAATTGGAGCATATTTCTAAGGGTTCACATGGTGCCCTCCTGGGCTGTATCACTTTCCAGTAGCTGGCTTCCGGAGGCTCCATCCCCACATTTATCTTCTGATACCTCCCCTCACAGTCACTTCTCCACATCTCTGACTTTGAAAAAGTGGTCACTTTTCTCCTTATAGAGTTCCAGATATTCTTTTCTTACATTCATGGGTGATCAGAGTCCTTTAATGGTTATCTAGTTAGATTCAAAGGAACAGACGAAATGAGGTTTCCCACCCTTCTGCCATCTTGTCTCCCTCAATAGTGTCTTTTATAGTTTATGTCTTGTCCAAAAAAAGTTGATATTTAGACCTTGGGGTGGAAACAGCTCTACTGTCAACGCCTGGCCATACTGCACTGCTCCCATGGTTCTGTCATATTCTACCTATAAGTAGTTCCTTTAAAGAAACCCTCTTGAATGCTCATAATGGAACATGGGCAGGAAGGGGGTACACCATGTGCAACATCTGTAGCCTTTATTTATTTATTTTTCATCTGTAGCCTTTAAGAGTCATGGGTCAGTGGGCTTCAGTTGGCCAGTGGACACAGTGGTGTAGCTCGGTGATGTTCACTGAGACTAAAGAAGGAAGATGGCTCAGTGAGTCAGCTCCCTTTTCTGTCAACTCAGGGAACTGGGTGATCACCAGGAATCCCCTATGACAGCATGTAAAGGGCCCCCTATCCTGTGGCCTGAGGACAAATAGTACTAAAAATTGGGTCCAGCATCTGGTCTCAGAGTGGTGAGGGTTACAAAGCAGACTGAATTCAAAAGCCAAGAAGTCTCTCCCACAAAAGGAAGGGTCTAGCAGTGGAGGAGTGGGACCCCAAGACCTGGGATAAGCACACCTTGATTGGGGTCTGAGGTCATGCAGAAGAGAAGGTGTAGGGCTCTCTATCAGAGACGGAGTCCGACCCACAGAAGTGCTGGCCCAACCTGAAGGAGACACAAAGGGGAGACGACAGTCCCTCAAGGTGTAATCATGCTGCTGTCACTCTGTAACTAAATGCCCTTCGTCCTTGGGAACATGGTGGGTCGTTTTTTTATGGCCACATTATGGAACAGTGAGTGAATGTTCTGCAAGGCTTGGAATGTGTGAAACTGCTGCAGTGGCTCTTCCAGGCCTGCATAAGCCCAGCAGGTCCAGTTATTGATATAGTGATAACAGCAAGTGCATTTTTAGCAATATTCATCCGCTTGTTTTTTGTCTTTTTTTTTGTATATTTTTTCATTGGAGTTTGATTTCCCAATATATAGTATAACACCCGGTGCTCATCCCATCAAGTGCCCCCCTCAATGCCCATCACCCAGTCACTCCAATCCCCCACCCACCTCCCTTTCCACCACCCCTTGTTTGTTTCCCAGAGTTAGGAGTCTCTCATGTTCTGTCTCCCTCACTGATATTTTCACTCATTTTCTCTCCTTTCCCCTTCACTCTCTTTCACTATTTTTTATATTCCCCAAATGAATGCGACCATATAATGTTTGTCCTTCTCCCATTGACTTACTTCACTCAGCACAATACCTTCCAGTTCCATCCATGTCGAAGTAAATGGTGGGTATTTGTCATTCCTGATGGCTGAGTACTATCCCATTGAATACAAGACCACATCTTCTTTATCCATTCATCTTTTGATGGACACCGAGGCTCCTTCCATAGTTTGGCTATTGTGGACATTGCTGCTATAAACATCGGGGTGCAGGTGTCCCGGCATTTCACTGCATCTGTATCTTTGGGGAAATACCCAGCAGTGCAATTGCTGAGTCGTAGGACAGGTCTATTTTTAACTCTTTGAGGAACCTCCACACAGTTTTCCAGAGAGGTTGCACCAGTTCACATTCCCACCAACAATGCAAGTGGGATCCCCTTTCTCCACATCCTCTCCAACATTTGTGGTTTCCTGCCTTGTTCATTTTCCCCATTCTCACTGGTGTGAGGTGGTATCTCATTGTGATTTTGATTTGTATTTCCTTTTTTTTTTTAACCTAACTATACTTAATTTTATTATTTTTTTTATTTATTTTTTTATTGGTGTTCAATTTCCTAACATACAGAATAACACCCAGTGCCCGTCACCCATTCACTCCCACCCCCTGCCCTCCTCCCCTTCTACCACCCCTAGTTCGTTTCCCAGAGTTAGCAGTCTTTACGTTCTGTCTCCCTTTCTGATATTTCCCACACATTTCTTCTCCCTTCCCTTATATTCCCTTTCACTATTATTTATATTCCCCAAATGAATGAGAACATATAATGTTTGTCCTTCTCCGACTGACTTACTTCACTCAGCATAATACCCTCCAGTTCCATCCACGTTGAAGCAAATGGTGGGTATTTGTCATTTCTAATAGCTGAGTAATATTCCATTGTATACATAAACCACATCTTCTTTATCCATTCATCTTTCGTTGGACACCGAGGCTCCTTCCACAGTTTGGCGATTTGTATTTCCCTGATGGCAAGTGATGCAGAGCATTTTCTCATGTGCATATTGGCCATGTCTATGTCCTCCTCTGTGAAATTTCTGTTCATGTCTTTTGCCCATTTCATGACTGGATTGTTTGTTTCTTTGCTGTTGAGTTTAATAAGTTCTTTATAGATCTTGGATACTAGCCCTTTATCTGATAGGTCACTTGCAAATATCTTCTCCCATTCTATAGGTTGTCTTTTAGTTTTGTTGACTGTTTCCTTTGCTGTGGAGAAGATGTTTTTCTTGATGAAGTCCCAATAATTCATTTTTGTGTTTGTTTCTCTTGCCTTCATAGATGTATCTTTCAAGAAGTTGCTGTGGCCAAGTTCAAAAAGGGTGTTGCCTGTGTTTTCCTCTTGCTCTGTGCATGATGGAGACATAAATGTTAACATATTCCATGATAACTGTGAATCTGTGATTCTTCCTGCAGGTCTTTCCATTTCCTGTTTAGTATTTTAGAGCTGTAGTCCAGGTGTGTGCACATTGAGAGCTGTGTTATCACTCTTCATCCCCAGGAAGGGGGATGAAACCTTTGTCTTTCAGTTTATTTCATTTGAGATCAATATGGCTACAACTGCTTTCCTTGGGTAAATATCACTGAGCTTAACTAGCTTAGTATTTTATATTAAGACACAGAACGTAAAAAGGAGGAAAAAAAAGAAAAAAAAGAGAGGAAAAAAGGAAAAAACAAAAGAAAAAAGAAAAAAGGAAAAAAGAAAAAAGAAAAAAGAAAAAAAAGAGAAAAAAAGAAAGAAAAAAAAGAAAAAGAAAAAAGAAAAAAAAGGAAAAAAAATAATAAAACACAGAATGTATGGGGCACCTGGGTGGCTCAGTTGGTGAAGTGTTTGCGTTCAGCTCGGGTCATGATTCCGGGGTCCTGGAGTTGAGTCTTGCATCAGGCTTCATGCTCAATGGGGAGTCTGCTTCTCCCTATGCGTCTGCTCCTCCTCCCCTACTCATTCTCTCTCTCTGTGTCTCTCAAATAAAGAAATTTTAAAAAAACATAAAGTATAAAAAACACATTATATACAGAAATATTCCCCCTACACCTTTGGCATTTACGTACAGCATCTAGCTCACTTACATTAAAGTTATCTTTGAGCTTATCCTACTGGAGTTCATGAGATTCCTGTGTATGCAGACTCATGGCCCTCATCAAATTTGGAAAGCTTTCACCATTATTTATTTATTTATTTATTTATTTATTTATTTATTTATTTATTTATTTATTTAATTTATTTTTATTTTATTTTTTATTTTTATTTTTTTAAATAATAAATTTATTTTTTAAATGGTGTTCAACTTGCCAACATACAGAATAACACCCAGTGCTCATCTTGTCAAGTGCCCCCCTCAGTGCCCGTCACCCATTCACCCCCACCCTCCTCCCCTTCCACCACCCCTAGTTCGTTTCCCAGAGTTAGGAGTCTTTATGTTATGTCTCCCTTTCTGATATTTCCCACACATTTCTTCTCCCTTCCCTTATATTCCCTTTCACTATTATTTATATTCCCCACATGAATGAGAACATATAATGTTTCTCCTTCTCCGATTGACTTACTTCACTCAGCATAATACCCTCCAGTTCCATCCACGTTGAAGCAAATGGTGGGTATTTGTTGTTTCTAATGGCTGAGTAATATTCCATTGTATACATAAACCACATCTTCTTTATCCATTCATCTTTCGATGGACACCGAGGCTCCTTCCACAGTTTGGCTATTGTGGACATTGCTGATATAAACATCGGGGTGCAGGTGTCCTGGCTTTTCATTGCATTCTGCTTCTTTGGGGTAAATCCCCAACGGTGCAATTGCTGGGTCGTAGGGCAGGTCTATTTTTAACTCTTTGAGGAACCTCCACACAGTTTTTCAGAGTGGCTGCACCAGTTCACATTCCCACCAACAGTGTAAGAGGGTTCCCTTTTCTCAGCATCCTCTCCAACATTTGTGGTTTCCTGCATTGTTCATTTTCCCCATTCTCACTGGTGTGAGGTGGTATCTCATTGTGGTTTTGATTTGTATTTCCCTGATGGCAAGTGATGCTGAGCATTTTCTCATGTGCATGTTGGCCATGTCTATGTCTTCCTCTGTGAGATTTCTCGTCATGTCTTTTGCCCATTTCATGACTGGATTGTTTGTTTCTTTGCTGTTGAGTTTAATAAGTTCTTTATAGATTTTGGAAACTAGTACTGGCACAAAAACAGACACAGATCAATGGAACAGAATAGAGAATCCAGAAGTGAACCCTCAACTTTATGGTCAACTAATATTTGATAAAGGAGGAAAGACTATCCACTGGAAGAAAGACAGTCTCTTCAATAAATGGTGTTGGGAAAATTGGACATTCACATGCAGAAGAATGAAACTAGACCACTCCCTTGCACCATACACAAATATAAACTCAAAATGGATGAAAGAATAAGGTGGAGCAAATGGCCCCCCCCCCCAAAAAAAAACAAAATGGATGAAAGATCTAAATGTGAGACAAGATTCCATCAAAATCCTAGAGGAGAACACAGGCAACACCCTTTTTGCACTCAGCCACAGTAACTTCTTTTTTTTTTAAGCCAAACTCCAGACTTTATTCAGAGTTTTCCAGTTTTTCCATTACTGTCATTTTCCTGTTCCAAGGTCCAAATTAGGACACATACATATTGCTTCTATGGATCGGGTCTCATTAGTCTCCTGTGATCTGTCAGCCACAATAACTTCTTGCAAGATACAACCACAAAGGCAAAAGAAACAAAAGCAAAAATGAACTATTGGGACTTCATCAAGATAAGAAGCTTTTGCACAGCAAAGGATACAGTCAACAAAACTCAAAGACAACGTACAGAATGGGAGAAGATATTTGCAAATGACGTATCAGATAAAGGACTAGTTGCCATTATTTGATCTATTCTATTTTTATATATATTCTCAATATGCTGCAAACCATGAATTCAAACTGATGCACCCAACTCACCCCCTAGTACAGGCCCTGTCTAGTTTTCTCAATCTTGGTGGTTGTGGGTCTCTCCTCTCCTCTCCTCTCCTCTTCTCTCCTCTCCTTCCCTCTCCTCTCCTCTTCTCTATGCATTCACTTACTGGGTCAATATCCTGAGTGCAACATCCTCCTGTCTCTGCCACCATTCTTTGCTCACATGGATACCTTCCTGTCATCTGGTGTTTGGAGGTCCAGGGTGTCCCCAGCGGAATCTCTGGACCCTGCTTCAGACCTCAATTCCCAGGAGGGCCACTCCAACCTGGGTGGGGCTCTGAGCTCTGACTCTGCTCTGGGGTTTGATGTCCCCATCTTGATCTGCCCACATAACAGCTTTGATGGTAAATTGGTCAGGAAATGAAAGGGTCCTGGGTTGGATCATGATCCCACCCCTCATTCCCCAGATTCATGCCCATCCAGACCCTATGACCATGACCACATTTGGAAATGGGCTCCTTCATGGTGTCCATCGAAAGATGAATGGATAAAGAAAATGTGGTTTTTGTATACAATGGAATATTACTCAGCCATTAGAAATGACAAATACCTATCATTTGCTTCAACGTGGATGGAACTGGAGGGTATTGTGTTGAGTGAAATAAGTCAATCGGAGAAGGACAAACATTATATGTTCTCATTCATTTGGGGAATATAAATAATAGTGAAAGGGAATAAAGGGGAAGGGAGAAGAAATGCATGGGAAATCTCAGAAAGGGAGACAGAACATGAGAGGCTCCTAACTCTGGGAAACGAATTAGGGGTGGTGGAAGAGGAGGAGGGCGGGTGGTGGGGGTGCTGGGTGGTGGGCACTGAGAGGGGGACTTGAGGGGATGAGCACTGGGTGTTATTCTTTATATTGGCAAATTGAAAACCCATAAAAATAAATTTATTATAAAAAAAAGAAAAAAATTGAAATGGGCTCCTTGCAGACATAATCAAATTAGGATGAAGTCATCTGGAAGTGGGAGGTCCCACCATCCAATGTGATTACTGTCCTTAGAAGGATATTCACACAGAGACACAAGCTGAACACCACAGGACAATGGAGGCAGAGATTGGCGTGACTGGCCAAGGCTAAGGTTTGCTGTGTGGTCGGCGGCTCCCTGAAGCAGAAAGAGGCAGAGAGGATCCTCCCATAGATGCACTGGCAAGAGGGTGGCCCTTCCACACCATGATGTCAGGCTTCAAGCTTCCAGAACTGCTATAGAACGGCTGTAGTTTTGGAGGATAGTCGCTCTGGCAGCTCTGTTCTTTCCTTCAGCTCCGCCTTCTCTTCTCTTGCTTCTGCTGCTGCAGCGACCATCTGAGTCACAGCTAATCCTTGAGGCCAGCACTCCTGCCCTGTTCTGTGGCTGCGTGCATGGTGATGGCTTTCTTCAAGCCCTCTGGTTCTGTAAGGCTTCAGCTGATTCAATAAATACAGTGTACTTGACTCGTAGTTGATAAGATACGACTCTAGGGCTTTCTATCTCATCTAAATATTAGTGGATGATATTGTATCCCTTCATCAAGTAGTAAGTCTCTCTCTTGTTCTTTTTTTTTTACACGTACACTTGTAATTTATTTTTTATTGGTGTTCAATTTACTAACATACAGAATAACCCCCAGTGCCCGTCACCTTGTTCTTTTTTTTATTTTTTTTATTTATTTATGATAGTCACAGAGAGAGAGAGAGAGAGAGGCAGAGACATAGGCAGAAGGAGAAGCAGGTTCCATGCACCGGGAGCCTGATGTGGGATTCGATCCAGGGTCTCCAGGATCGCGCCCTGGGCCAAAGGCAGGCGCCAAACCGCTGCGCCACCCAGGGATCCTTCTCTCTTGTTCTTTATGTATATTTTGTACTCTTGTTCTTTCTCCTGACCAGTCCCCTCAGAGGTCTGTCCTTTTTAAGAAACAATTCTGGACTTTCGGTGCCTCTCAGTTGCTTCTTTTCTACATTTTATTGATGTTTTTTGTTTATACAACAATTATGTCCTTTCTTGCTTTGTGTTTTTTGTTGTTGTTGTTGCTCCTTTTCCAACTTGTAATCTTGGACTCTTCATTAACTCACGTTTTCTTTCTCCCAGACACTTAAGGCTATGGATTCTTCCTCGGACATGGCATGAGACATGGGCAGGTCACTCACCTTTTGCCAAACACGCTCATCATGTTCGCTGTGTTGTCTGGGAGTGTGCTGCATTGGGCCCAAACATTTCAACATTTACTGAGTTGTGAACCAGGACCCAGCTGAGGGTGAGTTTCTACAATCTGCGGTGTGTCCAAGGAGAAGCGCTCCTTGATTTCTGGGTCAGAATCCCACAAAGTCTGACAGATAGTGCTTGTGGCTCTGCTTTAAAATGTCTGCACGGAGATTCCCACCTCTCGAGTCCCTTCTGCTCAGGGCTTGACCTCATCTTGCCACTGACACTCCTCTTGAGAGGGCAGCAAGACCTCTGCTGTGCCTGACCCAGGGGTCATCCTCCAGCCCCCTGACAAGACCTGTCAGAGATGCTGGGTGTAGCTGGAGCACCTCCTTCTCTACTCAGTGCCTCTCTGCCTCCTGCTCTCCAGGCTTGGTCATGGAGGCCCCCGCTCCTGGCGTCTGGCACTCCCTGCCTCCTGGCTTGGACTTCTGTGCACACTTTGTCCTTGGTCGTCCCCACCAGTCCTGTTAAGATCAATGCCAGCCACATGCAGACGGTTCCAAATTCAAGTCCCCATCTCTGGCCTCTTTGTGAACACTGCAGTTGTGGGTCTCGCTGTGGGACCCCACCCCAGCATCCCTTCACAGCCATCTAATTGGAAACTCCAACGCCATCCTAGAAAGGAGGCTCTTGATCTCTCGATCTCGGTAAGTGGCAATTCCATCCAAGCTGTGGGTCAGGAGACCTCCTTGCAAACCTGTCAGGTCTTCCACCCCAGGATGTGCATGACCTGAACCCTGTTCTCTACTACCACTGCCCCCACCCCACTGCCTCTGTGTCCTGTTCAGATTCCTGCACTGTTACCACTTGAACCCCTCTGGGGGCTTCCTGTCACCTCGGAGTGAAGCCCATGGTGCATTATGCCAATGGATCCTTTCACCTGCTGCCCTGGCTGCTTGCAATGTGCCCCCCCCAGCCCCACACTGACCTTGCAGGTCAAAGCCACCACCTCCAGGTAGTGTCCTGGTAATCTGCCTGATAGCACCTGGCGCTGCTGTTTGGCCTGGCCCCATTGTTTACAGGGACATTTACCTGGTTTTCTGCTCATCCTACATCTGGACCCTGGTGCTGCAGCGCAGACACCTTGTGTGTGCTTCCACCTTGACACCTTCTTGATGCACAGTGGGCTGTCAATGAACAGCAGCTAGCTGAACAACTGCTCAGTTGTTTGGAGCTGCTTTCTTTGGTTATTTGTGACAGTAATGTCATGTGTTTTCTTGGTTGTTTGCATTTACAGCCCCCTGGGAGCGATCTTCCCTTCTCCACCTTCCACTGAGAACTTGTCTGAAGCTCACATCTCTCCCACTGTCTGCGTGGTTCCATCACTCCTTATGGAGATGCTGTGATGCTTAGTTTCTTCTGTTAATGTGACCAGGCTACGGTACTCCAGTATTTGGTCAAACACTCATCCAGAGACTTAAAGTATTTTAAAAGCATGATTAACATTTAAATAAGTAGACAGGGATCCCTGGGTGGCACAGTGGTTTGGCGCCTGCCTTTGCCCAGGGTGCGATCCTGGAGACCTGGGATCAAATCCCGCATTGGGCTCCCGGTGCATGGAGCCTGCTTCTCCCTCTGCCTGTGTCTCTGCCCCCCCCCTCTCTGTGACTATCATAAATAAATAAAAATTTTAAAAAATAAATCAGTAGACAGTGAGTAAAACAGATTGCCTCCATGTGATGGTGGGCCTTGTCAAATCAGTTGAAAGCCTTGAGTGAAAAAAGGCTGAGGTCCCTTAAGGAAGACGGAGGTCTGCCTCCAGGCACTTCTTGACCTGACCTGCAGCATCCACTCTGCTCTCCCAGATTCAGGCCTGTTTTATAGATTTTGGGCTAACCAAGTCTTCATAATCATGTACTCTGGTTCCTTAAAATAACCCCCCTATAAATATAAATAAAATATAAATACAAATATATATATATATTTATATAAAGGATAGATGAGATTTTGAAATAATATTGACAGATTTTCCTGTCACACACACATCTATCAATCATTTATCTATGTATAATTTATCTATCTGGTCTATCACTGTTTATTCTCTGAAGAACTCTAACCAGTAGACTCTTTGATGTCAAATGCTTTGGCTGCTGTCTCCCGTCCCTTTCACTTTGTGTATTCTGTCTTCCAGAATAAGCTCAGGAAACATGGGCAGGCCTGACCACAGTCGGGAATGGACAACAGGACCTTGCCTGCAGGACAGAACTCTGGTTTCTGCCTACATGCCAGGAGGCCTTGGGCCACAGTCCCTGGTGGCAGAGCAGCTCAAATCCTCCCCTCAAACACCAAGAGAGGGGGAAATCAGTTGGGCCCCCATGCAGGTGGCTAGGCGGTGAATTCCACTGTGTGGGACCAGACTTGTCAAACCTTGATTTAGGTGTGGGAGGGCACATATGTCCTGTTTATCACACAGCTGGAAACATATGTTTCTGCCCAAGGTGGATGGCTTCCCAGCAGGCGGGACTGCGGTGGCCCCGGGTGAGCTGTGGAGCGTGCAGGGAAACCGCCCTTGGCCTGCTGTCATAGGGTTGAGTTACAGCTTGTGGCCGCAGGACTGGGGAAGATCACACACACACTCCCTACACTGAGGCAAACAGCTTAAACCAAGGCCCCACAGGGACTGTCACATGCCTCTGGCACATAGATTTCTGAAGTTGGGCAGAGGTCAGTTGATGCTTATTTAAGACAAAAGGGGAAGTCCCAGTAAAAGGCAGACCACTGGATTCTTCCATTGAAGGAAATAGCCTGACCATCTGGCCCAGTGGGAGGGGCCAACCAGGAGGGATCAGCCAGGAGAGACCAGCCAGGAGGGATCAACCAGGAAGGATCATCCAGGAAGGACCAGCCAGGGGGGACAAACCAGGAGGGACCAGCAAGGAGGGATCAGCCAGGAGGGATCAACCAGGGGAGACCAGTCAGGAGGGATCATCCAGGAGGGACTAGTAAGGAGGGATCAGCCAGGAGGGACCAGCTAGAAGGGACCAGACAGGAGGGATCAGCCAGGAGGGACCAGTCAAGAGGGGCCATCCAGAAGGGATCATCCAGGAGGGACCAGCCAGGAAGGATCACACAGGAGGGAGCAGCCAGGAGGGACCTGTTAAGAGGGGCAAGTCAGGAGGGATCAGCCAGGAGGGATCATTCAGGAGGGACCAGCTAGGAGGGACAAACCAGGAGAGATCAGTCAGGAGGGATCAGTGAGGAGGGATCACTCAGGAGGGAGTATCCAGGAGGGACCAGGTAGGAGAGTCCAGCCAGGAGGGACCAGCCAGGAAGGATCAGTGAAAGAGATTGGTCAGGAGTGATCAGTGAGGAGGGAGCAGCCAGGAAGTATCAGTCAGGTGGGATCAGACAAAGGAATCACCCAGGGGTAATCAGTCAAGAGGGGCCAGCTAGGAGGGACCAACCAGGAGGGATCAGTCAGGAGGGATCAGTCAGGTGGGATCAACCAGGAGGAGCCATCAGGTGGGGCCAACCAAGATGGATCAGTCAGGAGGGACTAGGCAAGAGGGAATAGCCAGGAGAAGCCAGGCAGGAGGGACCAACCAGGGGGGATAAGACAGGAAGAATCAGTAAAGAGGGGCTATCCAGGAAGCCAGGAAGGATCAGGGAGGAGGAATCAGTCAGGAGAGGCCAACCAGGCAGGTCAGTGAGAAGGGATCACCCAGGAGGGATCATCAAGGAGGGATCAGCCAGTGGGACAAGCCAGGAGGGACCAGTCAGGAGGTACCAGCCAGCAGGGATCAGTCAGAAGGGAATGGCCAGGGAGGATTAGTCAAATGGATCAGACAGGAGGGATGAGATAAAAGGGATCACCCAGGAGGGATCATCAAGGAGGGATCAGCCAAGGGCAAACAGCCTGGAGGGATCATCCAGCAGGGATTATGCAGGAAGGATCAGCTAGGAGGAATCAACCAGGTGGGGTCAACCAGGAGGGACCAGCAAGGAGAGGCCAGACAGGAGGGACCAGCAAGGAGGGATCAGCAAAAGGGATCAGTCAGGTTGGATCAGTAAGTAAAGATCACCCAAGAGGGATCAGCTTGGAGGGACCATCCAGGAAGGATTAGTCAGGAGACTTCAGCCAGGAGGGGTCCACTAGGCAGGGCCATCCAGGAAGGATAAGAAAGAGACACCAGTCAGGAGGGACCACCTGGAGGGATCAGCCAGGAGAGGCCAACCAGAAGTTGCCAAGTAGGAGGTATCAGCCAGGAGGGATCAGCCAGGAGGGATCCACCAGGAGGAATCATCCAGGAGGGATCAGCCAGGCTAGTCCAGTCAGGAGGAATCAACCAGGAGGGGCAAGCAAGGAGAGGCTAACAAGGAGGGATCAGCCAGGAGGGATCATCAAAGAGGGATCAGCCAGGAATAAATAGCCAGAAGGGATCAGCCAGCAAGGATAAGTCATAGGAAGCATCCAGGAAAGATCAGGCAGGAGGGGCCAGCCAAGAGGGATCAACTCAGATGGATCACCCAGGAGAGATCACCCAGGAGCGATCAGCCAGGAGGGACTAGTGAGGTAGGTCTGGAGAGATCATCAAGGAGGGATCAGCCAGGAGGAAACAGACAGGAGGGATCTGCCAGCAGGGATTAGCCAGGAAGAATCAGCCAGGAGGGATCAACCAGGAAGCTCCAGCCAGATGGGATCAGCCAGAAAGTGCCAGCCAGAAGCAATAAGGCAGGAGGAATCAGCCAGGAAGGAATAGCTAGGAAGGAACAGTCAGGAGCGATCAACCCACAGAGGCCAGTCAGTAGGGACCAGCCAGTAGGGACCAGCCAGTAGGGATCAGCCAGGAGGGATCAGCCAGGAGAGACCAGACAGAAGGAATCAGCCAGGAGGGGTTAGCCAGGATAGGGCAGACAGGAGGGACCAACCAGGAGGGATCAGCCAGGAGAGATCGGCCAAGAGAGACCAGCCAGGAGGGATCAGCCAGGAAGGGTCAGCCAGAAGGGAGCAGCCAGGAAAGATCAGCCAGGAGGGTTTAGCCAGGAGGATTCAGGCAGAATGGACCAACCAGGAGGATAGGTCAGGAGGGATCAGCCAGGAAGGACCAGCCAGGAGGACCCAGCTGGGAAAGGCTATCCCAGAGGGATCAGCCAGGAGGAAACAACCACGAAGGAGCATCCCAAAGGGCTCAGCCAGGACTACCAGCCAGGAGGGACCAGCCAAGAGGGTCCTGTGCAGAGGGGCTTGGGGGACTGAGAGTTTAGGCAAATGTCCTGGCTTTGGCCAAGGGAGATTTGGCCTTAGAATTGCCTGGAGGCATATGTGTTCATGATGCCTCACATCTTATATTTTAGGGTTTTTTCCTAGTGTGTTTCTTGTACAGAAAGCAGGTCAAATACAGACACCCGGGCCCAGCCAGGTGTTCAGCATGCTCAGCCGAGGACACGGGTCAGGGGCTTGGTGCCATACTGCTACTTTCCCTTGGGAGTGAGGGTGGGACACCATGGGCACTTTTCCTGGTGAGGATGGGCTGGAGGATGTGGCTTAGGTCTGAGGACCCCAGTGCATGACCTCCTTTGAGGCCAGCCAGATCATTCATCCATTTGCTTGTTCATTCATTCATTCCTTCTGCTATTATAAATGCTGGGTGTGTGCTGTCCCTGTTCCCATGGGGCCTGGAGGCCGGGCTGGGAGGTGGGAAGAACCAGGGGGCAGGTGGATGGTGCCCTGTAGAATGTCTGGGGAGCAGGCCCAGAGGGCTGCAAGGAGGCGGGGGCTGGGGAGGCCCAGGGCCTCAGTCAGGCTTAAAGGGGTCCTCACCTCATTCCTGGCATAAAGGGAGCCCCATGATATTCCTCAGCTGAGGCTGCTGGGACACAGGTCAAAAGACCGCACTGGCCATGGGTTGGGGAGGGAAGCCTGGAGGCTGGCTGGACGACTGGGGCTCTGGGGGGGGGGGTGACGTGGCTGGCTGTGTGTGGGAGGATGGCTGTGATGGCTTTGGGTGTCTTTGGGGGTCCACTCGGCCAGATGTCATTGACTGAGATGGCAGGGTGGGGGAGGGTGGACGTCAGAAGGAATTAACTTTGGGAATACAGGATTTGTGCTGCATTTGTAAATCTGTGCCGTGTGCAGGCAGACGTTCATTCATTCAGCAACTGTTTGCTGAGCACCTAATGTGTACTGGGCTCTGCTCTGCATGTTGGGGGTCATCAAGGAGCAACAGGAAACACTGTGCTCTGGCAAGGAGAAAGAAATAACCGACCAATTTAATGAGAAAGGGAGCCAGAGAATGTGCCAGAGGGGAGAGAAGAGAACTCAGTGGGGGAGGAGCAGAGGGCAGGGGGCAGAGCTACCACAGGCCCCATGTGCAGTATTCTGGTGAACCGTGGGGAGACTGAGGCCTCATCTGGTTCTGGACACAGGGCTGCCCATGCCGCTGAGAGGCTGCCAAGGGCGCAGTGGGCAGGGTGGCTGCAGAGGACACCACCAAGGGTGGGTGGTGTGCACACCGAGGAGACGGGTCAGCCAGCGCAGGAGATGCGGCCTTCTGGGAGCAGCATGGGTGCAGGGAAAGGTGGGAATCCATTCTGAGAGTTTGGCTTGAATGCCTGGGAGGGTGGGGCTGCCTTGGCTGGCAGAGGTCGGAAGTCTGACACCAGCCCCCAAGGAAGGCCAGGCGGGGCCAGGCTCAGTCTCCTGGGTGCTCCAGGACACAGCCTGTCCCTGGACTTCCCACTGGGCTGAGCATGGCGGCTGAGCTGGGGTCACAGCCCTTCCTCTACTGCGCAGCTGCAGCAGGGTGTCTTGCTCTGGTGCCACTGCCTTCCCGTGTGGCTCTGTGACAACATGGCCTCCTTTGGCCAGGACCGCCTCTTCTTGAATCCTGAGCTTGAGGCCTCTGCAAAGTGTCTTTGCCCTGGACGTCCTATGCAGAGTCTGAGGGGTCCTGCGTGCACATTTTCAGGGCTATGAGTCAGCTGACCACAGTGTGATGTCCAGCTGTGGCATGTGGAGTGTCAGTGACGTGGAGCTCCAGTGTCGACATGTGGAGTCAAAGTCTGCATGTAGCAATGAGACGTGGGCTGAAGCTGTGAGGTTTGATTGGGTGGGTGAGGATGGAGGCACCTGGAGACACAAGCAGTGACAAGGGAGCACCGTGGATTGGCTGGGGGGATTGGGCTTGGCAGCGGCTCCCCCTCACTCTTCTCCCTGGCCAGTGGGCGGGGCGGGCAGGGAGCATGGAAGGTGTCCACCACAGTCGCCTGCCCCTGTGACCACTTCTGCTCCTGCAGCTGAGGACTCTGGGTGACGGCAGGACTGCAAGTGGTGACTGTGCTGAGCCATGCCAGGGTCACCTCTGGGCCCCTTCAGGCACTCCTGCATTTACCACTCACCCCATTCCACGTGACAGGTGTGCTCCCACCCACTGCCCTGGAAGGACGTGATTCACGAGGGTCAGAGGTCATGCCTGAGGCTGTGAGAACAGGCACACACAGAAAGAGCTCTATCTACGGGGCTGTCCTAACTCCCACCATGTAGAGCCATGTTCCAATGTTGTGTGTGAGCCTGTGTGGGTGCATGGGCACATGTCTGTGCATTTATGTGACCACACACAGCAGACCAGCATGTGTACATGCACATGTGTGCACATGCCTGGGTATTTGCACATTTGTATGCATGTATGTGTGCTCCGTGTTTTTTTTTTTAATTTTTATTTATTTATGATAGTCACACACAGAGAGAGAGGCAGAGACACAGGCAGAGGGAGAAGCAGGCTCCATGCACTGGGAGCCTGATGTGGGATTCGATCCCAGGTCTCCAGGATCGTGCCCTGGGCCAAAGGCAGGAGCTAAACTGCTGCACCACCCAGGGATCCCCATGCTCTGTGTTTATAGGGGTACAATACACATGTATATTGTTTGTGTCTGTGCATGTGTGCTTATGTGTGAACCATGCTCGTGCACACGTATGTACACACATGCCTGCATGCATGTGCCCGTGGATGTGGGGAGTAGCAGCCCCTTGTGACCTGTGCTCCTGTGCACACCTGGATGCACACATGCCTGCATGCATGTACCCGTGGGTGTGGGGAGCAGTAGGTCCCATCCCAGGGCAGAGGTCCCAGGGCAGAGAGCAGTCAGTCCCAGGGCAGAGAGGCCCCCACCCACCTTTTCCCATGCCTCCCCACCACGTGCCCGACCACTGCTCTACCCCTGACCTGGGTGTGAATCTCCTGGACGTTTGTCTGCATCCCCTGGATCTTCTGAGCAGAGGTAGGTCTTTAGGACTGAGGTGGGGAAGCAGGAGACAGGTGGAATGAGCAAGGTTGTTTTTTTAAAAAATTATTTATTATTATTATTATTATTTATTTTATTGGAGTTCAATTTGCCAATATATAGCATAACACCCAGTAGCAAGGTTGTTTATGGAGCAAAAAGGCAAGGGGCTGCCGTCAGGACGGCTGGCTCAGGGACATGCAGGGTGGGATGCCCTCCTCTCTGCATCTGGTGGCTGAACTCTGGACAGAGGTAGACAGAGGTAGGCAGGGGTTGAGCAGAGGTGGTCCCGGAGTCCAGGCCAGGCCTCTCTGTCCTCGGCGACAGCATGCAGGCTGGGCCTCCCTTCTCTGAGGGTGCCAGGTGTCTACTCTCCTGGGGTTACTTCACCTGCAGGAGGAGTCCAGTGAGGAAGGGGGCTAGTGGCCAGAGTGGAGCAGGGGGAGAGTGTGAGGGGCAGGGTCCTCAGAGGATGCAGCCCGTCCTCATGTCCTGCCTGGCTGAGTCAGGGCCAGATGTTTCACTGTGGGGTGCTGTGGTGGAGGGGAGGGGCCCCTGGTGTCTCCCCACCCACCCGGGGCCCACCAAGGCCACACATGCCCCCGCTCCCTGCAGACTCCCTGAGCCTGCTCCAGAGTGTGTCCCAGCCCTGTTCACAGGTGTGCCAGCTGCCTTACTTTGAGGAAGGTGACGAAGCCGCTGTAGAGCAGAGTGAGGACGAAGAGGGCAGCGAACGTGGGCCACAGTCCGCTGGCATCTTCCAGATCCATGGAGTCCCCGCTGCTCTCGTCGTGGCTCTGGGGGGCTGGGGGGGTCATGGTCAGACCTGGGAGCAAGGGCACCAGTGGGCCCACGTGAGGGGGGGTGCCAAGGGACAGACGACTCTGAGGCTTCCTGATCCTGACGGAGTGCCCACCTGATGCACCTCTGTAAAGCTTCTCCCTGCCCCCTGCCCTCCAGAACCAGGGGCTCCACAGAGACAGGGAGGCCCAGCACCAAGTGGAGCAGACAGACTGGAACCACACACCTGGCACAGAAGCCAACATGTCAGCATGGCAAGTGCACAAGGGCAGTGGGTGGCACTCGGCAGGTGCAGACATGGGCAGCCTGGCCCAGCCATGGTGAAAGCGCCTTTCAGGAGGGGCTGCTGTCATGACAGGGACCAGATGGCCTGACCATGTGACCAGAAGTGGGGACCACACTCTAAGCAGAAGAAACGCCGTGCTCTGGGATGGAGCCTGAACCAGGAGGGTAGAGGGGCCCAATGTGGCCAGAGCGGAGAGCTTGGGCAGGGGTGGCAGAGGGGCTGGGGCTGGGTGGGGCCCTTCAGAGCAATAGGGAGCCCCTAGGGCCTTGAAGCGGGTGACTGACTTGGCAAGATCTGCCTGTCGAAGCCGCCACTGTCCTGGGAACTGTCACCGGGTGCAAGAGCATCAGGCCCTTGGCCCGACAAGCAGTTGGTGAGGCTCAGTACAGTGGGCCTGGGGCGGCGTGGGTCATGGGCAGAAGAAGCAAGTGTGGACACCGCGCGGGCCTTGCGGACTCTGTAGCAGTCGTCACATCTGGTAATGAAACTTAGGCACATTTTTGTTCTGTTTATTTCATTTTTCGAGTAACTAGTGCGTTCCACTAGGCTACTGGTCCATGCCGCACAGGGAATTTCAAGAAAGGCAGTGGTTCTGACTCCAGATAATATAGGAAAACCTGTTCTAGACACATGGGATGTTGCGCTGAATGGCTGGGGGGCTCAACCAGACAGGCGGACGTTGTGGCGGTCGCCCTGGACAGAGCTCTGTCCAGGTAATGACCCCCAGCCAGGGCAGTGGACCCAGCCCCAGGGTGGCGAGGCGGGGAGCGCTTGTCAGAAGACAGGGGTGGGGCGGGCAGGACATGCTTCCTATGCGGCTTTCACTGCAGCACGGCAAGGCAGGGCAGAAGGCAGTCTGTGGAGCACAGCCTGGAGAAGCCTGACATGGGATCTGGACACGAGTGGAACTGTTTTTAATTACAGGACCTGGATCTCCTTGGGGTCAAATTCTGTTTGCTACTTTTCATCAGATTGTGGGTGAAGCTCTTCTGCTTCTTTGCATGTCTTTTAATTTTTGGTTGTGTGCTGGACATTGTGAACAAGCCAACAGCTGGCAGAGGTAAGTGCAGTCTCCCTGGGCGGGGGGTGGGGGAGTCTAGCAGAACAGGATGGGGTCAGGGCCCTCTGCCTACAGAGGCTGTAGGCCTGGACACCTGACCCAGTTCTTCCAATGGTGGCCACTGAGCAGGCTCCTGTATGGAGCAATCAGTGGTGGAGAGGATGCAGAGAGGATGCTTTTGTGCTCATACCAGGTGTCATCCCACGAGGACTTTAGAGTCTTGGGGATTCCCTCATTCCCTCCTCCTCCCTGGATGATCACACCTCAGTCCCCCTGTGTCCTGGGTGGGGCTGACCCTCCTCTGTCCCCCTGTACCTTGTGTGGGGCTGACCCTCCTCTGTCCCCCTGTGCCCTGGGTGGGGCTGACCTTTCCCTCTCCCTGTGCCCTGGGTGGGGCTGACCCTCCCCTCTGTCCCTCTGTGCCCTGGGCCTGGCTGACCCTCCTCTGTCCATCTGTGCCCTGGGTGGGGTTGACCGTCCCCTCTGTCCCCCTGTGCCCTGGGTGGGGCTGACCTTCCTCTGTCCACGTGTGCCCTTGGTGGGCTGACCCTCCCCTCTGTCCCCCTGTGCCCTAGGTGGGGCTGACCTTCCCCTCTCTCCCCCTGTGCGCTGGGCAGGGCTGATCCTCCTCCATCCCCCTGTACCTGGGGCCGGGATGACCCCCCCACTGCATCCTGTGTCCAGAGTGTGTGACCTTGGCAGGTGGATTTACCCCTGACCCATGCAAGAAGTGTGAGCACCACACAGCTATCGGCAGGGTGGTGGTCAGAGCTGGGCTCGAGGAGGTTTGGCCACTCCCTGCTCACTCACATCCCCCCATGTTCCCCTGCCTTACTCTACACATGCCCACCCCTGTGGGTCCAAGAGGAGGCCTAGTGAGCACCCACAGCAACTATGGGCATAGGTGCCACAGTCCCATGGAGGGGATCATGAGGACCTCATTGGAGCTGAGCCCTGTCCACTGAGCTGTCCAGGCCTCTCCACATGCTGGCACGTCTATGGGCTCAGGTGAGCGAGGAGAGCATGTGCACACCTGCAGCCTGCAGCCTGGGGCTTGGTGCTTGATGGCAGATCAGTCTCCAGCCTTGATGGAGTCTGTCTGGGGGGCTAGTCTAGCCTCACCATGACGTCAGGCCATGGAAAGCTGGGTCTGTGCCTGGGAGCAGCCTGTATGCAGGGTGTAGGAGGGTGGAGCCAGGAAGACTGCCAGTGTGGACCTGGCCCAGGGGAAGGAGGAGAAGTAGGGCCAGGAGGCTGCTCTGGGGGCTGGAGTACACAGTCCTAGGGGGACATGAGCCATGACAGGTGACACCCAGAGGGGCAGGACACAGGGTCGAGAAGACAGGCTTAGGACAAGGGGTAGACGAGGGTTGACACTGGGACTTCAGGGGAAAGTCTGTTGGGCAGAGGTAGACAGGCTGGGGGCTGAGGAGCAGCCACGTCCCTGGGGGCCCTCAGGCTGCCCCCCACCAGGATGCCACCCTGACAAGCCTGGCTATATCAGGCAGTGGGGCCAGTGCTGTTGTCTGGATATCTCCTCACTTGGAGGCATGCCCATGGTCTGGGCCATTGGCAGGGTGTCTGAGCGGGTGGCGCCTGGCACAGCCTCCCACATTGTTGCTCTGGGCCTGTACTGGGAATCTTCTGCCACCTTGCTCCTAGGGAAGCCTGGGGGCCTCTCCATGCCTGAGCAGGAGGACAATGGCATCCTGCTCCCTACCTGGCCTGAGGTGTCCAGCACTGTCCCACCAGGGCCTTGCTGGGCACGGAGGGGGCACTTGTCTGGGTGCTTCACCCTGCTGGGGTGGCAAGGGGGTCTGACAAGGGGCCTCAGAGGGGAGAGTAAACCCTAAGCCTGTACTATGAGTGCCCACCGTGGCAGGCATCAGTCCCTCCGGCCCTGTAGGGCCTGCAATCAGGGCCTGTTGTGGGCATGCGTTGGTCAGATTTCTTGGGCAGACCAGCTCCCACTTCTGGGTATATCTGGCCCCTGAGATGCAGACTGTTCTCCCAGACTAGGGGGGGCTCCTGGGGCTTGGGGAGGCTCCAATGTCCCTGAGAGTAGTGTCAGGAATGACCACCCTCTCCAAGGGAGGGCCCTGTTCTGCATCCACCAGTGGGGCATGTCTTGGTGGGAAGTGGCTGCTGTTTGGGACCTGGCAGCGGTGACAACCACCTCCCCACCCCTCCTAGTCCAGCATGTGGTGTGTGGACCTGAGGACACAGGTGTCAGTGCATCCAAAGCCCTCAGTGTGGAGACAGCATGTGCACAGTCCAGACGCTGAGCTGGCTAGGTGGGGCCATCCTGGCTGGGTGGTACAGGCCTTTGGCTGCTACCCCAGGACCTGGTCACTCAGCAACTCTGAGGGCTTCCCCTCCACCCCGACCCTGTGCTCGGGAGAGGCCGGCACTGAAGGCCGCATACTCATGTGTGACTCACCACTGTCCAGGCTCCAGCTGGTGTTGAGCAGCTTCCGGGAGGCCTCGTGCCTGACTACACACGTGTAGGTGGGTGGGTGAGGGCCCTGGGGAGCGAGGACACGCAGGAGACTCCAGGTCTGGAACGTGCCACTGCCCGGCTGGGCCATGGGGGGTGCAGTGGCGAACCAAGAAGGGTCCACCTCAATCTGGTCCTTGATCCAGGTGAGGAGGATGTCAGGGGGTGAGAAGCCGGACACCTCGCACAGGAACCAGGAGGCTGCTCTGGGCATGGTCAGGGCATGGACATTGAGGCTGCTGGGTGCTCTGGCAGCTGTGGGGAGAAGCCTGGTCATGCTTGAGCCCCTTGGGGCTTTGGGAGAAGCTGGGTGGCCCGGAGGATGGTGGGTCCCCCCACTTGGTGTCTCCTTATGGGAGGAGGTGGCCAGCAGAGCCCACAGGAGTCGTGTGTGTGCATGGTGAGGGGGTGCCCAGCCAGCCTGTCTCCTGGGCCTGGGGGCAGGCCTCACCATGCTCTCTGGCTGCTGCAGACACCACCTGGGAAGGCATGCTGGGGAGGCTCAGCGTGCAGGTGATGTTGGCTCCTGAGGCCCACAGGGATATGGGCAAGACCAGGCGGCTGCTCCAGCTCTGGGAGCCATTCTCATGCTCCTGCAGTGGCCTCTCCTCCACAGCCTCGCTGGGGGGCGCCCCGGCTACCTCCCAGGACAGGTGGGCCTTCTGAAGGTCATCTCCCACCACCAGGCAGGTGAAAGCAGCTTCTCCCTGGAGCCATGGTCCCCGCAGGGGAGGGCGCAGCATGTAGAGGCTGGGAGGGTGGGTGTGGTTCCAACACTCTGTCGGGAGAGCAACCTTGGTCAACAGGGGTGAGTGGGGGATACAGACACTGCCTGGGGGTGGTGCTGGGGGTGGGGGGATACAGACCCTGCCTGGGGGCTTGCTGACCCCAGGAGGGCCACTCTCCCTAGTGCAGACTCCGCTCTTTTTGCTTCCTGGCCTCCCACTGCGGGGTTGGGGGCTAGGGGTTGGCTTGGGGCCTGGCTTTCCCTGTGTTCCCCAGGTGGTTCCTCTCCTCCCCCACTCTGCACCCCAGGAACTGGCCTCTGAGGATGGTGTCCACTGGGCATCCTGGCTCCTGGGCTTGCGTCTGGGTGTGGCTGGTGGGAGGCACTAGGGAGGAAAGGGAGATGAGATGGCAGCACATGTAGGGGGGGCCCTGGGCCTTCCTGCTCCCCGGGGCCCCAGGGCCTTCCCACACCCGCTGCTGCCCCTTCCTCCAGGCTCCTGAGCGGTCACCCCACCAGGGTCACCTCTACAGTTAGGGTGAGGATGGCCAGTAGGGCTCTGGGCCACAGGCATGGGATAGACCAGGGGCCCACAGGTCTGTTCTGTCAAGGGTCACATTGTAAACATTTAGGCTTTGCAGTCAGTGGGGATCCTGCCTCTCCCATCCCCAGCCCTCTAAAGCTGTAGGACACAGGGTCTGGGCTGCATCTGGCTGGCAGGCCGGGCAGTGTGGGGCTTAGATGTGGTTGGCCTGTTCTGAGGGCCCGGCTCCTGGGACAGCACACCTCAGGCTACCCCACCAAGGTCACCTTCCCCCAGAGGCCCACCCAGCCGCAGAGTGTGAGGGCCCAGCCTGTGTGTGGCGTCCAGCCCAGGCTTCTCATCAGCAGGCGTGTACCCTGGCCAAGGTCATGGTGGCATCCTTGCCTGGAGGGCTGACCTCTCTCGATGACCCTGTCCCCTCCATGTCTGACCAGGCTGTGCTGAGCCAGGGGTTGGGGATGGCACTGGGGCAGGTTGTGGAGAGCCCACAGAGGAGCTGCAGCAGCCCACAGCCTCTGCTCTGTATGAGCTTCACTGACACCCCAGAGGGCTGGCGCCGGGGCTGCCATCCTCTGCTCATGAGGCCTGCTGCCTGGCTCAGAGGACTGAGCCTTGTCCTGAGGGCGCAAGCAGGGTGGCTGTAACCCTGTGTGGCCTGCAGAGAGGAAACCAGACCCTATGGAGGAGGGTAGGCAGCTCAGTGAGAGGCCCTGTGTGGCAAGGAGGTCCTGTGTCCCCAGGGCTCCTGAGCCTTCAGGTGGCCGGCTACCATTCTGTAAGGGTCATGGGGCTGCATTCCTCACTCCACACTTTGGCCATGTGTCCTCCGTGGGGCTCTGTGTCAAACTCACATCCAAGCTCTGTCCTCTAGGTCCCACCCCGTCCCTGTGCTGTCTGTGGGGTGTCTTGTGGGGGGGTCTCCTGTTCACAAGGGGCCTGGCATGGTGTCTGCTGCTGCCCAGCACAGGGCTTGCTGTGGGTAGATGCCACTGCAGCGCCTGCCCTTCCTGACCCAGACAGGACTGAGAGGCTCATGGGAGATGTCACGGAGGGCTGCTGGAAGGAGTCAGTGGAAGGGATGGGAAGGCAGGAAGGGGCTCCTCACCTGAGACCCTGGCCATGCTGGGGGCTTGGGTGTGGTCCTGGGGTCGGGATGGCGCATGAGTCAACAGGGAGATAGCAGTTTCCCAGGATGCTGAAATCAGAGGAACAATGGCAGGTGAGGGCCAGAGAGTGCATGCTGGGGATGGCAGGAAGGAGGGGTGAGCAGTTGCACCATGCAGAGGTGAGCACTGGGCCTCAGGAGGCCTCACGCCCAGCACAGCCTTTCTCTCACACCCTGGGGCATGGTCTGTGGGGAGAGGACTCGAGGGTTGGGTGGTGGAAGGGGAGTTGCTGTGCCCTGCGTGGCCTGGCTGTGGTGTCAGTGCTCAGGGACCAGCCCTGTGGTGAAGGTGTGTGGGGGGCCTGGAGGGCCCTCCTTGGTGGTCGGGGGCCACCAACCTGGCCAGTGGATGGCTTTCTTCAGCTTCTCTTTGTTATCTTTCCTGATGGCTTCGCAGTAGTGCAGGCCTGGTTTCCAGGGGGTGGACAGGAGAGACACCTGAGTGTGGTCCGGTATCTTTAGCATCTTCAGTGTGGTCTTTTCCATCTGGGCCTGTGACTCTGGGCCTGTCGTGACCCGCACAGAATCTAGGAAGGGTCCTTTTGCCAAGCAGGCCAGGGTTATGTCCTCACCATTTTTTGGGACCTTACATCCTGAGACCAAGGGGAGCAGAAGTGACGATTCTCTGGAGGCTGGAAGACAGACACAGGTTGTGAGTGTGCAGGGTGGCTGGGGAGGGGGCTCAGAGGGTGCGGCTGGGAGGGCAGAGCTAGCCAGTGGCTGATGGCCCCACCTGTTGCCTGAATCAGATAACTGGTGCTCCCTCACTGCAGAGCCCATGGCTCGGTCAATGCTTGGGCTGGTGTCGCCCAGACCCTGCTCAGGGCCCCTTGACCTCTCCCTGGGACCTGGCTGGCAAAGGGTGGCCAAACGAATGTGGGGTCCCTGCCTGTGTCCCTGATGGCACAGCTGCCTGTTAGGCTGTGGCCCCTGCCTTGTGCTGAGGTAGGAACAGGTGGGCCTAGGCAGGACAAGGTAAGGGAAAGGCCCAGAGTCAGGATCCCATAGATCCCAAGGAAACAGGTAAGGCAGTGGAAACAGAAAAAACAAAAAACAACCCAAAAACCTGGCTCCCTAGCTGTGAAATATTAGGGAGTATCTCCCTTTGATGGTTACCAAGCAATCACAGAAACTCACCAGACCACAAAGAATGAACTCATTGAGGGTGTTATCAATAGTCCTGCTCAAACCAAGACAGCACGAAAATCTCAAGGCCACCAGCTTCCTAGTCAGTTCTCAATAAAAGACTCCTGCTAAAAGCCCTCAGAGGCAACCTTGACGGGACCTCTCTCACTTCTGAGAGCTTTCTCTAGACCTTTGTTTAATAAACTTCTATCGCTTTGCTCACTCTCCATTATCCCCAAGATTTGTTCTTCGACTGCATGAGATAAGAGCCTCGTTCTCCCACTCCTTTGTTGGCAAATCAAACTCCAATAAAAAATATATAAAAAAGAACTTTGCTCTCCCATATCAGTGCCACGCCTCCCAGGCACCACTGCTGTTGCTCAGACGTGCCCATTTGTCAGCCTGCCACATGGGCTGTCTGCTTGGGTGGTGGTGCCAGTGCCCACTCCACTTGTCCTATGAGCAGGACAGCTCTCTGCTCCCCTAAGCAGCTGGCCAAGCTGCCCTTGGGGCCCCCATTGCCCAGGCAGCTCCCTGGCATTCTCTCAGGCAAGGACTCCTATAACACATGGTCGGGGGGATGCCAGGCATGAGTGGGCCTGTGGGCAGAGCTGTGTCCTGACCCCCAGTGTCCCAGGATGTGACCTTGTATGGAGATAAGGTCATAGCAGAAGAATAAATAATTTATTGAGGTTATACTGTCGGAGCGCGGGTGCCAAGCCCAATATGACTGTCCTTATGAGAGGCAGTGGGATGCACAGAGGACAAGTACCCTGTGAGGAAGAGCTGGTGGCTGGAGCACGTGCTACAAGCCAGGAACACCAAGGGTCACCCATGACCAGCAGCAGCGGTGGTGTGGGACACAGGACCCCTCCAGGCCCCAGAGGGAGCCAACCCACCATACCCTGATCTGGGCCTCCCTGCCCCCAAGACTGGCACAATATGTTTGTTGTTCAGCCACCTACAGGAAACAAATGCCAGTTTTGGTACCAGAAATGGAGCATGATGTAAGAAACACCTAGAAATAAGGACATGGCTTTGGAACCTGCTGACGGGCAGAGGCTAGAGTTTTGATGTTTGTGTCAGAAAAAGCCAAATTTCCCTGGAGACAGATGGTAGAAATTTGGATGTTAAAGGGGACTCTGGGTGAGGGCTCAAAATGGAGGGGACAGCTGGGGGGACTACAACTTTGTCAGCAAGAGAGTGTTTCTGTGCTTTGTTCGAAGCAGGCCTTGCAGGTACGGGGCATGGACTTTTCTAAACTAAGTGCAGGGGAAGAGACAGCCTCCGTTCCCTGCTCCCAGGGAATGTGGGAGGGGATAGAGGCTCTCAGGAGCCAGAACTAGAAGCATTGGGTGGGGGGCACTGTGGATCTGAGGAAAGAGCGAGGAGCTGAGGTGGGAACAATTTGCTGAGAAGAGAGCAAGGGGCTGAGGGGAAAGCAAGGAGCTGAGGAGAGAGTGAGGAGCTGAGGACAGAGTGTGGGGGTGAGGAGTGAGCAGAGCATGGGGTTGAGTACAAAGTATGGAGCTGAAGAGAGAGAGTGGAGGTGAGGACAGAGTTAGGAGCTGTGAACACAGTGAAGAGTTGATGAAAGAGTGTGGAGTGACCTGGTGCAGCCACTCTGGAAAACTGTGTGGAGGTTCCTCAAAGAGTTAAAAATAGACCTGCCCTACGACCCAGCAATTGCACTGCTGGGGATTTACCCCATAGGTACAGATGCAGTGAAACGCCAGGACACCTGCACCCCAATGTTTCTAGCAGTAATGTCCACAATAGCCACACTGTGGAAGGAACCTTGGTGTCCATCGACAGATGATGGATAGAGAAGCTGTGGGAGGGGAGGAGCAAGATGGCGGAAGAGTAGGGTCCCCAAATCACCTGTCTCCACCAAACTACCTAGAAAACCTTCAAATTATCCTGAAAATCTATGAATTCGGCCTGAGATTTAAAGAGAGACCAGCTGGAATGCAACAGTGAGAAGAGTTCGCGCTTCTATCAAGGTAGGAAGACGGCGAAAAAGGTAAAGAAAGAAAAGGCCTCCAAGGGGGAGGGGCCCCGCGAGGAGCCGGGCTGAGGCCGGGGCGAGTGTCCCCAGGACAGGAGAGCCCCGTCCCGGAGGAGCAGGAGCTGCACCGACCTTCCCGGGGGAAAGGGGCTCGCGGGGAGGTGGAGCAGGACCCAGGAGGGCGAGGATGCCCTCGGGCTCCCCGGGACAGTAGCAGCAACTCCGCGCCCAGGAGAGTGCGCCGAGCTCCCTAAGGGCTGCAGCGCGCACGGCGGGACCCGGAGCAGCTCGGGGGCTCGGGCGGCGGCTCCGCGGAGGAGGCTGCGCGGAGGGGGCTGCGCGGCCCCGGGAGCAGCTCGGCCGGGCTCGGGCAGAGGAAGAGGCTCCGTGCGGAGGGGCCTGCGCGGTTCCAGGAGCAGCTCGGAGGGGCTCGGGCGGCGGCTCCGCGGAGGGGGCTGCGCGGCCCGGGAGCGCGAATCCACCAGCGCAGGCCCCGGAGCACAGGGCGCCGGGACACAGCCCAGGATCCGGCCTCCCCGGGACAGGCAGAGACCGGGAGGGCCCAGGACAGCGAGGACGCTCCTGCCCCAGCTGAGCAGATCAGCGGCCCCGCCCCGGAGCCTCCAGGCCCTGCAGACGGAGTTCCTGCCGGAGCTGACTCCAGGGCTCCAGAGCTGCCCCCACTGAGCCCTGCACCAGGCAGGGGCACAGCAGCTCCCCCAACTGCTAACACCTGAAAATCAGCACAACAGGCCCCTCCCCCAGGAGACCAGCTAGACGGACAACTTCCAGGAGAAGCCAAGGGACTTAAAGTACACAGAATCAGAAGATACTCCCCGGTGGTTCTTTTTTTTTTTTTTTTTTTGGTTTTATTATTTTTTTTGATTTGTTTTTTGTTTTGTTTTGCTTTTTGATTTGTTTCCTTCCCCCACCCCCCCTTTTTTTCTCCTTTCTTTTTCTCTTTTTCTTCTTTTTTTTTCTTTCGTTTTTTTTTCTCTTCCCTTTTTTTTCTCTTTCTCTTTTCTTTCCTTCTTTCTCTCCTCTCTTTTTCTCTTTTTCCCAATACAACTTGCTTTTGGCCACTCTGCATTGAGCAAAATGACTAGAAGGAAAACCTCACCTCAAAAGAAAGAATCAGAAACAGTCCTCTCTCCCACAGAGTTACAAAATCTGGATTACAATTCAATGTCAGAAAGCCAATTCAGAAGCACTATTATACAGCTACTGGTGGCTCTAGAAAAAAGTATAAAGGACTCAAGAGACTTCATGACTGCAGAATTTAGAGCTAATCAGGCAGAAATTAAAAATCAACTGAATGAGATGCAATCCAAACTAGAAGTCCTAACGATGAGGGTTAACAAGGTGGAAGAACAAGTGAGTGACATAGAAGACAAGTTGATAGCAAAGAGGGAAACTGAGGAAAAAAGAGACAAACAATTAAAAGACCATGAAGATAGATTAAGGGAAATAAACGACAGCCTGAGGAAGAAAAACCTACGTTTAATTGGGGTTCCCGAGGGCGCCGAAAGGGACAGAGGGCCAGAATATGTATTTGAACAAATTCTAGCTGAAAACTTTCCTAATCTGGGAAGGGAAACAGGCACTCAGATCCAGGAAATAGAGAGATCCCCCCCTAAAATCAATAAAAACCGTTCAACACCTCGACATTTAATTGTGAAGCTTGCAAATTCCAAAGATAAGGAGAAGATCCTTAAAGCAGCAAGAGACAAGAAATCCCTGACTTTTATGGGGAGGAGTATTAGGGTAACAGCAGACCTCTCCACAGAGACCTGGCAGGCCAGAAAGGGCTGGCAGGATATATTCAGGGTCCTAAATGAGAAGAACATGCAACCAAGAATACTTTATCCAGCAAGGCTCTCATTCAGAATGGAAGGAGAGATAAGGAGCTTCCAAGACAGGCAGGAACTGAAAGAATATGTGACCTCCAAACCAGCTCTGCAAGAAATTTTAAGGGGGACTCTTAAAATTCCCCTTTAAGAAGAAACTCAGTGGAACAGTCCACAAAAACAAAGACTGAATAGATATCATGATGACACTAAACTCATATCTCTCAATAGTAACTCTGAATGTGAACGGGATAGAGAAGCTGTGGTCTCTGTATACAATGGAATATTCCTCAGCCATTAGAAATGACAAATACCCACCATTTGCTTCGATGTGGATGGAACTGGAGGGTATTATGCTGAGTGAAATAAGTGAATCAGAGAAGGACAAACATTATATGGTCTCATTCATTTGGGGAATATAAAAAATAGTGAAAGGGAATAAAAGGGAAAGGAGAAAAAAATGAGTGGGAAATATCAGGGAGGGAGACAGAACATGAGAGTCTCCTAACTCTGGGAAACGAACTAGGGGTGGTGGAAGGGGAGGTGGGCAGGGGGTGGGGTGACTGGGTGATGGGCACTGAGTGGGGCACTTGATGGGATGAGCACTGGGTGTTATTCTATATGTTGGAAAATTGAACACCAATAAAAAATAAATTTATTAAAAAAGGAGTGTGGAGTGGAGGAGAGACTGTGGATCTGAGGAGAGAGAGTGGAGCTGAGGACAGAGTGGATATGAGGATTGAGTGTGGAGCTGAGGAGAGAGAGTGGAGCTGAGGAGACTGAATGTGGAGCTGAGGAGAGAGCATGGAGGTAAGGACAGAGTGTGGATCTGAGGAGAATGAGGTGTTGAGGAGATAGCAAGTATGTAAGGACATAGTGAGGGACTGAGGAAAGAGTGCGGAGTGGAGGAGAGAGTGTGGAGCTAAGGTCAGAGTGTGGAGCTGAAGACAGAGCATTAAGTTGAGGACAGAGGGTGGAGATGAAGGAAGAGATGTGGAGCTAAGGAGACAGTATGGAGCTGTGGAGAGAGTGTGGAGTTGAGGAAAGAGTGAGGAGCAGAGGACAGAATGTGGAGCTGAGGAGAGAGCATGGAGCTGAGGAAAGAATGAGGAGCTGTGGGTGGAGGGTGGAAGTAAAGACAGTGTGTAGCTGAGGAGAGAGGGATGATCTGAGGAGAGAGCATTGAGATGAGCACAGAGTAAGGGGTTGAGCACAGTGTGGAGCCGAGGAGAGAGCCCGGAGGTGAAGACAGAGTGAGGAGCTCAGGACAGATTGTGGAGCTGAGGAAAGGGTGTGGAGCTGGGGATAGAGCATTGAGCTGAGGAGAATGCGTGGAGCTGAGGAGGGAACGTGTAGCTGAGAGACACCTCCGGCTCCTGCTCGTCTAAAGGGGAAGCCCTCCTGGACTGTCCCTTCTTCCTACTATCTCTCCGTCCTTGACAGGAATGTCCACTCCGTGCAGCCCCATCGTCACTGTTTGGATGTGGTCAATCTGTGTGCTGTCCTCCTGCTGCAGGCTCACCAGTGTCTCCCCTGGACCTGACTCAGGTGATAAATGAGATGCTGACCTCACGGTTGATGCTGAGCAGGGTGACCTCTGGAGTTGTTCCTGAAGTGCTGTGCACAGGAGAAGCACATGAAGTTGGGGCCACGGGGTGGGCGGCTGGAATCATGTGTGCCAGGTTATACCTTGACATCCTGTCACCCTTGTGCCCCTGATGGGGAGCTCGTGGGGGACGGGATCCCTGGGGATGTACTTGTCCCACTGGATTGGGCCAAGGCCCTAATCCCACACGACGAGCATCCTTACAAAGGGCACACGCACACAGCGGTGGTGCCTGGGGAGTGAGATGGCAGGGAGAGGGTGCCTCGTGTCCAAGCCAAGGTTGCCACCAACCATGGCAGCCCTGGAAGCCAAGATGCAGCCTGGAGCCGACTCCTGCCCCCGGCGTCCATGGCTCTTGCCGCTCCCACAGGTGCCGTCTTGAGCCGACAGCCGCCCCCAGCACCAGAGCCCCCAGGCCCATGTGCCCCTCATGGGGCCAAGGTGCAGTCCATTTAACCAAAGCAAAGCCAGAGCCAGAAGTGTCCACCTGGAGCCCAGGCTGGGGGACAGATGTCCCGGGACCATGTCCCTCTCCTGCCTCCATGGCAGCCACCCCTCTGGGGCCAGACGACATGTGGATGGCTGGCCCTGCAAGCTCTCGGCTGCTCTCCGCACCTCTGGAGCTTCCTCCTGCAGCCTGGCTCAGCTGTCCTCGCCAGGTGCCACCCCACATCCCTAGTGGAGGTCTGCGCCTTCCCTCTCAGCCTCCTGCCCCATGCACCTGCACCCAGACGCCTGCTGCCATGGCTCCATGACCCGTGGTCCACACTGGCTGCTCGCACTGTGGCCAGACCAGCCCCCTCTGCGTGGCTCTGATTCAGCCATGGCCCCAGGCCCGGCACCGCCTGCCCTGCTTCTGCAGTGATGTGGACACGCCCAGCCTTTGCCCTCTGCCTCTCCTCGCCTGCTCACCAGAAACTCCTGCTTTCCCCACACCAGCCACTGTGTAGCCCAGCTGTGGGGTGAGCTGCCGCGGTTCTGCCAGCCCCCAGATGCCACAGCAGGTGGGACAAGCCCTTAGGGTGGCCAGGCTTGCTGGGGACAGAGATCGGGCAGTACACTGTGCAGGGACCCTGAGGCAGAGGTCCCTGCTGGCCGCATACGAATCCCCAAGGCCCACGCCTGATTCCTGGCACCCACCATGTCCAGGAGGTCAGGCTTGGGACTCTCTGAAGCAGGCTGGATGTGCGCGACTCCCGGGGTGCCGCCGGGGTCCCCTTTCCTGGCATGTCCCCTGGCAGGCCTGCTTGCAGACAGACCCCCCTTCTCCCGTGCCCTTCCAAGCGAGGGCTGCCCATTGAGATGCACATGCAACACCCAAGGAGTGCCATTCGGGACAAAAACACCAGCACAAGGCAGCAGTTTCACAAAATGTACATGTTTATTTCAAGGCGACATGCGTATACATTGCAAAGCAACGCTCGCAGTGGAGCCACGGCTGCAGGCTCCCACGCATCCCGGTATTGGCCAAGTCTCAAGAGGCCCTTGTCTTTGAGCTGGAAGCGGGAGGGGCGACGTGGGAAAGATTTAGGCACAAGTTGATGGGCCCCACAGGCTGGGGACCCCAGACCCCAAGGCAGTGCCCCCTGGGCTCCATCTCCCGGGGCTCTGATGCTCCTAGCTGGCCGGTCATTTCACCTGCAGATGACAGACAGTGTGAGCTGTTTCCCCGTGGTGCAGGGGCAGGTGAGGCAGGCCTGTGGCTGCGTGCACCCCCCCTCCCGCTGCCATCCTGCCACTACCTTGAACAGAGTGACTGTGGTGCTGTAGAAGACACTGAGGAGGAAGAGGACGATGAAGGTGGATGCCATGGTATTCAGGTTCTCGAAGCCTTCCTCCTCGGCACTCACCTCCCCCCCTGCAGGGGACACAGCACACAGGGGTCAGGCCATGTCCAGCAGGGCCCAGCCCCAGAGTCACCCCTGGCCCCGGCTGTGCTGCCCCCAGGAGGGCCGGTGAGGGCACATGGCTTTCCAGCCCCCCCCCCCCCGATGCCTCAGCACCCGCCCCGTGGGGCAGAGGGCTCCTGGGTTCTGTGGAGAAGGGTCTGAGTCAGGCATTAGCGAGGCCTTGGCCACTTGATGCAGGGGTCAGGCCAAGGAAGAACATGGCCAAAGCAGAGCGGGGTGGTGACCCTGAGCACCTACCCTATTAGCCCTGGGGTGGCAGAGAGCTCGGCAGAGCAACACAGACACAGCAGTATGGCTTGGGCTTGGGCGAGACGTAGGGCCCCAGACAGGTGGCTCAGTGTCCTGGGGGGCTGGTAGCTCAGCCAGGACCACCTGGGACTGAGGCAGGGAGCAGGCCCCTCCACCAATGGTGGCTTGGGTGCGTGTGCCCCTGGCTGCAGAGGACACTGAGGCCTGGCTTCCCAGTGAGATCCCCATTGGCTCGCCCTCCTTGCTCTGAGTGGGTGGCACATGTGAGAGGCCAGGTGGGGCCCTGGCTGGATGTCCACCCCACAAGTGCTCGGGGACCCAGGGGCCAGATAGAACCCTGAAGCTCCAGGGAGGGTGACATTGGGGTGCACAGGCTGAGGGCGCTCAGGGGGCTCCAGCCTCAGTCCAAGTGGGCCCTTGGGGACATCTGGAGCTCAGGCTCCCAAGGGCCTGGTGTGCAGACAGGGTCTCAGAGGCAGCCCAAAGGAGGCTCTGCTGCCTGTGGCTGGCCCCACCCTTCTCTGCCCAGAGGGCTCTGTGCTCCCTCAGTCCTGCTCCCAAGAGCCTTGCTTCCCACCATTTCCAGGGCCTGGTGTTCATAGGGGCCCCCCACTCAGATCAGACTCTCTGCGGCCTCCCCCTGCCTGCTTTGTCAGGACAGGTCCAGCCCCGTTCATCCCCAGGTGCTGGGGTTCTGCTTCCTTCGAGTGTCTGGGCGTGGGCAGGGGCTTCCCTTGGACCCAGACCTGGGAATGGCAGCCATGGTCAGAGACAGAAGGACAAGCAGAGCTGGGGCATGAAGGCCTGCAGGAAGTGACGTGGCTGGAGACAGCGGGAGGCCCTGGGTTAGAGGGTGTGCAAGGGCTGGCATCCATGTGTGTGCACATGTGTCAGCGTGGCTGTATACATGTGTGAATAAGTGTACATGTGTGTGCACATGTATCTGTGTCCATGTGTACCTGTGTCCACACCCACAAGTGTGTGTCTGTGTCCGTGTGTCTGCCTGTATGTCTCTGTGTGTGTGCATGTGTCCACGTGTCTGCCTGTATGTCTGTGCGTGTGTATGTGGAGCTGCATCTGCGTCCACACTCACATGTGCACATGGCTGTGTCTGCGTGTCTGCCTGTATGTCTGTGCATGTGTATGTGGAGGTGTATCTGTGTCCACATGTGTGTGTGTCTGTGTCCGTGTGTCTGCCTGTATGTCTGTGCGTGTGTATGTGGAGCTGCACCTGTGTCCATACTCACGTGTGTGCATCTGTGTCTGAGTGTCTGCCTATATGTCTGTATGTGGAGCTGCACCTGCGTCCACACTCACGTGTGCACATGGCTGTGTCCGTGTGTCTGCCTGTATGTCTGTGCATGTGTATGTGGAGGTGCATCTGTGTCCACACCCACGTGTGTGTGTCTGTGTCTGTGTGTCTGCCTGTATGTCTGTGCATGTGTATGTGGAGGTGTACCTGTGTCCACACCCACGTGTGTGTGTCTGTGTCCATGTGTCTGTCTGTATGTCTGTGTGTAGGCAGGCACATCCGTGTCTACACACATGTGTGCGCATGCCTGTGTCCACATGTCTGCCTGTATGTCTGTGCATGTATGTGGAGATGTGCTTGTGTCCACACTCACGTGTGTGTGTGCCTATATCTGTGTGTCTGCCTGTATGTCTATCTGTGTGTAGGCAAGCACATCTGTGTCCACACCCACGTGTGCAAATGCCTGTGTCTGCGAGTCTGCCTGTATGTCTTTGTGTGTGTATGTGGGAACATCTATATCCACGCCCACATGTGCACATGCCTGTGTCTGCATGTCTCTGTGTGTGTGTGGAGGTGCATCTGTGTCCACACCCATGTGTGTGCATGCCTAGGTATGTGTGCCCATGTGCACTGTATACATGTCTGTGTCCATATCCATGCATGTTGCTGTGTGTCCACGTGTCCGCGTCTGTGTGCATGTGTGCATGTATGTGGCTGTGGGAGCAGCTAGAGGAGTTATGAGCGTGGGCTTGGTCTGCGAGGAGCACAGCAACCTCCGGAGGCTGGGTGGGGGCAGGGATGGTGGTGGAGGGTGGTCTGGGGATGGCGGCAGCACAGCCAGGGCCCTTGCAGGCAAGAGCATCGCTTACTCAGGACGAGCATCTTTTGAATGGATGTTTTTATTTCTAATTTTGATAAAATGCCATATCTCAGCCCATTGACATGGTTAGTTTGCACATGTGCACACACAGCGACAGGTCACCCGCCTGGAGTGGGCGGCCCAGCGGTCAGTAGCAGGTGCTGGCTGTGTCAGATAAGACCAGGGACACGTTGTACAAGGTGGGTTTACCGGTGGACTTGTCCACGCTCCTCTCGGTCACCACATGGGGCAGGGCCTCATGGCCTACAACACAGGTGTAGGTCTCCCCGGCATTCCAGTCCTCCTCACTCACGGTCAGGATGCTGTGGACAAAGTAGAGGCCGGGGGCTTGGGGCTCGGGCATCGGGGCGCTGGTCACGTAGCTGTCAGGGGGCACGGGCTGGCCCTTCTGCAGCCACTGCACGAACACATCTGGGGGTGAGAAGCCTTTCACCAGGCAGGTGAGTGAGGCCGATTCCCGCAGGCTCAGCTGCTCCCGGCTCGGGGGCAGGACGTAGACAGAAGGCATGTGCTTGTTGACATCTGTGGGAGGAAGGACAGTGGTGAGCTCAGGTGAGTGGCTGGTGGGGAGAGGCGCCTAGGGGCTGTGGGAGAGCCCTAGGGCAGAGGAGGAGTGGGCCCCTACCCTTGGGCCTGGAGATGGTCTTCTTCAGCGGTGAGGGCAGATCTGTGTGGGTCACTGTGCAGGTGAACTGCTCGCCTGACTCCCATTCCTCCACGCAGACAGTGGCTTCCCCCATGGCACTGAAGGTGTTGTTGGGGTGGCTCTCAGAGATGTTGGTGTGGGTTTTCAGAGCCTCGCCATTCTGACGGGTCCAGGAGATGGTCAGGCTGTCATAAGTGGCCAGGTCAGTGACCAGGCAGGACAGCTTGGCTGACTTGGTGTTGAAGATGCTGGCAAAGGAGGGGGGGATGGTGAAGATGCTGATGCCAACGGGTGTATCTAGATCAGGAGAGAGTTTGCGTCAGTGACTGGACATGAAATCAGGCAAAGTGGAGATTTTCCCCAAAGAATGGAGGTCCAGTCCATGGGCCTTCCTCAGCTGCAAGGACCCGCTGGAGGGGAATGCTAGGCCCCCACTGCCCCGCCCTTGGCCGCTGCAGGAAGCCAAGGCTCGGGGAGCAGCTGGCCCGAGTGGACACCTGTGTAGGTGAGGGATTCCAAGCCCAAGGGGCTTCAGTAGTGGCGGGGTCACTCACTGGAGGTGCACATGGAGGACACGTTCTTCTGGAAGATGATCCCATTGTGCTCCACGTGGCAGGTGAACACGCTCTGGCTGAGCCAGGCACTCTCGGTGATGGTCAGCATGCTGAGGATGCTGTAGGTCACAGGCCCATGCTCTTTCTCCTCGGCCTCTGCCTTCCCTGTGTTGAAGCCAGACTCAATCTGCTTTCCATCACGGAACCAAGACACGGAAATCTGCTTGGGGCTGAAACCTGCAGCCTGGCAGATGAGCTGGGACTTGCGCTGGCCATTGCCAGAGAAGGCGTCGCGGGGTGGGATGAAGACAGTCACGTTGGGAGACGTTGGTACAGGCCCTGGAATGAGGGGACAATGCATCAAGCTGGCTGGCCCACCCTGCCCATCCGGCCACGGGGAGGAGGGCCCTGCTCTCACCTGTGATGGGCACGTTCACAGATTTGTCACCATTGGAGTGCTTGACGTTGCATGTGATGTACTCGTCTGAACCCTGGATGATGTCCACGGAGGGCAGGAACACCTGAGAGGTCGCCACATACTTGCCCTCTCTCAGAACTGAAGGGAAGGTCTTAATGTCCTGGTTGTTGATTGCACTGAGGTTCTCGTACTTCCAGGAGAAGGTGATGGAGCCAGGCAGGAAGTCCCGGGCCAGGCAGCCCATGGCCACGAGGGTCTCATCGGACAGGGAGTTCTCACAGGTGATGAGGGGGAAGAGGTTTGGAGGGGATGGACTCTCTGAGGACCAGAGAGGGACAAGAGATGGGTGAGAAGCTGTGTTCTTTCCACACTCTGCCAGGCGGGCTGTGGCCAGCCCTGCAGCTCCCTCACCTCACTGCCACAAAGGCTGGCCTCGCAGTGTCCCCAGCCCGGGGAGGAGCCCAACAGTGCAGTGGATGGCAGTGCTGATGTCAAGTCCTGCCAGGAAAAGGAGGCGCAGCTGCCCCCAACCTGCCGCAGAAGCCCAGCTCTGGACTTGTGGGATGGCTTGGCCTCAGCCAGTGTGGCCTTCCCCCTGAGACACAGGAGCCAGGCTGCCACACTCAGCCACAAGCCTGAGAGCCATCTGTGAAGCAGGTTGATAGCATAGAGAGGAGCGCCCCAGCCAGCCAACCAGCCCTGGCTGGTGTGTCTAGGATCAGTGAATGGTGTGCATATGAGGAGTCGGGTGATGCAAATTCCCCTTGACCCATCCTTAGCACAACCAGGTTATTGAGGTCACATCGAGGTTAGTCAGGACAGCCCAGCAAGGCCAGCTCACCCCCCGACTAGAACTAAATGCCCCAATGCAGATGAATCTAGCCCATCTAGGACTTCAAACTCCTGGGTCAAAGCAACTCAGTCAGTCCATTTCTGCTGGACTAGCTCAGTGACCATGGCTAACCAGCTCAGTGCACCAAGCCTAGTCCAGTTCAGCCCAGTTCATTCAGCCCAATTCAGCCCAGCTCTGCCCAGCTAGGACAGTTCAGCCCAGCTCACTTCAATTCAACTCAGGTCACTTCAACTCAGTTCAGCCCAGCCCAGCCCAGCTCAGCCAAGCTCAGCTCACCTAGCTAGGCCAGCCTGATTCAGTGCAGCTCAGCCCGGCTCAGTCCAGCTCAGCCCAGCCCAGCCCAGCTCAGCTCACCCAGCTCACTCCCACTCAGCTCAGCCCAGCTCAGTTCACCCAGCTAGGCCAGCTTGATTCAGTGCAGCTCAGCCCGGTTCAGCCCAGCTCAGCCCAGCCCAGGTCAGCTCAGCTCAGCCCAGTTCATCTCACCCAGCCCAGCTCAGCTCAGCCCAGCTCACTCAGCTTAAACCAGCTCAGCTTAGCTCAGCCTGGTTCAGCTCACCCAGCTTAGCCAGGTTCAGCTCAGTCCAGCTCAGCTCGGCCTAGCTCAGCACAGCTCAGCCAAGCTTAACCAAGCTCAGCCTGGTTTAGCTCACCCAACTCAGCTCAATTCAGCTCACCCAGCTCACCCAGCTCAGCCCAGCTCAGCTCAGCCCAGCCCAGCTTAGCTCAGCTCAGCCCAGCTCAGCTCAGCCCAGCTCAGCTCAGCCCAGCTCAGCTCAACCAGCTCGGCCCAGCTCAGCTCAGCCTAGCTCACCCAGCTCAGCCCAGTTTGGCCCAGCTCAGCCCAGCTTAGCCTGGTTTAGCTCACCCAGATCAGCCCCACTCAGCGCAGCCCAGCTCAGCCCAGTCCAGCTTACCCAGCTCAGCTCAGCTCAGCCCAGTTCAACTTACCAGCTCAGTGCAGCCCAGTTCAGCCCAGCCTGGTTCAGCTCAGCTCAGCCTGATTCAGCTCACCCAGTTCAGCCCAGCTCAGAACAGCTCAGCCAACCTCGTCCCGGTTTAGCTCACGCAGCTCAGCCTGGTTCAGCTCACCCAGCTCAGCCCCGCTCAGCCCCACTCAGCCCCGCTCAGCCCCGCTCAGCCCCGCTCAGTCTCGCTCAGCTCAGCCCAGTTCAGCTCAGCTCAGCCCAGCTCACCCAGCTCAGCCCTGCTCAGCCCAGCTCAGCCCAGCTCGGCCCAGCTCGGCCCAGCTCGGCCCAGCTCAGCCCAGCTCAGCCAGCTCAGTCCAGTTCGGCCCAGCTCAGCCCTGCTCAGCCCAGTTCACCCAGCTCAGCCCTGCTCAGCCCAGCTCGGCTCAGCTCAGCCCAGCTCAGCTCAGATCAGCCAGCTCAGCCCAGCTCGGCCCAGCTCAGCCCAGCTCAGCCAGCTCAGTCCAGTTCGGCCCAGCTCAGCCCTGCTCAGCCCAGCTCAGCCCAGCTCACCCAGCTCAGCCTGGATCAGCTCAGCCCAGCTCAGCCTGGTTCAGCCCAGCTCACCCAGCTCAGCCTGGATCAGCTCAGCCCAGCTCAGCCTGGTTCAGCTCAGCTCACCTCAGCTCAGTCCAGCTTAGCACAGCTCAACCCAGTTCAGCACAGCTCAGCCCGGTTCAGCTCACCCAGCTCAGCCCTGCTCAGCTCAGCCCTGCCCAACTCACCCAGCTCAGCCCAGTTCAGCCAGGTTTAGCTCACCCAGCTCAGCCCAGCTCAGCTCAGCTCAGCCTAGCTCAGCCCAGATCAGCCAGCTCAGTCCAGTTCGGCCCAGCTCAACCCTGCTCAGCCCAGCTCAGCCCAGCTCACCCAACTCAGCCTGGATAAGCTCAGCCCAGCTCAGCCTGGTTCAGCTCAGCTCACCTCAGCTCAGCCCAGCTCAGCACAGCTCAACCTGGTTCAGCACAGCTCAGCCCAGTTCAGCTCACCCAGCTCAGCCCAGCTCAGCTCAGCCCAGCTCACCCAGCTCAGCCCTGCTCAGCTTAGCCCTGCCCAACTCACCCAGCTCAGCCTGGTTCAGCTCAGCCCAGCTCAGCCCAGTTCAGCCAGGTTTAGCTCACCCAGCTCAGCCCAGCTCAGCTCAGCCCAGCCCAGCTCAGCCCAGATCAGCTTACCAACTCAGTGAAGCCCAGTTCAGCCCAGTCAGCCCGGCTCAGCTCACCCAGCTCAGCCTGGCTCAGCCCAGCTCAGCCCGGTTCAGCTCAGCTCAGCCCAGCTCAGCCTAGCCCAGCTCCACTCACCAGCTCAGTGCAGCCCAGTTCAGCCCAGCCAGTCTCTGGCTCAGCTCGGTTCAGTTCACCCAGTTCAGCTCACATCAGCTCAGCCCAGCTCAGCCCAGTTTAGCTCACCCAGCTCAGCCCGCTCAGCTCAGCCCAGCCCAGCTCAGCCCAGCTCAGCCCGGTTCAGCTCAGCTCAGCCTGGTTCAGCTCAGCTCAGCCCGGTTCAGCTCACCTAGCTCAGCCCAGCTCAGCTCAGCCCGGTTCAGCCCTGCTCAGCCAGCCCAGCTCAGCCCAGCCCAGCTCAGCCCAGCTCAGCCCAGCCAAGCTCACCCAGCTCAGCCCAGATCAGCTTACCAGCTCAGTGCAGCCCAGTTCAGCCCAGCCAGCCCAGTTCAGCTCAGCTCCGCTCAGCCCAGCTCACCCAGCTCAGCCCGGTTCAGCTCACCCAGCTCAGCCTGGTTCAGCTCACCCAGCTTAGCCCGGCTCAGCCCAGTTCAGCTCAGCCCAGCTCAGCCTAGCCCAGCTCCACTCACCAGCTCAGTGCAGCCCAGTTCAGCCCAGCCAGCCTCTGGCTCAGCTCGGTTCAGTTCACCCAGCTCAGCTCACATCAGCTCAGCCCAGCTCAGCCCAGTTTAGCTCACCCAGCTCAGCCCCGCTCAGCTCAGCCCAGCCCAGCTCAGCCCAGCTCAGCCTGGTTCAACTCAGCTCATCCCGGTTCAGCTCAGCTCAGCCCGGTTCAGCTCACCTAGCTCAGCCCAGTTCAGCTCAGCCCAGTTCAGCCCAGCTCAGCCCAGCCCAGCTCAGCCCAGCCCAGCTCAGCCCAGCTCAGCCCAGCCAAGCTCACCCAGCTCAGCCCAGATCAGCTTACCAGCTCAGTGCAGCCCAGTTCAGCCCAGCCAGCCCAGTTCAGCTCAGCCCCGCTCAGCCCAGCTCACCCAGCTCAGCCCGGTTCAGCTCACCCAGCTCAGCCTGGTTCAGCTCACCCAGCTTAGCCCAGCTCAGCCCAGTTCAGCTCAGCCCAGCTCAGCCTGGTTCAGCTCAGCTCAGCCCAGCTCAGCCTAGCCCAGCTCCACTCACCAGCTCAGTGCAGCCCAGTTCAGCCCAGCCAGCCTCTGGCTCAGCTCGGTTCAGCTCACCCAGCTCAGGTCACCTCAGCTCAGCACAGCTCAGTCCAGCTCACCCAGGTCAGCCTGGTTCAGCTCAGCACAGCTCCGCTCACCAGCTCAGTGCAGCCCAGTTCAGCCCATCCAGCTTGGCTCAGACCAGCTCAGCCTGGTTCAGCTCACCTCAGTTCAGCTCACCCAGCTCAGCCTAGCTCAGCCTAGCTCAGCTCACCTCAGCCCAGCTCAGCCCAGCTCAACCCGGTTCAGCTCAGCCCAGCTCACCCAGCCCACCTAGTTCAGCTCACCCAGCTCAACCCAGCTCAGCTCAGCCTGGTTCACCAGCTCAGTGCAGCCCAGTTCAGCCCAGCCAGCCTGGCTCAGCTCAGCTCAGCCCGGTTCAGCTCAGAAGTGCCAGTTCAATGTGGTTTAGTTCAGCTGCACTGAGACCTGCTCTGTGCAGCCCAGTCGTCCTGTCCAGTGCAGCCCTGAAAGCTGGGTCCTGGACTCTCTAGAAAGTTTCAGGCCAGCAGGCCTGCTTGCCTTTTGAGCTAAAGCTGTCTTACCCAGGAAAGCTGTAGACCACAGCCAGGCTCGGGGTCAGTCCCTCCTGTGCTTACCCCTGCCCTTTTTGTCCTTGCAGATTTCTGCACTTGGGTCCCCTTTGTGTCCAGGCCCTGCCCCGGCCTCAGCCTGCCAGTGGTGCCCAAGTATTATCAATCAATCACTCCCATCTCAGTATACCGGGGAAAATGCTTCCTGACAAGTCTAAATCCATTAAGAACTTTTACAAGGATTGGGGAATGTTTCCTGTCATCAGAAAAAGCTCATCTTTGCTTTAGAATAGACAGTGCTGCTTCTGGGCTAAGTGTGCTTGGATCTTCCCCTTGGGACTTGGCCCTTGGCCGAACTCCCACTCTCTGAGTCTAAGGTAGGCCCCCTGACTTAGGTAAATTTCCTCTAAATAAAAATAATCATTAAATATGACCAAAAATGCATCTTATCTGAACTTGCACTTCTAATTCTGCTCTGTATCAGAAAGCTCTCTACCAGGCAGTGGGCTACTACCAAATGCGCAGTAATAATTTCACATCCAAAGCCACGTTCACAACAGAGAGTGCCTAAGTAGCCCTCTAAGTTAGGATCCTAGGATCCGTAGGTAAGAAGCCCCGGGGCACCACTTTGCACCGTTTCCTAGACACGATCTTTAGAGAAAGTTGAATGTGAGGGACCAAGGCAATGGTCACTCAGGGACTCATACAAATAAATATTGTCTTACTGAGCAGTCATTAAAGAGTGATTCCTCATCAATAGAAAACCAAAACAGCAAATAGCAACTTTCCAGAAGAGTAGATTTGGCAGCCGGGCTGCCTCTCTTACCAGTTCAGCTCCCTGGTCACCGTGCAGGCTTTGAAGACTTCCTCCAAGTCCATTAAAATTGGTTGGTCGATGGGTAGCCGGTGGGCCTAGTGGCAGAAGCCACGCTGGCCTGCCCCCAGCCATGGCGGGCCCGGGGGACCCCAGCCACAGCAGGCCTGGGGGGCTCCTGCGGCCTGAGAGCCAGCACAGCTCCCTTCTGACTCAAGACCTGACTAGGCTTCCTCTCCCTCCAACAAGCAACACGCTTTGCTGAGATCATTTGAGACAATCAGGCACGTTTCACCTAAGATTTGTCCCAACAGGAAGGCTTGAAAAGCTGAGCCCAAGGCCACTTTATCAGCCTATCCAAGTGCCTCTTAATCACAAACAGAAAATCTAGCTTAAAAATCTGCAAACACAGTGATTGTGGAAACGGTGCTTCTGGGCTCTAGAGAATGGGCTCGGGTTAACGACCACCGGCAGGAAAAACCAATTAAAATCTGTTACAGACTTGATGGGATGAGCACTGGGTGATATGCTATATGTTGGCAAATTGAACTCCAATTAAAAAAAATAATTTAAAAATAATAAAAAATAAATAAATAAACAAAAAACCCGTTACACAAACATGTTGATCAACTGTCCTGAAGACAGTATAATTTCTTAGACATCTTTCTTTGGAAATGGGCATAATGAGCTAAGACTGAAAAATTAGATTCAAGTAGTTAAAAAAAGGAAAGCTTCCCAGCTTCTGCCAGCATCGCGGTCTTATTTTAGAAATGCAAATTGCACAGGTGTTGTTTTGCACTGTGGCCCCGTTTAGCTTCGCTGGGCTGGGCAAAACAACCCGAAAACCATGGCTGCATAACCACAAACTATAAATTTGCCAAGTGTGTTTTCTTGCTTCCTAAAATAGACAGCCCATGTGACCCGCTTCCTGCCACCTGCAGGTGCTTGGCTCCACGCCGCGGCTCAGCGAAACCCAGCACCACCGCTTCCAGAATCTCCAAATTAATTTTAAAAAATTAATAAACTTAATTTATGGTGGTCAAAACTCAAGTCTCGCAGCCGGACAGGACAGCACCGTGTCACTATTTCTTATATCAACTCCCGAAACATAAGATTCAACTGATACAATTAAAAAGTCTCATATACTTGACAATCTCTCACATTTTAAACTCAGATTTCCTATATATTTTTCCCCCTCAGGAGCCACTTCAAAGATGTCCTGTCCTTCATTAGTTAGTAGGCATAGCACTTAGGAGGAGCAGACCCCTTGGTCTTAGATGCTGCCCAGCGGGAGCCGAACCCTGCAGCCCCCAGCCCCACCCTGGGGCCCACACTGGGCAGACCAAGCATCCCTCCTCACCCAGACGAGTCTCATAGGCACAGCCTAGCACAAAACATCACCCGTGATTCTGCGGGAAGTCTCTCACCGCGCGCTCTACAAGTGGCATTCTCATGGATCTGCACACACACAAGCCCTGCACACTCCTTAGCCCATACCAACAGTCCCACAGTCCTGTGGCCCTGGGGGTCCAGCCCCCAGCCCCTCCCAAGGGTCAGCGATTCCCCTGGGCATGACGGCATTACTCTGGTTTCAGAAAGGCATCAGGCAATCAAGAGGCTCTGACTTCCCTCAGGCCCCCAGTCCTAGTCCCCTCCCGGCCAGCCAGACCCTGGGGGCCACGTCCTGAGGACCCACCATCAATGCTCAGAAAACCCCAGAGAAAGGAGCAGAAAATAAAGGCCCCAGGAGGGCCGCTCTTACCTGAGGACACGAAGAGTGAGGTGCCATGGCCCCAGTAGTCCATACCATAGTAATCACAGTGGTGAAATCACCATCCACACCCAACCGAAACCCTAGGGGCCTGGCCCGGCATCGCCCCAACTCTGAGGCTTGCACTATGTCCGGCCCGTGGAAGCCCATCCTCTGAGTCACTGTCACCCGGAGGCTCTTAGACCCTTCACTGCCCCTGAGACCCTACATCCCGGCCACTGCCTGCCTGGGCCACCTGTCTGCCGGCCAACAGCCCCCAACCATTGGGGACACAGAGTCCAATCTACCCCAAGGGCCACCACCCCAGAGAGCGGGTGTGTCAAAGCCACAGATCCTGATTCTGCTGACTATGCCACAGCCACGGCGGCCCCCAGGAAGGCTTGGATTAGGTGGCCAGACCAGGCAAAGAAGCTGCCCCGTCCCTCTCTGTGGCCATCCTCGGGGCAGTGGAAGGGCCATCTCTGGCCCTCCATCTCTGCCTCCACTTCCTGAGCCCCAGAACGCCCAACACCGTGACCCCCCCCAATTGCAGCCAGACTAGGGAGGGTGCAGACCCACCTGAGGACACAGTGACCAGGGTCCCTTGGCCCCAGTAGTAGAACCAGTTGTCACAATATGACAACCATGCTGGGACCCCAGACAATAAATGGGACCCAGAAAGGCCTTGGACCTCAAATCACAGCCACTGGGGCTGAGAGAACCAGGCAGCCCCAGGAGCCAAGGCTGCTGGAGGGCCAGGCGGCAAGGGACCGCTGACCCATTGGCTCCTTCCTGAGTCCTTCTGGACCCCAGACCCAGACACCCTCATTTTCCCCCAAATGCAGCAAAAAGCCCCAGAGAGAAAGAGAAGAGAAGGGCTGTGAGGACTCACCTGAGGAGACGGTGACCAGGGTTCCCTGGCCCCAGTAGTCAAAATTGTCACATTGCCAAGGGCCCCATTAGGCGGTGTACAAAAACCTTACTCCCACCTACTGCCCGGCCGCCCGGCCACCACAGACGCCCCAAGTCCTCTGGTCTGCGCGCCCCAGACACAGCCCATTGTGCGGGCCTGACTGCCGCAGGCAAACCCCCATGGCCCCCAGAAAGGCCGTCCACAGAGCGAGGACCTCACAGCCTCCAAAGCAGCTCCTGGGCTCCTCACAGGGTCCCTCAGAGACCCAGGAGTCTCTGGAAATTGCTTCCCTGCACCAGGACAGAGGGGTAAAGAGAAAGCTGTCTTACCTGAGGAGACAGTGACCAGGGTGCCCTGGCCCCAGTAACCAAAAGCATTGCACAGGGACACAGTCCCTGCTCCTCCCCTGACATAAACCCTCCCCGGCCCCCTGCTTGGGCCATGTCTCGATGCTGGAGGGTGCCGCACGCAGCTGGCTTCCCTGCCCCCAGCGACACGACACCACGGAAAGACAGACACAGGTAGGGGTGCATTTACCTGAGGAGACGGTGACCAGGGTGCCCTGGCCCCAGAGGTCTAAGTAATCATGTTCACACTGATACACCTGCCTAGTCCCCAGCACACAAAAGCCGGGCCCTGATACAACTTCTCCTTCCCAGCTGTCAGCTGTCCCCAGGCTCTCTTGCCTGGCTCTTGGCTTGCTTACCCCCCAGGGCCCAAGGGGGCTGCACCGCAGTCCTGCGGGGCCCCAGGCTGGATCTCAGGCTAACGGACAGCAGGGCTCTGGGGCTCCAGCACTCTGGCCATGGTGGAGTTGCGAGCAGCCCCGGGGACATGGCCCGGGGCCCATGGAGCAGCTGCAGGGGAGACTCACCTGAGGAGATGGTGACCAGGGTGCCCGGGCCCCAGAGGTCAAAGTAAATGTCACCCAGTGAGCTGTCCCTGTGCTGCAGCCTGCAGCAGACCCCACAGCCAGGGTCCCCAGGGAGATGCAGGAGCCAGAAAGTCTTTCTTCTGCTCGAATAAATGTCCCGCCCCATGCCTCGCATGATCCCTCCTGCCTCAGGCCCCTGGGCTGCCATGTGGGTGTCCTTCCTGACAGCTGACCGGCTGTGCTCCTGAGGGCATGTTCTCTGTACATGGCCTTCCCATGGCCCTCACCACCAGGGCCCCATCCGGCCCTCTGGCCATGTCACGTCCACTTGCCACGTCCCTTCTGAGCAGGCTAAGCACCCCTCTCAGCCTCCTGGGGCTGCCCGCCAACCCACACTGGGTCTGCAGTGAGCCTGCCCCGTGAGCCCAGGGCACCCTCGGACCCTGTCATCAGAAAAAGCTCATCTTTGCTTTAGAATAGGCAGTGGCCACTGGCCCTCGGACCACTGGCCCACCGGGTTTTTGTAGAGCTGTCAATCACTGTGGCCCCAGTTAGCACTGTGGTTCCTACCTGGGCCAAACCCCCCAGGGCCAGAGGGGGTGTTGGGTGGGGCCACAGAGCTGGCATGGGAGACGGGGCCACATCCTCCCAGCCATTCCCACATCAGCTGCAAACTGATGGCCACTACGAACAACAATCCCAGCATTGAAGGCTCTCCTGCATCAGTTTTCCTTTGCTCTTCCTGAAATAAGAAAAGGTCCAACACTGTGCCCATGGGCCACCTGCATTCGGGCCATGTGGGCCTTGGGTGGTGGCACAGGTGGAGGGGCAGGCAGCACCAGTGCTTGCTGGGCCTCTGGCCCCCGCCCAGGCCCCTGGGCCCCCGGGGGGTGGACAACCGCCAGCCTGCCCCAGGGGCCTGTCAGAGTCTCGGCCTGCAAGGCTGCTTTCCCACTGGCCACGTCTGTGCACACAGAGTAGCACATCAGTGTCCTCGTGAACAGGCCCCTGGGGGCCAAGGCAGTGCCCACTGTGGCCGCCGTGTGCCTGTTTGCCCCAACTGCTGGTCATGGAGGAGGCTCTCAGCTCTGCATGCCCCTGGCTGTGGGGTGGGTGCAGGGGGAGGGGCATGAGGGTCTAGGGCCCAGGGCCACCCCACCCCCGCCCCACACAGGCTGCTGTCCCCAGACACCACCCATCAGGCGGGGGGCTGGGTGCCAGGACACACAGGCTCCCCAGGCCCATGCGGGTGAGGCAGGTGTGCTCATGTGTGGGCCAGGGACTGAGAGGGGGCGATGACAGGCTTGCTGGCAGAGGGGTCAGTGAAGAGTAAGTTGCCAAGACCTCAGGCTGGCCGTGTGCCTGCAGAGGAGTGCACATGGCTCCATGTAGTTGAGTGGCCTGTGTGCCCCTCGAAGAGGCTGATGGGTGTGCGGGCCCTGTTTAGAGTCTCTTTCTGGAAAGTTCTGTCCAGTACGGTGTGAAGGATGGATCCAGGAGGCCTGGAGCAGCAGGAGAGGGAAGCCTGGATGCTGGGAGATTGTTAGGGAGCCCCTGGGGTGGCAGGTAGGTCACAGGGTCTCCTGTGGGAGGTGGTGGGATGAGGGTGGGGGGAGCAGGGAGGGCAGGGCAGTGTCTGAGACTGTGCACCCAGGATTCAGGGCTGAGGCTGGGGCTCTAGGCTTCTGGCCTGGTCTTGGGAAAATGAGGAGAAGCAGGCCCAGCAATGGGTGTAGCTGGCGATGGCACCTCGGGGAGGCTGATGACAGGTGTGTGTGGGGGACCCGCCACCATGCTGGGGTGCAGAGCCTCTCTGGACATGGTTGGACACCAGCACATGGACAGTGTCCAGTCTGGGGTGATGACGGCCCAGCCGGGGGAGTACCATAGGGAGGCCCTGTGTAGGGGCAGAGCAGCCTAAGGGCCCTGAGGCACCTGTGAAGGAAGCCAGTGGGGGAGGAGAGACAGGGATGAGGCAGGGACAGTGGAGAAAGAGCAGTGGTCTGTCATGGGAGGGGGTGGCTGCAGCCTCCATGAGAACGGCTGGCCCTGGGGACCCGGGCTGGGGGGCAGGGCAGGTTGAGGGCTGGGTTGAGGCCTCTGGTCCCTTCCCACCCCCATGCCCGGGCCTCCTGGGTACCCACAGGGGTAGCTCCTGGCTCACAGGCAGGGCTTGTTGAGCCCCAGTCCCTTTCTGGGATCACTGTGCTAAGGTCTCAGCCTTGGGACCTCCTCTCTCCTTTTAGGGAACAAGGGTAAGCTCTGCTCTGGCCCTTCAGGAAGCACCTGCTCTGGCTTTCTAGAACCTTCAGTTCCTGGATGGGGGAAGAGAAGGTGCCCTCTGTGCCCTGCAGGCCCATCTATGTCAGCTCCCAGCTCCCAGCCCTAGGCCCTAGCCCTGCCTCTCCACCATGGCAGAGACAGAAAACCAGGCAGGCTGCAGGTGCCGTCTGGCCTACAGAGGACCCATCACAGCTCTGGGGGACCTGCGCGTCCTGTTGGGCCCTTGGGGAGGATAGCACCTAACCTTGGCAGAGCTCTCGAGCCTTCCACAGAGAACTACACACTGTGTGCAGTTTGGATAGGGGCAGCTGAGCTGGGTCTGTGTGGCTGGCCGCGCTCATGCTCAGTGCTGGGAGTCTGGCCCTATCGTCCAGGGAGAGGACATGGGCGTTTCAGGTGTACACTTTGGCGAGGGCTGGCTGTGGTGTCTGGACCAGCATAATGGGGTGGCCAAAATTGGGCTAACTGGTGGGTCTTCCAGCCTCTGCTCACAGCTGCAGGCTCCTGGCTCCCCTACGCCTTCCAGAACAGTGACTGGGAAGGTATCTCCTGGCTGACTCAGCTGCCCTGAGCACGACTCAGAGTTGAGTCAGAGGCCGAAACCCGAGGCAGGTGGGGAGACCACCCTGTTCAGTCAGGACATGTCCACGCAATTGCTTCTGAAAAAGGTGGTGACCTAGGAGCGGCTGGCCTGGGGCCTGTGATGCTGCCATGCCTCGGTGAGCTAATCTTGCTGCAGGGTCTTGTTCCCCCCAGAATGGAGCATGGTGGTAGGCCAGATGGCCAGAATGCAGGTGTGCTCTGAGTACCGACCGCTGGTCCTCACACTCACAGGGAGAAGTTTTGTCTCTGAGACTTGACCTCAGGTGGCCTCTGCCAGCAGGGAGCTGCTTCCTGAGCCCGACGCTCCAGGAGGAAGGTCCATTCAGGCAAGAACACAAGAAGAAAGTCCTCTTGCTACATTTCTCAGGCCAGAAGCTGCAAAGAGCAAATAGCTGCTGTTGCCAACAAACCGAAGGGAACAGAGAGGAATAAGAAACAGAATTTCCCTCCTCTGAGACCCTGTGACATAAGCAAAAAGGAGTTAAAAAAAAAAAAAGGGCAAGAGCTTACAAACAAATATGAAACAACAAGAGGATGGGCTTCAAGTCCTGCTATGGGAAGAACAGAAGACCCCAGTGGCTCCTGGCAGCACCACCCCTGTCCCAGCTCAGAGAGGTTCCGGGTGGTTAACAAAGCCCAGAGAGAAGGGGCCAGCAGGCCGGGGCAGTTATCACTCTCTAGGCCTGGAGCACCTTCAGATGCGAGACCGAGGGTTGACCAGTGGGTAACCAGGGCTGATGTCACTGAGGGTGTAGGGTGTTGGGTGGGTGTCTCTGTGAAGGGCGTTCCTTCGTGGCAGGAGAGGGGCTGCTGCAGCCACCAGTGCCCGAAGCCAAGGGCCCGGCAGGAGCTAACGCACTCTCATTGCCATCCTGGCTTTTTGTATAAGAAGGGAAGCCTTGGCATCTTCTGCATCTCCTTGTCCAGAGTGAATCCCATGTCTATCTCAGGTCTCCCTGAGGGTCTCGTCCCCTGGACCTGGTAGGACTCTTTCACCAGGCTGGACAGGCAGCTCACGTCAACCTGCTTTCTTGGTGGCACAGAAGGGCTGCTTCTGAGAATGGCTGCAGGGAATGGGTGGGTGGCCACAATGGGTGGCTCAGGTCCTGGGGCCACCACCCCCCACGCCCCCCCCCACCAAGAGTGGGACGTGCCCGTCCCTGCAGCTCAAACTCTGCAATGACCTGGACATTCACTAAGTCTCAGAGATTATGACATGTCCCCTCACCCCTTCTTTACCTTAAGGCTGCAATAAATCAGGTTAAGCTCAATGCCCAGCCAACAGTACCCAGAGGGATGTCCACAGCCAAAGGCCCTGACCCCTTGTCACTGTTGTCATGTTCTTGTGAGCATTGCCAGCCATATGCACTTTTGAGGCAGCATTCAAGATTTTGTCTTGAGGACTGTCCCGACTTAGACTGGGAGGCTTTTACCCCTCCCTTCCTCATTGTTCCCACAGACTCCTGTCTTCATAGGTTCCCACCTAGTAATGAGTGGGAAGGGAAGAGCAAAGTGCCCTTGGAATTCTTGGGGACCTCCCAAGGCCATTAGTCAAGGCTGGGCACCCCAATTGTGTTAGAGAGAGTGGATGTTCTGTGGATAAAGTGTCTGTGTGGACAGAATGGGGAAACATGACTCTCAGCTTTTGGAACATGAAGATGGTGAGGTGCCGCCACCATGACCACTGACCCACCCAGTTAGCTCATATGTGGTGAGTTGCTTTTCTGCTGATGGCTCTGTGTCTGCTAAGAGCCAGCTCCCTGGGGCCCCTGCCATGGGTAGACCAGCTGCTCTTCTTGCAGTAAGGAAGGGGCAGGGGCTTTGGTGTGTGCAGAGGTGCAGCTTAGTCCTTTTCCACATTTACCATGATCTTCCTTGGAAGAGTCTCTTGAATGCTCTGAGCTTCAAGATCCCTTATCTGCAGGAACATGGGAAGTAGCATCTTGCACACGAGTCTTGCAGGATTAAGAGGTAGTGATGCAAAAGAGGAGCTCAATGACAGGGAGTACGTACAGAGAAGAGGCAAGGAGTCCTCTGCCATGACACGGAGGCTGAAATCTTTAAATTTGTTTTTTAAATAATCATTTTATTTTATTTTGCTTCATCAAGACAAGTGCAGTCCTTAATCTCCATCCCCCATCTCCCACCCATCGCTCCTGTGGTCACCATCAGTGTGTTCTCTATAGTTGAGATTCGGTTTCTTGGTTTGTCTTTCTTTCTCTTTCCTTTTTGCTCATTTGTTTTGTTTCTTAAATTCCACAGATGAGTGAAATCGTGTGGTATTTGTCTTTCTCTATTTCACTCAGCATAATACTCTCTAGCTCCATCTGTGTTATTGCAAATGGCAAGATTTCATTCTTTTTTTGACTGAATAATATTCCATTGCATATATATGACACATCATTATCCATTCATCAGTCCATGGGCACTGGGGCTGTTTCCACAACTTGGCTACAGTATGCTATAATTATTGGAGTGTATGTATCCCTTTGAATTAGTGTTCTTGTATTTGCATAAATACCTAGTTGTGCAGTTGCTGGATTGCCTTTCTATTTTTAGCGTCTTGAGGAAGCTCTATATACCTTTTTTTCAGAGTAGCTGCACCAGCTTGCATTCTCTCCAACAGGGCAAGAGGGTTCCCCTTTCTCCACATCCTCACTAACACTGGTTGTTTCTTGTGTTGTTGATTTTAGCCATTATGATAGTTCTTTTTTTAATAATAAATTTATTTTTTATTGGTGTTCAATTTGCCAACATACAGAATAACACCCAGTGCTCATCCCATCAAGTGCCCCCCTCAGTGCCATTCTGATAGTTCTGAGGTTATATCTTATTGTGGTTTTGATTTGCATTTTCCTGATGATGAGTAATATTGAGCATCTCCTCATGTGTCTATTAGCCATCTGGATGTCTTTTCTGGAGAAATGTCTGTTCACATCTTTTGCTCATTTTTAAATCGGATTATTTATTTTTTGGGTGTTGAATCTGGTAAGTTATTTATAGATTTTATAAACTAACCCTTTATCAGATATGTTGTTTGCAAATATCTTTTCCCATTCTATAGGCAGACCTTTAGTGTTGTTGACTGTTTCCTTTGCTGTACAGAAGCTTTTTATCTTGATGAAGTCCCAAGAATTCAATTTTGCTTTTGTTTCCCTTGCCTTTGGAGATGTGGTAAGAAGTTGACACATCTGAGGTTAAAGTTGCTGCTGTGTTCTCTTCCAGGGCCTATCTCACATTTAGACCTTTAATCCATTCTGAATTTATTTTTGTGTCTGGTCTAAGAGACTTGTCCAGTTTCATTCTTCTGCATGTGGCTATCCAGTTTTTCTGACACAGTGTGTCGAAGAGACTGTCCTTTATCCAGTGGATAGTCTTTCCTGCTTTGTCAAAGGTGAGTTGACCACAGAGTTGAGGGCCTATTTCTGGGTTCTCTATTCTGTTCCATTGACCTATGTGTTTTTGTGCCAGTTTCATACGGTCTTGAAGATCACAGCTTTGTAATATAGATTGACATCCTGAATGATGATGCCTCCAGCCTCAATTTTCTTTTTCAAGGCTGCTTTGGCTATTCAGAGTCTCTTGTGGTTTCATACAAATTCTAGGATTGTTTGTTCTAGCTCTGTGAAAAATTCTGGTGTTATTTTGACAGAGATTGCATTAAATGTGTAGATTGCTTTGGGTAGTATAGACACTTTAACAGTATTTCTTCTTCCAATCCATGAGCGTGGAATACTTTTCCATTTCTTTGTGTCCTCTTCAATTTTTTTCACAAGTGTTCTACAGTTTTCAGAGTAAAGATCCCTTACCTCTTTAGTTAGGTTTATTCCTAGGTATCTTATGTTTTTGGTGCACTTGCAAATGAGATTGATTTCTTTATTTCTTTTTCTGCTGCTTTGTCATTGGTGTATAGAAATGCAACATATTCTGCACATTGGTTTTATATGTTGCAACTTTGCTGAATTCATGCATTAATTCTAGCACTTTTGTGTATGGAATCTTTCAGGTTTTCTACATAGAGTATCATGTCATCTACAAAAAGTGAATGACTTTTTCTTTGCCTATTTGGGTACTTTTGATTTTTTGTTGTTGTCTGATTGCTGTGGCTAAGACTTCCAGTTCTATGCTAAATAGTAATTGTGAGAGTGGACATCCCTGTCATGTTCCTGATAGTAGGGGAAAGTCTCTCTGTTTTTCCCCATGGAGGACAATATTAGCTGTGGGTCTTTCATATATGGCCTTTATGATGTTGAGGTATGGTTCCCCTATCCCTACTTTGTGGAGGATTTTTATCAAGAAAGGATGCTGTATTTTGTCAAATTCTTTTTCTGCATCTATTGAGAGGATCATGTGGTTCTTATCCTTTCTTTTATTTGTCTTTTTTTTGTGCTTTTCATCCTTTCTTTTATTAATGTACTGTATCACATTGATTGATTTAGGAATATTGAACCAAAAAAAAAAAAGGAATATTGAACCATCCTTGCAGCCCAGAAATGAGTCCCACTAGATGGTGGTGAATAATTCTGTTGATTTATATTTGTCATATTTTATTGAGAATTTTAAAAAAGATTTTATTTATTTATTAAAGAGAGAGAATGCACAAACAATGTGCATGAGATAGGATAGGGGCAGAGGGAGAGGAAGAGAGAGAAACAACACTCACACAGACTCCCCACTGAGTGTGGGGCCAGAAGTGGAGTTCAGTCTCATGACCCGAAATCATGACCTGAGCTGAGATGGAGTCAGAAACTCACCCAACTGAGCCACCTAGGTGCCCCTATATTATTGAGAATTTTGGCATCCATCCATGTTCTTCAGGGATATTGGTCTGTAATTCTCCTTTTTTTTTGTAATTCTCCTTTTTGATAGGATCATTGGTTTGGGGATCAAGGTAATGCTGTGTCATAGAATGAGTCTGAATGTTTTCCTTCCAGTTCCCTACTTTGGAACAGCTTCAGAGGAACAGGTTTTAGTTCTTATTTAAGTGTTTGGTAGAATTATCCTGGGAAGCCATCTGGCTTGGACACTTGTTTCTTGGGAGCTTTTGATGACTGCTTCAATTTCCTTGTTGATTATAGGTCTTCTCAGGTTTTCTATTTCATCCCGTTTCAGTTTTGGTAGTTTACATGTTTCTAGGAACACAACCATTTCTTTCAGATTGCCTAATTTGTTAGCATATAATTGCTGATAATATTCTGTTATAACAGTTTGCATTTCTTTCAAGTTGGTTGTTATCTCTCCTCTTTCATTTATGACTTTATTTACTTGGGTCATTTCTTTTTGATAAATCTGGATAGGGGTTTATCAATCTTATTTTTTTAAAGAACCAGCTCCTAGGTTCCTTTATTTCTTGTACCCTTCTTTTGGTTTCTATAGTCCTGATTTTAGCTCTGATCTTTATTAATTCTCTTATCCTGCTTTGTTTAGGCTTGATTTTCTGTTCTTTATTCCACCTCCTTTAGCTGTAAGGTTAGCTTGTGTATTTGAGACTTTCCTTGTTTCCCCAGAAAGGCCTGTATTGCTATATACTTCCCTCTGAGGACCACCCTTGCTGCATCCCAAAGGATTTGAACAGTAATGTATTCATATTCATTTGCTTCCATGGATTTTAAAAATTTTTCTCCAGAGGCGGGGCAAGATGGTGGAAGAGTAGGGTCCCCAAGTCACCTGTCCCCACCAACTTACCTAGGTAACTTTCATTTTTTTTTCCCTAGGTAACTTTCAAATCATCTGAAAACCTACAAATCCGGCCTGAGATTTAAAATGATAACAGCTGAAATGCTAGAGAAAGAAGAGTTAGCACTTCTAACAAGGTAGGAAGACTGAAAATAAATAAATAAAAGAGAATCCAGTGGGTGAGGGACCCCGTGAGGAGCCAGGTGAAGGCTAGGGGGTGAGAGCATCCAGGACAGGAAAGCCTAGTCCAGGAGAAGCAGTAACTTTACCAATATTCCCGGATGGAAAGACGCTCGCAGGGAACTTGGGCAGGATCCCAAGAGGGGCAGTGGGGCCCCCAGGTTCCTGCAGTCACTAACAGAGGAAGTGTGCCCTAGGGGAGAATGCACCACAGACCATGGGCCGAGTCATGGTAAACTGCTGGAGAACGTGCGTCAGGACCTCAGGAGCAGCTCAGGCATCAGCTCTGGGTGGAAGGGGCTACACGGCCCTGGGAGAGTGATTCCAGTGGAACAGGCCCCAGATCTCAGGACGCCATGGGACACAGCCCAGGATCCTACAATCCTCTCGGGACAGGCAGAGGCCAGGAGGGCCCAGAACAGTGAGGGCGCTCCTGCCACTGGGCAGCCCCAGGTTGTACAGGTCAGCGCCCTGCCCCTGAAGCATCCAGGCCACTTTGGACTGGAAGACTGCAGTAGTTACTGCAGGAGCTGACTCCAGGGCTGGAGAGCTGGCCGCCACCAATGATGTTGTTCCTTCTGGTGCCACTGTGTACCTGGGAGGATTTGGGCCACCAGGGGCCCCATGGGATAAATAGCTTCCACTGAGCCTTGCACCTGGCAGGAGGCGGGTCAGCTCCCCCAGGAGCACACATCTGAGAATCATCACAGCAAACCCCTCCCCCAGAAGGCCCACTGGAAGGACAGGGGAAGAGAAAGATCTTGACCAAGCAGCACTGGAAAGCACCAGGGAAAGTCAAGGGATATATAGTATATAGAATCAGAGGATATCCCCCTTGGGTTTTGTGTGTGTGTGTGTGTGTGTGTGTGTGTGTGTTTGTTTTTTCCTTCTTTTTTCCAGTACAACTTGTTTTTATCCACTCTGCACTGAGCAAAATGAGTAGAAAGAACTCACAACAAAAGAAAAAAATCAAAAATAGTATTCTCTCCCACAGAGTTACAGAATTTAGAATACAATTCAATGTCAGAAAGCCAATTCAGGGGGATCCCTGGGTGGCTCAGCAGTTCAGCGCCTGCCTTTGGCCCCATGATCCTGGAGTCCCAGTATTGAGTCCCACGTGGGGCTCCCAGCATGGAGCCTGCTTCTCCCTCTGCCTGTGTCTCTGCATCTCTCTCTCTCTCTCTCTCTCTCTGTGTGTGTCTATAATAAATAATAAATAAATAAATTTAAAAAAAGAAAGCCAATTCAGAAGCACAATTACAAAGCTACTGGTGGCTCTGGAAAAAAAAGCATAAAGGATTCAACAGACTTCATGACTGCAGAATTTAGATCTAATCAGGCCAAAATTAAAATCAATTAAATGAGATGTAATCCAAACTGGAGGTCCTAATGACAAGGATTAATGACGTAGAGTGAGTGACACAGAAGACAAGTTGTGGCAAGGAAGGAAGCTAAAGAAAAAAGATAAAAACAATTAAGACCATGAAGAAAGGTTAGGGGAAATAAATGACAGCCTCAGAAGGAAAAATCTATGTATATTTGGGGTTCCAGAGAGCGCTGATAGGGACAGAGGACCAGAAAGTGTATTTGAACAAATCATAGCTGAGAAGTTCCCTAAATTGGGAAGGGAAACAGGCATTCAGATCCAGAAGATAGCGAGGTCCCCCCCCCGAAAATCAATAAAAACCATTCAACACCCTGACATTTAATACTCAAAACTTGCATTCCAAAGTTAAAGAGAAGATCCTTAAAGCAGCATGAGACAAGAGATTCCTAACCTTACGGGGGGAAGTATTAGATTAATAGCAGACATCTCCACAGAGACATGGCAGGCCAAAAAGGGCTGGCAGGATATATTCAGGGTCCTAAATGAGAAGAACCTGCAGCCAAGAATACTTTCTCCAGCAAGGCTCTCATTCAGAATAGAAGGAGAGATAAAGAGCTTCCAAGATAGGCAGAAATGAAAGAATATGTGACCACCACACCAGGTATCCAAGAAATAATAAGAAGTACTCTGTAAAAGAAAGAAGAAGCACAAAGAAATAAGACACATAAACACAGACTGGATAGGTATCATGATGACACTAAATTCATATCTTTCAATAGTAACTCTGAACTGAATGGGCTTGATGATCCCATCAAAAGGCGCAGGGTTTCAGACTGGATAAAAAAGCAAGACCCATCTATTTTCTGTCTACAAGAGACCCACTTTAGATGTAAGAGAATCTTCAGCCTGAAAATGAAAGGTTGGAGAACCATTTACCATTCAAATGGCCCTCAAAAGAAAGCAGGGGTAGCCATCCTTATATCAGATAAATTAAAGTTTATCCCAAAGTCTGTAGTAAAAGATGAAAAGGGACACTATATCATACTTAAAGGATCTATCCAACAGGAGGACCTAACAATCATGAATATTTATGCCCTGAATGTGGGAGCTTCCAGGCATATCAATCAATTAATAATCAAAGTTAAGACATACTTAGATGTATCTTGCAAGAAGTTACTATGGCCGAGTTCAAAAAGGGTGTTGCCTGTGTTCTTCTCTAGGATTTTGATGGAATCTTGTCTCACATTTAGATCTTTCATCCATTTTGAGTTTATCTTTGTGTATGGTGAAAGAGAGTGGTCTAGTTTCATTCTTCTGCATGTGGATGTCCAATTTTCCCAGCACCATTTGTTGAAGAGACTGTCTTTCTTCCAATGGATAGTCTTTCCTCCTTTATCGAATATTAGTTGCCCATAAAGTTCAGGGTCCACTTCTGGATTCTCTATTCTGTTCCACTGATCTATGTGTCTGTTTTTGTGCCAGTACCACGCTGTCTTGATGACCACAGCTTTGTAGTACAACCTGAAATCTGGCATTGTGATGCCCCCAGATATGGTTTTCTTTTTTAAAATTCCCCTGGCTATTCGGGGTCTTTTCTGATTCCACACAAATCTTATATGTTCTCATTCATTTGGGGAATATAAATAATAGTGAAAGGGAAAATAAGGGAAGGGAGAAGAAATGTGTGGGAAATATCAGAGAGGGAGACAGAACGTAAAGACTGCTAACTCTGGGAAACGAACTAGGGGTGGTAGAAGGGGAGGAAGGCGGGGGGTGGGAGTGAATGGGTGACGGGCACTGGGTGTTATTCTGTATGTTAGTAAATTGAACACCAATAAAAATAAAAAATAATAAAAAAAAAAGACATACTTAGATAATAACACACTTATACTGGGAGACTTCAACACAGCCCTTTCTCCAAATGACAGATCTCCTAAGAACAACATCTCAAAAACAAAAACAAAAACAAAAAACAAAAAACAAGAGCTTTAAATGATACACTGGACCAGATGGATTTCACAGATATTCACAGAACTTTACATCCAAACACAACTGAATACACATTCTTCCCAAGTGCACATGTAACTTTCTCCAAAATAGACCACATACTGGATTACAAATCAGGTCTTAAGTGATACCAAAGGATTGGGATTGTCCCCTGCATATTTTCAGACTGCAGTGTTTTGAAACTAGAACTCAATCAGAAGAAGAAATTTGTTTTTTTATAATAAATTTATTTTTTTATTGGTGTTCAATTTGCCAACATACAGAATAACACCCAGTGCTCATCCCGTCAAGTGCCCCCCTCAGTGCCCGTCATCCATTCACCCCCACCCCCGCCCTCCTCCCCTTCCACCACCCCTAGTTCCTTTCCCAGAGTTAGGAGTCTTTATGTTCTGTCTCCCTTTCTGATATTTCCCACATATTAGAAGAAGAAATTTGGAAGAAATTCAAACAAGTGGATGTTAAAGACCAACTTGTTAAAAGATGATAGGGTCAACCAGGGTATTAATGAAGAATTAAAAAGATTCCTGGAGACTAATGAGAATGAAGAAACAACCATTCAAAATCTTTGGGATACTGCAAAAGCAGTCTTGAGAGGGAAATACGTCACAATACAAGCATCCCTCAAAAAACTGGATAAAACTCAAATACACAAGTTAACTTTGCATCTAAAGGAACTGGGGAAGGAAGAGCAAACAGATCCTACACCCATCAGAAGAAGAGAGTTAATAATGATTCGAGCAGAACCCAGTGAAATAGAGACCAGAAGAACTGTGGAACAGATCAATAACCCAGCAATTAGTTCCTTGAAAGAATTGTAAGATAGATAAACCATTAGCCAGCCATATTAAAAACAAAAGAGTAAAAAATCTAATTAATAAAATTATGAAAGCAAAAAGAGAGATCACCACCAATACCAAGGAAATTCAAACGATTTTAAAAACATATTATGAGCAGTTTGTACACCAATAAATTAGGCAATTTAGAAGAAATGGATGCATTTCAGGAAAACCACAAACTACCAAAACTGGAACAGGAAGAAATAAAAACCTGAAAGGCTGATAACCAGGTATGAAATTGAAGCAGTCATCAAAAACCTCCCAAGACACAAAAGTTCAGGGCCAGATGGCTTCCTAGGGAAATTCTTTTTTAAAATTTATTTTTTATTGGCGTTCAATTTGCCAACATATAGAATAATACCCAGTGCTCATCCCATCAAGTTCCCCCCTCAGTGCCTGCCACGCAGTCATCCCCACCCCCCGCCCACCTCGCTTTCTACCACCCCTTGTTTGTTTCTTCCCAGGGGAATTCTATCAATTGTTTAAAGAAGACATCATACGTATTCTATGAAAGCTGTTCTGAAAGTTAGAAAGGGATGGAATACTTCCAAAATCGTTCTATGAGGCCGGCATCACCTTAATTCCAAAACCAGACAAAGATGCCACCAAAAAGGAGAATCATAGACCAACATCCCTGATGAACACATGCAAAAATTCTCAAAAAGATACTAGCCAGTAGGGATCCCTGGGTGGCGCAGCGGTTTAGCGCCTGCCTTTGGCTCAGGGCGCGATCCTGGAGACCTGGGATCGAGTCCCACGTCGGGCTCCCGGTGCATGGAGCCTGCTTCTCCCTCTGCCTGTGTCTCTGTCTCTCTCTCTCTCTGTGACTATCATAAATAAATAAAAATTAAAAAAAAGATACTAGCCAGTAGGATCCAACAATACATTAAGAGGATTATTCACTATGACCAAATGGGATTTATCCCCAAGATGCAAGGCTGGTTCAACACTTGTAAAGCAATCAGTATGATTGATCATATCAAGAGAAAAAACAAGAACCATATGATCCTCTCCATAGATCCAGAGAAAGCATTTGACAAAAAACAGCATCCATTCCTGATAAAAACTCTTCAGAGTGTAGGGATACAGGGAACATTCCTCAGCATCTTAAAAACCATCTATGAAAAGCCCACAGCAAATATCATTCTCAATGGGGAAGCACTGGGAGCCTTTCCCCAAAGATCAGTAACAAGACAGGGATGTCCACTCTCACCACTGCTATTCAACATAGTACTGGAAGTCCTAACCTCAGCAATCAGACAACAAAAAGACATTAAAGCCATTCAAATTGGCAAAGAAGAAGTCAAACTCTCCCTCTTCCCCAATGACATGATACTCTACATAAAAAACCCAAAAGCCTCCACCCCAAGATTGCTAGAACTCATACAGCAATTTGGTAGCGTGGCAGGATACGAAATCAATGCCCAGAAGTCAGTGGCATTTCTATACACTAACAATGAGACTGAAGAAAGAGAAATTAAGGAGTCAATCCCATTTACAATTGCACCCAAAAGCATAAGATACCTAGGAATAAACTTAACCAAAGAGATAAAGGATCTATAACTTAAAAACTATAGAACACTTCTGAAAGAAATTGAGGAAGACACAAAGAGATGGAAAAATATTCCATACACTTGGATTGGCAGAATTAATATTATGAAAATGTCAGTATTACCCAGGGCAATTTACACATTTAATGCAATCTCTATCAAAATACCATGGACTTTCTTCAGAGAGTTGGAACAAATTATTTTAAGATTTGTGTGAAATCAGAAAAGACGCCGAATAGCCCGGGGGATTTTAAAAAAGAAAACCATAGCTGGGAGCATCACAATGCCAGATTTTAGGTTGTACTACAAAGCTGTGGTCATCAAGACAGTGTGCTACTGGCACAAAAACAGACACATAGACCAACGGAATAGAATAGAGAATCCAGAAGTGGACCCTCAACTATATGGTCAACTAATATTCGACAAAGGAGGAAAGACTATCAATTGGAAGAAAGACAGTCTCTTCAATAAATGGTGCTGGGAAAATTGGAATCCACATGCAGAAGAATGAAACTAGACCACTCTCTTTCACCATACACAAAGATAAACTCAAAATGGATGAAATATCTCAATGTGAGACAAGATTCCATCAAAATCCTAAAGGAGAAGACAGGCAACACCCTTTTGGAACTTGGCCACAGCAACTTCTTGCAAGATACAGCTATGAAGGCAAGAGAAACAAAAGCGAAAATGAACTATTGGGACTTCATCAAGATAAGAAGCTTTTGCACAGCAAAGGATACAGTCAACAAAACTAAAAGACAACCTACAGAATGGGAGAAGATATTTGCAAATGACGTGTCAGATAAAGGGCTAATTTCCAAGATCTATAAAGAACTTCTTAAAGTCAACAGCAAAGAAACAAACAATCCAATCATGAAATGGGCAAAAGACATGAAGAGAAATCTCACAGAGGAAGACATAGACATGGCCAATACGCACATGAGAAAATGCTCTGCATCACCTGGCATCAGGAAAATACAAATCAAAACCACAATGAGATCCCACCTCACCCCAGTGAGAATGGGGAAAATTAACAAGACAGGAAACAACACATGTTGGAGAGGATGTGGAGAAAAGGGAACCCTCTTACACTGTTGGTGGGAATGTGAACTGGTGCAGCCACTCTGGAAAACTGTGTGCAGGTTCCTCAAAGCGTTAAAAGTAGACCTGCCCAATGACCCAGCAATTACACTGCTAGGGATTTACCCCAAAGATACAGTTGCAGTGAAACTCCGGGACCCCTGCGCCCCGATGTTTATATCAGCAATGTCCACAATAGCCAAACTGTGGAAGGAACCTCGTTGTCCATCGAAAGATGAATGGAGGGATCCCTGGGTGGCGCAGCGGTTTGGCGCCTGCCTTTGGCCCAGGGCGCGATCCTGGAGACCCGGGATCGAATCCCACGTCGGGCTCCCTGCATGGAGCCTGCTTCTCCCTCTGCCTGTGTCTCTGCCTCTCTCTCTCTCTGTGTGTGACTATCAAGAATAAATAAATAAAATCTTTAAAAAAAAAAGAAAGATGAATGGATAAAGAAGATGTGGTCTATGTATACAATGGAATATTACTCAGCCGTTAGCCATTACTCAGCCATTACATTAGCCATTAGCCATATACGACAAATATCCAGCATTTGCTTCTATGTGGATGGAACTGGAGGGTATTATGCTGAGTGAAATAAGTCAATCAGAGAAGGACAAACAGTATATGGTCTCTTTCATTTGGGGTATATAAAAAATAGTGAAAGGAGAAAGGAGAGAAAATATGTGGGAAATATCACTGAAGGTGACAGATTGTGAGAGACTTCTAACTCTGGGAACGGAACAAGGGGTGGTGGAAGAGGAAGTGGGCGGTGGTTTGGGATGATTGGGTGACAGGCACTGAGGGGGGCACTTGATGGGATGAGCACTGGGTCATATGTTATATGTTGGCAAACTTAACTCCAATAAAAATAATATTTTAAAAACTAATAAAATTCTTCTCTCATTTCCTGGTTGAAATTATATATATTTCACTAATATATGTTGGGGTAATGGGCTGTTTTATTGATATTGGGAAGGGTCCTCTATACCTCTTAGTTGTGAATGTTTCTTTCTTTGTTTCCTTCCCCAGATGAAGGAAGTTCTCCCCCATGATTTGCTCAAATACTCTTTCTTGCTCTCTTTCTCTTTCTTGCCTTCAGGCACTCCAATAATTCTGATTTGCTTCATTTTATGACATCATTGATTTCTCAAAGCTTTCCTTTGTGGTCCTTAGTTGTGTTTCTCTCTTTTTCTCAGCTTCCTTTCTATCAATTTGTCTTCTAAGTCACTTACTGTCCCTTTTGCCTCACTTACCCTAGCTGTTAGAGCATCAAATTTAGACTGCATTGCAGTTAGAGCATTTTTTCTTTTTAACCTGATTCTATCTCGTTTCTTTTTTATATGATTTTATTATTATTATTTTTAAAGATTTTATTTATTTATTCATGATGCACGAGAGAGAGAGAGTGAGACAGAGACAGAGACAGAGACAGAGACACAGGCAGAGATACAGGCAGAGGGAGAAGCAGGCTCCATCCAGGAAGCCTGATGTGGGACTCAATCCTGGGACTCTAGGATCACACCCTGAGCTGAAGGCAGGTGCCAAACTACTGAGCCACTCAGGGATCCCCTCATTTCTTTTTTTTTTTTAAAGATTTATTTATTTATTTATTTATGATAGACACAGAGAGAGAGAAAGAGAGGCAGAGACACAGGCAGAGGGAGAAGCAGGCTCCACGCCAGGAGCCCGATGAGGGACTCGATCCCGTGACCCCAGGATCACGCCCTGGGCCAAAGGCAGGTGCCAAACCACTGAGCCACCCAGGGATCCCCCTCATTTCTTTTTTAATTTAAATTCAGTTTGCCAACATATAGTATAGCATTATTTTCCATTGTAGTTTTCAATGGTTTGTCAGTTTATTTTATTTTATTTTTTTTTAAAGTTTTCTTTTTAAGATTTATTTATTTATGATAGAGAGAGAGAGAGAGAGAAAGAGAGGGGCAGAGACACAGGAGGAGGAAGAAGCAGGCTCCATGCCGGGAGCCTGATGTGGGACTCGATCCCGGGACTCCAGGATCACGCCCTGGGCCAAAGGCAGGCGCTAAACCACTGAGCCACCCAGGGATCCCCGGTTTGTCAGTTTAATAATACACTCAGTTCTCATCATTTCTGCACTAAGAGATTCTCTAGTATCTTTTATGCTTTTTTTGAGACTCAGCTAGTAACTTTATAACTGTTATTCTGAATTACATCTTTGACATTTACTTAAAGCCATATTGATTTGTTCTGTGGCAGAGAGTATTACCTCTGGTTCTTTCTTTTGTTTTGAATTTCTCCTTCTAGTTATTTTTTCCTGAGAAGGATGGATGGACAAATGAGCACTATCAAAAATATCAACCACGACCCAAGTGAAATACACATTACGCAAATGCAAAGATGTCAGAAATCAGAAAAAAAAAAAAAAACAAAAAAGACAAGGACAATGAAAAACTAAACAAAACAAAAGAAAAAAAGAGGGGGGTGGGAGAAATAATATAATCTCACAGCGTGAACAAAACAGGGTGATACACCTTGTCCTGGGTTGTAATTTGGTCTGGTTTGTTAGAAGACGCTAAATCCCCAAATTATAAAGTAATCAAAGAATATATATACAAAATAAATTGAATAGGAAAGGAAGTAAAAAATGAAGAGAATATATTTATAAAATGTAAATGGAAAAAATCAAAGTTTAAAAGAGACTTAAAAACAAAGAGTTGAAAAAAAAAACAAAGAGTTGATAAAATAAGAAACTAGATGAAACTAGAAAAAGGAAAAAAATGGGAAATTTTTAAGCTGAAAAAGAAACAAGAAAAAACTGGAGGCTGGAGGGTTGCAATTCTGTTTGGTCGTAAACTTGCTATTCACCTGTTCTTCCAGCTAGTCTTCTGGGCAAGGAGTCTGCTGTGCTGATTCTCAGGTATCTGTGCCTGGGGGGAGGGGCACCACTGCTTGCCAGGGGGCTGGGCAAAGTGTGAGCTGTTTGCTCTGTGGCTTTTGTTCCCTGAAGGCTCTATGCACATCTTTAGAGGGTGAAAATGAAAAAGACTGTACCCCAAACTCTATCCCCAGAGCTGAAAGATCATGGTGTGTGCCAAACTTTGCAGACTCCTATGGGTCCTGCCCACTCAGATCCTTCTGGGTGAGGTTGTGGGGGATCCTGATTTGTGCACTTTTCAGGGCTCTGGCAGGGAGAGCACTCATCTGCTCTCCCTCTCCCAGAGGCAGGCATGGGGTTGCTGTGTCCCAGTCCTTTTCAGGGACACAACACAGAGAGTACTCACCCTGTCGGGGCACCATTTGTGGGTTTATGGCCAATTGATCTGAAAGCCTATTCCCCAGATGGGGGGGCAGACCTAAACCAGTTTCCCCACTCCAAAGCTTGGGAATTCTTCCAGTTCAGGTATCCCTGTTCTTTCTGTGACTCCAGGGATCTTGCAACCCCACTGTTCTATCTGGGATTCTGTGCCACTTCACCACTGAGCACCTTTCAGCAGGGATATCTCTCATGGAGCAGACTTCTAAAGGTTATGATTTTGAGCTCCAGGGCTATATCACTTTCTGGTAACCAGCTAAGGTAGACTGTCTCCCCCCACCATTTATCTTCTGTTGTATCCCTTCCATTTCTCTTCTCTGCATTCCTATCTTATAAAAAGTGGTTGATTTTCTATTTGTAGAATTCCAGCCATTCTTTTCTTACATTTTAGTTTGAATCCATAGGTGTTATTTGATAGTACCTAGCTAAATTCAGGGGACCATATGAAATGAGAACTCCTCCTTTCCACCATTTTGCCTCTCAATTATGGTTTTCTTTCATCGTATTTTATTTTATTTTTGTACATGTATAACTTTTCCTTTCCTTCCTATTTTGGGGTCTAGTTATTTTTACGAAGCAGACAAAAATACACCAAGGACTAGGGTATTGCTGTATTCCACTTTACTTCTTGTTTGATTTTTTTTCTTACTTTGTTCTGTTTCCATTTTCTTCTGGTTTGCTTTCTTTTTATTTTTCTGGTGCTGTTGTTGTTATTTTTTGTCTTTTCTCAGTCTTTCATTTATTCTTTTCTGGACATAAGGATGAAATATGGAAACTCACCCTAAAAGAAAGAACAGGAAGTAGTACCCTTAGCCAGGGATTTAATCAATATGCATATAAAAGAGAAGTCACAACTGGAACTCAAAACAATGATTATCAAGATACTAGGTGGGTTTGAAAAAAAAATACAAAATACTAGAGAATCCTTTATTGTAGAAATAAAAGAACTAAAATCTAATCAGGCCAAAATTGAAAATGCTGTTACTGAGCTTCAGTGAAAAGTGGAGGCTTTAGAGACACCTGGGTGGCTCAGAGGTTGGGCGTCTGCCTTCGGCTCAGGTCATGATCCCAGGGTCCTGAGATTGAGTCCCACATTGGGCTCCCTGCAGGGAGTCTGCTTCTCCCTCCCTCTCTCTCTCTTATGAATAAATAAATAAATAAATAAATAAATAAATAAATAAATAAAATCCCTTTTTAAAAAGGGAGGCTCTAACTGCTAGGATGAAGAAGGCCGGAGAGTCAGTGATATAAAAGAAAATAAGGGACGTCTGGATGGCTCAGTGATTGAGTGTCTGCCTTTGGCTCATGGCATGATCCCAGGGTCCTGGAATGAAGTCCCACATCAGGCTCCCTGAATGGAGCCTGCTTAGGTCTCTGCCTGTGTCTCTGCCTCTCTCTCTGTGTCCCTCATGAATAAATAAACAAAATCTTAAAAAGAGACAATAATGGAGAATAAGGGAGCTGAGAAAAAAGAGAAAAAAACTACTGCATCATGAGAGGAGACTTTGAGAAGTCATCAATACCATACAGCAAAATAATATCTCAATAATAGGGTTCCAGGAGAGAAAAGGGGGGGAAGGTTTATTTGAACAAATTATAACTGAGAATTTCCCAAATCTGGGGAAGGAAATAGGCATTCAAGTGCAGGAGGCACAGAGAATCCCCTTAAATTTAATAAAAATAGGTCAACATCTTGACATATAATAGTGAATCTTGCAAATTTCAGAGATAAAGAGAAAATCCTGAGGGTGGCTCGAGACAAGAAGTTCTTAACCCACAGGGGTAGGAATGTACACGTGGCATTAGCCCTCTCCCCAGAGACCTGGCAGGTCAGACAGACTGGCATGACACATTCAGGGTGCTAAATGAGAAAACCACACAATCAAGAATATGTTATCAAAAAAAAAAAAAAGAATATGTTATCCAGCAAGGTTCTCATTCAGAATAGAAGGAGAGATAGCTTCCAGGACGGACAGAATCTGAGAGAGGACGTGACCACCAAACCAGCTCTGCATGAAATATTAAGGGGGACTCTGCAAGTGAAGAGAGAGGCCAATAGTAATATAGACCAGAAAGAAACAGAGACATTCTACAGAAACAGGGACTGTAGAGGTCCTACTATGGCAGTAAATTCATATTTTCTCATAGTTACTTTTTAAAAAAGACTTTATTTATTTGAGAGAGAGGCAGACAGAGAGAGAGACATAGACACAGGCAGTGGGAGAAGCAGGCTTCCTATGAGGAGCCCAATGTGGGACTTGATCCCAGGACCCTGGGGCCATGCACTGAGCCAAAGGCAGACATCCAACCACTGAGCCACCCAGGTGTCCCTTTCCATAATTACTTGTTTTTCCATAGTTACTTTTAATGTAAATGGACTAAATGCTCCAATTGAAAGTCTCAGGGTATCAAATTGGAGAGAGAGAGAGAGAGAGAGAGAGAGAGAGACCTACCTACATACTGTCTACAGGAAACTCATTTTAGACTCAAAGACCTATCCAGACTGAAAGTGAGGGAGTGAAAAACCATTTATCAAGCCAATGGACCTCAAAGGAAAGCTGGAGTAGCCATCCTTATATCAAACAAATTCGACTTTCAATGAAAGACTATAATAAGAGATGAAAAGGAACACTATATCATAATAAAAAGATTTATCCAACAAGAATATCTAACCGTTATAAATATTTATGCTCCTGATTTGGCAGCAGTCAATTATACCAACCAATTAATAACCAAAGTCAAGAAACACATTGATAATAATACGATAATAGTAGGAGACTTTAACACCCCACTCTCAGCTGTAGACACATAATCTAAACAGAAGAACAACAAAGAAACAAGAGCTTTGAATGACACACTGGGCCAGATGGACCTCATAGATATATTCAGAGCATTTTATCCTAAAGTAACAGAATATAGATTATTCTTGAGGGCACGTGGAACATTCTCCATAACAGATCACATACTGGGTCACAAATCAGGTCTCAACTGATACCAAAAGATTGGGATTATTCTCTGTATATTTTGACTACAGTGCTTTGAAACTTAAACTCAATTGCAAGAGGAAATTTGGAAGTGCATAAATACATGGAGGATAAAGAACATTGTACTAAAAAATAAATTGGTCATCCTGGAAATTAAAGAATTAAAAAAATCATGGAAATGAATGAAAACAAAAACACTATTGTTCAAAACCATTGGGATACAGCAAAGGAATTCCTAACAAGGAAGTACATTGTAATACGAGCCTCTCTCAACAAATTAGAAAAATCTCAAATATCCAAGCTAACTCTCCACCTAAGGAAGCTGGAGAAAGAACAGCAATTAAAGTCTGAGCCAAGCAGGAGAAGAGAAATAATAAAAGTTATAACAGAAATCAAGTATACAGAAACCAAAAGAAGGGCACAAAGGATCAAGGAAACTAGGAGCTGATTCTTTGAAAGAATTAATAATGTCAATAAACCCTTGGTCAGATTTATCAAGAAGAAAAAAAGGACCCAAATTAATAAAATCATGAATGAAAGAGTAGATATTATAACCAACACCAGGAAATACAAACAATTTTAAGAACATATGAGCAAAGATGTACCAACCAATTAGGCAATCTGGAAGAAATGGATGAATTTCTAGAAACATATAAACTAACAAAAGTGAAACAGAAAGAAATAGAAAGCTGAAGAGACCCATAACCAGAAAGGAAACTGAAGCAGTCGTCAAAAATCTCTTAACAAACAAGAATCCAGGGCCAGATGGCTTCCCAGGGGAATTCTACCAAATGCTTAAGAAGAAAAAACATATTTTACTGAAGCTGTTTCAAACTATAGAAATGGAAGAAAAACTTCCAAACGTATTTTATAAGGCCAGCATTACCTTGATCCCAAACCGCACCAAAAAGGAGAATTACAGATCAATTTCCCTGATGAACACAGATGCAAAAATTCTCAAGATACTAGCCAATAGGATCTAACAATACATGAAGAAGATTATTCACTATGACCAAGTGGGATTTATCCCCAGGATGCAAGGCTGGTTCAACATCTGCAAGTCAGTCAGTGTGATATAGAACATTAAAAAAAAGAAAGGACAAGAACCATAGGATCTTCTCAATAGATGCAGAGAAAGCATTTGACAAAATACAGCATCCATTCCTGATCAAAACTCTTCAGAGTGTAGGGATAGAGGGAACATTTCTCAGCATCTTAAAAGCCATTATGAAAAGCCAGCCAAAATATAATTCTCAATGGGGAAGCTCTGCAAGCCTTTCCCCTAAGATCAGGAACAAGACAGGGATGTCCTCTCTCACTACTGCTATTCAACATAGTACTAGAAGTCCTAGCCTCAGCAATCAGACCACAAAAAGAACTAAAAGGCAATGCAAATTGGCAAAGAAGAAGTTAAACCCTCCTTCTTCGCAGATGACATGATACTCTACATAGAAAACCCAAAAGACCCCACCCCAAGATTGCTGGAACTCACACAGCAATTCGGCAGGGTGGCAGGAAAAAAATCAATGCCCAGAAGTCAGTGGCATTTATTTTTTTATTTTTATTTTTTAATAAATTTATTTTTTATTGGTGTTCAATTTGTCAACATACAGAATAACACCTGGTGCTCATCCCGTCAAGTGCCCATCTCAGTGCCCACCAACCAGTCACCCCCACCCCCCGCCCTCCTCCCCTTCCACCACCCCTCGTTCGTTTCCCAGAGTTAGCAGTCTTTACGTTCTGTCTCCCTTTCTGATATTTCCCACACATTTCTTCTCCCTTCCCTTATATTCCCTTTCACTATTATTTATATTCCCCAAATGAATGAGAACATATAATGTTTGTCCTTATCCGATTGACTTACTTCTCTCAGCATAATACCCTCCATTTCCATCCACATTGAGGCAAATGGTGGGTATTTGTCGTTTCTAATGGCTGAGTAATATTCCATTGTATACATAAACCACATCTTCTTTATCCATTCATCTTTCGATAGACACCGAGGCTCCTTCCACAATTTGGCTATTGTGGACATTGCTGCTATAAACATCGGGGTGCAGGTGTCCCAGCGTTTCATTGCCTCTGCATCTTTGGGGTAAATCCTCAGCAGTGCAATTGCTGGGTCATAGGGCAGGTCTATTTTTAACTCTTTGAGGAACCTCCACACAGTTTTCCAGAGTGGCTGCACCAGTTCACATTCGTCAGTGGCATTTCTATACACTAACAATGAGACTGATGAAGGAGAAATTAAGGAGTCAATCCCATTTACAATTGCACCCAAAAGCATAAGATACCTAGGAATAAACCTAACCAAAGAGGTAAAGGATCTATACCCTAAAAACTATAGAACATTTCTGAAAGAAATTGAGGAAGACACAAAGAGATGGGAAAATATTCCATGCTCATGGAGTGGAAGAATTAATATTGTGAAAAATGTCAATGCTACCCAGGGCAATTTACACGTTTAATGCAATCCCTATGAAAATACCATGGACTTTCTCCATAGGGTTGGAACAAATCAACTTAAGGTTTGTGTGGAATCAGAAATGACCATTAGAAATGACAAATACCCAACATTTACTATTGAAAGATATGAATTTAGTGTCATGAGACCTATTCAGTCCCTGTTTTTGTGGAGTGTTTCCTTGGACTTCCTCTTTCTTTTACAGAGTCCCCTTTAATATTTCTTGCAGAGCTGGTGTGGTGGTCACATATTCTTTCAGTTTCTGCCTATCTTGGAAGTTCTTTATCTCTCCTCTATTCTGAACGAAAGCTTTGCTGGATAGAGTATTCTTGGTTGCATGTTCTTCTCATTTAGGACCCTGACTATATCCTGCCAGCTCTTTCTAACCTGCCAGGTCTCTGTGGAGAGGTCTGTTAACCTAGTACTTCTCCCCATTAGCTTAGGGATCTCTTGTCTCTTGATGCCTTAAGGATCTTCTCTTTATCTTTGGAATTTGCAAATTTCACTATTAAATGTCGAGGTGTTGAGCGGTTTTTATTGATTTTAGGGGGGATCTCTCTATCTCCTGCATCTGAATGCCTGTTTCCCTCCTTAAGTTAAGGAAGTTCTCAGCTATGATTTGTTCAAATATACTTTCTGGTCCTCTGACCCTTTCTGTGCCTTCTGGAACCCCAATTAAATGTAGAATTTTCCTTCTGAGGCTGTCATTTATTTCCCTTAACATTTTCTCATGATATTTTAATTTTTTGTCTTTTTTTCTAAGCTTCCTTCCTTCCCATCAACTTGTTTTCTATGTCACTCACTCGTTCTTCTATTCTGCCTCATTAACCCTCGTCATTAGGACCTCCAGTTTGTATTGCATTTCATTTAATTGATTTTTAATTTCAGCCTGATTAGATCTAAATTCTACAGTCATGAAATCTCTTGATTCCTTTATGCCTTTTTTTTTTCAGAGTCACCAGTAGCTTTATAATTGTGCTTCTGAATTGGCTTTTTTTTTTCAGCATTCATTTTTCTTTATTTTTTAAAATTTATTTATTTATTTTAAATTTTTATTTATTTATGATAGTCACAGAGAGAGAGAGAGGCAGAGACATAGGCAGAGGGAGAAGCAGGCTCCATGCACCGGGAGCCCGATGTGGGATTCAATCCCGGGTCTCCAGGATCGTGTCCCAGGCCAAAGGCAGGCACCAAACCGCTGCGCCACCCAGGGATCCCTAAATTTATTTTTTATTGGAGTTCAATTTGCCAACATAGAGCATAACACCCAGTGTTCATCTCATCAAGTGCCCCCCTCAGTGCCCATCATCCAGTCGCCCCCACCCCCCACCCACCTCCCCTTCCACTGCATCTTGTTCGTTTCCCAGAGTTAGGAGTCTCTCATGTTCTGTCTCCCTAACTGATATTTCCCACTCATTTTCTCTCTTTTCCCCTATAATCCCTTTCACTATTTTTTATATTTCCCAAATGAATGAGACCATATAATGTTTGTCCTTCTCTGATTGACTTATTTCACTCAGCGTAATACCCTCCAGTTCCATCCACGTCAAAGCAAATGGTGGGTATTTTCTTTTCTAATGGCTGAGGAATATTACATTGTATACATAAACCACATCTTCTTTATCCATTCATCTTTCGATGGACACCGAGGCTCCTTCCACAGTGTGGCTATCGTGGACATTGCTGCTAGAAACATCAGGGTGCAGGTGTCCTGGCATTTCACTGCATCTGTATCTTTTGGGTAAATCCCCAGGAGTGCAATTGCTGGGTCGTAGGGAAAATCTTTTTTAACTCTTTGAGGAACCTCCACACAGTTTTCCAGAGTGGCTGCACCAGTTCACATTCCCACCAACAGTGCAAGAGGGTTCCCCTTGCTCCACATCCTCTCCAACATTTGTGGCTTCCTGCCTTGTTAATTTTCACCGTTCTCACTGGGGTGAGGTGGTAGCTCATTGTGGTTTTGACTTGTATTTCCCTGATGGCAGGTGATGTGGAGTATTTTCTCATATGCTTGTTGGCCATGTCTATATCTTCTTTGTTGATTTTTCTGTTAATATCTTCTGCCCAATTCATGATTGGGTTGTTTGTTTCTTTGCTGTTGAATTTAATAAGTTCTTTATAGATCTTGGACACTAGTCCTTTATGTGATAGGTAATTTACTAATATCTCTCCCATTCTGTAGGTTGTCTTTGAGTTTTGTTGACTGTTTCCTTTGCTGTGAATAAGCTTCTTATCTTACTAATTTGTTGAGATAGGCTTGTATCGCTATGTTCTTCCCTGCTAGAAATGTCTTTGCTAAAAAAAAGAAATGTCTTTGCTCTATCCCAATGGTTTTGAATGGTTTTGTTTTCATTTTCATTTGCTTCCATGGAATTTAAAAAAATTCTTCTCTAATTTCCTGGTTTACTCATTCATTCTTTTGCAGGATGCTTTTTAACCTTCATGTATTTAAGTTTTTTGCAACATTCCTCTTGTGATTGAGTTCAAGTTTCAAAGTACTGTGGTCTGAAAATGTGCAGAGAATCATCCCAATCTTATTGTTCTGGTTGAGACCTGATTTGTGACCCAGCATGTTGTCTATTCTGGAGGAACTCCCTTGTGCCATCATGAAGAAGGTGTGTTTTCCTTTTGGATGAGATGTTCCGTATGTGTCTATCAAGTCCATCTGGCCCAGTGTCATTCAAAGGCCTTGTTTACTTGTTGACCTTCTGCTTAGAGGATTTGTCCATTGCTGAGAGTGATGTGTTGATGTTCACTGCTGTTATTGTATTATTTTCAATGTGTTTCTTTAATTTACTTTTTAATTAGTTATATAATGTATTGTTCTCAAGTCCCTATTCTTGGATATATCTTTTTCTATGTTATTCTATCTCTCTTCATCTCTTACTATAGTCCTAAGTTTAAAATGTAATTTATCTCTTATGAGGTTTGCTACCCTGGCTTACTTTCAAGGCTTATTCACGTGGTAAATGGTTCTCCCCCCCCTCATATTCAGTCTGAAGGTGTCTTTACATTTAAAATGAGTCTCCTGTGGACAGCATACAGGTAGGACTTGCTTTTTTTGTCCAGTCTGATACCTTGTGTATTTTGACTGGAGCACTTAGCCCTTTCAGGTTCAGAGTAACTATTGAAAGATATGAATTTAGTGCCATAGTAGGACCTCTACAGTCCCTGTTTCTGCACAATGTCTCTGTTTCTTTCTGGTCTATGTTACTATTGACCTTTCTCTTCACTTATAGGATCCCCCTTAATATTTTGTGCAGAGCCGGTTTGGTGGTCACGTCCTCTCTCAGTTTCTGTCTGTCCTGGAAGATCTTTATCTCTCCTTCTATTCTGAATGACAGCCTTGCTGGATAACATATTCTGGGCTGCATGGTCTTCTCATTTACTACCCTGAGTATGTCATCCACCCTGTCTGACCTCCCAGGTCTCTGTGGAGAGGTCTCAGGCCAGTTGAACATTCCTACCCCTGTAGGTTAAGTCTCTTGTCTCAAGCTGCTTTCAAGATATTCTCTTTGTCTCTGAGATTTTTAAGCTTCACTTTACATGTTGGGGTGTTGATCTATATTTATTGAATTTGAGGGGGTTTCTCTGTGTCCTCTGGACTTGCACATATGCTTCCTTCCCCAGATTAGGGAAGTTCTCAGCTATAATTTGTTCAAATATACCTTCTGTCTTTCTTGCTCTCTTTCTTCTTTCTCTGGGACCCCAATTATTCTAATACTGTTTCACTTTTTGGTATCGCTTATCTGTGAAATCTTCCCTTCGCAATTCTGTATTTGTTTTTCTTTTTCTCAGCTTCTTTATTCTCCGTCACCTTGTCTTCTATATCACTGACTCTCTCTTCTGCCTGTTACCCTAACAATCAGAGCCTCCATTTTTAATTGCATTTCAGTAATAGCCTTTTGGATTTTGACCTGGTTAGATTTACGTTCTTTTATTTCTCCAGTAAGAGATTCCCTAGAGACTTCAATGCTTTTTAAGCCAGGCTAGTATATTTTAATCATTGTTTTGAATTCTAGTTCTGACATCTTACTTATATTCGTATTTATTAGATCCCTGCCTGCGAGTACTGTGGGCATTGGCACAGCCCTCCACCAGGCTGGCCTGCAAGGGTGCCTCCCCAGGAACCCCCGCCCCCCAATACCAGCAGATTGCTGGTTGCGCTGAGGTGGCAGGACATCCTCTTCTATCACTCTGCTCCAACTAGCAGAGGATGCCAGCCAGGCAAGCAAGCGGGACCAGGCTTGAAGGGTTGGCAGAGGGACCCTTGGTGGAGGGATGCATGGCGTGGCCCAGGTGCTGGAGGTGTCAAGGCAGCTCCTCCCAGGGGATGCATCAAGACAGCCCTCATAGAGACCCCTCCACCAGTATAACCACAGGGACTTTCTTCCTCTCATGTGAGAATGGAGGAACCTCTAAACACCACTGCTGATCCATGTTCCAACTGGAGTTTTGACCTGTTGGACTTTGCAGGTGGGCAAAGGGGCTGCTCCTCTCCAGGCAGTGCATTTACATCTCAGGATAGGCAGAGAGAAAACAGCTAACTGCACTCTGGAAGCCCATGCCCCCAAGTATATCCCACTGGTGAGAGATGGGTCCAGTGGCCACCCCACGCAGAGGGGTCTGGGCTGTGCTGGAAGGGGAGGGGGACATGGAGGTTGGCTGGGCCTGTGGACGGCTGCCCCACACAGTGTTGATGGCCTGTGGGAGTGAAGCTGGTCAGCCCATAGCCTGCTGCAGCACATGGTCCAGGGAGCCCCATGTCTCTCCTGGAGAGTCAGAATGAACATGCTGGGTTCTGGGGAAGGGTGTGGGTCAGGATCCTGGGTGCTGCCCCAGGAGCTGGGTGGAGGGTCCTGGGGGCCCATGTGGGGTACCCAGTAGGGGAGGCAGCACCCTTCCCAAGAGGGCTGGGCTGGGAGGAGACGCGGTGAGCACTGGGTGCTTGTATGTGTGACCCTGGGGCTGCGGGGCTTGAGCATGGCCGGGCAGGGGCAGACAGGGGCAGCGAGGTCAGACTGTGTCCATGGGGTGGGGTCCCCGCTGGGATCAGGGGGTCGTTGTGGGGCTGGGGATGGAGCCCATGGGGCTCTGGTCTTCTGGGGGTGTGGGCAGTGGTGCAGCCTCCTTCCTAGAGCCCAGCCCTTGGCGGAGCCCAGTGTCCCAGCAGGGAGCACATCCTTGTGTGGCCTTGCAGCTGTGTGGTTCTCCCTGGGGTCCCCTTCTGCAGCCTACTGTACCTGCCCCCTGAATCCACAGGTCAGTAAGATTCCCTGGTGGGGGGGGAGTGTCCACGGAAGCCTGACGGTGCTGACCTCAGTGCCCTGGAGGAGAGCAGCTTGTTCTCTGTGCCTGGGGCCAGGAGTAGGAGCTGGTTTGTGCCCTGACCTCCCAAGGGCTTGCCCCCTGAGGCACCCTGTGGGACCCTGGTTCCGGACTGCAGCCCAGCCCTGTCTCCGGCTCCAGAGGGCTCCTGAGCTCCAGTGCAGAAGTCCTGGGGCCTCTGACCACTTAGACTCCCCCACCTGAGGCTCCCTGTCCCCTGGGAGCATCCTTGCTAGCCCCTCCACCCCCATCGCCAAGACCTGGATGCTTCTCCCACTGTGGCTATAGTGTCTCCTCCTCCAGGAAGTTGCCCTGGCTGCCTCCAGACAGGTGGGGAACCCCAGCCTCTATGCCTCACCCCGTGTCTCCCCTTCATAGCCCATGTTACACCTGTGCAAATGTCTGCACAGCAGCTGTGTGCACAGCCCAGGGCCCGGCTCAGGCTCTCTGGGATGGCGAGTGAGTGAACAGGCAAGCCAGTGAGTCAAGAAACACAACATGGACCAGAAAAACGTAATTGCAGAGAAATCCCTGCTGAAAACTAAAAGGTCCCAGGCCTGAGGGCAGGGAGGGGAGGCGCGTGGAGGGGCAGGGTGGGCAGTAAGGTGGGGCAGGAGGGCCTTCCCTGCCCTGGAGCTGATCTACTTCCTGCCTGCAGGCCTGTGGTGACCCCCAGCACTGGAGGGGAGAATGGGCCTCCCTTCAGGCCCAGAGTGGCAGTGACCTGACTGTGGGTTCTGGCCAGGGTCTCTGGAGCGGAGCAGAGGAGAGGGGTGAGCACAGGGCCCAGCTCCACACTGAGCAGCCTGCCTCTGGTCCTGGTCATGAGATGGGGACGCTGAGGGCCACTGGGCCTGTCCAGTGACCCCAGGAGCCCTGGACTCTGCACTAGGCCAGGCTCCCCAGGCTGACCGCTAGTTTGGGGATGGGTAGTGGGCGCTAGTTCCTCCTGGGCCCACAGTAGCCAGGGCTGCTGGGGACATGCCCACATCCTCCTGGGTGGTGGGGCTGGGCTGGAACAAAGTCTCCCATGTGGTGGAGCCTGAGATAGGTTTTTGTGATTGGTCTGAGGCACTGTGAGCCCCAACTACTAGAACTCACACTGCCTCAGGCCTTTACAAAATCTGTCCCAGAACAGGAGTACTGCTGTGGTCCTCCCTGGCTGCCCTGGGCTGCCCCTCTCCTGGACCAGGACACCTCCGCAGGCTGTCAGCAGCCCCCGAGGACCAGGGTAAGAGTGTGGGAGTGTCTGCTGGCCAAAAGGGCAGGCGCTGCCTACCAGACTCCAGGCCCTCTGCTGGCTGCCCCTAACCTAGAGGAGGGGTTTCTGGCCTGGATGGTGTCACTGTGGTACCAGCTGCTACTATACCACCGTGACACAGACCAGGTCTGAAACCTCCTGGCCTGTCTGGTGGAGGGGTGGGGGCTTCTCCTTGCTGGACACTCCTGAGCTCCAGAGGCCCTGAGTCCCAGGGTGTGAGTATCCCATGTAGGCTGCTGCCAGGTGAGTGTCCTGTGGGTGGGTGGGCTCTGAGGTGGAGGTCAGCACCCCCAGCCCATCCCGCATGGAGCAGTGTGGCTGCAGACAGAGCCTGGGTCTGCTGGCTGGGCCCCCTGCCCTCCTGGGTCAGGGCCTCTTGGACATGTCTGGTCCATCCTCTCTTCCAGGGGGTCTGCTACTCAGCCTTGCTGACCAGTCTGGGTGTCCGTGGGGGAGGGGATCCCAAAGCGCAGGCACAGAGGGCTCAGGGAGGGGCCCTGGGTCTTTCCTCAACTGCTGTGCAGGTGTCCCACTGCAACAGTGTCCCTCCTGCCCATTCCCCCAGGTTTGGGGTGGGGGTGAGAGCATGGCATCCTCAGCTGCGATCCCCCAGCCCCTCCCCCACCCCGCAGCACCCTCTGCATGTGCCCTCCCCTGGACAAGTGCCCAGGGAAGGGAGCTGGGACCTGGGAGACAGGCTGGCATTCAGAGCACGGGGAGCCCTTGGGGGCATCCGCTCAGCTCCAGGTCAGGTTCCAGGCTGGAGCCCAGGTTGCAGGGGGGCCTCCTGGGTGCCCAGGCAGGGCGGGCATGAGAAGAGGGCCCAGTTCTGGGCATGAGGGCTGCAGGGACCAGGCCAGGGCATGGTTACATCCTTCCTTCCTGGGGTGATGGCACTGGACCCCAGTTCTCAGAGGGCAGCGTCCCTCAGTCTGCCCCACCGTGCCTGCCGCTGGGGACAGGGGCTCTCTGGAGCTCACTAACCTGTGCCATTGGGAGGACAGTGTGTGGGGACCATGGGCCCCAGGGAGGGCTCCTGGTTTTGAGCACAGGTCATGTCGCTGTTGGAGATGGCATTCCAGTGCCCATAGTGACAGAGGCTTGGACAGTATGGCCTGTCCCCAGAACTTGGGGGTGGGGGTGCAGCTCACAGCTGCCCATATTCTGACCTGGTGGAGGCCACAGTCCCATCCATCTGCCTTGGAGGAACCAGCTGAGGTAGCTGTGCCCCTGGGAGGAAGCGTGGGGGGGGCAGGAGATGGGGCCTGATTGAGGGACCCTGGGTCCCCCCTGGGGTCCGACCCCCACTGTGGCTCATCTGTGGTGGATGGTGAGGAGGCCAGAGCCCCCAGGAGAGGCCCTGTGGGCAGGTGCAGGGATCTGGGCTCCCAGCCTTCTTTTTAGATGGGCAGGCTTGCCCAGGGCCCTGGCTGCCTGGCTGTGGAGTCCAGCTTGAGGCCTCCGTGCTGCCTGTCCTCGACGGGGCAGGGTGGCCACCGGGCTTGGGCTCTGTGAGCACCCAGGCCCATGGTGGCCTGTGGTTTCCTCCTCCCCTGGCCGCAGCACAGCCCTGCTGGACACACTGGAGGGTGCCCATCATGTAGAGTCCACCTGGGAGGCCCTCAGTATGTGGAGCCCAGCCCTTCAGGACCAGAGGCTAGAGGCCAATGGCCTGTGCCCCAGGGGTGAGGCGGCTGGCTTGGGTCAGGGCAGTCCTCCAGGGTGCCCTGGTCCCTGGTTGCTGCTATGGGAGGCATCACTGTGGTATCCATATATATATACACTGTGTGACACCCTTTGACAATAACTGGGGCCCAGCACCGGGAGGGGGGCTGGCAGGAGGAGCTTCCTCAGGATGGGGTGGGTAGAGGCAGGACTAGAAGGGCCCTGGAGGGGGTGGGGGCTGTTCTGGTAGGGACGCAGGTCCCTTGCTGGGGCTGGAGACTGAAGCCTGCCCTCTGCAGTCACTGGGGAGGCTGGGCAGGGAGAGGAGCCCCCAGGACATCGTCTGAGAACTCCTGGTCTGTGCCTGCCAGGCCTGCAGGGCCTGTGGGCAGGCTGGACCTCAGGGTGCACAGCTTGCTGTGGGGTGGAGCTCAGACCTGTGACCCCAGGGCAGGGGCCGGGGAGGGAGAGTCCCTGGGCACCTGGGAACCTGGGCTGGGCCTGGGCTCAGGTTGAGGGGTCACTGGAGGGGGTGGATGGTGGGGGAGGAAGGTGGTGGCTTGCAGGCAGGCCCCGTGGGAGGGAAGAGTCCCCAGCGCCACTGCCCTGTGCCTGGCCCACCCCCGTTGCCCTCCTGGAAGAGGTGGGCTGGAGCTTGGCCGCTTCCTCTGTTAAGTCTCATAGGAAATGTGGAGCCACATCCCCAGTTAGAATCCCGGCCATTCTGCAGCCACCTGGCTATGAGGGTTCACCCAGTGGGGGCTCCCTCCTGGGGATGCAGCCCCTGGGAACAGAAGCCTGGGTGTGGGCGGAGGTGGAGCCTGCCTAGGATGTGCCAGGGTCCCAGCCTCAGAGGGCAGCACAGCTCTGGGCACCCTCGCAAAGCCTGGTAGGGTGGGCTCCTCCCGGGGGCTGTACCTGGAGGCCACTCAGTGGGGTGGATTCCTAGCCCACGGTGCCTCCTGCCACTGACCAGCAAGACACAGCACATCCAGAGCACGCATAGTGCCTGTCCTGGGGAGAGGCCCCTAGTTGCCCCCTGGCCAGCCCAGGAGCAACCCCTTCCCTCAGGACATCCATGGGCTGGGAGGAGCTTTGTGCCCCATGAACCTTGTTGTCCCTCCAATATCAGTGAGCTCCTATACGACCTTCAGGGACCTGGCTGCAGCATCCCCTCCTGTCAGCCTGCCTGCTGGTCTCCAGGGTCCTGCCCACTGGGGGCTCGACCACTGGAGGTGTCCTGGCCTGGGCTCTGTCCTTCCAGGACTCCTTCCTGGCCATGAGTGTGGAATGCCAGGTGTGTGCCTGTCAGCTTGCCGGGCCCTTTGGGACCCTGGATGTGAGTGGACATATACCTGGACCCAAGCCTGTGGGCCGAGCTGGCTGCCAGTGGCTCTGAGGGCCAAGAGCCCTGGCTCTGACCCTGGGGAGCCAGGCCTGGGGGCCCTGGGGCTCCGCCTGGGTTTTTGCTGCTGCCTCTGTCACTGTGGTAGTAGCTACCGTAGTAGCACAGTGCAATGTTCCTTGTCAAAAAGTCCCCAGAGGTGAGTGCAGTGGAAGGACCCCTGGGGGGTCCCCTGCCTCTGCCTCAGGGCCCCCGGCAGCTGCAGTGATCTGGGCCCCTCTCCTGCCTGGTGTCCCCAGGGAGGAGGGGATGCCCTCCTGCAGGGGTGGATAGAAGCCCCACCTCCTGGGGCAGTGGCTGGAGGGAGGGGCAGAGCCAGGTCTTGGGTCCAGCCTGCCTGCATGCCGGGCCCACCCAGACTGGAGATCTGAGGGAGGTTTGGGGTGGCCCTGGCCTGCATGATTCCAGGGGGTCCGGCAGGCAGCAGGCAGCAGACAGGACCCGGTTGGGGGAGGCTGGCTGGCCCTGTCCCTGAAGCCGAGAGGGCCGAGTCTTCCACCCCCAGGGGGTTTGGGTTCGGGGCCACACTGCTGTGGTGACCAGCACGTCCTTGGTGAGGTGGCTCCACTCCAAATCCAGGGGTTGGTGTCCCTGTTGCACCCAGGGCAGGGCCATGTCCTGGACCCCAGGATGGGGATTTTGATGGGCGCTGAAACGCTGTGGTTGAAACAGTAATCATCAGTACAGTAGTACCACAGTGACACAGAGCCACCCCCAATCCTCCTTCCCTGGAGGCCGCGGGCCCAGCTGGGGAAGACCCTGGGGTAAGGCCCAGAGGAGGCCCAGGGAGCCCAATGGGGCCCAGGGAGGCCCAGGAGCAGGTGCAGGGGAGGCCTAGGTGCCCTCCTGCTTACCTACCTGGGGTTGGTGCTGGAACACTGGAGACCCCAGGAGGGTGACCTTTGCTGGGGCCTCCCAGTGGCTCCTGGGCATTCCCTCTGTGGTGATTGTGGGGGATCATTGGGTCTAAACACTTCCCTCTGGAGTATGGACACTGGTTTTCTGGCATCGCCTCTCCTCACCACCATAGCTCCTAGAGGGTGCCCACAGCCTCAGTTAGCTGAGGGAGTTCCCCTTGCCCCCCACCCCTGGGACTTGTACATAGATTATAAATATGTAAGGGGGAAACGGATGGGTGGGGAGGGGTTGTGGGGCTGGGGCCTCACTTCCCCTCCTCACGCTTCCCCTAGTTCCCTCTCCCTGGGGCCGTTCGTTAAAAAAAGAATAATGAAGGGTGAAAATTTTTTTCTGAATAGAAAAAAAACAGGGAGATGAAAAATGCTCTGCATCACTTGCCATCTGGGAAATACACATCAAAACCATGATGAATGAAAACATGGCAAATCGAACTCCAATACAAAATATACAAAAAATAAATTAAAAAAAAACACGATGAGGTTCCACCTCACAGCAGTGAGAATGGTGAAAATTAACAAGACAGGAAACAACAGATGTTGGAGAGGATGTGGAGAAAGGGGACCCCTCGGCCCTGTGGGTGGAGATGCAAACTGGTGCAGCCACTGTGCAAAACAGTGTGCAGTATCCTCAAGAAGGTAAAAATAGAGATAGAGCTACCCCATGACCCAGGAAGTGCACTCCTGGGGATTCACCCCAAAGATACTGATGTAGTGAAATGATGGGGCACCTGCAGCCCCATGTTCACAGCAGCAATGTCCACAGTAGCCACACCGTGGGAGGAGCCTCAGTGTCCTTCGGCAGATGATGGATAAAGAAGACATGGCTTATACATACAATGGGATATGACTCAGCCATCAGAGAGGATCAATACCCACCATTTGCTTCAATGTGGACAGAACTGGAGGGTATTATGCTGCGTGAAATAAGTCAGTGACAGAAAGACAACTGCTCACGATGACACTTGCAGGACTTAAGTCAGGAGAGCAACACGAGATAAGGGAAACAGGAGGCTTGCTGTGCAGGCCTCTAAACACACTCAACCAAGAATTAAGTGACGTCAGAGAGGGACTTCTCCAAAACTGAGCCCCTATTGACAGTGTAGGATTGCTACACCAGTTGCAGTGTGAGAAGTTTCCTCACACATGTAGCTATAACGTCACAGATAACTCCTGCAAGGTGTCCCAATTACTAGGGGACATTCATTTTTTTTGTAAATTTATTTTTTATTGGTGTTCAATTTGCCAACATATAGCATAACACCCAGTGCTCATCCCATCAAGTGCCCCCCTCAGTGCCCGTCACCCAGTCACCCCCAACCCCACCCATCTCCCTTTCTACCACCCCTAGTTCATTTCCCAGTTAGGAGTCTCTCATGTTCTGTCTCACTTTCTGATATTTCCCACTCATTTTTTCTCCTTTCACTATGGGACATTCATTATCAATTTAATGGGATCCAGGTATCCACTGGTTTGTTTGACCAAATTGGTAATGGGGGTGTCATCTAAGAGATGTAGTTACAAATTGGAACCTCACGCTTATGCTTATTCTCCTGCACGTATCAATGCAGGCACCACTGGCTGTCAATCAGCAACCCCCCAGCCCTTCCTCAGGCCCTTGGATCCATCCCTGGATAGATTCTAACTGCTGCACGACCTGCAGCCCCATCTCAGCAGGAAGCAACAGAGCATCATTGTCCCATTCCCTAAGGGCAGTTAGGGAATCATTCTAGGTGGGGGGAGGATAAGTAGGGGACAGGTGACGCTAGGGAGGGAGAGACAGGTAGGGGGCTACTGACCAGGATCATGCAGGAAGCTGCATAACCAGGCAGAGAAATCCCAGATGTACAGAATGATACATTGTGTTTACAAGGACAATTTGTGTGTTCCCACAATAGTTACAAGTCCACCCTCTTTGCTCTACATAAAGACCTGATACCCACAAATGCATGGGGACATGGACAGGGGATTTACCAAGAGCCCTGGTCAGTTTCCTATGAGAGAGGATCATAAAAGCCCTCAGTGCAACCCCTTCTGGACCTCTCTCACTTTACAGACTTTTCGCTCTCTCTTCTCCTTTTCTTTTCGTTTCTTTTCATTTCTTTTCTTTTCTTTTCTTTCTTTCTTCTTTCTTTCTTTCTTTCTTTCTTTCTTTCTTTCTTTCTTTCTTTCAAGATTTTACTTGTTTATTCATTAAAACAAGTTGAAATATTTGTTGAAATATCAGAAAGGGAGACAGAACATGAGAGACTCCTAACTCTAGGAAACGAACTAGGGGTGGTAGAAAGGGAGGTGGGCTGGGGGTGGGGGTGACTAGGTGACGGGCACTGAGGGGGCACTTGATGGGATGAACACTGGGTGTTATTCTATATGTTGGCAAATTGAACACTAATAAAAAATAAATTTATTTAAAAATATTCATGAGAGACACAGAGAGAGAGGCAGAGATACAAGCAGAGGGAGATGCAGACTTCCCCTGGAACACTTGATGTGGGACTCGATCCCAGGACCCCAGGATCACAGTCTGAGCAGAAGCCTTAACCACTGAGCCACCCGGGGGCTCCTCTACAGAGCTTTCCTAGCTTTCCTTTCTGTTCTCACCTTCACATAATAAAGTTCCTCCTCATTTCACAGTTTTGTGTTCACGAGATTCATTCTTTGATTCCTTGAGACAAGAATCCCGAAACTCTGCCACAGAACAGCTGCAGGGAGCTCAGAAATCACCCTTGTGGAATGGGGTGAGAAACAAGGGGACCCAAGGAGGACGGAGCAAGATGCCAGCCCAGCCAATGTGTGCAGACTAGGGAGGATGGCCCCGTAGTGATGTCTTGAGCTCAGAAACTCTGCGACACACAGAAGAAGGAAGGGCTGTGTGCTGTCTGAAGACCAGTGAGAGAGAGAGGTAGCCATGGAGAGATCACAAATATATCATGTCAACCCCAATTCTCTAATGTTATAGGATGGAGACTACAGTGGCCATCAGGTAATGCCTGAGTTACTATTTCTGATGAGATGAAAGGGGTCTGATCAGGGACCATGTCAGAGAAAGGAGTACAGGGAGGGAGGCAGCGGTGCATTGACCTCAAGGTGCACTCCCTGTACATGGTGAAAATGGCATGAATGCCAAGGTCTTGAGGTCATCCTGGGCCTGAAATACAGAAGAAGCCAGGTGCCAAAGTGAGGGAGTTTGGCAAACAGTATCAGAGAAGGAAAGGCCCAGATAGTGACAGGAAGGTCCTCCCTCCTGAATTCCTGCTCTGCACCTGCTTCCTGGCTTCTCTCTGTGGTAAAGGGTCCTGTTGTCCTGATTGCCCCCTTTCTGATCTGGGCTGCCCTCTGGCGACCTGTGTGCCCCCTGGTGACCTGAGCACCATCTGGTCATCTGAGTGTCCCTTCAGCCCAGCCCCTCCTGTGTCCCTGCAGAGAGGTTTGTGTCTGGCCTCACACTGAGGTCCCCTCACTGTGTCTCTTGCACAGTAATACACGGCCGTGTCCTCGGTGGTCATGGAGCTCAGCTGCAGGGAGAACTGGTTCTTGGCCGTGTCAGCAGTGATGGAGATGCGTCCCTGGAATGCCGGGTTGTAGCTTGTGCTACCTGTCCAGTACCCCATCCATTCCAGTCCCCTCCCAGGGCGCTGGCGGATCCAGTTCCAGTAGTAACTGCTGGTGACAGAGCCTCTGGACACAACACAGGTGAGAGAGAGGGTCTGTGAGGGCTTCACCAGTCCTGGCCCTGACTCCTGCAGTGTGAGTTCAGACAGGACACCTAGGGACAAGGAGGGTCATTGTGAGTCTGTCCCATCTGACAGGAAGGCCCCCGCCCATCTGGGAGTTCCCAGGCCCTCACCCAGGGGAGCTGCCAGCAGGCAGAGGAGGGACCACGGCATCTGCATGGCTGTCTACGGGATGGAGACCCAGGTTCTGGCCTCTGCCTGTGATGCTGACTTCTTGTAGGAGCACCAGAGGTGATTTGCATGTGGGTCCCCATAGAGGAAAGGACACATTAAAAGATCTTGAACCCCAGTTATAGTCCCCTGTTCCTGGTGCCCAGTAGAGTGAGGGCCCATAAACCTGGTCCTAGTGATCTGGGCTCTGTTTCTGGATCAGCTGTTCCCCAGTCCTGTTTCCTTGAGGGGGTTAGTGCTGCACTTGATGAACTTGGGAACCTTATGAAGGTTCTCTCATATTCTGTTTTCAGGCTCTGATTATGGGTTGCACTTTCCATCTTCAGAGTTACCTGCTCAGAAACACGGAGGATGAGGTGGTGGCCTGGGATCCAGACCATTGCCTGCTTGCCTGATTCGGGTCATTATCCCCCTCCAATCAGATATGGGGTCCTAGAAATGATTGCAATGGATACCATCCCCAATCTCCTCTACAAATGGGGGTGTTGGGAACTATACTTGGGCATGTACAGAAGGGAATGAGCTCATCCAAGTGGAGACAGGGCAGAGGAATTGGGTGGCTGTGTCTGGACTCAGGGTCATGGAGTTGGCTGAGGGTGGAGAGGAGGTTCCTTGCCAGAAATCACGTCTCCCAGGCCTCTGCATGTGGGCAAGGGGGTTCCCATTCTACTTCCACTCTGGAGAGTCCAGGAAGTTGGCAGGCTGGCCGTTACCTGTCAGGAGATGGTAACATGAATATCTATTCATCTGAGAAACATAAGATTTAAAAGCTACAACTTTGCCTGAAAAGTGAGATTTCTGAGTTAAGCCAGCTTCCGTCAAGATAGCTCTATAATCCACAACACACAAAGGTCTTCTAGTCAGAACTCTTGTGACCAGTCCCTATGAACACCCTATTAAGAGTCCTGGAAGAGCTTTCCAAAACACCCACACAGACAAGGATAAAAAGAAACAGAGGCTTGAATAGGAAGTCTGCACGAAGAACAGAAAAGGAAAATAAGCAATCGATGTCCCAAATGAATTGAGATGGGACGGTATAACTTAGTAAAACGAAGGTATGAAGTCAACCAGTTTGAGGAGAGTGATATTAAAGGGGGATGCATAGAGGAATGAGAGACCACCTGGGGATTATCATGAAGTTGAAATTATGTTGAAAGCATAAAAGCCTAAGTTGATATGATTTCGGAGAGCAATGACACAAGTTTTACACAAAGAGCAAAGCTCTTGGCAAGGGGTTTTCCATTGTGTTGATGTCTGCGTGTCTCTACTCCGTCACACAGTAAGGACACTGAGTAGAGCTGCCACGGTATCATGTGCGGACTTTCACGTGAGCGATCTTTTCAAGCCAGTCCCATAAATAAGAAGACATTTGTGGCTCATGCCAAGGGTTAGGTTTAGCTCCATAAGAAACTGCCAAGCCGTCTTCCAGAGTGGTTGCACCATTTTGGATTTCCACCAGCAGGGAAAGAGCTTATTTTCCATCTGCAAATCCTCCTTGGTGAGGTGTTCAGATCTTTTCTTCAGTTTTAAGTTGGGTCGGTTTCTTGTTGTTGACTTGGAAGAATTCTTTGCTCATTTTTTAAATTTAAATTTTAGTTATTATACAGGGCAATATTGGTTCCAGGAGTATAATTCAGTAATTCATCATGCACAACACCCACGGCTCATCACACAGGTGCCCTCCTTCATACCCATCCCCCACTCACCTCCCTCCCTCAATCCTCAGCTGGTTCTCTATTGTCAAGAGGCTCTCATGCAGTGTTTCCCTCTCTCCTATTTTTCTTTCCCTCTTCCCATATGTTTATATGTTTTCTTTCTTAAATTCCACATAGGAGTGAGATCATATGGTATTTGTCTTTCTCTGATTGACTTATTTCACTCAGCATAATATCCTCTAGATCTATCTAAGTCATTGCAAGTGGTAGGATTTCATCCTTTCTGATGACTGAGTCCTATCTCACTGCATATATAAGCCACGTCTTCTTCATCCATTCATCTGTCGAAGGACATTATGGCTCCTCCCACAGTTTGGGTATAGTGGACACTGCTACTATGCACGTTGTGGGAGGCAGGTGGCCCTTCAAATAATTATTTTTGGGAAAATACTTAGTGGTGCATTGCTGGGTTGTAGGGCAGCTCTGTTTTTAACTTTTTGAGGAACTGTTTCTGCTGGAGAGACTGTTTCCTAGAGCTGGTGCACCAGCTTGCATTCCCACCAACCGTGTAAGACAGTTCTCCTTTTTCTGTATCCTCACCAACACCTGTTGTTTCCTGGTCTTGTTACTTTTGGCCATTTTAGCAGGTGTGAGGTGCTGTCTCAGTGTGTTATTGATGCGTATTTCCCTGATGCTGAGTGATCTTGAACTTTTCAGGTGTCTGTTGGCCATCTGAATGTCTTCTTTAGAAAAATTTCTACTCATGTCATCTTCCTATTTCTTTATTGGATTTTTTTAATTTTCTGAGTGTTGATTTTGGTAAGACTTTGTAGATCTTGGATACTAGCCCTTTATCTGATATGTCATTTGCAAGTATCTTCTCCCATTCTGTAGGTTGTCTTTTAGTTTTATCAGATGTTTCCTTGCTGTGAAGAATATTTTTGTTTTGATAAAGACCCAATAGTTATTTTTGCTTTTCTCTACCTTGTCTCAGGCATTGTATCCAATAAGAAGTTGCTGTGGCTGAGGTCAAAGAGGTTTCTGCTCATGTTCTTCTTTAGGATTTTGATGGTTTCCTTTCTTACATTTGGATCCTTCATCCATTTTGAGTTTATCTTTTTGTCTGGTATAAGACAATGGTCCAGTTTTTCATTCTTCTGCACATGGCTGTCCAATTTTTCCAGCACTGTTTATTGATGAGATTGTCCCTTTTTCCAGTGGATAGTCTTTCCAACTTTGTCAAAAATGGTTTGACCATAGAATTGAGGGCCCATTTCTGAGTTCTGTGTTCTGTTCCACTGATTTATGTGTCTGTCTTGTGCCAGGACCACACTGTCTTGATGATCACATCTTTGTAATGCAGCTTGAAATCCAGAATCATGATACATCCAGCTTTCTTTTTGTACTTCAGGATTACTTTGGCTATTTGGGGTCTTTTGTGGTTCCATAAAAATTTAAGATTGTTGGCTTAGCTCTGTGAAAAATACTGGTGACATTTTGATAGGGATTGATTAAATGTGTAGATTATTTTGGGAAGTAAAGGCATTTTAACAATGTTTGTCTTTACATACCATGAACATGGAATGTTTATCCTCTTCGATTTCTTTTTTTTTTAAGATTTTATTTATTTATTCATGATAGTCACAGAGAGAGAGAGAGAGGCAGAGACACAGGCAGAGGGAGAAGCAGGCTCCATGCACCGGGAGCCCGATGTGGGATTCGATCCCGGGTCTCCAGGATCGCGCCCTGGGCCAAAGGCAGGCGCCAAACCGCTGCGCCACCCAGGGATCCCTCCTCTTCGATTTCTTTTATGAGTATTCTATTGTTTTCAGAGTACAGAACTTTACCTCTTTAGGTAGGTTTATTTCTGGATAGCTCATTGTTTTTAGTGCAATTGGAAGTGGGCACAATTCCTTGATTTCTGTTTCTCCTGCTTTGTTAATGACATACAGAAATGCAAAAAAATCCTGCACATTGATTTTATATGTTGCAACATTGCTAAATTCATGTATTCTAGCAATTTTTTGGTGGCATCTTTTAGGTTTTCTACATAGAGTATCATGTTGTCTGCAAACAGTGAACATTTGACTTCTTGCTTGCCAATTTGATTGCCATTTATTTATTTTTATTGCTGAATCTAGGACTTCTAGTTCTATGTTAAATAGTAATGGTGATAGTGGACATCTCTGTCATGTTCCTGATCATAGGGGAAGACTTTTCCATTCTTCCCCATTGAGGATGATATTCTCTGTGGGTCTTTCATATAAAGCTTTTATGATGTTGAGGATTATTCCCTCTATCCCTACACTGTGAAGGGTTTTTCCTCAATAAAGGATGTTCAATTTTGTCAAATACCTTTGCTGCATCTGTTCAGAGAATCCTATGGTTCTTGTCATTTCTTTTATTAATATGGTGCATCACAATTGATTTGTGAATATTGAACCAAACCTGTAGCCCAGAAATAACTGGTTGTGGTGAATAATTCTTGATTTGTTCAACTTGATTTGGTAGAATTTTATTGGGAATTTCTGCATCCATGTTCTTCAGGGATATTGGCCTATAATTCTCCTTTCAGTGGGGTCTTTGGTTTAGAATGTAGGTAATGCTGGCCTCATAGAATGATTTTGGATGTTTTCCTTCCATTTCTATCTTTTGGAACAGTTTGAGAAGAGTAAGTATCAACTTCTTTAGATGTCTTGTAGAACTCCCCTGGGAAGCCATCTGGCCCAGGACTTCTTTTGTTGGTAGATTTGTGATGACTGTTCTAATTTCTTTGCTGGTTATGGGTCTGTTCAAATTTTCTATTTCTTTCTGTTTCAGTTTTGGTAGTTTGTAGGTTTCTAGAAAGTTTTCCATTTCCTCCTGCTTGTTCAATTTGTTGGCATATAATTTCTTTTTTTAATATAATGATTAACAAATCAATTTATTCATAGGATATAACAATTGTGGATATATATGCACTCAACATTGGAGCATTAAGTAGGCACTTGGGTGGACACAGACAGTAGATAGGAAACATAAATACATAAATTATACTGTTCTATAGTGATGAATTATTTCAAGCTCCCAAAATGAAACCAACCAGTTCACAAAATTCCTTGAACTCTCATATCAGCTTGCCTTGTCCGAGCTTGCTCTGGCACATCATGACATGAGAAACAAGGCGAGAATGATATGGACAGCACAGAGACATGAGGCAAGAATGGTGCGGACAACACAAGGGCACAATTCATGTTGTGAATCTCATGGACAGGATGTGGGATGTGAGAGAGGGAGAAATCCAGGACACCTCCAAGGTGGATGGTCCATGTAAGCATAACTGGAATAAAGAAGTCCACCATGGAACACTGGGGTCAAGGGCCTGAGGTGGAAGGAAATTGTTTTGTTTCCAGAAGTTAAATGTGAGATGTCCATTAGACACAAAAGTGAAAAGACAAGATGGAAGGTTCAACCAGGAGTGGACTCAGGTAAGGGGTCCCAGGCAGTGAGGTCACTTCTTTCACAACATAGCCCAACAGAACTTGGAACCCCTGCACCTGGGCCCCCACATTCTAGTGCAGCCCCACCTCAGGCTCACTTGCCTGGAGACATCTGCTACTGAAAGATGTTCTCTTGCTGCTTGCCCACTTCCTGGGACTCTGGCTTCCAGAGACCCCAGGGACATGGCTTTTTTACATGCTGTAGACTTTGGCTCAGCCGGCAAACCCAATGCCTCAGGGCATTTTTCAGGAGGTGCCCTAAGGTAATACAGAGTAGCCCAGGCCAGGCCAGGCCACCTGTGCCAGCCATCCTGGGAAGCCCCATCCCCTCCTCTTCAGTTTCAGGGAAACGGGATGTGTGGTCAGGTTGCATCCAGGCTGGAGGACCTTGCAGGGCAGCAGGTTCCTCGGTGATCCCTTCAGGGTCACCCTGATGTCATGGTGGGTAGGGTGGAAAGAGGATTCCTGAAGCACCTCTTACCCGACCCAGAGTTAACCCAAGGCCCTGCAGCTGCATCCCTTTGCTCTCCTTGGGGGAGGTGTGTTCCAACTATGCTGTGGTGTGTCTGGAATGGAGTCAGCTGGGTGTGCAGCCCAGCCAAAGCAGCCAGACCAGGCAGTGAGGCCTCCTGCCTGGCTTCCGGGCATTGTCTTCACAGAGCTCCACATAGGACTAGGGGTGAGAGTGGGAGGAAGAGGTCGTCTGCTCCACCTGCTCGAGGATCGAGTCCTGCCTTGGGCTCTCTGCATGGGGGCTGCTTTTACCTCTGTCTGTGTGTCTGCGTCTCTCTGTCTCTCTCTCTGTGTCTCTCATGAATAAATAAAAAAACTTTAAAAAAGAAAAAAACATTGGAACGTCAAAATATAAGGGAATAATAGCAGATCTGAGTGGAGAAATAAACCACAATATAATAATAGCAGAGGACTTTGATACTTTACTTAAATAATAGATTATCGAAAAGAAAATCAACAAAGAACCATCACTTTAGACAAAATAAATGTAACAGTCTTATACAGAAGATGTTATCAAACAGTAGCTGATTGCACACTCTTCTTAAGTGCACATAGAGCAAATTCCAGGATAGACAATGTGATAGGTTATAAAATAAGTCTTATCAAACTAAAGAAGGTTAAAATCATACCAAGTATCATTTTCTGACCACAATGGTATGAAACTAGAAATAGATAACAAGAGGAAAGCTGAAAAATTCACAGATCTGTTGATAATAACTCACTTCTGAACAACTAATGGGCCAAAGGAGAAATCATAAGGTAAATAAAAAATGTTTTTGAAACAAATTAAAATGAGAAATATGGGGTACCTTGATGGCTCTATTGATTAAGTGTCCAAGTCTTGATTTCAGCTCATGTCTTGATCTCAAGAGTTGTGAGTTCAACCCCTGCATTGGGCTCCATGCTGGGTGTGGAGACAAAAAAAAAGGAAGGAAGGAAGACAGACAGACAGTATACCAAATCCTGTGAAATGCTGAAAAATCAGTTATAAGAGGGAAGTTTTTAGTAATAGATGCTTACATAAAGGAAACAAAATACCTCAAATAAAAAAACTTAACTATGCAACTAAAAGAACTAAACAAAGAGAAACAAACTAGGCCCAAAGTTATCAGAAGGAAAATAATAAGTGAAAATAAGCAAAATACACATCAAAAATACTTTAGAAATCATCAACAAAGCTAACTGTTGGTGAAAAGAAACAAAATCGACAAAATTTTAGCTAGACTAAAAAAATAGAATAGTCTAATGAATATAATAATAAATGAAGACATTGCAACTACAACCACAAAATTAAAATAATTATAAGAGAGTATAAATAAAACAATTTTAAACTAACAAATTGCATAATATAGAAGAAATTAATAAGCTCCTAGAAATATTCAATGTATCAGGATTCATAATGAATTAACAGAAAATCTGAATAGACTGTAACAAAGAAATTATCAAGAAAAACAACAAAGAATCTTTAATATTTTAGTGTTAAACTTTTAGTGTTAAATGTTTAATTCCAGACCCTATATGTATGATGGTAACCATGTGCTTGTCATATATGACCTCTATTAAGTTTATTACATAGAATTTCTTATAGCATTCTCTTATAATTGTTTGTATTTCTGTGATATTGTCTGTGATCTTTCCTCTTCCATTCCTGATTTTATGTATTTGAGTTATTTCTCTTTTCTTTTTGATAAGTCTGTTTAGGGATTTATCAATTTCATTAATTCTTTTGAAGAACCGGCTCTTAGTTTCATTGATCTGTTCTGGTGGTTGTTTTATGTTCCTATATAATTTTTATGCTCTGATATTTATTATTTCCTTTCTTCTCCTTACCTTGGCCTTTATTTACTGTTTCTTTTCTGTGTCCTTTAGGTGGAAGGTTAGATTGTGTATATCAGACTTTTCTTACTTCCTGATGTTGTTCTGTGTTGCAATGTACTTCCCTGTTAGGACTGCCTTTGATGCATCCCAAATTTATAGGACAGTTTTGTTTCCATTTTCATTTACATCCTTATATTTTCAAATTTCTACTTTTATTTTCTCACTAATCCATTCATTCTGTTCTAGGATGTACTTTAATCTCCATTTGAAGTCTTTACACATTTTTTCTTGTGGTTGACTTCATGTTTCATAGTGTTGTGACCTGAAAATATGCATGATATTATCTGGATGTTTTTGTACTGATTGAGGGCAAATTTGTCACCCAGTATGTGATCCATGCTGGAGACTATTTCATGTGCATTTGAAAAAAAATGGGTATTCTACTCCTTTAGGATGGAATGTTCTGAATATATCTACGAAGTCCATCTGGTTAAGTGTATCACTCAAAGCCATTTTTCCTTGTTGATTTTCTGCTTAAATGATGCAGACATTGCTGTAGGTTTAGTGTTAAATTTTTCTACTATTATTGTGTTATTATCAATTGATTTATATAGTTGGGTGCTTCCAAGATGGGGACATAAATACCTACAATTGTTAAATTTTTTTGATGGTTAGAACCCTGGATTATGCAATAATGCCCTTCTTCATCTCTTGTTAATAGCCTTTGTTTAAGAATCTGGATTGCCTGATATAAATATGGTTACTCTTTCTTTTGATGTCCATTAGTTTGACAGGTGGTTCTCCATTCCTGCACTTTCAATATGTAAGCAGTGTATAGATGGATTTTTAAAAATCCATTCTGATATGCTATGTCTTTTGATTGGGGCATCTAGTCCATTTACTTTCAGAGTGATTACTGAAAGATAAGAATTTAGTGTCATTTTGTTCCCTGTAGAGTTGGTGTTTCTGATTATGTACTCTGGTCCTTTCTAGTCTTTGTTGCTTTTGATATTTTGTTCCCACACAGAGAGTCCCCCTTACTGTTTCTTCTGGGGCTGGTTTAGTTGTCATGAGCTTCTTTAGTTTTTGTTTGCCTGGGAAACTCTTTTATCTCTTCTTCTATTCTGAGACAGCCTTGCTGTATAAAGAATTCTTGGCTGCATATTTTTCCAGTTCAGCACATTGAATATTTCTTTCCATTTCTTTTTTGCCTACCAAGTTTCTGTGGGCATATCTGCTGTGAGCCTAATCTGTTCCTTTGTATGTGAAGGACTTCTTTTTTGCTTACTGCTTTCATGATTCATTTCTCTGTATTTTGTGAATTTGGCCCTGGTGATGGTTGGCTTTAGTTGAATTTGATGAGAGTTTTCTTTGCTTCTTTGATTTTGATGTCTGTGTCCTTCTCCAGATTAGAAAACATTTCAGCTATAATTTTTTTGAATAAACCTTCTTCCCCTTTTTCTCTATCTTCATCTTCTAGGACTCCTATGATAAGAATGTTACTATATTTTAATAAGTCACTGAGTTCCCTAGGTCTGCCTTCATGGTCCATTACTTTTATTTCCCTCTTCTTTTCAGCTTTATTTTCCATAATTTTATCTTCTTTTTTTTTTAATTTTATTTTTTATTGGTGTTCAATTTACTAACATACAGAATAACCCCCAGTGCCCGTCACCCATTCACTCCCACCCCCCGCCCTCCTCCCCTTCTACCACCCCTAGTTCGTTTCCCAGAGTTAGCAGTCTTTACGTTCTGTCTCCCTTTCTGATATTTCCCACACATTTCTTCTCCCTTCCCTTATATTCCCTTTCACTATTATTTATATTCCCCAAATGAATGAGAACATATAATGTTTGTCCTTCTCCGACTGACTTACTTCACTCAGCATAATTTTTCAATCTCAGGTAGCATCCTTACAATTATTGTTTTAAATTCTAGTTCAGACATCTTACTTATATCTTCATTGATTAAATCTCTGGCCACCATTTCTTCCTGTTCTTTTTTTTGAGGTGAATGCCTCCATCTTGTCATTTTGGAGAGGGAAAGAAAGGAAAGTAAAACAAAATAAGAATTGAAAAGCTGAAAAGATAAAGAAGTCAAATGAAATACATGAATGAGCTAGATCCAAGGTGTGTTTTGATCTGCTTGTTATGTGAAGCATGATAGAAAAAAGGTAGAAAGAAAGAAAAGAAAAAAGAAGAAAGTATTTAAAAATTAAATTATATATAAAATAAAAATAAATAAAAATTGCTCTTTCTGCATCCAAAACAAAGAAACAAAACCCAAACAGAAACAAAGGCAAATACAAAAACAAATAAATAAATCAGCAAATAAATAAAAAATAGTGAAAAAAAGACAAAAAACATGACAGGAACCAAACAAAAAAACCTCAAAGGACACTTGATCGTGTTTCTTCTACAGCTGAAGTTTTGTAGTAGTTTGTAATCTGCAGTCTTGGTGCAGGCAAGAGGTCTGTGCTGATCTTCTAGGGGAGGGGAATGCTGCCCTGGTTGTCAAGTGGAATTGCCTTAGTGGAGATGTGCCTGCTGGGCACAGGGGGTGGGGCTAGGTGTAGGGGCTGCTTCTCAACTTGCTGTTGCACTTTGGCTCACTGAAGTGGAGCAAACTGAGGGGTGGAGGGCGCCCAGAGAGGCAATGGCTTTGCCCCACTCTCTTGTTCCCAGAGCAGGAAATGCATGCTGCCTCCTTCAGTAACCCTCACACACTCATAACCATTGACCTCCCCGCCACTCCCCGCCGTGTCCCTGTTTCTTTCAGATCTCCACATTCACTCCCTCTGTGTCTGATCTGTCCACCTGCCAAATGTTACAGCACTCCAGTGTTTTATCTCAGATATGGCTCTGTTGCAAAACCCCACACTTCAGAAACCGTAAAGCATAGACCCACACTGATCCTTTGAGGGAGGGTCTTCCTGCACTGTGGTGGTGCTGGCCTGTTTCAGAAGACAGTTATGTGACTCTGCTGCAGTTTGGGCTTTATAGTAAATCAGAATTCACAGCCAGCACCAGAGTTTGATACCATCAGTCAGCATCTTTGTTCCTGTACTGGTGAGCTGGGAATCTCAATGGTGCCCACAAGGTCCTTTGCCCATGGATAGGCCATATCACCTCTACTAGATGCACTCTAAGCAGGGGTATTGCTTCCCCACTGTGACCTTGGGGATCTTCAGGCTACCTGCTGCTGAGGCTCAGCTCCTCAGCTGTGATGCTGGCAGCCCCTGCACTCTGCTAAGAGTGGAATAGAAAACTGGTAGTATTATAACCATCTCCCTTTCCCTGTCAGTGGTTTTGGGGAGGAGGGTTTGGTGCCATCCTTTGCATATATTTTCACTCTTCCTCCCCCCCCCCATGCTTTTTCTCCTTCTTCCTTCTGTCTCACTACTCTCTCTGGAATCAGAGCTCCATTTCTGTGCACTGCCCATAGTCTTTTCTCCCATAAATAAACTCTCTGAAGTTCCTACCTTCCATGGGTCATTTTTATGGTTTGTAGCTGAGCAGATTTGTTCTCTAAGATTGCCAACCTATTTCTTCCATGTTCAGAATGATTTAATACTTATCTAACTGTGTTTGAGGGAGGAGGAAAGCTTAGGGTCACCCTACTCCTCCACCCATTCCTGATTATTTTTGATGTGAATAATCAGTGAAATTGTCATTGGTGTGAGAATTCACTCAGAAGCAGGTATTCAGGATAAAGAAGATGTGGTCTATGTATACAATGGAATATAACTCAGCCATTAGAAATGACAAATACCCACCATTTGCTTCAATGTGGATGGAACTGGAGGGTATTATGCTGATTGAAATAAGTCAATCGGAGAAGGACAAACATTATATGGTCTCATTCATTTGGGGAATATAAAAAATAGTGAAAGGGAATAAAGGGAAAAGGAGAGAAAATGAGTGGGAAATATCAATGAGGGTGACAAAACATGAGAGACTCCTAACTCTGGGAAATGAACAAGGGGTAGTGGAAGGGGAAGTGGGCAGGGGGTTGGGGTGACTGGGTGATGGGCACTGAGGGGGGAACTTGGCAGGATGAGCACTGGGTGTTATGCTATATGTTTGCAAATTGAACTCCAATAAAAAAATAAAAGAAGCAGGTATTCAAAAATATGGGTGGTGTCAGGTGGTGAAGACCAGGAGAACAGTACATGGTAAACATGAATCCTTAAACTTGGGATTATTTCCCACAGAGGAGTAGAAGGTGCAAGGGAATGCCAGCTGACATTTGTCCATGCTTCCCAAGCACCAAGGAGCACCTGTGTAAACAAGTATGGTCCAGGTGTACAGGATGACCACACAGAGGACATTGGATGCAATGTATCTGGATAGGCTGCACATGAATTGTGGGCACAGATGAGCTAGGAAGGACAGTTGTGATTCTAGGTCCAAACCATGTGGCACTACAGTGAGAATCATGATGACTTTAGTTAATTAATGTCCACTACCAGTTAGGGATAAGAAGAATAAATGGAAAGGGTCTCATTACCCTAGATCCCAATGATTATGACCTTTCAAGGCATAATTTCTCTCTTTCTTACCTGAACTGTGGGAAAATGTCAAAATCATTCTAAAGTTTTAAAAACAGATAATCTTAAGAGTTGTATAAAACCAGAAAAGAACCCCATAGCCAGTGGAATGTTCAAAAAGAAAACCAGAGCCGGGGGCATCACAATGTCTGACTTCAGGTTGTACTACAAAGCTGTGATCATCAAGACAGTGTGGTACTGGCACAAAAACAGACATATACATCAATGGAACAGAATAGAGAATCCAGAAATAGACCCTCAACTCTATGGTCAAATAATCTTCAATAAAGCGGGAAAGACTGTCCCATTGAAAAAGGACAGTCTCATCAATAAGTGGTGTTGAGAAAATCGGAGAGCCACGTGCAGAAAAAAGAAACTTAGACCATTCTCTTACACCAGACATACAGATACACTCAAAATGGATGAAAGACCTAAATGTGTGACAAGAATCCCCCAGAATCCTAGAGGAGAACACAGGTAGAAATTCTTGACCTCAGCTAGAACAGCTTCTTGCTATACAGGTCTCAAAAGGCAAGGGAACGAAAGACAAAAATGAACTCTTGGGACCTACCGAGAAAAAGCCTTTGCACAGCATAAGATATATCTGATACAACTAAAAGACAACCTACAAAATGGGAGAAGATATTTGCAAATGACATATCAGATAAAAGACTAGTAACCAAGATCTATAAAGAACTTACCAAACTCAAAGCCTAAAAAACAAACAATCCAGTCATGAAGTGGGCAAAACACATCAACAGAAATTTCACCAAAGAAGACATACAGACAGCCAACAAGCACATGAGAAAATGCTCCGCATCCTTTAACATCAGGGAAATACAAATCAAAAGCACAATGAGATCCCACCTCACACCAGTGAGAATGGGGAAAAATAAGAAGACAGAAAACAACAAATGTTGGAGAGGATGTGGAGAAAGGGGAACCCTCTTGCACTGTTGGTGGGAATGTGAACTGGTGCAGCCACTCTGGAAAACTGTGTGGAGGTTCCTCAAGAATTAAAGATAGAGCTACCAGGGGTCCCTGGGTGGCTCAGTGGTTTGGCACCTGCCTTTGACCCAGGGTGTGATCCTGGAGTCCCGGGATCAAGTCCCACATCGGGCTCCCTGCATGGAGCCTGTGTCTCTGCCTCTCTCTGTATGTGTTTCTCTCATGAATGAATAAATAAAATCTTTAAAAAATAAAAATAATAAAAAATAAAAAAGAACGATAAGAAAACAAAAGATGCTGTATTTTTCAAATGTTTCTTCTGCATCTAGGATGCAGAAAGGATCATTTGGTCTTTTTTGTTTTAAAGATTTTATTTATTCATGAGACACACACAGGCAGAAGGAGAAGCAGCTCCTTGCAGGGAGCCTGATGTGGGACTCGATCCCAGGACCCCAGGATCACACTGTGAGCAGAAGGCAGATGCCCAACCAGTGAGCCACCCAGTAACCCAGATCAATTGGTCTTGTCTGTTCTTTCATAATGTATCATATTGAGTGATTGGGAGATATTGAACCGCCTTTGCGTCCCAGGGATAAATCCCACTTGGTCTTGGTGAATAATCCTCTTAATGGATCCTACCCACTAGTATCTTGGTGAGAATTTTGGCTCCGTATTCATCAGGGATATTGATCTGTAATTCTCCTTTTTAGTGGGATCTCTGTCTTATTTTTGGATCTGCTAATGCTGGCCTCATAGAATGATTTAGGAAGTTTTCCTTGTATTTCTATTTTTTTTTGGAACAGATTCAGAAGAATTGTTATTAATTTTCCTTTAAGTGTTTGTCAAATTCCCCAGGAGGCCATCTAGCCTTGGACTGTTTGTTGAAAGACTTTTAATTACTGATTGATCTTCTTTGCTGGTTATGGAACTGTGCAGCTTTTCCATTTCTTCCTGTTTCAATTTTGGTGGTTTGTCTTTTTCTAGGAATGCATTCATTGCTTCTAGATTGCTTAATTTGTTGGCATATAATTTCTCATAATATGTTCTTATAATTGCGTTTTTTCTGTTTTGGTTGTGATCTCTCCTTTTTCATTCATGGTTTTATTAATTTGGGTTGGTACTCTTCTTTTTGATAAGTCTGCACAGGCATTTACCAATTTTATTAATTCTTTCAAAGAAACAGCTCCTACTTCCATTCATTTATTTTACTGTTTTTTTTTTTTTTACTTCTGTATCATTGATTTCTGCTCTAATTGATTATTTCACTCTCCCACTGGATTTAGGCTTTCCTTGTTCTTTCTCCAACTCCTTTAGGTGGAAACTTAGCTTGTGTATTTGATACTTTTCTTCTTTCTGGAGGAAGGCCTGTATTTCTCTTTCCTTCACTCTGAAGACTGCTTTTGCTATACCCTAAAGGTTTTTAAGGGTCGTGTTTTCATGTTCATTACTTCCATGTATTTGATTTAATTCTTCTTTAATTTCTTGGTTGACCCATTACTTCTTCAGTAGGAAGTACATTTACCTCCATGTATTTGTGTTCCTTCCATATTTTTTTAAGATTTTATTTATTTATTCATGATAGTCACACAGAGAGAGACAGAGAGGCAGAGACACAGGCAGAGGGAGAAGCAGGCTCCATGCACCGGAAGCCTGATGCGGGACTCAATCCCGGGTCTCCAGGATCGCGCCCTGGGCCAAAGGCAGGCGCCAAACCGCTGCGCCACCCAGGGATCCCCTCCTTCCATATTTTTGATGGTGGTTCACTTCTAGTTTCATCGCATTGTGGTCTGAAAGTGTGCATGGAATGAATTCATACTTTCTGTACCAGTTGAGACTTGATGTGTGACCCTCTATGTGATAAATTCAGGAGTATTATCCATGTGCCCTGAAGAAGAATGTGCACTTTCTCGCTTTAGGATGGAATACTGCATATATATCTTTAAAGTTCATATGGTCCAATGTGTCATTCAAAGCCCTTGTTTCCTGGTTGAGCTTCTGCTGAGATGATATATCCCTGCTGTCAGTGGGACATTAGTGTCTGCACTGTTATTGTATTATTATCACTGAGTTTCTTTAATTTTGTTGTTAGTTCATTTATATACTTCAGTGCTTCCAAGTTAGAGTCATAGATATTTACAAATGTTAGACCCTTCTATTATGATATAGTGTCTTTCTTAATCTCTTATTACAGTCCCTGGTTTAAAATCTAGTTTGTCAGATATAAGGATGGCTACCCCAGGTTTCTTTTGATGTCCACTGACATGATAAAGGGTTCTTTACCCACTCACTTTCAATCTGGAGCTATCTTTGTGTCTAAAACGAGTCTCTTGTAAGTGGTGTATCAATTTTTAAAAAAAATCCGTTCTGATACCTATGTCTTTTTATTGGACCAGGGAAAATGTACTCAACATTTAAAGAAGAGTAAATGCCTATTCTCAATCTATTTCAAAAAATATGAATGGAAAGAGTACTATGAAACTCATTCTTGAGGCCAGCATGAACTTGATTCCAAAACAAGACAAAGACCTCACCAAAAAGAATTACAGGCAAATATCTCTGAAAGGTATGGATGGAAACTTTCTCAATAAAATACTAGGAAATTGAATTCAACATTACTTTAAAGGAATTTTTCACCAGGACCAAGTGGGATTTATTACTGGATTGCAGGGGTGGTATTACGCTAAGTGAAATAAGTCATCCAGAGAAAGAGAAATACTATATGTTCTCAGTCACATGGAATTTAAGAAAGAAAAGAGATAAAAATGAGAAAGGGGAAAAAGTAAAAAGGGAGAGAGGGAAACAAGCCATTAAAGGTTCTTATTGGTAGGCAACAAACTGAGGGTTGATATTGGGAGATGGATTAGGGATGGGATAGACGGGTGAAGGGAATTAAGGAGGGCACTTGTGATGAGCAGTCGTTGTTGTATGCAAGCCATGAATCACTGGATTCTACTAACAACAATGCTCCTAACAACATTTAAATAAAAAAATTAAAAGGAAATGAGGGAGATGTTGAAAAAAGGAAGACACATTTCTTTTTTTTAATAAAATAATTTTTTATTGGTGTTCAATTTACCAACATACAGAATAACACCCAGTGCTCATCCCGTCAAGTGTCCCCCTCAGTGCCCGTCACCCACTCACCCCCACCCCCCGCCCTCCTCCCCGTCCACCACACCTAGTTCTTTTCCCAGAGTTAGGAGTCTTTATGTTCTGTCTCCTTTTCTGATATTACCCACACATTTCTTCTCCCTTCCCTTATATTCCCTTTCACTATTATTTATATTCCCCAAATGAATGAGAACATACACTGTTTGTCCTTCTCCGATTGACTTACTTCACTCAGCATAATACCCTCTAGTTCCATCCACATTGAAGCAAATGGTGGGTCTTTGTCATTTCTAATGGCTGAGTAATATTCCATTGTATACATAAACCACATGGAAGACACATTTCTTAGGTTCATCAGAAAGCAGAGTTTATAGAGGAAACCATTGGCTCAAACTACAGAATGGCATGTGCATCCACAGACACAGCTGAGGTCTATGTGCCTTGCACAGAAGCCATAGATTTCCATAGGAGTGAGCTTGTTTCCAGGTGAGATTATCATTGGATTCTTGGGCTGAGTAAGGTATATTTCCCTCTTGAATGGAGATGAGCATCATCCCACCCATCGAGAGCCTGAATAGAACAAAAGTCAGCGGAAGGTAGACTTCACCCATTTTTATTCTACTTCAATGCCTGCGCTGGTCGGTCACCTCCTGTTACCTTCTCTTACTCCTATACTGATCAATATGCCAATACACCTGGTTTTCAGTCCAACAGACTCAGAAAGATGTATACTACTGTCTTTCCTCTGTCGCAGATTGCAAAGGACAGACCATGGGACTTCTCAGGCTCCATGATCATATGATATATTTATATATATATATTTTTCCAGGTGAAATTTCATCTGGAAAGTAATGATAATCCTACTTTCTGTATATTCTTGTTGGCATTTGGTATTATCAATCTTTTTGTATTTTAGCCATTATTAGTGGACATGTGAGGATAAACATATTTACATATATCACTTATCCCTTTCTGGAAGAATAGAGGATTACTCTGACACATGTTCCTGGAAAAACTGCTGAGATTACTACCACCATCATGGATAAGGAATTTCTAGGGGTGGTAAGGCTCACTCCATGCTTATTCACCACTCCTATTTAGGCTGCATAAGCTGTTAGGAGCTGTGGTAGCCCGGTATAGGTAAATCATAGCTTTGGATTTCAAGATTTTGGAGTAAATCCCTGCCATTATCTGCAGATTGTGACTCTTCTTTTGCTAATTAGCTCCTATCAGTTCCCAGATCTTAGAACCTAAGGGTTGAAACCTGGGTTACTAAGTTACCCTGCACATTGGACCGCTCACCTTGAACTGGGTATTATTGACTAACTCAGCCATAATGTTTGTCATGCACAGTGACCCTACTTCATAAAAAGGGAGAAGAGATGGAGTCTGAGGAGATCCTGAAGACACAGCATGCCACATGAAATAGTTTCAAAATGCTCATGATCCCCAGTTGAGCTCCACTACCTTCTCTCTCCCAACCTGCACCTGTGGTCTTATGAGGAAAGTCCTACAAATACGTCAAAGAGGAAAAAAAATAGTTGAACCTAGTCCACATTAGTTTCTGCATACTATTCAGACACCAGTTAAAGGCAGAACTCATGAGTCTTATTATGTTTTCCCCAACCCTGAAGCACCTGGTTTTTTTAGAAGAGAAATTTCCTAATGAAGACACGATCACAGCATTAACTCAGTGACAATATCTTGTAAATTTGAGGCAAAGTTGAGGTCCTTCAGGAAATGAAGATTTGGTCATCTTGCCAGTTAATGGATTGGGACAGGCTGAAGAGCTGGCTGACAACAAAGATAATATATTATTGATAGAAGATGAAAGTAATTATAAATAGCAGTTTTCATCCTTTTCCAGTTACAGAAATGAGGACCTTAGCTATCATGCATATTTCTTCCTTATTTTTCTGTAAATATGTGTGTGTGTTTGTTTTCTTCCCTGCTTTGTTACTTTTCCATTTGACATAGATGTGTTGATTTTATATCACTGCATTTAAGAATTCTTAATTTTGCATCATAATAGTTCAGCTGAGGGATATTGAGAAGAGTAAGCACCGCTTAAGAGCTTTGCCTACTCTTCTGGGGATGGGGTTTGTGTGTTTTTCATTGTATGCAGAATACTTGTCTCATATAAGGTGAAATCATGACCTTATTATTTGCTTTAGTTGCAGAATGAATGTGATTTAAGGAGATGCATATGTATGCCTAAGTTTCCAGAAGGCTGACTAGTTAGTGATGGTTAACTCTCTGTGTCAAAGTGACTGGGATGTGCGTGCCCAGAGTAAGCATCATTTCTCTGGGTGTCTGGGATGCTGTTTCCAGAAGAGATTGGTATTTGCATCCATGGTCACTGTGTAAGTGGGCATCATTCAACCCATTAAGATTCTGAATAGAATGAAAAGCAGAAGGAGGAAGAATTCACTCATTTTTCCTTCCTGCATCCATGCCTGTATTGGAACATTGGATCCTCCTTTCCTGGGACTGAGAGTTACACCGTCAGGTCTCCAGGTTCTCAGACTAGATAGCAGTGCACAATCACATGAGAAAACTCCACTAACTTTCCAGGGTCTCCACCTTGGGATCAGAGATCATGGAACTTCTCAGCCTATTCAGTCATATGAGCCAATGGATGATGGGTTCTGTTCCTCAGGAGAACCCTGCCTATATATATGGAGATTCTAGTATGTCTTGTGGTTTACAATAACTGAAAAATACGTCACACATATAAAGGCTTCAGAAGCAAAATTCTCTGAAGGAAGTGTCGTGTTGTGTGTTTGGGACAAGAAGGGGGTGACGATAGTGAGGAGCTATGAGATCCTGAAGAGATCACCTGATCCAGGAAGGGAGAGACCCCTGGTCCTTGAACACATAAAGGGGAATCCTGCTTCTGCTCATCCTAGGGCAATCCTACAAGTCTTGCAGAAGTAAGAGTGCAGATGAGAATCTCCGGATGATGTCATCTTTCCAAAACACAGAGCAATAAGGATTTTGACTAATGAATAAATAGAGTACATTTGAGTGAAAAATAAAAATTAATTTATGTATGGTATGTGGACATATTGAAGTCAGATATGGATAACCAAAATCACTGATACTTTGTCCATCATTAAATTTTATTATTTAGGAATAATTTATGGAGTTATTTTATTTTTATTAATTTTTATTAATTTTTTACTAATAATAGCATTTGATAGCATTAAAATATTTAATATATTTTATCATTATTTATTAAAATATTTAATAAATAGGTTACCCTATAGATTTGTGTATTTACCCATTTATAGTTGTATATTAAAATCCAATAACTGTGTAATTAGAAATATCAATAAATATTAATAAAGCTCTGAAAGGATAAGAGGAAATAGTTACAAATTATTATTTCTTCCAAATATATATTTTTATCTTTTATTTCCAGAGAGCACTCAAAATATATTTGAGTTTAAAAATTATTACAAAGTAAAGCCTAACAATCACAAGATAATACTAAAAATATCACAACTGGTAAAAATCCAGACCCACAAACCCAGTACATATTTTTCTAGTAGAGAAGAAAAACAATTCACCTGCACTTGTAACTTTACCTACGCTGTATTTGGTGTATCCTGAGCGCCCCCTGGTGCCCTGAGACAGTCCCCTGCTGACACGAGCACCCCTCTGGTGAACTGAGCGCCCCCTGGTAACCAGACAGGCCCTTGCTGACCTGAACGCCCCCTGGTGACCAAACAGTCCCCTGCTGACCTGAGTGCCCCCTGGTGCCCTGAGCAACTGCTAGTGACCTGAGCTCCTCCTAATGACTTGACCACTCCCTGGTCACCTGAGTGCCCCCCTAGTGCCCTGAGCATCCCCTGGTGTCCTGAGCACCCCCTGGTGACCTGAGCATCCCCTACAGCCGAGTCCTGCTTGTGTCACTGCACGGAGGTTTGTGTCTGGGCTCACACTGAGGTCCACTTACTGTGTCCCTTGCACAGTAATACACGGCCGTGTCCTCGTCTCTCAGGCTGTTCATCTGCAGATACAGCGTGTTCTTGGCATTGTCTCTGGAGATGGTGAATCGGCCCTTCACAGCGTCTGCGTAGCTTGTGCTACTTCCATCACTGCTAATTTGTGAGACCCACTGCAGCCCCTTCCCTGGAGCCTGGCGGATCCAGCTCATGTAGTTGCTACTGAAGGTGAATCCAGAGGCCACACAGGAGAGTCTCAGGGACCCCCCAGGCTTCACCAGGTCTCCCCCAGACTCCGCCAGCTGCACCTCACCCTGGACACCTGCAGACACATGACATCCTGGTCAAGAAACTGTCTCACATCCCCTGCTTCTCTCACTCACCTCCACTCACAGACTCAAGGTCTTTGGTTCTCCATGAATTACCTTTTAAAATAGCGACAAGGAAAACCCAGCTGAGCACAGACTCCATGGTGCGTTGTCTGTGTTCTGTCCTGATCACTGAATGGGGTCACCTAGAGATCCTGGGGCTGGGTCTTCTCTCCCAGATGCAGGGTCACGGCTGGGCTGATTTAATTATCAGATGGAGGGCCCTATTTGCATGCCCTCTGACTATATAGGCAAGCTCCAGACTTAGATTTGATCTTACAAGTTACAAACAAGGATTGCATCACAATTCTAGATAACTTTATGTAGATGGTACTGTGAATATACTATGTTCTAATCTGCCAAAGTAGTTATCTTTGCATTTCTGTGTGCCTTTTTTACAGACTTTCATTAATGCAGTTCATTTTTAGTAGATTATTTTGTATCCCTATTGAAGTTTAATCATGAATATTTATTTTTGTTATTTTTGTTTTTTTTTAAAGATTTTACTTATTTATTCATAAGAGACCCACAGAAAGAGAGGCAGAGACATAAGCAGAGAGAGAAGCAGGCGCCCTACACAGGAGCCTGATATGGTACATGATCCTGGATCATGCCTTGAGAGAGGCAGACACTCAAACCACTGAGCCAAATATTTATTTTTGATACCAGTGTAAAGAGGATTGTTTTGTTAATTTTATATAGATAATTTGTTGTTAGTGTGTAGAAATTAGCTTTATTGTATATGTTGAATTTACATCCTGAATTTTCCCTGAGCTCATTAGTTACTTCTAAGTGTTTTTTGTAAGATTTGTTCTCATTCACTATGTATAAGACAATGTCATATGCAGGCAAATTATTTTTCTTCCTGTTGACTGATTTTAATATATTTTATTTTTTATTGCCTAATTTCTATGGTAGTCTTCGAGTTAGGGTCAAAAAAGTTTTCCCTCCGTCAGCCCGGGTGGCTCAGTGGTTTAGCACCGCCTTCAGCCCAGGGCCTGATCCTGGAGTACCGGGATCGAGTCCCACCTCGGGCTCCCCACATGAAGCCTGTTTCTCCCTCTGCCTTTCTCTCTCCTCTCTGTGTTTCTCATGAATAAGTGAATAAAATCTTTAAAAAATGTTTTCCTTCTTTTATGTCAGATACTTTGCTCTAATATTTGGTTTGATATATGGCAAATCTAGGAATGCCTGGGGGGCTCAGCGATTGAGTGCCTATCCTCAGCCCAGGGCATGATCCTGGAGTACATGGATCAAGTCCCACATCAGGCTCCCTTCATGGAGCCTGCATCTATCTCCCTCTGCCTGGGTCTCTGCCTCTCTCTCTCTTTCTGTGTCTTTCATGAATAAATAAATAGAATCTAAAAAAAGATATATGGCAGATCTAGGAGAGCAAATGAATTTAGTTTTGTATGAGAATAAGCTTCCTATATATATGGTGTGAAGTGGGATTTCAGGACAGGACAGGAAGTTTGTTCACAACTTCTGCCCAATACTGATTAGAGATACATGGTGGCTATTGAGCTTGATAAGTTTATTGTAGCTTTTTTAAAATTTCTTTTTATTGGAGCTCAATTTCCCAACATATAGCATAACACCCAGTGCTCATCCCATCAAATGCCCCCCTCAGTGCCCATCACCCAGTCACCCCCAACCCTGGACCAACTCCCCTTCCACTGCCCCTTGTTCGTTGCCCAGAGTTAGGAGTCTCTCATGTTCTGTCTCCCTCTCTGATATTTCACACTCATTTTCTCTACTTTCCCCTTTATTCCCTATCACAATTTTTTATATTCCCCAAATGCATGAGACCATATAATGTTTGTCTTTCCCCGATTGATGTATTTCACTCAGCATAATACCCTTCAGTTCCATCCAGTCAAAGAAAATGGTGGGTATTTGTCATTTCCAGTGGCTGAGTAATATTTCATTGGATACATAGACCACATCTTCTTTATTCATTCATCTTTCGATGGACACTGAGGCTACTTCCACAGTCTGGCTATTGTGGACATTGCTGCTATAAACATCGGGTGCAGGGGTCCTGGCGTTTCACTGCATCTGTATCTTTGGGGTAAATCCCCAGCAGTGCAATTGCTGGGTCGTAGGGCAGGCCTATTTTTTTAATAATAAATTTATTTTTTATTGGTATTCAATTTGCCAACATACAGAATAACAACCAGTGCTCATCCCTTCAAGTGTCCCCCTCAGTGCCCATCACCCATTCACCCCCACCCCCTGCCCTCCTCCCCTTCCATCACCCCTAGTCATTTCCCAGAGTTAGGAGTCTTTATGTTCTGTCTCCCTTTCTGATATTACCCACACATTTCTTCTCCCTTTCCTTATATTCCCTTTCACTATTATTTACATTCCAAAAATGAATGAGAACATACAATGTTTGTCCTTCCCCAATTGACTTACTTCGCTCAGCATAATACCTTCCAGTTCCATCCATGTTGAAACAAAAGGGGGGTACTTGTCATTTCTAATGGTTGAGTAATATTCCATTGTATACATAAACCACATCTTCTTTATCCATTCATCTTTCGATAGACACCGAGGCTCCTTCCACAGTTTGACTATTGTGGACATTGCTGCTATAAACATCAGGGTGCAGGTGTCCCGGCATTTCATTGCATCTGTATATTTGGGGTAAATCCCCAACAGTGCAATTGCTGGGTCTTGGGCAGGTCTATTTTTAATTCTTTGAGGAACCTCCACACAGTATTCCAGAGTGGCTGCACCAGTTCACATTCCCAACAACAGTGTAAGAGGGTTCCCTTTTTCTGCATCCTCCCCAACATTTGTGCTTTCCTGCCTTGTTAATTTTCTCCATTCTCACTGGTGTGAGGTGGTATCTCATTGTGGTTTTGATTTGTACTTCCCTGATGGCAAGTGATGCAGAGCATTTTCTCATGTGCGTGTTGGCCATGTCTATGTCTTCCTCTGTGAGATTTCTGTTCATGTCTTTTGCCCATTTCATGATTGGATTGCTTGTTTCCTTCCTGTTGAGTTTAATAAGTTCTTTATAGATCTTGGAAATTAGCCCTTTATCTGACACGTCATTTGCAAATATATTCTCCCATTCTGTAGGTTTTCTTTTAGTTTTGTTGACTGTATCCTTTGCTGTGCAAAAGTGTCTTATCTTGATGAAGTCCCAATAGTTCATTTATGCTTTTGTTTCTTTTGCCTTCATGGATGTATCTTGCAAGAAGCTACTATGGCCGAGTCCAAAAAGGGTGTTGCCTGTGTTCTCCTCTAGGATTTTGATGGAATCTTGTCTCGCATTTAGATCTTTCATCCATTTTGAGTTTATCTTTGTGTATGGTGAAAGAGAGTGGTCTAGTTTCATTCTTCTGCATTTGGATGTCTAATTTTCCCAGCACCATTTATTGAAGAGACTGTCTTTCTTCCAATGGAGAGTCTTTCCTCATTTATTGAATATTTGTTGACCATAAAGTTCAGGGTCCACTTCTGGGTTCTCTATTCTGTTCCACTGATCCATCTGTCTGTTTTTGTGCCAGTACCACACTGTCTTGATGACCACAGCTTTGTAGTACAACCTGAAATCTGGCATTGTGATGCCCCCAGATATTGTTTTCTTTTGTAAAATTCCCCTGGCTATTCGGAGTCTTTTCTGATTCCACACAAATCTTAAAATAAATTCTTTTAACTCTCTGAAGAAAGTCCATGGTATTTTGATATGGATTGCATTAAACGTGTAAATTGCCCTGGGTAACATTGACATTTTCACAATATTAATTCTGTCAATCCATGGGCATGGAATATTTTTCCATCTCTTTGTGTCTTCCTCAATTTCTTTCAGAAGTGTTCTATAGTTTTTAGGGTATAGATCCTTTACCTCTTTGGTTAGGTTTATTCCGAGGTATCTTATGCTTTTGGGTGCAATTGTAAATGGGATTGACTCTTTCTTCAGTCTCATTGTGAGTGTATAGAAGTGCCTCAGATTTCTGGGCATTGATTTTGTATCCTGCCATGCTGCCAAATTGCTGTATGAGTTCTAGCAATCTTGGGGTGGATGCTTTTGGGTTTTCTATGTAGAGTATCATGTCATCAGCAAATAAGGAGAGTTTGACTTCTTCTTTGCCAATTTGAATGCGTTTAATGTCTTTTTGTTGTCTGAATGCTGAGGCTAGGACTTCCACTACTATGTTGAATAGCAGTGGTGAGAGAGGACATCCCTGTCTTGTTCCTGATCTTAGGAGAAAGGCTCCCAGTGCTTCCCCATTGAGAATAATATTTGCTGTGGGCTTTTCATAGATGGCTTTTAAGATGTCGAGGAATGTTCCCTCTATCCCTACACTCTGAAGAGTTTTGATCAGGAATGGATGCTGTATTTTGTCAAATGCTTTCTCTGCATCTAATGAGAGGATCATATGGTTCTTGGTTTTTCTCTTGCTGATATGATGAATCACATTGATTGTTTTACGAGTGTTGAACCAGCCTTGTGTCCCGGGGATAAATCCTACTTGGTCATGGTGAAAAATTTTCTTAATGTACTGTTGGATCCTATTGGCTAGTATCTTGTTGAGAATTTTTGCATCCATGTTCATCAGGAATATTGGTCTGTAATTCTCCTTTTTGGTGGGGTCTTTGTCTGGTTTTGGAATTAAGGTGATGCTGGCCTCATAGAACGAATTTGGAAGTACTCCATCTCTTTCTATCTTTCCAAACAGCTTTAGTAGAATAGATATTGTTTCTTCTTTAAACGTTGATAGAATTCCCCTGGGAAGCCATCTGGCCCTGGACTTTTGTGTCTTGGGAGGTTTTTGATGACTTCTTCAATTTCCTTCCTGGTTATTGGCCTGTTCAGGTTTTCTATTTCTTCCTGTTTCAATTTTGGTAGTTTGTGACTTTCCAGGAATGTGTCCATTTCTTCTAGATTGCCTATTTTATTGGCGTTCATAATATGTTTTTAAAATCGTTTGTATTTCCTTGGTGTTGGTAGTGATCTCTCCTTTCTCATTCATGATTTTATTAATTTGAGTCTTCTCTCTCTTCTTTTTAATAAGGCTGGCTAGTGGTTTATCTATCTTATTAATTCTTTCAAAGAACCAACTCCTGGTTCTGTTGATCTTTTCCACAGTTCTTCTGGTCTCAATTTCGTTGAGTTCTGCTCGAATCTTAATTAACTCTCTTTCCTTTGCCGGGTGTAGGATCTTTGCTGTTTTTTCTCTAGCTCCTTTATGTGTAAGGTTAGCTTTTGTACTTAAGTTCTTTCCGTTTTTGGATGGATTCTTGTATTGCGATGTATGTCCCCCTCAGGACTGCTTTTGCTGTGTCCCAAGGATTTTGAGCATTTGTATCTTCATTCTCATTAGTTTCCATGAATCTTTTTAATTCTTCCTTAATTTCCTGGTTGACGCTTTCATCTTTTAGCAAGATGGTCCTTAACCTCCACGTGTTTGAGGTCCTTCCAAACTTTTTGTTGTGATTTAGTTCTAATTTCAAGGCATTTTGGTCTGAGAATATGCAGGGGACGATCCCAATCTTTTGGTATCGGTTCAGACCAGATTGTGACCCAGTATGTGGTGTATTCTGGAGAAAGTTCCATGTGCACTTGAGAAGAATGTGTATTCAGTTGAGTTTGGATGTAAAGTTCTGTAGATATCTGTGAAATCCATCTGGTCCAGTGTATCATTTAAAGCTCTAATTTCTTTGGAGATGTTGTACTTGAAGAGAAACTAAAGAAAAGGAAGAAAAAAGAGAAAAAAAGAGAAGAAGAGAAAAAAAAGAAAAAAAGGGGGAAGCAAACAGAAATCAAAAAGAAAAAAAAAACAAGGGGGAGTATCCTCTGATTCTGTAGACTGTAAGTCCCTTGACTTGCCCTGGTACTTTCCAGTGCTGCTTGGTCAATAATTTGTGTTTTCCCTGTCCCTCTAGCTGGTCTTCTGGGGGAGGGGCCTGTTGTGCTCATTTTCAGATGTTAGCACTTGGGGGAGCTGCTCAGCTCCCTGCCTGGTGCAGGGCTCAGTGAGTGATGTTTAAGCTGCTTATCCGGTGAGGCCACTGTGAGGCTCAGTGGGGGTCATTTACCCCGTGAGGCTCCAGGCGGAACAACCACAGTTGCAGTGGCCAGGCCTGGAGCCCTGGATTCAGCTCCTGCAGTAGCTACAGAGCTCTCAGTCTGCAGGGGCCTGGATACTCCGGGGGCAGGGCCGCTGATCTGCTCAGCTTGGGGCAGGAGTGTCCTTGCTGTCCTGTGCCCTCCTGGCTTCTGTCTGTCCTGGGGATAGTGCCGGATCCTGGGCTGTGTCCCTGGTGTCCTGTGCTCCTGGGCCTGCACTGTTGGATTCGCGCTCTCCACTGGGCAGCCCCCTCCGCGCAGAGCCTCCGCCCGAGCCCCTCCGTGCTGCTCCGGGGACCCTTAAGGCCCGCGCTGCAGCCCTTTAGGGAGCTCTGCCATGGTGTAGGGTACTCTCCCCAGGGTGCAGGTGCTGTGTTAGTGCCCCAGGGAGCCTGAGGGCATCCTCATCCTCCTGGGGTTCTGCTTTATCTCCTGTGAACGCCTTTCCACCCCGGAAGATTGGTGAAGCACCTGCTTCTCTGGGGCGGGGCTCTCCTGTCTTAGGGACACTCGCTTCGGCCTTAGCCCAGCTCCTCACAGGGCCCTTCCCCCTTGGATGCTTTTCTTTATTTCTTTTTTCCCCCGTATTCCTACCTTGATAGAAGTGTGAAATCTTCTCCCTGTAGCATTTCAGCTGTTCTCTCTTAAATCTCAGGCTGAATTCGAGGATTTTCAGGATGATTTGAAAGTTATCTAGGTAATTTGGTGGGGACAGGTGACCTGGAGACCCTAATCTTCTGCCCTCTTGCCCCGCCTCCTGGGGTAAATCATCAGCAGTGCAATTGCTGGGTTGTAGGGTAGGTCTAATTTTAATTCTTTTTTTTTAATTTTTTTTTAATTTTAATTCTTTAAGGAATCTCCACACAGTATTCCAGAGTGGCTGCACCAGTTTGCATTCCCACCAACAGTGCAAGAGGGTTCCCCTTTCTCCACATCCTCTCCAACATTTCTTGTTTCCTGCCTTGTTAAATTTCCCCATTCTCACTGGTGTGAGGTGGTATCTCATTGTGGTTTTGATTTGTATTTCCCTGATGGCAAGTAATGCAGAGCAATTTCTCATTTACTTGTTGGCCATGTCTATGTCTTCCTCTGTGAAATTTCTATTCATGTCTTTTGCCCATTTCATGATTGGATGTTTTTTTCTTGCTGTTGAGTTTTATAAGTTCTTTATAGATCTTGGATACTAGCCTTTTATCTGATACGTCATTTACAAATATCTTCTCCCATTCTGTAGGTTGTCCTTTAGTTTTTTTCACTCTTTCTTTTGCTGCACATAAGTGTTCAATATTGATGAAGTCCCAATAATTCATTCTTGTTTTTTTTCCCTTGCCTTCATAGATCTATCTTGGGAGAAGTTGCTGTGGCCAGGTTCAAAAAGGGTGTTACCTGTGTTCTCTAGGATATTCATGAAATCTTGTCTCACCTTTAAATCTTTCATCCATTTTGAGTTTACCTTTGTGTCTGGTGTAAGAGAATGGTCTAGTTTCATTCACTTGCCTGTGGCTGTCCAATTTTCCCAGAACCATTTATTTATTTTTATTTTTACTATTTTTATTTTCTTTATAAATTTATTTTTTATTGGTGTTCAATTTGCCAACATATAGAATAACACCCAGTGCTCATCTCATCAAATGCCCCCCTCAATGCCTGTACCCAGTAACCTCCACCTCCCACCCACCTCCACTTCCACCACCCCTAGTTCATTTTCCAGATTTAGGAGTCTCTATGTTCTGTCTCCATCCCTGATATTTCCCACTCATTATTTCTCCTTTCCCCTTTATTCCCTGTCACTATTTTTTATATTCCCCAAATGAATGAGACCACATAATGTTTTTTCTTCTCCGATTGATGTATTTCACTCAGCATAATACCCTTCAGTTCCATCCAGTAGAAGAAAATGGTGGGTATTTGTCATTTCTAGTGGCTGAGTAATATTCCATTGGATACATACACATTTTCTTTATCTATTCATCTGTCGATGGACACCGAGGCTCCATCCACCGTTTGGCTACGTGGAAATTGCTGCTATAAACATTGGGGTGAGGGTGTCCCAGCGTTTCATTGCATCTGTATGTTTGAGGTAAATCCCGAGCGGTGCAATTGCTGGATCGTAGGACAGATCTAATTTTCACTCTTTCAGGAGCCTCCACACAGTTTTCCAGAGTGGCTGCACCAGTTCACATTCCCACCAATAGTGCAGGATGGTTCCCTTTTCTCCACATCCTCTCCAACATTTGTGGTTTCCTGCCTTGTTAATTTTCCCCATTCTCACTGGTGTGAGGTGGTATCTCATTGTGGTGGTTTTTTTTATTTTTTAATTTTTATTTATTCATGATAGGCACACAGTGAGAGAGAGAGAGGCAGAGACACAGGCAGAGGGAGAAGCAGGCTCCATGCACCGGGAGCCCGAAGTGGGATTCGATCCTGGATCTCCAGGATCCCGCCCTGGGCCAAAGGCAGGCGCCAAACCGCTGCGCCACCCAGGGATCCCTCATTGTGGTTTTGATTTGTATTTCTCTGATGGCAAGTGATACAGAGCATTTCCTCATGTACTTGTTGGCCATGTCTATGTCTTCCTCTGTGAGATTTCTGTTCATGTCTTTGCCCATTTCATGATTGGATTGTTTGTTTCTTTGCTGTTGAGTTTAAGAAATTCTTTATATATCTTGGACACTAGCCCTTTATCTGATACGTCATTTGCAAATATTTCTCCCATTCTGTAGTTGTCTTTTAGTTTTGTTGCCTGTATCCTTTGCTGTGCAAAAGCTTCTTATCTTGATGAAGTCCCAATATTTCATTTTTGCTTTTGTTTCTTTTCCCTTTGTGGATGTTTATTGCAAGATGTTATTGTGGCCAAGTTTAAAAAGGGTGTTGCCTGTGTTCTCTTCTAAGATTTTTTAAATAAATTTATTTTTTATTGGTGTTCAATTTGCCAACTTATAGAATAACATGCAGTGCTCATCCTGTCAAGTGTCCACCTCAGTGCCCGCCACCCAGTCACCCCTACCCCCCGCCCACCTCCCCTTTCACCACCCCTAGTTCATTTCCCAGAGTTAGGAGTCTATCATATTCTGTCTCCCCTTCTGATATTTCCCACTCATTTCCTCTCTCTTCTCCCCATTCCCTTTCACTATTTCTTATATTCTCCAAATGAATCAGACCAGAAAATGTTTGTCCTTTTCTGATTGAGTTATTTCATTAAGCATAATACCCTCCAGTTCCATCCACGTCGAAGCAAATGGTGAGTATTTATCATTTCTAATGGCTGAGTAATATTCCATTGTATACATAGACCACATTTTCTTTATCCAGCACCATTTATTGAAGAGACCATCTTTTTTCCAGTGGTAGTCTTAACTGCTTTGTCGAATATTAGTTGACCATAGAGTTTATGGCCCATCTCTGGACTCTCTATTTGGTTCTATGTGTCTGTTTTTGTGCCAGGATCTCACTGTCTTGATGATTGCAGCTTTCTAGTACAAATACAACCTGAAATCTGGCATTGTGATGCCCCATCCATTGTTTTCTTTTTCAATACTCCCCTGGCTATTTGGAGTCTTTTCTGACTACCCACAAAACTTTTTTTTTTTAATAAAATAATTTTTATTGGTGTTCAATTTACCAACATATAGAATAACACGCAGTGCTCATCCCGTCAAGTATCCCACTCAGTGCCTGTCACCCACTCATCCCCACCTTCTGCCTTCCTCCCCTTCCACCACCCCTAGTTCATTTCCCAGAGTTAGGAGTCTTTACGTTATGTCTTCCTTTCTGATATTTCCCACACATTTCTTCTCCCTTCCCTTATATTCCCTTTCACTATTATTTATATTCCCCAAATGAATGAGAACATACAATGTTTGTCCTTCTCCGATTGACTTACTTCACTCAACATAATACCCTCCAGTTCCATCCATGTTGAAGCAAATGGTGGGTATTTGTCATTTCTAATGGCTGAGTAATATTCCATTGGATACATAAACCACATCTTCTTTATCCATTCATCTTTTGATGGACACCGAGGCTCCTTCCACAGTTTGGCTATTGTGGACATTGCTGCTATAAACATCGGAGTGCAGGTGTCCCGGCGTTTCACTGCATCTGAATCATTGGGGCAAATCCCCAACAGTGCAATTGCTGGGTCGTAGGGCAGGTCTATTTTTGTCTCTTTGAGGAAACTCCACACAGTTTTCTAGAGTGGCTGCACCAGTTCACATTCCCACCAACAGTGTAAGAGGGTTCCCTTTTCTCCGCATCCTCTCCAACATTTGTTGTTTCCTGCCTTGTTAATTTTCCCCATTCTCACTGGTGTGAGGTGGTATCTCATTGTGGTTTTGATTTGTATTTCCCTGATGGCAAGTGATGCGGAGCATTTTCTCATGTGCATGTTGGCCATGTCTATGTCTTCCTCTGTGAGATTTCTGTTCATGTCTTTTGCCCATTTAATGATTGGATTGTTTGTTTCTTTGGTCTTGAGTTTAAGAAGTTCTTTATAGATCTTGGAAACTAGCCCTTTATCCGATATGTCATTTGCAACTACTTTCTCCCATTCTGTAGGTTTTCTTTTAGTTTTGTTGACTGTATCCTTTGCTGTGCAAAAGCTTCTTATCTTGATGAAGTCCAAATAGTTCATTTTCACTTTTGTTTCTTTTGCCTTCGTGGATGTATCTTGCAAGAAGTTACTGTGGCCGAGTTCAAAAAGGGTATTGCCTGTGTTCTCCTCTAGGATTTTGATGGAATCTTGTCTCACATTTAGATCTTTCATCCATTTTGAGTTTATCTTTGTGTATGGTGAAAGAGAGTGGTCTAGTTTCATTCTTCTGCATGTGGATGTCCAATTTTCCCAGCACCATTTATTGAAGAGACTGTCTTTCTTCCAATGGATAGTCTTTCCTCCTTTGTCGAATATTAGTTGGCCATAAAGTTCAGGGTGCAATCAATGTGATTCATCATATCAGCAAGAGAAAAACCAAGAACCATATGATCCTCTCATTAGATGCAGAGAAAGCATTTGACAAAATACAGCATCCATTTCTGATCAAAACTCTTCAGAGTGTTGATTTGTGTGGAATCAGAAAAGACCCTGAATAGCCAGGGGAATTTTAAAAAAGAAAACCATATCTGGGGGCATCACAATGCCAGATTTCAGGTTGTACTACAAAGCTGTGGTCATCAAGACAGTGTGGTTCTGGCATAAAAACAGACACATAGATCAATGGAACAGAATAGAGAACCCAGAAGTGGATCCACACAAATCTCAAGATGATTTGTTCCAACTCTCTGAAGAAAGTCCATGGTATTTTGATATGGATTGCATTGAACATGTAAACTGTTCTGGGTAACATTGACAGTTTCACAATATTTATTCTTCCAATCCATGAGCATAGAATATTTTTCCATCTCTTTGTGTCTTCCTCAATTTCTTTCAGAAATGTTCTGTAGTTCTTAGGGTATAGATTGTTTACCTCTTTGGTTCAGCTTATTCCTGGTATCTTATGCTTTTGGGTGCAATTGTAAATGGGATTGACTCATTAATTTCAATTTCTGCAGTCTTATTGTTAGTGTATAAAAATGTCACTGATTTCTGGGCATTGATTTTGTATCCTGCCACACTGCCGAATTGCTGTATGAGTTTTAGCAATCTTGGGGTTGTCTTTTGTGTTTTCTATGTACAGTATCATGTCATCTGCAAAGAGGGATAGTTTGACTTCTTCTTGGCCAATTTGAATGCCTTTTATTTCTTTTTTTGCCTGATTGCTGAGGCTAGGACTTCTAGTACTATGTTGAATATTAATGGTGAGAGTGGACATCCCTGTCGTGTCCCTGATCTTAGGGGAAAGGCTCTCAGTGTTTTCCCATTGGGAATGATATTGGCTGTGGCTTTTTGTAGATGGCTTTTAAGATGCTGAAGAATATTCCCTCTATCCCTACACTCTGAAGAGTTTTGATCAGGGATGGATGCAGTACTTTGTCAAATGCTTTCTCTGCATCAATTGAGAGGATCCTATGGTTATTGTTTTTGCTCTTGTTGATATGATCAATCAAATTGATTGCTTTATGAGTGTTGAACCAGTCTTGAATCCTGGGGATAAATCCCACTTGGTCATGATAAAATATCTTCTTAATGTACTGTTGGATCCTGTTGGCTAGTATCTTGTTGAGAATTTTTGCATCCTTGTTCATCAGGGATATGTGTCTACGATTCTCCTTTTTGATTGGGTCTTTGTCTGATTTTAAGATTAAGGAGATGCTGGCCTCATAGAATGAGATTGAATGCATTCCATCCCTTTCTATCTTTCAGGTCAGCTTTAGGAGAATAAATATTTTTTCTTATTTAAACATTTGATAGAATTCCCCTGGGAGGTCTTGTGGCCCTGGACTTTTGTGTCTTGGGAGGTTTTTGATGACTGCTTCAATTTCCTCCCTGGTTATCAACCTGTTCTTGTTCTCTATTTCCTTCCAGTTCCAGTTTGGTAGTTTGTGGTTTTCCAGAAATGCGTCCATATCTTCTAGATTGCCTTATTTATTGTCATATTGCTGCTCATGTTATGTTTTTCAAATCGTTTATAGTTTTTTGTTTTTAGTTGTGATGTCTCCTTTTTCATTCATTATTTTATTAATTAGAGTCTTTTTTCTTTTAAACAAGGTTGGCTAATGGTTTATCTATCTTATGAATTCTTTCAAAGAACCAACTCTGGTTTTGTTAATCTGTTCCACAGTTTCTCGTGTCTATTTCGTTGAGTTGTGCTCGAATCTTCATTAACTCTCTTCTGCCTGTTGTAGGTTTCATTTCCTATTCTTTCTTCAATTCCTTTAGGTGCAAGGTTAACTTGTGCATTTGGGTTTTTTCCAATTTTTTGAGGAATGCTGTATTGTGATGTATTTCCCTCTCAGGACTGCTTTTGCTGTATCCCAAGTTTTGAACGGTTGTATCTTCAGTCTCATTAGTTTACATGACTCTTTAATTCTTCTCTGATTTCCTGGGTGAGCCTTTTATCTTTTAGCACAATGCTCTTTAACCTAGACGTGTTTGAGATTCTTCCAAAATTCCTCTTGTGATTGAGTTCAAGTTTCAAAGCATTTTGGTCTGGAAATATGCAGGGGACAATCCCCATATTTTGGTAGCAGTTATCCCCATCTTTTAGTAGCAGTTGAGATTTGATTTGTGACCCAGTATGTGATCTATTTTGGAAAAAATTCCATGTGCACCTGAGAAGAATGTGTATTCAATTGCGTTTGGATGTAAAGTTCTGTAAATATCTTTGAAATCCATATGGTCCAGTGTATCATTTAAAGCTCATGTTTCTTTGGACATACTGTACTTAGACTATATCTCATTTCCAGAAAGGTCTGTGTTGAAATCTTCCAATAGTAGTGTATTATTATCTACCTATGTATTTCCTTTGATTATCAATTAATTGACATACTTGGCAGCTCCCACATTTGGGGCATAAATATTCATGATTGCCAGATCCTCTTGTTGGATATATCCTTTAAGTATGATATAGTGTCCCTCTTCATCTCTTACTACAGTCTTCGGGATAAACTTTAATTTATCTTACATAAGGATGGCTACCCCTGCCTTCTTTTGAGGACCATTTGAATGGTAAATGGCTCTCCAACCTTTTATTTTCAGGCTGTAGGTGTCCTTACGTCTAAAATGAGTCTCTTGTAGACAGCAAATAGATGGGTCTTGCTTTTTTATCCAGTCTGAAACCCTGCGCCTTTTGATGGGATCATTAAGCCCATTCACTTTCAGAGTTACTTTTGAAAGATATGAATTACTGTCATCATGATAGCTATTCAGTCCCTGTTTTTGTGGATTCTTTCTTTGGGCATCCTTTTCCTTTCACAAAGTCCCCCTTAGCATTTCTTGCAGAGATGGCTTCATGGTCACACATTCTTTCAGTTTCTGCCTATCTTGGAATCTCTTTATCTCTCCTATTCTGGATGAGATCCTTGCTGGATATATGATTCTTGGCTGCATGTTCTTCACATTCAGGTCCCTGAATGTATCCTGCCAGTCCTTTCTGGCCTGCCAGGTCTCTGTGGAGAAGTGTGCTGTTTACCTAATACTTCTCCCCATAAAGTTTAGGAATTTCTTGTCTCTTTCTGCTTTAAGGATCTTCTCTTTATCTTTGGAATTTGGAAGTTTCACTTTTAAATTTCGAAGTGTTGAATGCTTTGTATTGATTTTAGGGGGGATCTCACTATATCTTCCAGATCTGAATGCCTGTTTCCCTCCTCAAATTAAGGAAGTTCTCACCTATGATTTGTTCAAATATGTTTTCTGGTCCTCTGTCCCTTTCAGCGTCCTCTGGAACCCCAATTAAACGTAGATTTTTCCTTCTCAGGTTGTCATTTATTTCCCTTAACCTTTCCTCATGATATTTTAATTGTTTCTCTCTTTTTTCCTCAGTCCCCTCCTTGCCATCAACTTGTCTTCTATGTCACTCACTCATTCTACCTCATTATCCCTCATCGTTAGGACCTCCAATTTGGATTGCATCTCATTTAATTGATTTTTAATTTTGGCGTCATTAGATCTAAATTCTGCCATCATGAAGTCTCTTGCATCCTTTATGCCTTTTTCTAGAGCTACCAGTAGCTTTTTAATTGAGCTTCTGAATTGACTTTCTGACTTTGAATTGTAATCCAAATTCTGTAATTCTGCGGCACCGAGTACCATTTCTGACTCTTTTGTAGTGAGTTCTTCTTTCTAGTCATTTTACTCAATGCAGTGTGGATATAAACAAGTTGTACTGGAAAAAGGAAGAGAAAAAAAGGAGGGGAATCCTCCGGTTCTTTTTTCTTTTTTTAAAGACTTTATCTATATATTCATGAGAGATGAGAGAGTCAGAGAGAGAGAGAGAGAGAGAGAGAGAGGCAGAGACACAGGCAGAGGGAGAAGCAGGCTTCATGCAGGGAGCCTGACGTGGGACTCCTGAGACTCCAGGATCATGCCATGGGCAAAAGGCAGGCGCTAAACCACTGAGCCACCCAGGCATCTCCTCCTCTGGTTCTATATACTGTAAATATCCCAACTTCCCCTGGAGCTTTCCAGTGCTGCTCAGTCAATAACTGGCTTTTTCCCTGTCCTTTCAGCTGGTCTTCTGGGGGATGGGCCACTGTGCTGATTCTCAGGTGTGTGCACCTGGGGGAGCTGCCTGCCTTCCACTGGGGGATGGGCTCAGTGGGACCTGTTTACCCCATGAGGCCCTTGTACCCTAGTGGCCCCGCCCCCCCCAGGTACTCTGTGACACCAGGAGGAACAAGCCCTTGGCAGCAGCCATGTCTCCAGCCCTGGAGTCAGGTCCCACAGTAACTACCCAAGTCTCCCAGTCCGCACTGGCCTGGATGCTCTGGGGGTGGAGGGGGGGCACTCTTCTGCACAGGTTGGGGGCGCCCAGTGGCAGAAGCATCCTCATTGTCCTGTGCCCTTCCCGTCTCCACCTGCCCCGGAGGAGTGCAGGATCCTAGGCTTTTTCCACTGTGCTGGTGGACTCGTGCTCTCTGGCTCAGCTCCCAAAGGCAGCAGGGTGCAGCCCCCTCTGTCCGGAGCCACCTCCTGAACTTCTCCAGAGGCCTTGCCTGATGCACGCTCCAGCCGTTTACTGAGATCGGCCCACAGTTGTGGCCCACTCTCCCCAGGAAGGCACTTCCTCTGTTAGTGACTCCAGGAGACTGGAGGCTCCACGGCCCCTCCTGTGGTTCTGCCTGAATTCCCTGCTAAGCCCTTTTGTGTCCGGGAAGAATCCGGTGTGGATTTTTAAAGTTCCTGCTTCTCTGGGACTGCACTTTCCTGTCCCAGAGGTTTTTCTGCCTGGCCTTAGCGTGGCTCCCTCCCGGTGCCATGCCCCCACTTGATTCTTTTTTTTTTTCACCTTCCTACCTGTAAGAAGCACAAATTCTTCTCTCTGCAGCGTCCCAGCTGTTCTCTCTTTAAATCTCAAGTCGAATTCATAGGTTTTCAGGATACTTTGAAAGTTATCTACGTAAGTTGGTGGGGACAGGTGACTTGAGGACCCTACTCCTCTGCCATCTTGCCCCACCCCCTCTTCACTGCTTTCAAGACACTAATTTTAGTCCCAAAATCACCTTCAGATTAAGAGTTTGTGGAGAATCATTTATCTTGCTAGCGGTCATGAAAGAACACTGGGTTAACTATCTTTTTTTTATAAAAGATATTTATTTATTCATGAGAGATGTGGGAGGGGGAGAGAGAGAGAGAGAGAGAGAGAAAGAGAGAGAGAATCAGGCTCCCCATAGGGAGCCCAATGTGGGACTTGATCCTGAATCCTGGGATTCCATCCTGAGCTGAAGGCAGATGCTCAACCAGTGAGCCATGCAGGCATCTCAGAAGCCATCCTTTGTTTAGCCAACTGCATTCAAGCCAAAGGCTGAAATAAGAAGTGAAGAAGGACATTATATCTTAAAATATGTCTATCCAACATAAATATCTAAAAATCTTAAATATTTATGCCCCAATATGAGAGCAAGCAATTATGTAAATGCAGTAATACAAAATTAAAGAAACTCATTGGCTATAGAACAACAATAATAGGATAATTTACAAACCCATGTGGGTTTGTAAATGATGTGGACACATCATCTCAGTAAAAGATCAACAAGGAAACATGGGCTTATAGTGACACAGTGGACCAGAAGGACTTCTACATTATTTATTTGGGTTCTTTCTCTTTTCTTTTTGATAAATACAGGTAAAGGATTCTCAATTTTATTGTTTTTTTTCCAACCAGACTCTAGTTTCTATGACCAGTTGTTTTTGAGATTTTATATAGTTGATTTCAGCTCTAATCTTTACTATTTCCTTCCTTTTGCTGAGTTTTGGTTTCAGTTGTCCTTTCTCCAGCTCTTTAGCAATTGGGCTAGGTTTTTTATTTGAGATTTTCCTTGTTTCTTGAGGTAGATGTGTACAGCTGTCTACTTCTCTATATGGACCAACTTTAATGTAGATAAATTAAGTAAAGGTGATAATGGTTTTATACTATCGTGTGTGTGTGTGTGTGTGTGTGTATGTGTCTGTGTTTGTGTTTGTTTGTGTGATTTTCAGACCCCAAATCCACATATGTCCCGGTGGGAGTTCCACTGCTTTCATAAGCTGTCAATGGCATTGAGGCTGTGAGCATGGTGCAAGATAGCGACCCCACCAGGGGCCTTTGTTTTGTTGCTTGGATTGTTGTTGCCTCTGTAGCCCCATATCCAGCAAGCACTTTATGCTGCTTCTAGCAAGCTTGTTCCTTGAGCTGGGTGGTCTGTGATGCACAGTGAGTACATCTGTGGCTATTGCAAAGCTTAATTATATGAGCATCAGGATATTTGTAAATTTTTGGTATTTAAGAACACGACTAAGTCAAATGTAGTTGACTCTGTATTTTCTGCATGTTAGTATATTCGTCTTCCTATGACAACTATGTTTGTGAGTTAGAGATGAATAGTTATAAACAGAATCCTGTGTCCAGAGAGGCCTCCTGGGGGAAACTGATCCATGGAGAGGAATCCCAGGCCCCTACAGAAAACATTCCCAGAACATTCATCTGCACCTGCTCCTGGACCTTCAAGACAGAAGTGGTGAGTAGTGTGCACCCCCTGGTGGTCCTGATCCCCTTCTACAGGGAAGTTTGTGTCAGGGCTCACACTCAGGTCCCCTCACTGTGTCCTTTGCACAGTAATACACCGCTGTGTCCTCAGCTCTCAGGCTGTTCATCTGCAGATACAGCGTATTCTTTGCGTTGTCTCTGGAGATGGTGAATCGGCCCTTCACAGCGTCTGCATAGCTTGTGCTACTTCCATCTTTGTTAATGTGTGAGACCCACTGAAGCCCCTTCCCTGGAGCCTGGCGGGCCCAATACATGTAGTAACTACTGAAGGTAAATCCAGAGGCCACACAGGAGAGTCTCAGGGACCCCCCAGGCTTCACCATGTCTCCCCCAGACTCCACCAGCTGCACCTCACCCTGGACACCTGCAGACACAAGACATCCTGGTCAGGAAACTGTCCCCCATCCCCTGTTTCTCTCACTCACCTCCACTCACATCCTTAAGGTCTCTGTTATCCATGAATTACCTTTTAAAGTAGCGACAAGGAAAACCCAGCTGAGCACAGACTCCATGGTGAGTTGTCTGTATTCTGTTCTGATCCCTGAATGGGGTCACCTGTGGATCCTGGGGCTGGGGCTCGTCTCCCAGATGCAGGGTCGGGGCTGGGCTGGTTTAATCAGCGGAGGGAGTGCCCTATTTGCATGTCCTCTGACTATATCTTTAGCTCTTGACTAAAATTCATTCTAACAATTTAATAGCAAGGACTGCGTTACCTGTGCAGATCATTGTGCAGATGGCGCTGTTGAAATATGAAGTTCTAATCTGTGAGCAATGCTAATCTTGCATTTCTGTTTCCTTTTTAAAAAGCCCTTCAGGGATCCCTGGGTGGCGCAGCGGTTTGGCGCCTGCCTTTGGCCCAGGGCGCGATCCTGGAGACCCGGGATCGAATCCCACATCGGGCTCCCGGTGCATGGAGCCGGCTTCTCCCTCTGACTGTGTCTCTGCCTCTCTCTCTCTCTGTGACTATCATAAATAAATAAAAATTTAAAAAAAAAAAAAAAAAAAAAAAAAAAAAAAAAAAAAAAGCCCTTCATCAAATAGCTCATTTTTAGTATGGTATTCTACCTATTATTAAATTTAATCCTAAATATTTATTTTTGATGCCAGTGAAAAAGGTATTTTAAAAATTTTTATATAGATAATTTTTTTAGTGTGAAGAATCCTATCTTCCTTTTAATTGTTGATTTTATATTCTGAATATTCCCTGAAATCGTTATTTAACTATAAGCGTTTTTGGAGTTTGTAGAATTTGCCCCTGTAGCAGATCATGTCATATGGATATAAATATTTTTTCTGCCTCTAAAGTGATTGATTATTATTTTTTATTTTTATTGCCTTATTTTCTTGGATAGGTCTTCAATTTGATGGGGCAGAAAGATTTCTTTTCTTCTGGTTTCTTTGTCTGGTCTAATAGCTCTGTAGACATAAGTCAGATATAGGGATCAATGTATTTCATTTTGCACGTGCATGAGCTACATGCAATATGACAGCCAGGCAATGACCAAAGTAGACAGCCCTTTTGCTTGTGACAATAAGTGATTGGGTTTGTGGAGATTTAAGGCTAGGATTTGGATTTGAGTCAGTGAATGATTGAGGAGCTGGCAAAAGTTTCATCACAGCCTTCTGGGTACTACGTTACCTACTCTGGTGCTGAGGATGGTTCTCCCAACAATCCTCAGACATCACATTGCTCCCTATACAAATGTATTTTAGAGGCACATTTGGTACATTGTTGTGTGACTGGCATAACATCAGACATGTTCACAGCGCAGCACATTACGGAGCCCAGAAGTAAACGTATGCATATACAGTCAGAAAACCTCCACAGGATATCTAAGAATACACATTGGGGAAAGGATAGTCTCTATAACAGATGGTGTTGGACAGCCTCATGCAAATAATGACGCTTGATCCTTATCTTACATTGTACAGATACATGGACACAGAAAATCTCAAAATGGATTAATGACTTAAGCAGAAGACACGATGCTAAATCTTGTAAATGAAAACGAATGGGAAAACATCATGACATGTGCTTTTTGTGATTTATTTGATGTAGCAGCAAAATCACAGGCAAGAAAATCAAAACAGATAAGAGGGCTACATCAAAGTAGTAAGTAAGTAAGAACACATATTAGCAGAACAATAAGGAGGGCACATGATAGGATGAGCACTGAGAGTTGTATTTTGGCAATTTAAATTTAAATAAAAAAATATAAAAAATAGTAATAATAAAAAAATAAAACTATAACAGTGGAAGAAGTCAGCCTATGACATGGGACTCAGTGTGCTCAATCACATATTGAGGAGTTAGTATCCAAAAATACAGAAGGGACACTTACTCATCAATAGAAAATACAACAAACACATAACAACAGTAAACCAATCCTCTGATTAAAAATTGGGCCAAGGGGACTTCTGGTAGTTCAGCAGTTTAGCATCTGTCTTAAGTTCAGGTCATGATCCCAATCTAGAGACAGAGTCCAACATCAGGCTCCCTGTGAGGATACTGCTTCTCCCTCTGTCTATGTCTCTGACACTCTCTCTATGTGTCTTTCTCTCATGAATAAATGAAATAAAAATATTTTAAAAATATTGGGCCAAGGTTGGGGCCTGTGTGTGACTCATTTAGTTAAGCACCCAATTCTTTTTTTAATTCTTTGTATATGTATTTTATTCCATAAAAGTTAAATTTGCCAACATATAACACCCAGTGCTCATCCTGTCAAGTGCCTCTCTCAGTGCCCATCACCCAGTCCCCCCCATTACCCTGCCCACCTTCCCTTCCACTACCCCTTGTTTACCAAAGTTACGAGTCTCTTATGTTTTGTCACTCTCTCTGACATTTCCCACTCATTTTCTCCATTTCCCCTATAATCCCTTTCACTATTTTTTATACTCCTCATATGAGTTAAACCATAGGATGATTGTCCTTCTCCAAGTGACTTCACTCAGATTAATACCCTCCAGTTCCATCCATGTTGAAGCAAATGGTGGGTATTTATCGTTTCTAATGGCTGAGTAATATTCCATTGTATACATAGACCACATCTTCTTAATCCTTTCATCTCTCGATGGACACAGAGGCTCCTTCCACAGTTTGGCTATTGTGGACATTGCTGCTAGAAACATCGGGTGCAGGTGTCCCAGCGTTTCACTGCATCTGTATCTTTGGGGTAAATCCCCAGGAGTGCAATTGCTGGGTTGTAGGGTAGATCTATTTTTCACTCTTTGAGGAACCTCCACACAGTTTTCCGGAGTGGCTGCACCAGTTCACATTCCCACCAACAGTGCAGGAGGGTTCCCCTTTCTCCACATCCTCTCCAATATGTGTTGTTTCCTGTCTTGTTAATTATCACCATTCTCACTGCTGTGAGGTGGGATCTCATTGTGGTTTTGATTTGTATTTCCCTGATGGCCAGTGATGCAGAGCACTTTGTCATGTGCTTGTTGCCATGTGTATGTCTTCCTCTGAAATTTCTGGTCGTGTCTTTTGCCCATTTCATGATTGGATTGTTTGTTTCTTTGCTGTGGAGTTTAATAAGTTCTTCAAAGAACTTGGATACTAGCCCTTTATCTGATATGTCATTTGCAAATATCTTCTACAATTCTGTAAATTGTCTTGTAGTTTTGTTGACTATTACCTGGCTGTGCAGAAGTGTTTTATCTTCATAAAGTCCCACTAGTTCATTTTTGCTTTTGTTTCCCCTGCCATCAGAGATGGATCTTTTTTTTTTTTTCAGAGATGGATCTTGCAAGAATTTGCTGTGGCCAAGTTCAAAAAGGGTGTTGCCTGTGGTCTCCTCTAGGATTTTGATGGATTCTTGTCTCACATTTAGGTCTTTCATCCATTTTGAGTTTATCTTTGTGTATGGTGTAAGATAATGATGTAGTTTCATTCTTCTGCATGTGGCTGTCCAATTTTCCCAGCACCGTTTATTGAAGAGACTGTCCTTTTTCCAGTAGATAGTCTTTCCTGCCTTGTTGAATATTAGTTTACCATAGAGCTGAGGGCCCATTTCTGGAATCTCTATTCTGTTCCATGGATCTATGTGTCTGCTTTTGTGCCAGTACCACACTGTCTTGATGATCACAGCTTTGTAGTACAACCTGAAATCCAACATTTTGATGCCCCGGCTCTGGTTTTCTTTTTCAATATTCCCCTGGCTATTCAGGATCTTCTCTGATTCCACACAAATCTTAAGATGATTTGTTCCAAATCTCTGAAGAAAGTCCATGGTATTTTGATAGGAATTGCATTAAATGTGTAAATTGCCCTCGGGACAAAAATAATGCTGTCGTGTGCACACCATTCTCTCTAGGAAGGTTTGAAGCAACTGCTAAACTGAAGGAATGATACAGGTTAAACAATTTGCATCAAGAAAGAAACATTACTTTTTGTATTGGGAATATTTGCAATCTCTATATGAACAAAAGGAGAGAGTGTCCCTTGAGGCATCATTTGGGAAGATTTGGGAGGTGTCAGGCTGCAGAGACTTGGACTGTAGATCTGTTTTTATCAAGCGTGGGATATCTCCCCCCCCAGCATTTTTTAAAAATGTGACAATGTTCTTGGGGAAAAGAAAGAATGTGAGCATCATGGATAAATTTCTCTGTCCCAGTCTCCACGTGAGCACCACAACCACCCCTTCTTGGAGGATACTCATGAACTCATGGTCACAAGTCCTGGACTGAGAGGTGTGCCAGGTTCAGGCTCAGTCTAGGTCAGCACATCATCTTTGCAATCCCCCCTTCAGTGTTGAGTTCCTGCAGAGGCTCTTCCTCACACAACCCAGCCCCTGTGTGGTCCTGTCCCTGGGACTGTACTGGTGGTCACTACAAACTTAGGCATTATTATGTGACCTGGAATGTGACACTGAATTCCCAACCTATATTCTTTCCATGACCACACTGTCCAGGTACCACACAAAGGGCTCGTGTCTACACACTTTTATTCCCCTACCATCTGGAGGTCTACCTGAAGTCAGCTCCATCAGCTAGAGTCCATGGTTGCAGGGCTACATCCTTGAAGATTCCTGGATGTTCAGACCCTTCCTCTTTGTTTCCACAGCAGCCCTCCTTGTAATTTCATGTCATGATTCTTCTTCCACCTTCACAGAGAAAAGATCATTGAGCACCAGTAGTCACATTACTTTCCTTTTGGGGCCTTATCTTCCTCTATTACCTCTGATAAGAGTACTGATATTACTTGAGGAGACACCAAGATGTTCCATAAAGGATATTATTTTATTTTCTATCACTTATGTGTACTTCACACACAGTATTACATGTTTCTGGAGTACAGCACAGTGACAGGACGAAGTATATGGTGGGATATTCTCTTGCCCAGTGGCTCCACCATCAGGAAATTATATTAATCTTATGATGTCTAAATTAATGAGATTCAGAAATGTCCCTTTTGCCTCATAATAGAACATTCACAGTTTCCATCCATTATCAGGACACCACAATCCACCCTGGGACTCCAAGCTCCACATGCAGCCCACATGCTAATACATTTATCACATCCCTACAGCCCTCGAAGCCTCAGCCTAGAAATGCATAATCTCCAGTCCACATCTGTCTGAACATCATCATCCCACATATCATCATTTCAAACACATGTGGGCAGAACTCAGGGTGTGATCACCCTGGGAATGTCTCTTCTATATTTGAGGATGCATGATTCTAAATAAAAAAAGTTATCTGATTCCAAAATGCCTGGTCGACCCCACAAGGAGCACCAGCTGTAGACACTCCCAGTGCAGGAATCACATAGAAGGGATATAGGAGTGGACAGTCATTTCTAAGAACAACTCAGAAACAATTAGGTTCTGAGGCCTAGATTCTCTCTAGTTCCAGGGTCTACACTGGGTTTGTGACTCTTCGCTTGGGGACCTCTATCCATTTCAGGATCTGTGCCAATGTGAGGACATGAGTGTTGATCAGCATGCCCTCTGGTCTAACAATTAGGGGAGCACATGGCCATCTTATCCTCTATCTCTCCTGGTCACCCCCATGTGGGTGTGATCCTACATCTACACCTTAAACACTGTACGGTGCTCCCCTGCATGAGCAGGGATTCATTGCATATGAATAAAATCAACTCATAGCCACACTACAACGATGGAAATAATCATATTTTATTAAAGGTATAATCCCTAACTTTCACAAATCCTGGTGGTTGGTTTGGCCACCATGCAGGGAACTGTCTTTGATGGTACTGATCTTGAAATGTCATTTTTCTGCATGTAATTTTACATAGTGTTGAGGACAATCTCCATGGAGGAATTCTCCAGGACCTGACATGAAATGGGACCATATCCAGTTCAGGTAAAGGTGAGGATAGGGGTGAATATGCTGACAGCCAGCTGCCTAGCGTCCCTATGTAGTATTGGGCTGATGAAGAGGGAAGAGCATCATGTGTGGTATCCTGTGTCTCAAACCTGACTGTGCAATAAACATATTCATGGACTACTCCTAAGGGAAAGTACACATCACATACGTATCTCTAGACATGTCCTTGTTTCTACATTCTATGAAAATGATGTGTCTATTGACCGCGTCTTATTGAACAGTGTCATCCCTCTCTCTCCTAATCACAGTGACTCTAGCACAAGGTCCTCAGAATAGATTCCTGCTTTTTGAAGGATGACACCACCACCTCTGCAAGCAGGAGCAGTGCCCCCAGTCTATACCTCTATAACAAATCCTCTAGTAGAGAAGCCCCAGGGTGAGGGTCCCTGGATCAAGTTGAGGAGAGGATTTTGTGAGGGCTCCAGTCCTGATAGTTGGAGTGTCCCCTTTGGGATTTAGGACGTGAGATCTCAGATCTGAGTGTTCAGTGTTGCTCCCAGACAATCTCAGTCTCCTTGTGGCAGGGCCCTGAGTCCCACCCACATGTGATTCAAGACATTTATGAGGATGGAAATATCCCCAAATCCTCCCCTTGGTTGAAAAGCCAAACACTAGGTTTAGAGCAGTGAATCTTACATCACGACCTGAGCATCCTGTGCTCCTCATCCCTGCTGTTGACCATCATGTTGGAGTGCTCATGTTGGAGGCTCCCTCAGGGAAGGCAAGTCTGTTTCCATCCTGTGATGTCTTTCTCCACAGTAGATCTGTCCCAGGTCACCCTGCCAGAGTCTGCATTTTGACTGGGGAAACCCTTACACTCACCTGCTCATTCTCTGGGTTCTCACTGCACATGTCAGTGTGGGTGTCACATGGGTCCACCAGCTTCCCGGATAAGGCAATGGAGTCAATGCCAACATCTGGTGGGAGAATGCTAAGCACCACAACCTGTCTCTGAAGAGAAGTAAGATGTATAGAAATTCCAAAACCTGGAAAGATAAAGGATTCTGTTTCACATGAGAAGCATATCTATTCAATGTAATGAACAACCAGCCAGTTGATATACAGCAGAGCATCTGCCATGAAATCACAAGTTCATGTTTGAGCAGGAGAACAGAATTGCTACCATTTATGAAAACAACACCATGAAAATCAATTGCCAGAGTCTATATTCATATAAAATAAAAACACTGAGTTACTAAAGACCAAGTTGGGAAGACGGCAACACTGAGGAGACCTGCGGAAAAAAAGACTTTTCAATATATTGTCAATGGAGAAATTATTCATAGGCAATCATTAATCATGAAATCCAAATGTTATAGATAAGAATCAGTATGCATAACACCAAACATTAAGAATACACTTTGTGAAAATCAACTAAATTTTTCTATCCACATATTTATCAAGGTAATGAAAACAAGATATGGACCAAGGGAAAACATGCACAAGTTTCATAACCAACAAAGAACGTTCACCTGCATATCTAAAGAACCCTAAAAACTCAGAAAAAACAGCATTCATCTATAAAACAGACAGACACTTGTGTGGACATGTTATACAGGAGTGTACAGATACATGAAGTAAGCACAGAGGAGGGCACATCCCACCAGGATACGTGAGGGAAATTCGCATCCACCACAATAAGATGCCCTATACACTCATCACAGGAGCTCAGGTATGAAAGAAGCACTGACCAGAACATCCTGGGGAGCATACAAGACACCTGGAGCCTCAACCCTGCAGGTAGGAATGAAAAATGAAACAGAAGCCCTGGAAAATAATTTTTCTGTTCCTCCTGAAATTAAAGATGGATAATCTACCACGTGACCCGGAAATGCCAGTCCTCATTGGTTGCTCCAGAATAATGAAAACCCATGTTCATGTAAATATGGTATGTGATGATTTATAGTGTCTTCATTTCTGTTAGAAGCCTAGAAAGCCCCCAGAAGCCTTCCTGATTTAAAGATTAATCCCAGTAGAAAAAATCCATCAATGGGAGAGGATTCTGCAATAAGACATCACACTATTGATGCACACCCATGATCCTAGGGGAACCTCAAGGACATGATGTTCCATGAAGGTCAGCAGTCTCAGAGATGACAGGCCGTGCAGCCTGGGGCATTTGTACAGCCAGGCCAGGGTCACAGTGGTTTAGATGGGATTTCTTTCCCTCTCTCTTCCCCAAACCCAGATGATGAGCTCCTCTGCATCAGGCTGCATGCCGCCCTCCTGTACACAATGTCCTCATGTATGGAGGCTTCACAGACTGACCCAAACCAGCTCGGGTCCTCTGATGGGGAGCTCCTAAGACCAGAGTCTGATGTGTATTCTGACAGCAGGTGTCCCCTCCAGCATCTTAGTCTCAGGCTCTCTCCTTTAGGAGAGCAGGACTACATGAGGACACCTCCACTGAGTCCATCCATCTCCTGCTACTGCCTCTCCCTACAACCTGAAGTCTAGACCTTCCTCTCATTCAGCTGAAAATGAGGTCAGGTATTTCGAACAGAGTTGATGTCAGAATTTTAATTAATTGTCCATACAGGAACCCACTATTGTTTGTTTTCTTTTTTTTTTAATTTATTTTTTATTGGTGTTCAATTTACTAACATACAGAATAACACCCAGTGCCCGTCACCCATTCACTCCCACCCCCCGCCCTCCTCCCCTTCTACCACCCCTAGTTCGTTTCCCAGAGTTAGCAGTCTTTACGTTCTGTCTCCCTTTCTGATATTTCCCACACATTTCTCCTCCCTTCCCTTATATTCCCTTTCACTATTATTTATATTCCCCAAATGAATGAGAACATATAGAGAAATAGATATAGAAGAACTTTTCCTAATTTAAAAATATAATTTATATATTTATTTAGAGAGAAAGAGGAGAGGAGCAGGAGAGAGAAAAAGAAATCTCAAGCAGATTCCCCACGACCAGAGCCTGAGTTGGGACTCAAATCCGGGATCCTGAGATCACGACATGAGACAAAACCAAGAATTAGATGCTTAACCACCTGAGTTGCAAGGGGGCCCCATCCTTGAGAAACTATTTAATGGAGGTTTGAATTTGTTATTATTGTGTTTTGTCAGACTTTCTATTGAGGTTGAGTTCCTCATGTATTTTGGATACGAAGTCCGTCTCAGTATATAGTTGAACACACAGTATCCCATTTCATAGGCTGCCTTCTTGCTTTGCTAATATTTGTTCTGCACACTTTGGGCATGAGGTAGCCCCAATCATCTGTCTTTGTTTTTTTACTGTGATTTTAATGTGATATCAAATAAATCACAACCAAGCAAACATCATAATGTTTTCCCCTTAGTTTACATGTATAAGTTCTAAGGTTGAGACTTCTGCTTAACTCTTTAATCCATTTTTAGATTTTGTGTCCTTGTATCTGTGTGATGTTTGATAAGGAACAAGAGTCATTATTTTCATGAGGCTGTCCAACACCATTTGCTATAGAGACTATCCTTTCCCCACTGTGTATTTGTAGATATTTTTGGAGGATTTCTGACTGTATATGCACACATTTACTTCTGGACTCCATCATGTGCTGCACTGTCTACATGTCTGACATTAGGCAGTCACACACTGAAATGCTTAATGTGTGACTAAAATACATTTCTGTAGAGGGATGTGTGATGTCTGACTATTGTTTTTATTTCTTATAATTGTATGGTCAGTATCATGTGATTTTATTTTTCATAAGAATATGGAGTTTTTCTATTATGTAAGAAAACAATTGGTATTTTGATTAACTCAATCAACATTAAATTCCTTAGAACAAAAAATTCATCTATTCCATTGACAAATAAAAATAAGAAAATTTAAATAAGCATATAGAAAATAAAAATGAAATTTAACTCATAGGCACTCTAGGAAAATAGGTAAGCCTTAATAAATATAATCATATTTCAAAGAGAAGAAATTACTGACACCAAAAAAAGGAGCTTGAATAAAATTCTAAGATTTTAAGACAGTAAATATTGGATAACCACAGCAAATTACAAAATTACTAGTATTATCAATAAACAAAACTCATTCATGAAGAAATAAAAAAATGAACAAAACAGAACAAATATGAAGCCTGAAACTATTATCTAAAAATTCTCCCTGGGGCAGCCAAGGTGGCTCAGGGGTTTAGCACTGCCTTCAGCCCAGGGCCTGATCCTGGAGACCTGGGATCCAGTCCTACGTGGGACTCCCTGCAGTGAGGCTGCTTCTCCCTCTGCCTGTGTCTGTGCCTCTTTCTCTGTCTCTCTAATGAATAAATTAATAATATCTCTAAAAAATATTCTGCCTCAAAAAAGACAATGAAAATTATAAAAAGAATAAAGAAAAGGTCAAAATCAGATGTCTATATCTATGAATATTTAAATAGTTTAAGAATTAAGGCCCAAACTTTTAAATCTCTTCCAAAACAAAATGAAAATTGAACATGACCAAATTGATTTAAGGAGGCCAGGATGAGTCTGACAATAAACCCACACCACAGACCCCACAAGAAGTGTCTCATGGACAACATCTCAGATGCAGATAAATGCAAAAATCCTCGCATCCTGAATCCAACAGCCCATGGACAGATTGCACAGGATGACCTAGAGAAAATAATCCCTGGATGCAAGGATGCTTCAACACACAGAGATCATAAACAGGGCCCCTGTATTAAGAAAGTGAAGACATGGATGTACACGATTCTTTCCTATGATGCCTAAAACCGCTTGACAATGTCTAACACGCTTTTATCTTCAAAACATCTTAACAATTGAGACAGAAGAGATTGCTTCCTATCTGATGGAAGTAGTCACGTTTTATGAAAAACCCACAACCAACACTGCATTCAAAAGTGAAAACCTGAAGCCCTTCTATCAAGTCAGGACCCACACAGGGGGTCATTCCCACCCTGAGTATTCAACATGTTATACTGAAGAATAAACTGTGCCACCCCATATGTCAGCTCGTTCCCTGGATTATTGTGAAAAAAAATCACACAAGAATCATCTGGTGGACAGAGAGGCTGAACCTCCTATGTTACCCTGATGAAAGGAAATAAATCTCCCATGGGACAATGCCCTTCTCCCTACCGGGAGCGGTGAACCATCCTCAGCACCAGAACCGTCTGTAGGGCCCAGAAGGCTGTGCAAACATCCTTTTTCAGTTCCTCACTAATTCACTGACCCAAACCCAATATCCTGGCCTTATATCTCCACAGACCCAAAGTATTGTGTAATAAGTACACAGGTTGCCTACTTTGGTCATTGTCTGCGTGTTGTGTTCTAGGGACCTCATGCACATGCAATATGAAATACATCTCCACTGAGGCCTGTCGTATGTCTACAGAGTAATTAGTCCAGAAAAATAACCATATAGAAGAGAAGGAAAATATTACTGGGGCAATGACTGGATTTCCAATCCAGGAAATTTAGGAAACAAAGAATAACGGATACTTAATATATACAGAAAAACATATTTGTATCCATATGACATGATCTGTTGCAGGGTCAAACCGCAGAAGGTCCAAAACCAAACCCTTAGTTAATAAACAATTTCAGGGAAGCTTTAGGATACAAAATAAACATACAAAATATATTTAGGTTTCCACACACTAACAACAAATTTTTTATATTTTAAAGGTTTTATTTAATTATTCATGAAAGATACACAGAGGCAGAGGCACAGGCAGAGAGAGAAGCAGGCTCCATGCAGAGTCCAATGCAGGACTGGACCTCTGGACTCCAGGATCCCTCCAGGAGCAGAAGGCAGACCTCAACCGCTGAGCCACCTAGGCATCCCAACAAATAGAGTATTTAAAAGGTAATTAACTTTTTTAATTTTTTTATTTATTTATGATGTCACAGAGAGAGAGAGGAAGGCAGAGACACAGGCAGAGGGAGAAGCAGGCTCCATGCACTGGGAGCCCGACGTGGGACTCGATCCCGGATCTCCGGAATCATGCCCTGGGCCAAAGGCAGGCGCCAAACTACTGCGCCACCCAGGGATCCCTTCAAAGGTAATTAATAGGGGAATCCCTGGGTGGCTCAGAGGTTTAGCGACTCCCTTGGTGAGTCCCAGGATGGAGGCCTACATCAGGCTCCCTGGATAGAGCTTGCTTCTCTCTCTGCCTGTGTCTCTGCCCCTCTCTCTCCTTCCCCTGTGTCTTTCATGAATAAATAAATAAAATCTTTAAAAAATAAAAGGTAATTAATAAAACCTTATTACACTGACATTGCTGTTAAAAACATAATACAGAGGATTAAATATTCTGAAGGAGGTAAAATACTATAAACTTAAAGTACTTACATTGATGAGAGATTTTTAAAAAGTCATAAAGAAATGCAAAAGTAATCTTTTTCATAGATTTGAACACTTCATAATATCACAAGACATTACACACAGTGGCTGACAAATGTAAAACAATCCTTGATAATAACTTGTAAAGATTCAAATCTAGGTGTGGAACTGATTATATATTCAAGGATTTGCAAATAGGGCCCTCCCTTCACTGATTAAACCAGCTCAGCCCCGACCCTGCAGCTGGGAGAAGAGCCCCAGCCCCAGATCCCCAGGTGACCCATTCAGTGATCAGGAGTGAACACAGACAAACCACCATGAAGTTGTTGCTCTGCTGGGCTTTTCTTCTTGCAATTTAAAAAGTAATTCATGGAGAACAAGAGACCTTGAATATATGAGTTGAGTTAAGTGAGAGAAACAGGGGATGGGGGACAGTTTCCTGACCAGGATGTCTTGTGTCTGCAGGTGTCCAGGGTGAGGTGCAGCTGCTGGAGTCTGGGGGAGACCTGGTGAAGCCTGGGGGGTCCCTGAGACTCTCCTGTGTGGCCTCTGAATTCATCTTCAGTGGCTACTGGAAGTACTGGATCCACCAAGCTCCAGGGAAGGGGCTGCAGTGGGTCACATGGATTAGCAATGATGGAAGTAGCAAAAGCTATGCAGACGCTGTGAAGGGCCGATTCACCATCTCCAAAGACAATGCCAAAAACACGCTGTATCTGCAGATGAACAGCCTGAGAGCCGAGGACATGGCCGTGTATTACTGTATGATGCACACAGTGAGGCAACCTCAGTGTGAGCCCAGACACAAACCTCCCTGTAGAAGGGGATCAGGACCACCAGGAGGTGCACACTCCTCACCACTTCTGTCTTGAAAGCCCAGGAGCAGGTGCAGATGGAGGTTCTGGGAAGGCTTCCTGTTGAGGTCTGGGCTTCCTCTCCAAGGAGCAGTTTCCCCCAGGGAGCCTGTGAGGACCAGGAATTTGTGCTAAACTATTTGGTTTCCAATTTGAAAAATTAGATTCTTTAGGAAAATAGCTACTTTATAATCCCAGAAGTCAGAGTTGCTTACACTTATTTACTATTTCCCTAAATATGAAAAATATACAAATATCTCCATGTACTTCAAGGATTAGAGGGATCAGGGGATCTCTGGGTGGCTCGTATAGTGTTGGCCTTCAACCTAGGGCATGATCCTGGAGTCTCGAGTTCAAGTCACACATCAAGCTCCCTGCATGGAGACTGTTTCTCCCTCTGCCTGGGTCTCTGCCTCTTCTCTTTCTTTCTCTCTCATGAATAAACAAATAAAATATTTTTAAAAAGAGGGATCTACAATCCCTGCGGGAAAAAAATAATACCTGAAGTCCTGAAAAATAGGAGAGAAGTAGCAAAATTATGATATGATTATAGATAGAGGTAGACCAATGGCTCACCCAGAATCTCAAATGGAATCTGTCCTCTTGCCAAAGTTTTCAGCTGGTTCTGAAGGTTATATATGTGCTTGTTCAGGGACCAGAAGCATGTATTTCAGTTTTTTCAAAAATGTGACTGAAGAAAGAGAAATTAAGAAATCAACCCAATTAACAATTGGACTCAAAAGCATAAGATACCTAGGAATAAACCTAACCAAAGAGGTAAAGGATCTATGCCCTAAAAGCTACAGAACACTTCTGAAAGAAATTGAGTAAGGCACAAAGAGATGGAAAAATATTCCATGCTCATGGATTGGAAAAATTAATATTGTCAAAATGTCAATGTCACCCAGGGAATTTACACGTTGAAAAAGAAAACCAGAGCCGGGGCATCACAATGCCAGATTTCAGGTTGTACTACAAAGCGTGGTCATCAAGACAGTGTGGTCCTGGCACAAAAACAGACACATACATCAATGGAAGAGAATAGAGAACCAAGAAATGACCTCTCAATTCTATCAACTAATATTCGACAAGGCAAGAAATACCATAACAGTCTATGAACAGTCTCTTCAATCAATGGTGCTGGGAAAATTGGACAGCCTCATGCAGAAGGATGAAACTAGGAAGGGGGAAGATAGATCCATGAAGGCAAGAGAAACAAAAGCAAAAATGAAATATTCGGAGTTCATCAAGATAAGAAGCTTTTGGAGGTGGGGCAAGATGGCGGAAGTGTAGGGTCCCCAAGTCACCTGTCTCCACCAACTTACCTAGATAACTCAAATCATCATGAAAAACTACGACTTCAGCCTGAGATTTAAAGAGAGAACAGCTGGAATGCTACAGTGAGAAGAGTTTGCACTTCTTTTTTTAATAATAAATTTATTTTTTATTGGTGTTCAATTTGCCAACATACAGAATGACACCCAGTGCTCATCCCGTCAAGTGCCCCCCTCAGTGCCTGTCACCCATTCACCCCCACCCTCCACCCTCCTCCCCTTCCACCACCCCTAGTTCATTTACCAGAGTTAGAGTCTCTCATGTTCTGTCTCCCTTTCTGATATTTCCTACCCATTTCTTCTCCCTTCCCCTTTATTCCCTTTCACTATTATTTACATTCCCGAAATGAATGAGAAGATATAATGTTTGTCTTTCTCCGACTGACTTATTTCATTCAGCATAATACCCTCCAGTTCCATCCACATTGAAGCAAATGGCGGGTACTTGTCTTTTCTAATGGCTGAGTAATATTCCATTGTATACATAAACCACATCTTCTTTATCCATTCATCTTTCGATGAACACCAAGGCTCCTTCCACAGTTTGGCTATTGTGGACATTGCTGCTATAAACATTGGGGTGCAGGTGTCCCGGCCTTTCATTGCATCTGTATCTTTGGGGTAAATCCCCAACAGTGCAATTGCTGGGTCTTAGGGCAGGTCTATTTTTAAGAGTTTGCACTTCTATCAAGGTAGGAAGACGGGGAAAAATAAATTTAAAAAAAAGCATCCACGAGGGAGGGGCCCTTCAGGGATCTGAGCTAAAGGGGGTTGGTGAGAGCTCCCAGGACAGAAAGGCTGCATCTGCAGAAGCATAAGGTTCACCAATCTTCCTGGACGGAAAGGCGCTTGCAGCAGGGAGTTGGTGCAGAATCCCAGGAAGGGCGGGGATGTGGTCAGGCTCCCTGGGACACTAACAGAGCACCTGTGCCCCGGGAGAGGGCGCCACACACCATGGCTGAGCTCCCTAAAGGGCTGCAGTGCACCTGGCGGGGCCCAGGAGCAGCTCGGAGGAGGCTCAGGCAGAAGCTCGGTGTGGAGGGGGCTGCGCGGCCGGGAGCACGATTCCAGCAACACAGGACCACAAGGAGCCCAGGGTGCTGGGGGACACAGCGTAGGTTCCAGCGCTCTCCCTGGGACAAGCAGAGGCCGAGAGGACACAGGATAGCAAGGACACTCTTGCAGCCGGGTGGCCCCGAGCTATGCAGACCAATGGCCCCGCCCCCAGAGCATCCAGACCCCTGTGGACTGGGAGCGTGGTAGTTACTGTGGGAACTGACTCCAGGGCTGGAAAGCTTGCCGCCACCGCTGTTGTTGTTCCTCCTGGTGTCACCTTGTGCCTGAGACTGAGCAGGGGACTAAAAGGATAAACAACTCCCACTGAGCTGTGCACCTGGCAGGGGCCTGGGCAGCTCCCCCAAGTGCTCACACCTGAGAACACAGCAGGCCCCTCCCCCAGAAGACCAGGTAGAAGGACAGGGGGAACGCAAGTTATTGACCAAGCAGCACTAAAAAGTTCCAGGGGGAAGTAGAGGGATTTACAGTATATAGAATCAGAGGATACTCCCCTTTGTTTTGTTGTTTTCTATTTGTTTCCCCCACCCCATTTCTTCTCTCTCTTTTTCTCCTTTTCCAGTACAACTTGTTTTTGGCCACTTTGCACTGAGCAAAATGACTAGAAGGAAAAAGTCACAACAAAAGAAAGAATCAGAAACAGTCCTCTCTCCCACAGAGTTACAAAATGTGGATTACAATCCAATTCAGAAGCACAATTACAAAGCTACTGATGGCTCTAGAAAGAAGCATAAAGGATTCAAGAGACTTCATGACTGCAGAGTTTAGATCTAATCAGACCGAAATTTAAAATCAATTAAATGAGATGCAATCCAAACTGGAGTTTCTAACAATGAGGGTTAACGAGATAGAAGTACAAGTGAGTGACAAAGAAGACAAGTTGATGGCAAGGAAGGAAGGTGAGGAAAAAAGAGAAAAACAACTAAAAGTACACGATGATAGGTTAAGGGAAATAAATGTCAGCTTAGGAAGAAAACATCTATGTTTCATTGGGGTTCTGAGGGTGCTGAAAGAGACAGAGGACCATAAAGTGTATTTGAACAATACACCAGAGAACTTCCCTAACTTGAGAAGGGAAACAGGCATTCATTTCCAGGAGATAGAGAGATCCCCCCCCAAAAATGAATAAAAACCGCTCAACACCTTGACATTTAATACTGAAACTTGCAAATTCCAGAGATAAAGAAAAGATCCTTAAAGCAGCAAGAGACAAGAGATCCCTAACCTTTATGGGGAGAAGTATTATGTTAACAGCAGACCTCTCCACAGAGACCTGACAGGCCAGAAAGGGCTGGCAGGATATATTCAGGGTCCTAAATGAGAAGAACTTGCAGCCAAGAATACTTTATCCAGCAAGGCTCTAATTCAGAATAGAAGGAGAGATAAAGAGCTTCCGAGTTAGGCAGAAACTGAAAGAATATGAGACCATCAAACCAACTCTGCAAGAAATATTAAGCTGGATTCTGTAAAAGAAAGAGGAATTCCAAGGGAACAATCCACAAAAAAAGGGACTGAATAGGTATCAAGATGACACTAAACTCATATCTTTCCATAGTAACTCTGAACGTGAATGGGCTTAATGACCCCATCAAAAGGCGCAGGGTTTCAGACTGGATAAAAAAGCAAGACCCAACTATTTGCTTTCTACAAGAGACTCATTTTAGATGTAAGGACACCTACAGCCTGAAAATAAAAGGTTGGAGAACCATTAACCATTCAAATGGTCCTCAAAACAAAGCAGGGGTATCCATCCTTATATAACATAAATTAAAGTTTATCCCAAAGACTGTAGTAAGAGATGAACAGGGACACTATATCATACTTAAAGGATCTATCCAACAAGAGGACCTAACATCATGAATATTTATGCCGCGAATGTGGGAGCTGCAAGTATATCAATCAATTAATAACCAAAGTTAAGACATAGTTAGATAATAACACACTTAAACTTCGTATCTTGAACACAGCTCCTTCTACAATCGACAGATCTTCTAAGCACATCTCCAAAGCAACAAGAGCTTTAAATAATACACTGTACCAGATGGATTTCACTGATATTTACAGAACGTTACATCCTATTCATGAGACACACACACACACAGAGAGAGAGAGAGAGAGAGACATAGGCAGAGGGAGAAGCAGGCTCCATGCAGGGAGCCTGACGTAGGACTTGATCCTGGGTCTCCAGGATCAGACCCTGGGCTGAAGGTGATGGTAAACACCTGAGCCACCAGGGCTGCCCCTAACTTTACATCCAAAGGCAACTGAATGCACATTCTCAAGTGCACATGGAACTTTCTCCAGAATAGACCACATATTGCGTCACAAATTATGTCTTAACCTATATCAAATAATTGGGATTGTCCCCTGCATATTTTCAGACCATAATGCTTTGAAACTAGAACTAAAACACAAGACGAAATTTGGAAGAATTTTAAACACGTGGAGGTTTAGTACTACCCTGCTAAAAGATGAAAGGGTCAATCAGGAAATTAAAGAAGAATTAAAAAGATTCATGGAAACTAATGAGAATGAAGATACAACCATTCAAAATCTTTGGGAACAGCAAAAGCAGTCCTGAGGGGGAAATACATCTCAATACAAGTGTCCATTAAAATACAGGAAAGAACTCAAATACAAAAGCTAACTTCGCACCTAAAGGAGCTGGAGAAAAAACAGCAAATAGATCCTACACCCAGCAGAAGAAGAGAATTAATAAATATTTGAGCAGAACTCAATGAAATAGAGACCAGAAGAACTGTGGAACAGATCAACAAAACCAGGAGTTGGTTCTTTGAAAGAATTAATAAGATAGATAAACCATTAGCCAGACTTATTAAAAAGAAGAGAGAAGAGACTCAAAATAATAAATTCATGAATGAGAAAGGAGAGATCAATACCAATACCAAGGAAATACAAATGATTTTAAATACCTATTATGAACAGCTATACACCAATAATTAGGCAATCTAGAAGAAATGGACGCATTTTTGGAAAACCACAGACTACCATACCTGGAACAGGAAGAAATAGAAAACCTGAACAGGCCAATAACCAGGGAGGAAATTGAAGCAGTCATCAAAAACCTACCAAAATACAAAAGTCCAGGGCCAGATGGCTTCTCAGAGGAATTCTATCAAAGGTTTAAAGAAGAAACCATATGTATTCTACTACATCTATTAGGAAAGATGCAAAGAGATGGAATACTTCCAATCTCCTACTATGAGACCAGCATCACCTTAGTTTCAAAACCGAAGACCACACCAAAAAGGAGAATTATAGACCAATATCCCTGATGAACACGGATGCAAAAATTCTCAACAAGATACTAGCCAATAAGATCCAACAGTACATTAAGAAAATTATTCACCATGACCAAGTGGGATTTATCCCCGGGATGCAAGATTGGTTCAACCCTTGTAAAGCAATCAATGGATTGATCATATCAGGAAGAGAAAAAACAAGAACTGTGGATTTTATGAATACATGTAGAGTAAGCATTTGACAAAATAAAACATCCATTCGTGATCTAAACTCTTCAGAGTGTAGGGATAGAGGGAACATTCCTCAGAATCTTAAAAGGGGTCTACGAAAATCCCACAGCAAATATCATTCTCAACGAGGAAGCACTGGGAGACTTTCCCCTAAGATCAGGAACAAGACAGGGATGTCCACTCTCACCACTACTATTCAACATAGTGGTAGAAGTACTAGCCTCAGCAATCAGGCAACAAAAAGAAATAAAAGGCATTCAAATTGGCAAAGAAGAAGTCAAACTCTCCCACTTCACCGATGACATGATACTGTACCTAGAATACCTGAAAGACTCCACCCCAAATTGCTAAAACTCATACAGCAATTTGGAAGTGTGGCAGGATACAAAATCAATGTCCAGAAGTCAGTGGCATTTCTATACACTAACAATGAGACTGAAGAAAGAGAAATTAAGGAGTCAATCCCATTTACAATTGCACCCAAAGCATAAGACACCTAGGAATAAACCTAACCAAAGAGGTAAAGGATCTATACCCTAAAAACTACAGAACACTTCTGAGAGAAATTGAGGAGGACACAAAGATATGGAAAAATATTCCATGCTCATGGATTGGAAGAATAAATATTGTGAAACTGTCAGTCTTACCCAGGGTAATGTACACGTTTAATGCAATCCCTATCAAAATACCATGGACTTTCTTCAGAGAGTTGGAACAAATCATCTTAAGATTTGTGTGGAATCATTAAAGACCCTGAATAGTCAGGGAAATATTTAAAAAGAAAACCATAGGGATCCCTGGGTGGCGCAGCGGTTTGGCGCCTGCCTTTGGCCCAGGGCGCGATCCTGGAGACCCGGGATCGAATCCCACATCAGGCTCCTGGTGCATGGAGCCTGCTTCTCCCTCTGCCTATGTCTCTGCCTCTCTCTCTCTCTCTCTCTCTCTGTGACTATCATAAATAAATAAATAAAAAAAAAGAAAACCATAGCTGGGGGCATGACAATGTCAGAATTCAGGTTGTACTACAAAGCTGTGGTCATCAAGACAGTGTGGTACTGGCACAAAAACAGACACATAGGTCAATGGAACAGAATAGAGAATCCAGAAGTGGGCACTCAACTTTATGGTCAACTAATATTCGACAAAGGAGGAAAGACTATCCGCTGGATAAAAGACAGCCGCTTCAATAAATGGTGCTGGGAAAATTGGACATCCAAATGCAGAAGAATGAAACTAGACCATTCTCTTACACCATACACAAACATGTACTCAAAATGGATGAAAGATCTAAATGTGAGACAAGATTCCATCAAAATCCTAGAGGAGAACACAGGCAACACCCAACATCCATGAAGACAAGAGATACAAAAGCAAAAGTGAACTATTGGGACTTCATCAAGATAAGAAGCCTTTGCACAGCAAAGGAAACAGTCAAATAAACTAAAAGACAACCTACAAAATGGGAAAAGATATTTTCAAATGACTAGATAACGGACTAGAATCCAAGATCCATAAAGAACTTATTACCTGAACAGCAAAGAAAAAAACAATCTAAACATGAAATGAGCAAAAGACATGAACAGAAATCTCACAGAGGAAGACATAGACACAGGAAACAAGCACATGAGAAAATGCTCCGCATCACTGGCCATCAGGGAAACACAAATCAAAACCACAATGAGATACCACCTCACACCAGTGAGAATGGGGAAAATTAACAAGGCAGGAAACAACACATGTTGGAGAGGATGTGGAGAAAGGGGAACCCAGTTGCACTGTTGGTTGGAATGTGAACTGGTGCAGCCACTCTGGAAAACTGTGTGGAGATTCCTCAAAGAGTTAAAAATAGACCTGCCCTATGACCCAGCAATTGCACTGCTGGTGAATTATCCCAAAGATACATATGCAGTGAAACACCGGGGCACCTACACCCTGATGTTTATAGCAGCAATGTCCACAATAGGCAGACTGTGGAAGGAGCCTCAGTGTCCATCGAAGGATGAATCTATAAAGAATATGTGGCCTTTTTTAAATAATAAATTTATTTTTTATTGATGTTCAATTTGCCAGCATACAGAATAACACTCAGTGCTCATCTCGTCAAGTGCCCACCTCAGTGCCCGTCACCCATTCACCTCACCCCTCTGCCCTCTTCCCCCTCCACCACCCCTAGTTCATTTCCCAGAGTTAGGAGTCTTCTTGTTCTGTCTCCTTTTCTGATATTTCCTACCCATTTAAGAAGATGTGGTCTATGCATACAACGGAATATTTCTCAGCCGTTAGAAATGACAAATACCCACCATTTGCTTCGACGTGGATGGAACTGGAGGGTATTATGCTGAGTGAAATAAGTCAATCGGAGAAGGGCAAACATTATATGGCCTCATTCATTTGGGGAATATAAAAAAAGTGAAAGGGAATAAAGGGGAAAGGAGAAAAATGAGTGGGAAATATTAGAAAGGGAGACAGAACATGAGAGACTCCTAACTCTGGGAAATGAACAAGGGGTGGTAGAAAGGGAAGTGGGAGCGGGGTGGAGGTGACTGGGTGACGGACACTGAGGGGGGCACTTGAGGGGATGAGCACTGGGTGTTATGTTATATGTTGGCAAATTGAGCTCCAATAAAAAGAAAAACAAATTTATCTTTGTGTATGGTGAAAGAGAGTGGTCTGGTTTCATTCTTCTGCATGTGGATGTCCAATTTTCCCAGCACCATTTATTGAAGAGACTGTCTTTCTTCCAATGGATAGTCTTTCCTCCTTTATTGAATATTAGTTGACCATAAAGTTCAGGGTCCACTTCTGGGTTCTCTATTCTGTTCCACTGACCTATGTGTCTGTTTTTGTGCCAGTACCACACTGTCTTGATGACCACAGCTTTGTAGTACAACCTGAAATCTGGCATTGTGATGCCCCCAGATATGCTTTTCTTTTTTAAAATTCCCCTGGCTAATTGGGGTCTTTTCTGATTCCACACAAATCTTAAAATAATTTGTTCTAACTCTCTGAAGAAAGTCCATGGTATTTTGATAGGGATTGCATTAAACGTGTATATTGTCCTGGGTAACATTGACATTTTCACAATATTAATTCTGCCAATCCATGAGCATGGAATATTTTTCCATCTCTTTGCGTCTTCCTCAATTTCTTCCAGAAGTCTTCTATAGTTTTGAGGGTATAGATCCTTTACATCTTTGGTTAGGTTTATTCCTAGGTATCTTATGCTTTTGGGTGCAATTGTAAATGGCCTCATTCATTTGGGGAATATAAATAATAGTGAAAAGGAATATAAGGGAAGGGAGAAGAAATGTGTGGGAAATATCAGAAAGGGAGACAGAACATAAAGACTGCTAACTCTGGGAAACGAACTAAGGGTGGTAGAAGGGGAGGAGGGCGGGGGGTGGGAGTGAATGGGTGACGGGCACTGGGGGTTATTCTGTATTTTAGTAAATTGAACACCAATAAAAAATAAATTAAAAAAAAGAAAAACAAAACCACGATGAGATACCATCTCACAGCAGTGAGAATGGTGATAATTAACAAGACAGGAAACAACAAATGTTGGAGAGGATGTGGAGAAAGGGGAACCCTCTTTCACTGTTGGTGGGAATGTGAACTGGTGCAGCCACTCTAGAAAACTAGTGGAGGTTCCTCAAAGAGTTAAAAATACATCTGCCCTATGACCCAGCAATTGCACTTTTGGGGATTTACCCCGATACAGATGCAGTGAAACGCCGGGCACCTGCACCATGATGTTTCTAGCAGGAATGTCCACAATAGCCAGGCTGTGGAAGGAGCCTCGGTGTCCATCGAAAAATGAATGGATAAAGAAGATGTGGTCTATGTATACAATTAATTTTCTTCAGCCATTAGAAATGACAAATACCCACCATTTGCTTCTGCATGGATGGAACTGGAGGGTATTATGGTGAGTGAAATTATGGTGAGTCAATCGGAGAAGGACAAACTTTATATGGTCTCATTCATTTGGGGAATATAAAAAATAGTGAAAGGGAATAAAGGGGAAAGGGGAAAATTAGTGGGAAATATCAGAAAGAGAGACAGTACATGACAGACTCCTAACTCTGGGAAATGAACAAGGGGTCATAGAACGGGAGGTGGGCAGGGTGTGGTGGTGACTGGGTGACGGGCACTGAGGGGAGCCCTTGATGGGATGAGCACTGGGTGTTTTTCTATATGTTGGCAAATTGAACTCCAATAAAGAAAGGAATCCCAAATGTAAAATCTAGATTATTAGTGTTGTAAGAAAAAGTTATTCAATCTGAGAGTTTTATTAATCCTTTTAAAGTTCCGAACAATATATAAATGCCACAAGGGATATTATTAATATCCTTAAGGGTTTTATTTATCAGATTATCTAGTCTTTCATACAAAGATAAAAACTGGCTTGTAAGTCTCATCTCTTAATATACTAAGGAAAAAACAGAACTTCAAATATTGTCATAGATACTGTATTATATGAGTTAGACTACATTATCAAAATAATGGCCACTACAAGGTACATATTTCACAACATCTGAACTATGGAGAGTGTCAGAGGAGATTCGAAATATGATTTAATCATACTGAATGCCATTAAACTTTAACAGTTTTTACACAACTAAGTACAGAATACAAAAATGTGATACTCAGAATTGTAGATATCAGCTGTTAGAGCATTATGTAGAAAGTTACTGCACCACACTATTTAAAAAGCAAAAATGAACCTTTATTTTCCTTTGTAAAATTCTGCAAAACCAAAATAAAATATAAAATATAAAAAAATAAAAACGCAAAAACAAAGAAGATGAAAAAAAAGGGAAGGATTGTGGTGGTGAAGAAGTGGTGGTGGATAGAGAATATAGTCTCCTGAGGGTACCTAGAGGCTGATCCTCTTGGTTCTGAGTGCATTTTCTTCTGTATGTTGGAAGATGTTCAATCCGAAATTTGTATAAACTAGCAGTATTTATAGAAAGTCCCAACATCGTCCACAAAAACATAACAAGATAAAAGCATGGAGAGAATGGGAAGGAAGAGAGAATATAGTCTCACAGAATGAACCAACACAGTGTTCCACTTTGTTCTGTTTGCATTTGGCTCATGTGTTAGAAGGTACTAACTTCCATCACTGTAAAACAAAACAAGACAGAAAACAAAAACAAGAAGTAAAAGGCTCATATCTTGTATATCTAACAAAATTAAATTGAATACGTTGAAGAGAATCCAAAAGTAAACAATATATCTAAGAATGTAATTGTAGAAATATGAAAGTCAAAAAGGAAAAAAACTTAAAAATGAAGAGTTGGTAAAATATTATAGTTAAAGCGGGAAAAGAGAAAACATATTGTGAAATTTTAACCTGATATAAAAACAAGTCATATTGTAAAAAAAAAAAGAGAAAGAAAGAAAGAAAAAAAGAAAGAAAGAAAAGAAAGAGAAAGAAAGAAGAAAGAAAGAAAGAAAGAAAGAAAGAAAGAAAGAAAGAAAACAAACAAACATTTAAAGAAGACCTTCTAGTTCTATATCCTATTTTCCCTCAGTCCTGGAGCTTTACAGTGCTCTTTGGTCAAGAACTTGCTCTTTTCCTGTTCTTCAGGCTGGTCTTCTGGGGGTGGGTCTGCTGTGCTGATTCTCAGGTTTGTATGCCTGTTGAAGATGCCCCCCCTCCACCAGGTGCTGGGTTCAGTATGAGCTGTTTACACTGTGAGGCCTTTGTTCCCTGGTGACCTCACCTCTTCCAGGCACAAGGTGAAGCAAAGAGGAAAAACAACGGCAGCTGCCAGATTTCCAGTTCTGGAGTCAGCTCCCCACAAGTAACTAATGCAGTCTCCCAGTCCGCACTGGCCTAGATACTCCTGGTGCAGGCATGGGTGCACTGATCTACACAGCTTGCAGGGCACCAAGCGGCAGGAGAGTCCTCGCTGTCCTGTGCCCCCCCCCTTTGTCCTGTTGAATAATCCTCCAAATGTACTGTTGGATTCCATTGGCTAGTATCTTGGTGAGAATTTCGCATCCATGCCCATCAGGAATATTGGTCTGTAATTCTCCTTTCTGGTGGGTCTTTGTCTTGTTTGGGGTTCATGGTAATGTTGGCCTCATAGAACGTGTTTGGAAGTATTCCCTCGCTTGCTATCCTTTGAAACAGCCTTGGAAGGAGAGGAATTATTTCCTTAAATGTTTGATAGAATTTCCCTGGGAATCCATCCGGCCTTACAGTTTTTTTCTTTTGTTTTGATTTTTTTTTGTATATTTTATTATTGGAGTTTGATTTGCCAACATATAGTATAACACCCAGTGCTCATCCCGTCAAGTGCCCCCCTCAGTGCCCATCATCCAGTCGCCCCATCCAGCCTTACAGTTTCTTTGGAAATTTTGATAACTGCTTCAGGTTCCTCACTGGTTATTGGTCTGTTCAGGTATTCTATTTATTCCTCTTTCATATTTGGGAATTTCTTGGTTTCCAGTAATGCACCCATTTCTTCCAGATTGACTAATTTGTTGGCATATAGTGGCTCATAATATGTTTTTAAAATTTTTTGTGTTTCCTTGGTATTGCTTGTGGTCCCTGACCTTTATTTATGATTTTATTAATTTGAGTCTTTTTTTTTAATTAGACTGGCTATGGATTTATCTATTTAATTAATTGTTTCAAAGAACCAGATCCTGGTGTTATTGATCTTTCTACAATTCTTCTGATCTCTATTCCTTTGAGTTCTGCTCTAATCTTTATTATCTCTCATCTTTTGCTACAATAAGGCTTTGTTTGCTGTTCTTTTCCCAGTTCCTTTATTTTCAAGTTTAACTTGTGTATTTGATTTTCTTCTTCTCTTTTTTTGAGTGACATATGTATTGTGATATATTTCCCCTTTAGGACCACATTTGCTGTATCCCAAAGGTTTTGAACAATTTTACTTTCATTTCCATTAGTTTCCATGAATCTTTTATAATTCTTCTCTACTTTCCTGTTCAGCCATTCATCCTTTAGTAGGATGCTCTTTAACTTCCAAGTACAAGGTTCTTCCAAATTTCTTCTTGTGATTGAGTTCAGGTTTAAAAAAATGTATGAAAATAGGCAGGTGATTGTACCTAAACTTTTGGTATAAGTGAGGATTGAATTGTGCATCTATTCTGGAGAATGTTCCATGTGCACTTGAGAAGAATGTGTATTCAGTTGCATTCGGATGTAAAGTTCTGTAAATATCTGTGTAATCCATCTGGTCCAGTGTATCATTCAATACACTTATTTCTTAGGTGATGTTGTGCTTAGATTATTTGTCATTTACAGAAAGTGCCGTGTTGAAGTCTCCGACTATTAGTGTATTATGATCTAAGTATCTCTTTACTTTGGTTATTAATTGATTGATATATTTGGCAGCTCCCACATTAGGAGCATAAATATTCATAATTGTTAGGTCCTCTTGTTGGATAGACCCTTTAAGTATGATATAGTGTCCCTCTTCTTCTCTTACTACAGTTTTTGGGATAAACTCTAATTTACCTGATATGAGGATTGCTACCCTAATTTTCTTTTGAGCACGATTTGTATGGTAAATTGTTTTCCAACCCCTCATTTTCAGGCTGTAGGTGTCCTTACATCTAAAATGAGTCTCTTTTAGACAGTATATAGATGGGTCTTGCTTTTTGTTATTCAATTAATTACCCTGCGTCTTTTTTTAAATAATAAATTTATTTATTTTATTTTTTTTAAGTCTATTAAGTTTATTTAAGTCCTTAAGTTTATTTAAATAACCTCCAGTGAGAGCTGAGCAGGCCAATTACTACCCCTTCCTCATAATACCCATTAACCAAGACAGAGTACGCATACCCTGCAGCCAGCCTGCCAGCCACTCTTGTGAGGGACAAGGTGCCTCTCAGTGTGGGCGGCCCCGGCCCCGTCCCCGGCCCGCAGCTGGGGGAGCGTCTACTGTTGAGCAAGGGTTTTTGATGGTCTCATCCACTGACACGATAAGGCAGGCGGCCTCAGAGGCTGCAGTCAGGGCATTGATGCGCACCATGGCTGGCTCCCACACAAACGCCTCAAAGTTGTCAGCAATGTCCTCATTGTTGACGTCCACTCCATACCACATGCCCCCCTGGGCATGCCGAGCCCGCAGCTTGTTGAGGATGTTTGTGGCATCAAAGCCAGCATTGTCACACAGCTGACGTGGGATAATTTCCAAGGCCTTGGCATATGCCCCGATCAACAGCTGCTGTTTTCCTGGAATGGTCCTTGAGTAATCCCGCAGATACTTGGAAAGCTCCATCTCAATGGCCCCGCCACCAGCTACCACTGAATCATTCTTGATGGCCCTCCTGACGATCATGATGGTGTCATGCAGAGACCGCTCTGTCTCCTCCATAAACTGCTCAGCACCACCACGAAGGATGATAGTGCAGGTCTTGGCCTTGGGGCAGCCAGTGAAGAAATTGTACCTCTCGCCTCCAATCTGCGTCTCTTCAAAGACCTGGCAGCGGCCTAGCACATCAGCTGACAGAGCATTCACACTGGTTTGGATGGAGCCTCCGCAGGCCATCATTGTCCTCTTCAGATCCTCCTCCAGCACCCGGCCAGCACAGAACATGTCCCTGTCGGCAAAGTACTGGGTGGCCACATCCCCAATGGGGAGTTTGGACAAGACGACTTTGGCTCCAGAATGATGGATCCTCTCTAACTTGTCATAGAGAATGTTCCACTCAGCATCAACAATTGCCTGATAATCCTCCACCGTGTGGACTCTGATTTCAGCATTATCTTTCTCAGCTTTCAGCTCAAGCTCAACATTTAAAAGGGCAATCATTGGATTGTTGTACTTTTTGGGTTGCATTTCAAACCCAGCATAAGAGAAAGTCTTCTTGAATGCAACGCCAGCTACCAGCTGGGACTCCTCTAGAGCACCACCTTGCACCTTCTTGATTCCAATCATTTTAAGCTGCAACAACTCATCGAGCATTATCACTGCATCCACCACCATCTTAGCGAAGAAGGCTTTCTGCTGGGAAATCAGCTTAGAGCTCAGGGCGGTCATGGCACACTTCTCCAGCAGCTTCCTCTGTTCCACTTTATCTTCCTTCTTCACGGTCACAGCGATCTCTTTGATCTTGTTAACTGCCAACTGGGTGGCAGTGCGGAAAGCTCGGATGATGATCTGTGGGTGCAAACCTTCTTCCACATAGGGTTTCACCTGCTTCAGAAACTCTGCAGCCAGCAGGGTCACTGAGGTGGTACCATCACCGACCTCAGCGTCTTGGGATTTAGCAATGTCCACTAGAGTCTTTGCTGCTGGATGGACAACATCAAGGAGTTTCAGAATTGTGGCCCCATCATTAGAAATTGTTGCTTTGCCTCGGCCATCTACAATCAGCTTGTCCATGCCACGAGGGCCTAGGGTGGTTCTTACAGCCTCCGCAATCACTTGGCAGGCACTGATGTTACTTACAAGCTGGGGGATGCCCTGGGAGCTATCGGTCCCCTCTTTTAACAGGATAACTGGTGTGGGCATCATTTTGGAGGCTTATTCGGTGGCCCGCTACTCCTCCAGTCTCCGCGTCCGGGCGGCCTGGCAACCCCACCAATAAATTTATTTTTTATTGGTGTTCAATTTGCCAACATACAGAATAACACCCAGTGCTCATCCCATCAAGTGCCCCCCCTAGTGCCTGCCAACCAGTCACCCCCACCCCCCTGCCCTCCTCCCCTTCCACCACCCCTCATTCATTTCCCAGAGTTAGGAGTCCTCCATGTTCTGTCTCCCTTTCTGATATTTCCTACCCATTTCTTCTCTCTTCCCCTCTATACCCTGCATCTTTTGTTTTGTTTTGTTTTGTTTTTTTACCCTGCGTCCTTTGAAGGAATAATTTTCCCCATTCAAGTTCAGAGTAACTATTAATAAGAAATGAATTTAGTGTCATAGTATAAATGTATGAACTCACTTCTCTGTTCCTGGACATCAGCAGCAGCTTCCAGCTCACATCATTGTGAATTTGTGTTTGTGCCCCAAGGAAATGAGTTTGCTGACCGTGGAGGATGAGAAAGTCCACCATTTGCCTTACGCACTGTATCCCTCCAGGAAAACAGATGTGGTGACTCATTCTCAGTGCCAAGGTATGAGCCCCAAGAAGATGTTGGTGTAAATGTATGCCCATGTGCAGAAGACACCAGATGAGATGACTTGCTTGAGTCCTGTGGATTTGTTCTGCCCAGAGCCTCACTGCATTTCATGATGTTCACTCACTCTGGTTCACATTGACTCTGATATTTCCTGAATTTCCTAAAAGGTTCCTTGGCTGGTGATCCATGATCTCAAACCAGGAGTAGGACTTGGTTCCTCACACTGCTACTAAGCACAGTCATGTGACAAAAATCTGCATCATCTGTGGATGGCTCAGCTTTCATTATAAAACATTATACCTCAAGGGTATGCATATGATCTGAGATATTCTAGGATAGCTGTGTAAATAGCAGTGTCCTGAGAGCATAACCAACACATGCACACCATCCTTCCAGAAGCCCTGACATCACATCCCTCACCATGGACTGCAGCTGGGGAATCCTCTTCCTGCTGGCACTGGCCACAGGTAAGAGACCTGGCCCATTTCCCAGGTTGAGGAGGGGACAAGGGTCTGTCCAGGATTACTTCATCCCCTCCTGTTCTTCTCCAGATGTGGGCAATCTGAGGTCCAGCTGGTGCAGTCTGGGGCTGAGGTGAGGAAACCAGTTTCATCTGTGAAGGTCTCCTGGAAGGCATCTGGATACACCTACATGGATGCTTATATGCACTGGTTATGACAAGCTTCAGGAATAAGGTTTGGGTGTATGGGATGGATTGGTCCCAAAGATGGTGCCACAAGATATTCACAGAAGTTCCACAGCAGAGTCTCCCTGATGGCAGACATGTCCAAAGCACAGCCTACATGCTGCTGAGCAGTCAGAGGCCTGAGGACACACCTGCATATTACTGTGTGGGACACTAAATGTGAGAACTCACATCTTGGGAGTTTCAGAAGCCCTGGAGAGGTGGCAGCTGTGATGGTGAGCTGAGGAGGTGACAGGGATCATTAGTGGATCTGCTCCTTGCACAATGTAGTGAAGTGATGGATGAAAATGAGCAAAATGAACATGAGCACTCTAATCATCTGGAAGATGCTTGACAAGTAGTCACCCTCTCAACAAGATGAAGGAATGAGCCTAAGAGAAGCTCAAATGAAAAGTGGAGGTATCAGCATTCCCACAGATGATTTTTTGTGAACCTATATTATAGATGATGGTGGTAACTCCCTCACAGCTGGACTACACTGAAGGTCTATGTTCAATAAAAGAGTAAAGAGTTCAAAGGCCCTGCAGTAGTCTTGCCTGTTACATCTCAATCCATGAGTAAGAGCCCTCATTTCCCTCATCCTCCTGAACATTCAGTGTCCTCAGTAATTTGGATTTTATCATTTAAATAAGTGCACATTTTTGTTTTCACTCACATTTCCCTAGCGACATAAGTTTTCAACAGCTTTCTACATTCTTTTTGGTCATCTCCAGTTCTTCCTTGGTGATGTTCTATCTTTGGCCTATTCTTTAATTGAGCGACTTGTCTTCTTTGTGTCATTTAGAAGTGTCCATGTATATTCCAATTGCATATCTGTACCAAAGATGCTATCTGGAAGTGTATTTTTCTAGACTATGGCTTCCTTAAGAGTTCCTTCACAGTGATATTCCCAGAATAGGCATTCAAAATTTGGATGCATGCTTAGATTTTGATTTTTCTTCATGGCTGGTGTTCTGGGTTCCATATCTAAAAACTAGTGGGCAAACTCAAAGAACAGCAGTTCTCCCATGTTTCTAAGTGCATTCTACACTCAGTGCTGAGGCTTAAGCTTCTGCTCTTTGAAGAGGGGGACATCTACATGCTATTTGTAATTCTCCAAAGGAAAGCAATTCTTTCTCCCATATGTGTGCCATTTCTTCAATTCTGCATTAATATCAATATGCATATGTGGGTTTTTATTTTATTCTTTGTCTTAAAACTGTTATACTGTGTTGATTCTGTTCAAACATTTCCTACTTTTAAGAACTTTGTAGGAAGGATCCCTGGGTGGGTCAGCAGTTTAGCGCCTGCCTTTGGCCCAGGGCATGATCCTAGAGTCCCAGGATTGAGTCCCACATCAGGATCCCTGCATGGAGCTTGCTTCTCCCTCTGTCTATGTCTCTGCCTCTCTCTCTCTCTCTCTGTCTGTCATGAATAAATAAATAAAATCTTAAAAAAAGAACTTTGCAGGAACTTTGGGATAAGTTCTTGATTCCATTGAAGTTTCTAATTTTGTTTTTTTCCTCTATTCTCTGTGATTTTGTTGCTTTGAGAGACACCTCACATTGTACAAGTACAACATATCTAAGGTGCGTCTTGCATGTTCCCTTTCCCAACACAGGCACTGGACATTTCTGTAAGAAATTCTGTTTTCTTTCATTGTGGAGTGGTGTTAGCAGCCATGATTGGTGCTTAGGGTGCTCATTGTTACTGGAGTCTGTGACCATGTGTCTGACATCCCAAGGAAATAAATGTGTGTATGCCTCACTGTATATACACATATATTGATGAGTATTAGTGAATCTAGTCTTCCATACCCATCCTAAAGGAAATTTGAGAACATATTGGTGCCTCTGAACCTAACTCAGCACCTCATATAACTCTGCCCTTCCTTCCTTGTTCTGTGGAAGTCCCACGGCAACAACAAGGACTCTGGTTTCCCTCATATGCCATCCTTTCCACCACTGTGCAGACCCTGTGCACACCCAGAATGGTCTGGGGCTGTGGGGGGGGAACTGCATGATTAGCAGCCAGATGCCTTCCTTTCCCCTTAACTTCTGCCAATTCCACTCATCTCCAAAGTCACATAGACGTGCCTTCCCTTAGGTTGGTTTTTGAAATTTCTAACTCTGTTAGATGTGGTTATTCAGCCTGTACTCCATCGTGAGATGCATGACTTACAGAGCATTTTAAAAAATTGTGTGCCTTGAAGTTCATTCAAAGTTGAAGAGTTTCATGGCTCCTGACAAATCCATAACATCCTGGATCCCAATCAAAATGCCATATAGGATTTTGTCAGCAACATGAAAAATCACCTATGCTTCACCTATCAATGCTCTTGCTCTAATTCATTCACCATAATATGCTTTTTTACTTCTGTGATAGTGTATAAATGAAACCACCCAATATGTGGGCTTCTAAGACTGGAATATTTCACATAGAATGTGTATTTAAGATGCATTACCAACAACAATGGACACTCTATGATGGAAGTTAAGAAAATATTCCACTTAATATACCAACTAAAAGAATAAAGTTCCTTGAGTCTCTAATAAAACATCAAATTTAGGAGAGCTATGAGTTCCTAGAGGAGCATCACACTTTGCATGTCTCAGCGATTCATCAGAGGCTGCAGGTTGTAAGGAGATTGACTGTTAGCCTGTATTTTTGCCTTTGTTCTCCTCAGCAGTAATGCCTTTACAATTAAATGGAATTATACTCTGAAAAAAAGAATAAAATTCCAAGTAAATTTAACAAAGGACTCAACAAACATTTCAGTAAAAATTTCAGACAGAATGGAAAGTTATTAATGATACAAGGAATTGTACAAAAACCCTGATGGGAGTGAATGGGTGACGGGCACTGGGTGTTATTCTGTATGTTAGTAAATTGAACACCAATAAAAAATAAATTAAAAGAAAAAACCCTGATGTCCTGAATTAAGAACACATAGACAATGACCTGCTGAAGGAGGAGGATTTACTGCCCACACGGAGGTGATAGGTGGCTTCCTTGGCCTCGGAGCTCCCAATTTGAGATTGTGTGACTGGAAGGCTATCCTGACTGAACGTCGGGTTTCAGTTCACCCCTCAACTGAAGCAGACTCATAAGTTTTAATAGGTTCAGAGCCCAGAAATGAGGGTTTATGATGACCTAGGAAGGGGTGACTCCCATTCTGGGTCCCCAGGGAACAGGAGAAAATGTACAGGGTAGCAAGTAGCCAATTACACAAGAGGTGGAAGGGACTGCGGTCTGTAGCCTTTCATGGGCTCCACCCTGGTTGGAGATTGTAAAAAGCTGCCTGGGACAACCAGAGAAGGAGTTACAGGCAAGTCCTTATCAAGAGTTATGGGGGGTTAAAGTGGGTGTGATTTCATGTCTGATGCCCATGCAGGAGCTCAGAAATACAAGTTGAATTTCCACTGCACCTATTCAGCTATGGTCACTGCTCAACTCCCTGAAATGCAGGGGAGAGGGAAGGGAGGGAAGAACAAACATGCATAGGGGTCCCAAAGAATGGTAGAGGCAACATTCAGCACTTCTACCATCCTTTATGATTGAGTTCATGGGATGCAATCATCAGGATCATGGCCCAGGTCCCCTGCATTCAGAAACATGCTGTCCAGGGTGGCAGTGGTTGCATTAGGTGGTATCAAATCCCAGTCACCCTCCCATACAGCCCACAGCTACCCCAGTGTGGAACACAGAGTGTGGGTGCTGATAGCCCTCCATTGCCATGAACCCACTTTTGGACTGGAGCAGGAGAGATTACCTGGAGGGTGAGAAAAACCTCAGTGCCCAAGGGCACAGGTTTGAAGGAACATAATGAATTTGCCTAAAAGAACCAGTAGCAACCTCCCTGAATTCTGCAACGAGGGACCTCAGCTCAAGGCCAGACTACTGATTCAGGTCTTCCTGACAGAGTCTTGGGCTCAGGTTGGGCGCTTACAGGCTTATAAACATGTGGAGAGGCCACCAACGTGTACTTTTCAAGATTTATTTCAGGACGGCTGGTTGGAGACCAGTCGCAGACATGGAACCCCATGATATGCATGGGACCCTGTGTCTCCTGAAGAACACTGGGAATGTGGATTTCGGTTTGGCCACCAACTTGCCATAGATTCACTCATGTTCCTGTGGATTGCCAATTGTTGTTCAGGGGTCTGGAGGCTGACTTATGGATTGGCTTGTTGCTTCACTTTCTCAAGTTGTATTTCAGATTGGCTTCATCAACTATTTCCTCTTTTACTGTGACTATCTTGATGGTTCTAACATTGGTGGCAACGCCAAAGAGGAATGCAGCTATCAAGGCATAGATGCGAGCAAAGACCACTCTCAGATATATCACTGACTCATGACTTTGCCTGACTGCCCGCATTCTTCTTGGAGGGGGTCCACTGTCTGTGCTCCCACCAGCACCTCGATCAATGCACCGAGGAGGATCCCAGCCTATGTGGCAATGACAATTCCTCCTGTTGTTGCATATCCCCCTGCGATTGCATTTCTCTGGGATGCAGTCATAATTTAGCTGAGCTATACTGCCATTGCAGTAGGTATTTTGACAGAACTTTCCAGGGGCACACAGGGTACCAGGTCTCACATGACCAACATCATTTGTTCCTGTGCCACGATGGGAATCCAATCCAAAACACCAGACCCCTGATATCTTAGACTGATGGAATCCCACATGTTCTTGCAACCGTGGGAGATGAGTGACATTGCTACACTGCAGTCTTCCACACTGAATATTTTCGACCTCACAAGAGATACTGGTTTTTTTCCCAGCTAGCCTTCGGCAGTGTCCAAATCTATTGCCTCTTCTATTTATGGTATAGCAGACATCTGCACCATTCACAGCATTTTTACCAAAGATTTCTTTGCAGTGCACAGAGCGGTCAGTACAGTTTCCATGATAACAGTAGCCCACTTCAGTGCATGGGGTTCCATCTTGCATATAGAAATCATCAGGGCATGTCGAGGACTCTCCTTGACAGTACTCAGGAAGATCACAGATATTTTGGATTGGTCTGCAGAGTGTCCCAGCAGGGGAATAGGTGCAGTTTGTGCAGCATGTGCCTGTATTACATATGCTTCCAGTAGTGAAGGTACAATCACTCTGGCAGCAGGGATTGCTGTAACACTGTTTGAAGGAGCCACAGTCACACTGTTCAAGTGGATCCACTCTGTAGTTTCCACAGCGATCATGAGTCAGGCTTTTATTTAAGTACACAGTGTTGGTGCTGTACATGCACTCAGCTTTAATAGTACCCAGAATGTTTAGGACATGTTTAAAAGAACAGTTACTGAAAGCATCAGTCAGACCCATGTATCTGTTCATAATGCATGTAGTCCTTCTCTGACAGACACAATACCTGTTGTCATAATACAACCCCAAACTTCTACCCACCTTCTGTGCTGCTATGATAGACAATATTAAATAATGTTTGTCTAGATACTCAAGCACGAGGAGGTTTTGCGTTTTGCATAAACCATAAATTATAGGTTCTGTATTATTATCCAGTGACCCTTCTTTAGTTACAATTAAGGTTGAATGTGGAAGAAAAATTGGGTAAAGTTTAGAACGGTAATATCTAGCTAATGGACTTTGAATTGGATGAAAACTGTTCATGGCAGCTGGCTCCCCCTGAGTGTAAATAATCATGGATCCAATATAGTAATTCATATCAAGTGCTTGATAGAATGTGTCAATTAAACTAAAAATCCTTATCAGGAATTGGGCACATTTAGACACGTTGTTGAACACTCTATACATTGAGTTGGAACTTAAGGAAAGTGCTTTCACCTGTCCGTGATGAGATGCATACATCTTACTTGAGAACCGGGGAATGGCACTGGTATTTGCTTGAGAGAACAAGGGGTCCCTGTCCTCCTTCAGTCCCAGTTTATAGGTAGGGCCTGTTGCATTGGTGTCTGCCACTATCTGAGAAACAATGTGTTCAAATCTTTGGGAGTTGTTGAGGGGTTTGATCTCATAGGCAAGGTCATCCAATTTCATAATACCTTCCAGTCCCCCATAGCACGTGTCCAGGGTGACCATGGAAAGAGGAACCTCCTCCAGGTAGCCGAGGTAGTAACAGTCAGGAGGGATGAAGGGGTAGTCCATCTGCAAGGCACCTTGGTCATCCTGAGTCATCACCAGCAGATGCCTGGACCAGAAGAGTTTCTTGCGCCGCATGTGGATAACGTGCCTCTTGCCCCCAAAACGCAGGCTGTAGGACAGCCAGCCTGGCATCTGGATGCCTTTGCCGTGGTGCAACTCCTTCCTGGGAATGACCGTCTCAGAGGAGACGTAGCGCCATGAGGGACGGCCTTGAGAACCCTGGGCAGGAGCCAGCCTTACCCAGAGCACAAGCAGCAAGAGGAGCCCTCTCATGGTGCCCCGGCCCTGTGCCAGCCTCACCCCCTGCTCAGGGACATCTGGCAGTGAGGTAGATAAAAGGAGGACCCTCAGCACAGTCAGGTCTAGAGGATCTGACAGAACAGAGGACTGCCTCAGGCTGCCAGGTCCCTACACCTGGCAACCAGCTATGGGGAGTAGGTCACAGATACTGGGTGTGGCAGAGGGTGGGTCTGCACATCAGTTCAGCTGGAGTGGATGTGCGAGAGGTGGGGAAGGGGTTGTAGCAGAGGCAACCCCTTTCCCACATGTTGTCTTTCCTCCAGATCCACCGATGAAAGAAATTGAAGATGACAAAAAAAAAGAGATATGGAATACACACAGGTAGAAAGAAAAATGACTATTAAAATTTCTATATTACCTTGGTCACCAGGGTGTCAGTGTTGTTTCAATTTTGCATTTTACTCAGGTCAAGACATACTCATCCTGTCCTCCAGCACTGGGTCGGGCTCCCTGTTAATTAGGAGTCTGCTTCTCCCTCTCCCTTGATCACTCCCTCATTCCTGCTCATCACTCTTCTCCCTCTCTCTCAAAGGATAACCGAACTCTTTTAAGGTATAGACGGGCACTGAGGGGGTACTTGACAAAATCAGCACTGGGTGTTTTACTATATGCTGGCAAATCGAATTCCAATTAAAAAAATAATATATATTTTAAAAAATAAAACCAGTAGTTATAATGACAATAAAAGATATAGAGATACATGCATACAAACATACACACACATTTACATACATACACACATAAATGTCTATAATACTGAAAGCGGTGTCCACATTCAATACAGTCCCTACCAGAATACCACCAGCAAATGTTGGAACTGTAATGAACCATCCTACAGTTTGTATGGGAACACACAAAACCTAAATAGACAAAGCAATCCTGAAAAGGAACAGCAAAGCTGGAGGCATCAAGATTCTGATGTCAAGGTATATTACAAAGCTGTGATCATCAAGATGACATGGTCCTGGCACAAAAACAGACACATAGATCAATGGAATGGAACATAGAACAAATAGGACCCCCCACTCTATGGTCACCTAAACTTTGACAAAGCGGACAAGAATATCTTATGGAAAAAAGACAGTGTCTACAGCACACGGTGTTGCTACAACTGGAGAGCTGCTTGAAGAAGGATGGAACTGGACCACTGTCTCCACCATACACAGAGATAAAGTCAAAATGGATGAAAGATAAATGTGGGCCAGGGAACCACAAGTGTCCTGGGGGAGAACACAGGCAGCCAAGTCCTTCATAGGACCCATACAAATTCTCTCTAGAAGTGTCTCCAGAGGAGAGGAAGCCAAAAACAAAAATAAACATTCTGAACTTTATCAAGACAAAACAAAACAAGAACTTCTGCACATTGAAGGAATAGGCAACAAAAGGTAAAGGCAAACGATGGAATGGGAGAACATATTTGCAGATGCCGCATCTGATAATGGGCCGCATCTGATAATGGGCTAGTATGCAAACTATCCAGCACTTCATTAAGATTTTTTTCACATTTTCGTTAAACAGCATGTCCATGGAGCTTAGCACACTGTCATGAGAGGAACAGATTTCCCGTTTTTCACTTTGTATTGTGGTAATTTCTCCACAACATGAGATCTACCCTCTTAACAAAATTGTACCTGTAGGCACACTATTGTGGTTTAAATGTGCAGGGTTCTGGAGCAAACCTCTGGAACCAAGTCATGTTGCATAACGGAAAACCATAATCCTAGAGATGCAAGTCCCCATTGCTCCTCCCACCAGTCCCTGGCAACTGCCAATCCATTCTCTGCTTCATTGTTCCCAACACCCAACTTCAGGTGCCCATTGTTGACAAGGCCGATATTCAAGAGATGAGTTTTGACTGGAAAGTAAGGGAGCTTGGTTCAGGAGGCCACTCACGTGGGCTGGAGGAGCACACTTGTGAGGTTTTTCCTAACGCAAAGGATATTAAAGGGTTTTTGGAAGCTAATCATACAAGGGATTGGAGGGCTTGGAAACATTTCTTTTCCACACGCAGGCTTCCAGGTGCTGGCTACCATCCTTGCCTCAGTACACCCCCATCCCTGGGTCTTCTGCTCAGGGCAGCCACCCATGCTGCTCAAGGCCAGGAAAGAACCACAGTAGAAGAGGACAGAAAACAACCCCAGGGTCACCAATGTGGTCAGAAGTATATTCTGTTCTCACAACCTGGCATGATAAACAGTAAAATACAACCTGGGACCTCACCTGTCCTCTCCAAGAACACTGGGTAATGTTTTATTCAGTGAGCTCAAAGGAGGCTTCCAAGAAAATACCAAAGGATCAAATGACTGGCAGATTGGTGGCAAAGCAGAATAAGACAAATAGAGTTACAAAGCCGTGCTGTTCAAAGCCACATGGTAAAATTTGTCACATCTCCCTCAACAAGCCAACGAAGGAGCTAGCAGTGGTCTCCACAGGGAGAGATAGTGGCCTTGCACAGAACGTGACCCAGGGTAGCCATGGTAGATGGAACTGGTAGAGAAAGTAATTGCTGTATAACCGTATGGCACATATTCAAGGATCTGGAGGAAAGACTGAACGTGTGGGAAAGGGGCTTCCTCTGGGTTCATCCCCCTCCCCACCTCTGCACATCCACTCCAGCTGAACTGATGTGCAGACCCACCCTCTGCCACACCCAGTATCTGTGACCTACTCCCCATAGCTGGTTGCCAGGTGTAGGGACCTGGCAGCCTGAGGCAGTCCTCTGTTCTGTCAGATCCTCTAGACCTGACTGTGCTGAGGGTCCTCCTTTTATCTACCTCACTGCCAGATGTCCCTGAGCAGGGGGTGAGGCTGGCACAGGGCCGGGGCACCATGAGAGGGCTCCTCTTGCTGCTTGTGCTCTGGGTAAGGCTGGCTCCTGCCCAGGGTTCTCAAGGCCGTCCCTCATGGCGCTACGTCTCCTCTGAGACGGTCATTCCCAGGAAGGAGTTGCACCACGGCAAAGGCATCCAGATGCCAGGCTGGCTGTCCTACAGCCTGCGTTTTGGGGGCAAGAGGCACGTTATCCACATGCGGCGCAAGAAACTCTTCTGGTCCAGGCATCTGCTGGTGATGACTCAGGATGACCAAGGTGCCTTGCAGATGGACTACCCCTTCATCCCTCCTGACTGTTACTACCTCGGCTACCTGGAGGAGGTTCCTCTTTCCATGGTCACCCTGGACACGTGCTATGGGGGACTGGAAGGTATTATGAAATTGGATGACCTTGCCTATGAGATCAAACCCCTCAACAACTCCCAAAGATTTGAACACATTGTTTCTCAGATAGTGGCAGACACCAATGCAACAGGCCCTACCTATAAACTGGGACTGAAGGAGGACAGGGACCCTTTGTTCTCTCAAGCAAATACCAGTGCCATTCCCCGAATTGGTAGTAGGGTCTTTTCCTCCCACAGAGCCATGCTGAAAGGATTTGCTCAAAGTTCCAATTCTATGTATCGTCTATATAATAATGTTACAGCCTGTGCAAAGTTTCTGATCAGTATGGTTAGTTTAATAGACTCAATATATAAAGGTCTTGGTATAAGGTACCATCTTACTGCAGTCCTGATATTTCATGTGAGAGATCCAGTCAACATGAATGATTATAGATTGCCAGCTGGCGAATACTACAGATATCATGCGAACAACTTGTTCAGGATCATAAACCCTAGTTCATCCTTTGTTTTGGTTAGAGACGGGCCACAAGATTATCAAAATGAACCTACATTTGGTGGTATATGTTCTGCTCGATGCCTACATATGATTGGTCTCCTAGGCAGACATTATGTATTGCTCGCAGTGATAATGTCCCAGTATGCTGCGAGAAACTTGGGTCTATATTATGATAATGCTGATTGTGGTTGCCAGAGGAGGTCCACCTGTATCATGTACAGATACCCTGTGTTGACTGATTCCTTTAGTAACTGTTCTTTCATGCACTTACAAAACCTCCTGAGTGTTAACAAGCACTGCCTATTCAATGAAGAGGTGGTATTCTTTAATGCAAGTCTGACACACATACGTTGTGGAAACTCTATAGTGGAGGATAGAGAAGAGTGTGACTGTGGTTCCCTTAAGGAGTGCAGCAGCAACCCCTGCTGCAGTAATGACTGCAGACTTGAAAGTACATTTCTCTGTGATAAGGGACTATGCTGCACAAACTGCTCCTTCTCTGCTGCTGGGACACTCTGCAGACCAATCCAAAACATCTGTGACCTTCCAGAGTATTGCAAGGGGGGATCCAATCAGTGCCCTGATGATTTCTATATGCAAGATGGAACCGCATGCAGTGAAGGGGGCTACTGCTATCATGGAAACTGTACTGACCGCACTGTGCACTGCAAAGAAATCTTTGGAGCATCCACTGTGGAGGCTCCAGATGCCTGCTACCAAATTAATAAAAAAGGCCACCGATTTGGACACTGTAAAAGAGAGTATGCAGCCAGACGTTTTATTCCTTGTCAGGACCAAGATGTCAAGTGTGGAAGACTGCAGTGTAGTAATGTCACTCATCTCCCTCAGTTGCAAGAACATGTGGGATTCCATCAGTCTAAGATATCAGGGGTCTGGTGTTTTGGAGTGGATTCCCATCGTGGCACAGGAACAAATGATGTTGGTCATGTGAGACCTGGTACCCCCTGTGCTCCTGAAAAATACTGTGCAAATTCTGTCTGCAATGGTACTATAAGTGACATGAATTATGACTGTATCCCTGAGAAATGCAATCGCAGGGGCATTTGCAACAACAACAGGAACTGTCATTGCCACATAGGCTGGGATCCCCCATTCTGCAAATTGCGAGGTAAAGGAGGGAGTATAGACAGTGGACCCCCTCCAAGAAGAAGGCGGGCAGTCAGGCAAAGTCGTGAGGCAGTGGTATATCTGAGAGTCATCTTTGCTCGAATCTATGCCTTCATTGCTGCACTCCTCTTTGGTGTTGCCACCAATGTAAAAAAATTAAGACAGTCACAGTTAAAGAGCAGATAGTTGATACAGGAAATCCATAAATCAGCCTCCAGACCCTTGAACAATTAACAATCCAAAGGAACATGACTGAAATTATAGACAGCTTGTGGCTGAGCCAACAACCATATTTCCAGGGGTCTGCAGGAGACATGGGGTCCTACGCACTTCATGGGACTCTCATACCAGGTCTGCGATTGGTCTCCGACCAGCTGCTCTGAAATAAATCTTGAAAAGTACATGTTGGTGGCCTCTCCACATGTTTGTAAGCCTGTAAGCACCCAACCTGAGCCCGAGACTCTGTCAGGAAGACCTGAGTCAAAAAAAAAAAAAAAAAAAGGAAGACCTGAGTCAGTAGCCTGGCCTTGAGCTGAGGACCCTGGCTGCAGAATTCAGGGAGGTTGCTACTTGTTCTTTTAGGGAAAATGCATGATGTTCCTTCAAACCTGTGCCCATGGGCACTGAGGTTTTTCTCACCCTCTGAGTATTCTCCCCTGATCCAGTCCCAAAGTGGGTTCATGGCAATGGAGCACTATTCACACCCACACTGCACATCCGCACTAGCATGGCTGTGGGCTGTAGGGTAGGGTGACTGGGGTTTGATACCACCTAGTGCAAGCACCTCCACCCTGGACAGCATGTTTCTGAATGTGGGAGACCTGGGCCATGATCCTGATTGTTGCACCCCGTGAACTCAATCATAAAGGATGGTAGAAGTGCCAGGGTTGCCTCTAGGATCCTGAAGGACCACTATGCATGTCTGTTCTTCCCTCCCTTCCCTCTTGCCTGCATTTCAGGGACCAGAGCAGTGACCTTAGCTATTATGGTAAATTACAGATGCCATTCTTCAGAACATGACTATGCCAGTCTGTCTGTATCTAAAAAATTTTTCAGTGAACTATTATTCTAGAATGAAGTGTACTATCGATAAAAATAAAATATACAAATGAATAACAACTTTTATTCCAAATTGAAATCTATAATTATATAGTTTTCCTAATGCGATACAGATAAATGATATATTTTTTAAAGATTTTATTTATTTATTCATGAATACACAGTGAGAGGCAGAGACATAGGCAGAGGGAGGTGAAGCAGTCTCCATGCAGGAGCCTGATGTGGGACTCAATCCTGGAACTCCAGGACCACATCCAGAGCCGAAGGCAGATGCTCAATCACTGAGCCACCCAGGTGTTCCCATAGAGTATTTATAATACAAAAACTCCCAATAATTTGAAGACATTAACTTCTCCCAGCATCCACAGAAAACCCCGTTTAGCCTATAACTAGGTTTTTCCCCAGTGTTTTCCTGAATGCTTATAGTGTGTGTTGTTTTATTTTATTTATTGCTTTTAGATTTTATTTATTTATTAATGAGAGCCATTGACAGGGAGGTAGAGACACAGGCAGAGGGAAAAGCAGGCTTCTGACAGGGAGTCTGATGTAGGACTTGATCCCAGGACCTTGGGATCATGACCTGAGAGAACAGCAGATGCTCAACCCCTGAGCCACCCAGGCTTCCCTGTGTTGTGTTATATATATATTGTTTGAACCCAATCCTATTTTCTCCAAATATATGTTGTTGTTCTACCTCTGAGTTTCCTTCCAGTGTCCAACTTTAGTCTACATTGCAGGTCCTGCTCAATTTTTGTGCCCTATAATTCCATTATTTTAGGGGTGAATACCAAAGGCAAAGGTACATAGGAGATGAGGTACCCATTCACCACCGAGTCCTTGAAATATGGATGGTCAATGGCAAGCCTCCAAACCATATGACCACCCTCCTCCTGTGCCATCCCAGTGCATAATTCCCCTGTGACTGGGAGGGTCTCTCTCTGTCAAGGTCCCTTCCTATGTTCTTAAGGCTCATCTGCACTTCAAATACACTGTTTGGTGATAAGTCTTCATCACATAGGAATCCCCGTCTTGTGTGTGTGTGTGTGTGTGTGTGTGTGTGTGTGTGTGTGTAGTGTTTATTTTATTTTATTTTTTATTATAAATTTATTTTTCATTGGTGTTCAATTTTCCAACATATAGATTAACACCCAGTGCTCATCCCGTCAAGTTCCCACCTCAGTGGCTGTCACCCACTCACCCCCACCCCCTGCCCACCTCCCCTTGTTTGTTTCCCAGTAAGGAGTCTCTCATGTTCTGTCTCCCTTTCTGATATTTCCCACTCATTTTTCTCCTTTCCCCTTTACTCCCTTTCACTATTTTTTATATTCCCCAAATGAATGAGACCATATAATGTTTGTCCTTCTCTGATTGACTTATTTCACTTGGCATAATACCCTCCAGTTCCATCCACGTTGAAGCAAATGGTGGGTATTTGTCATTTCTAATGGCTGAGTAATATTCCACTGTATACATAGACCACATCTTCTTTATCCATTCATCTTTCTATGGACACCGAGGCTCCTTCCACAGTTTGGCTATTGTGGACATTGCTGCTATAAACATTGGGGTGCAGGTGTCTCGGCATTTCATTGCATGTGTATCTTTGGGGTAAATCCCCAACAGTGTAATTGCTGGGTGATAGGCCAGATCTATTTTTAACTCTTTGAGGAACCTCCACACAGTTTTCCAGAGTGTCTGCCTCAGTTCACATTCCCACCAACAGTGCAGGAGGGTTCTCATTTCTCCACATCCTCTCCAACATTTTTGGTTTCCTACTTTGTTAATTTTCCCTATTCTGACTGGTGTGAGGTGGTATCTCATTGTGGTTTTGATTTGTATTTCCCTGATGGCAAGTGTTGTTTCTTTTTCTGATTTTTGGTCATTCCATTATAGCTCCTGGCATAGTTCATAGCTTATGATGAGAATCCGGAGATGCTGTATGAGAAAGTGTGAAGTTTCTGGGTCATGTGATGTTTTTTCAGGGTGGAATGCCTTCCCAGGATCCCCCACCCCCATGAGGCAGAGTACAGGCAGGTCACAATGCTCCATGCAGGACTAAGCTGTGTGGGTAGTTCTCTTGATTGTTTTCTTTTGTGCACAGAGCATGACCTTTCAGTGGTTCTGGATGTCTCCTCAGTGTTGGGCTGGCTGAGAGACAGGGGCACTTAAAATGGCGGACATCTCAAATTGGGTCAAAATGGCTGATCTTCCCGCCAAAGCAGCCATGACCACCACATCATCTCCAGTAAATTGAAGCCTAGATGGGAAACCAAAACTTTCCATCCAGGACTTTCCAGCCAGGGACCACCCCCCATCGTCTGTACTATCCCACCCCTGGCCAATCACCTAGGGACACTGTGTTCCCTTGCCTAATTTGGCAAGGGACCCACTTGGTACCAGACCCAGAACGAATAAGGCTTGAAAACCCCCCCACTCCCCAACCCCTGCACGACTTCCCTGACTCGGGCCACCTCTCTGAGTCACGGAACCTGGCCCAGGAGTGCTCCCCATTAAAAGCTCTCTCGAACCTACTGCCTGGCTCTGCTGTTTTGTTTTGTTTTTTATTTCTCCACCATTCATTTTGGAAAAAAACTAACATTTGGTGCTGAAACCCAGGAGAACTGTGACTGTGACTTGGGATTCTTGAGAACTGTGGGATTCAGGCCTTGCTCCAGGAGGGGGCCTCTCTCCTCTCACCACCAGGACCTAAGCTGAAACCCAGGAGGAGATTAAGGCCCCACAGTGGTGGGGAGTCTCTCTCCTCTCACCACCAGTACCTTAACTGAACCCAGAGCCTGGAAATGTTGGGTAAGTTCCCTGATTCCGTGCCCCCATCTGGGTGGTCCTGCCTGAAGCTACAGCTGCACCAGGGCACCTCCACCAAGCCCCCAGGTGGCTCTCCACCGGTCCCTGGGGATCAGGAGATGTCCTCATCTTCACGGTGACCTCCGTTTCTGTCCGTGACCCTGAGCTGCAAACGGGGACACCTGTTTTCAGTCTCTGGGTTACCCGGCAGGAATCATGGGAACTGCCCAATCCAAATTCGACCCCAAAACCCCATTGGGCTGCCTGCTGGCTAACTTTAAAGTCTTGGGATATTTCCATGACCTGAGGAAACAACGCCTTATCCATTACTGTACTGTAGCCTGGCCTCAATACCAGTTAGACAATCAGTCTCAATGGCCTTCTGAGGGTACTTTCGATTACCAAATTCTTATGGATCTTGATGACCTTTGCAGATGCCAAGGCAAATGGCTTGAGGTTGCTTATGTATAAGCTTTTTGCGATCTGCAATCTTGTCCATCCCTCTGCTCTCACTGTTCAACTACCCAAGTCCTGCTTGCCCATTCCGCACCTCCTAACATACCTCCTACCAATTCCAATGACCTCAACTCCTACTCCCCTTCTTCCCTTTCCAAAACACTTGAAAACCTCACACATCCTCTCACCCACTTGGGACCATTGGCTCATCCCTCCCCCCCTTACTCTAAACCTAACCTTGTCCCTCTACTCCCTCCCCTCTGGCTCCCCCATCTCCTCCAACTTCCCCTCCGGTCATCACCCATACTGGGTCTCAGCAAACACCGAGGGACCTTGTCTGTCCCTTGCTGGAGCTGGCGGGGGTTGAAGGAGTGGTCCACGTTCACATTCCTTTCTCTTTACAAGATCTCTCTCTGATTGGAAAATGGCTGAGCTCTTTTACTGCCAGCCCAGATAACTATACTAAAGAATTTCAGTATTTAGCTCAGGCCCATGACCTCACATGGCACGACCTCCATGTGGTGCAGACCACGACTCTCACTTCTGAAGAGAGAGAGCACATTCAGGCCGCGGTGGGAACATGCCAACCAGGCCCATCTCATGGCCGCCATCATGCCCGTGGGCACCCAGGTGGTCCCGAGGCAGATCCTGGGTGGGATTATCAGGCCGGCCCGGAGGGCCACTCACGCCATGACCGCATGGTGCAATGCCTCCCGGTGGGTACAAGAGCGTCCTCAAACAAGGCGGTCAATTATAACAAACTGTGAGAAATTGTTCAGAACCCCGATGAGAACTGCACCATGTTCTTAAATAGACTTACGTAAGCCTTAACTCAGTATACTCATTTAGACCCAGCTTCCCCACCGGGGATGACTGTGCTGGCGACCCATTTTATTTCCCATTCGGTGCCAGACTTTCGGAAAAAACTTAAAAACGTGGAGGAGGATCCTTAAACTCCCATCCCAGACCTGGTGAAAATGGCCTTTAAAATTTTTAACATCTGGGAGGAGGCTGCCAAACAGAAACTGCAAGCCAGACTCTAGCAGAAAGTCCAATTACAAACCCAAGCCTTGGTTGCTGCCCTGAGGCCAGAAAACTCTGGGGATCAGAAAAAAGAAGGAAATAGTCATGCCCCTCCTGGAATCTGTTTCAAATATGGGACTGAGGGACACTGGGCCCGTCACTGTCCTAATCCAAATGAGCCCACCCGGCCATGCCCTCAATGTTAGATGATGGGCCACTGGAAGTCCGACTGTCCCAGACTCGGGGCATCCTTGGCGCCTCCACATGGAGGAGACCCTGAAACAGTGAGTCTGGCTTTCCAACTCTGGGTATGGAGGACGACTGACGGCGCCCAGACTCAAACACGCCAAGCCCAGGAGTACATTCCAGGTAGCGGGTAAGTCCATATCCTTCTTGCTGGACATGGGGGGCCTATTCTGTCCTGCCCTCCTACTCAGGACCTAGTCAACCCTCCCCAGTGATGGTGATGGGAATTTATGGCACCTCCTCCAGTCCTAGGTGAACCCCGCCCCTTACTTGTAGCTTGGACGGGTTCCCTTTTGCTCAGTCTTTCCTTATCATTCCCTCTTGCCCAGTTCGCCTTCTTGGAAGGGACATTCTCCATAAACTAAAGGCCACTATATGGCTCTCCCCCTCTCCCACCACTCTAGCCACCTAATTCTTCCCCTTCTGGGGTCCGAATCCCCTACACCCCCTTCCCGCCTTCTGTTTGTCGATTCCCAGGTCTGGGATACCTCCAAGCCAGTTGTGGCATCACACCATCAACCTATAAAAAATAAGACTCAAAGACCAATCTATGTATCCAACCCATCCTCAGTTCACCATTTTCCTGACACACTGACAAGGATTCAAGCCCATAATAGACTGCCTCAAACAACAGGGGTTCCTTATACCTATCAGCTCACCCTGTAATACCCCTATCCTCCCCGTAAGGAAGCCCACTGGGGCATATCGCCTTGTTCAGGACCTAAGACTCATCAATGAGGCCGTTATACCCCTTCACCTGGTAGTGCCCAACCCGTATACTCTTCTTTCCAAAGTCCCACCCAACACCACTCATTTTTCCATCCTAGACCTGAAGGACGCCTTCTTCACTGTCCCCTTACACCCCGATTCCTACTTTCTCTTCACCTTTACCTGGGAGGACCCAGACACACACATCTCGGGGCGGCTTATGTGGATGGTCCTCCCTCAGGGTTTTTGAGATAGCCCCCACCTCTTTGGACAGGACCTCGACTTCCCTACCAAAGTGGCCATTATACATTGCCAAGGACATCGGATATCCCAGGACCTTGTTTCTTGAGGGAACAACAAAGCTGACACTGTGGCCAAACAAATGGCTAAAGAAACTTCCCCAGCCCCTCCCTGTTCCTGAATACACCTCACACCCCTTCATATACACATGAGGAACTTAACATCCTCAAACAAATGGGGGGAAACCTGGAGATAAGGGATGGATCTTTCTCCAGGAAAACATTGCCCTCCCAAACAAACTCCTCCATACCCTACTTACTGAAATCCATGTCTTTACACATAGGACCTAAGGCTTTATATCACTCCCTGTCACCCATTTTGTATCATCCTCATTTCTGTAGGGCTATCGAGACTGTCCACCATGCATGTAAAACATGCTACTCTGTTAACTCATAAGGAGGGATCCATCAACTGGGGCCCAACCACCAACTGAGGGGACACCAACTGGGCAAGGACTGGCAACTTGACTTCACTCGTATGCCCCATCATAAAGCCTTCCGATATGTCTTAACTTTAGTGTATACCTTTACAGGTTGGATCAAAGCTTTCCCCACTGCTTGAGAGACTGCTGACGTTGCTGAAATACTTATTGAACACATTATTCCCAGATTTGTTCTCCCTCAAAACTTACAGTCAGATAACGGACCGGCTTTCATATCCAGCATCACCTAGCAGGTCTCTGAAAGTCTCAACATCTGGAAACTGCATGTACCCTACCATCCCCAGTCCTCAGGTAAGGTAGAGAAGGCCAATGGCCTTCTCAAGGAACAGCTTACCAAATTAATCCTTGAGACACGCTTGTCATGGCCTTCCCTCCTCCACCTTGCCCTAACCAGGCTTAGGGCAACCCCAAGGGGACCCTCGGGACTTAGCCCTTTTGAATTACTGTATGGGCGACCCTTTCTACTTACTAATAACCTTCCCTTATCGCCACCCCCCTCCTCTCCTATCTACCTTACCTGACTCTCTTGAGAGCCCCTTCTCCGAGCCCATGTCAATTCTGTCATTCCTGTTCCAGGGGTCCCAACTCCTGACACGTTACAGGATCTGTCCCCCAGAGATAGTGTTTTACTAAAATAATTACACTCTAATACTCTACAACCCAGGTGGACACACCCCCATATAGTAATCCTTACTACTCCAACTGCAGCAAAACTTTTAGGATACCCCTCCTGGGTCCACCTATCTAAACTAAAACAAGCTCCCTCTCAAGATGAGTGGACAGCCCAACCTCTGGGGCCTACTAAGATATGGCTTTCATGCCACCCTCTTCCTCCTGACCCTTTTACCCACTTAACTGGGGCAGCCGATTGTAGCCAATGCATGCATGGCACAGGAAGTAGCCGCTATTTCCAATCCTATACTTTCAGACTCCAGCAATGTTACCAGGGAAAAACTCCGACCGCTTATTGGGGAAGGCCTGACCACAGGTGTTGCCACTGGAGCGGCAGGTCTCAGAACTTCAATAAACTTTTATTACAAGCTTTCCCAGGCATTTAATGATGACATGGAACAGATCGCTGATTCCCTAACTGCCCTGCAGATGCAGATTACCAGCCTTGCAGCCATCGCCCTACAAAACAGATGAGCCTTAGATCTCCTAACAGCAGAAAAAGGGGGGACTTGCCTCTACTTAAATGAAGAATGTTGCTATTATGTTAACCAGTTGGACATAATCACCTCCAAAATTCATGAACTCAGAGACTGGATACAGTTGAGATGCCAGGATTCCCACCTATGGGGTCTATACCCCTGCACTTGGGTAACTTGGCTCCTCCCCCTAGCGGGACCCCTGTGCTTAATCTTGTTACTAATCTCTGTTGCTCCTTGCCTTGTTAGATGCCTACAAGAACGCCTTTGAGAGATGACGCGAGTTTCAGTAAATCTGCTCCTCCTACAGCCCTACTCTCACCTGACCACCTCTGACTACCCACCTACAACTACCCCTATAATGACTACCCCTATAACGATGCCCAACTGTCAGCAGGAAGTAGCCAGAATGGAGTCGACACCCTTCACACCATTATATAGAACAAAAGGTCAGAACGTTGGGCTGGCTGAGAGACAGGGGTACTCAAAATGGCGGACATCTCAAATTGGGTCAAAATGGCTGATCTTCTCACCAAAGCAGCCATGACCACCACATCATCTCCAGTAAATCGAAGCCTAAATGGGAAACCGAAACTTTCCATCCAGGACTTTCCAGCCAGGGACCACTCCCCATCCTCTGTACTATCCCCACCCCCAGCCAATCACCTAAGGACACGGTGTTCTCTTGCCTAATTTGGCAAGGGACCCACCCGGATCCAGACCCAGAACCAATAAGGCTTAAAAAACCCCACACTCCCCAACACTGGCACAGCTTCCCTGACTCAGGCCACCCAGGGGAATTCTATCAAATGTTTAAAGTTGTAGTGACAACTTTCCCATCTTTACTGATTTATTAATTTCTCTAGGCTTGGCATAGGGTCATAAAGGGCATTTGTTTGTGAGCTGTGTGGTGTAATGTGACATAGCAGAAGACTCATCAGGTGTGAACACAGAGCATTCTGTTTGGTAAATGGCACAGGCTCTCCTTTGTGAGGTGGTGAGGTCCTACTCTGAAGGACAACTTTCTCTAGTAGTCTTTTCAGGATTCAGTAAGGAATTTGGTAAGGATTGTTGTGCCCAAGATTGTGAATCTGAGAAACCACCGAGGAGCCAACACCGATGTAAGTACACGAAGGTTTATTAACAAGCTCAAGCTTGGGTTCAAGTATACCTGACACAGCGGAGTAAGGATTTGGATCCTGAGGTAGGTTCCAGCTTAGATTTATAGGCTGGTCTAGGGGACCTCCAGGAGGAGGGAGGAATTTCTCAAGTTCTGTTTACATTCTGATATGGGGCTTTCAAAGGCATTAAGCTCTGTTCTCATTCTGATATGGGACTTTCTGCCATGGGTGGTGAGCTCTGTTCTCATTCTAATATGGGGCTTTCTAGGGCGTTAAGCTGTTTCTTCCTGTAACTAAAGTAAGGTAAACTTCAGCTGTTAATCACAGGGGCCAGAGATGGCTGTACTTATGCTAACGCTGAACTTAAGGTGGAATGGCCTTAATTTTCTTGGCCTCCACATTTCCCCCTCTCAGAGGAACCTAAGAAAGGACGGAATCATGGGTCTAGGTTGCTCTCAGGGTGAGCCAGGGGGAATGATTAAACCAAGATTTGAACCAACCTTGTTGCTGTTCTCATTCCCATTTATGTCCCAGTGAAGAAGCAACATCCTATGTTTAAGGCAGCACATAACCACCCCCCTTTGTTGTAAGAAGACTAAGTCTAATCTCCTTCTATTTTGAAGGACAACCTCAGACTAGGGAGTCTTAGAGGTGGGAAATAAATGAGAACAGTGCTGTCTTAGATTTAGGGGATTGTCCTTGTCTGTTTGGCTTTTCCATTCTGGAACAAAATCCTTGAGAATGGCGTGTGGGTCAGCTGGCCGGACATGGGTGTAGTGGACCCAGGGAGTAATCCCATCGACCTTGATAGTGGTGGGGGTAGTCAGGATCACGATGTAGGGTCCCTTCCAACGAGGTTGAAGTGTCTGGTGTTGGTATCTCTGCACGTATACCCAGTCACCCGGCCGATATCGATGGGGGTCCGGGGGTGGCCCAGTCTCGTAGAGGGTCCTCAGCTTAGGCCACACCTGCTCATGGGTTCGTTGTAACATTTGGAGGGAGAAAAGAAGTTGTTGATCATCAAACCCAGAAAGCACCTCAGGTTTTGAATTGGGGGTAATAGGTGGAGGAAGATCGAACATGATCTCGTAGGGAGTCAGTCCCATCTTGTATGGGGAATTCCTCACCCTATATAGGGTGAAGGAGAAGAGAGTCACCCAGTCCCCGCCAGTCTCCAGGGCTAATTTAGTTAAGGTCTCCTTTAATGTTCTGTTCATCCTCTCTACCTGTCCTGAGCTTTGGGGCCTATATGCACATGTAATTTCCAATCTGCCCCCAAGTACTAGTGCCACTCCCTATGTTACCTTAGAGATAAATCCTGGTCCATTGTCTGATCCAATCTTAACAGGAAAACCATACCTCAGTAAGATGTCTTCCAGCAGTTTCTTGGTTGCGGTCTGTGCTGTTTCATGTTTGGCGGGAAATGCCTCTGTCCATCCTGAAAAAGTATCTACAAACACTAGTAAATACCTGTATCCATATTTTTCAGGTTTTACCTCAGTGAAGTCCACTTCCCAGTAGGCTCCTGGGCGGTCCCCTCGGAGCCGAGTGCCCGGGTTAGATCTATGGGCAGTGGCATTAGTTAACTGGCATGTGTGGCAGCTTGCCACAATCTGCTCCATCTTTGCTCGAGAGTTTTTACTAGTAATCTTTGCATGTCGTATGAGGTCTACCATCTTCCTTATTCCCATTTGAGTACTCCGGTGCATTTTGGATAGGACTCATTGTCCTAGTTCCTTTGGCAGGATGATGCTGGAGTCTGTGGCCCTCCACCAGCCACATAAGCACTGGGTCATAGGCAAGCGTTTGATCCAGTGTAAATCAGCATCAGTATAATTGGGGGTGTCTGGCAGGGTCAGTGCCCCCGGATCGGGGAGCATGGTTGTTAAGACCTGGGTCACCGAAAGGGCCACCTCCTTTGCTTTTGAATTGGCTAGACAGTTTCCCCCAGCTACTGGTGTGCCTATCTTTTGGTGTCCCGGACAATGGATGACAGCTAATGCCTTGGGCAGCCAGAGGGCCCTCAGGAGTTCAAGGATCTCTGTTTTGTTTTTAATAGTCTTTACTTCTGCTGTCAGAAGCCCTCTCTCTCTGTAAAGGGCTCCATGGATGTGAGTGGTGGCTCTTGGGTGCTAAAGGCAGGCTGAAGAAGGCGTCTTTTAAATCTAATACCGTATACCAAGTTTTGTATGGAGACAGGGTGGAGAGGAAGGTGTATGTGTTTGGGACTGTAGGGTGCATGATAGGAGTCCCAGCAGATGAGGAGGCAGGAAAAATAAGTTATTTGATTAAATAATAGCTGAAAAGTTCCCCAATCTCAGGAAGAACACAGACTTCAAAATCCTAGAAGCACAGAGAAGTCCCACTGATCCAATCATAGGGCTGCACCTCCTTACCCAAGTCCTCCCTGAAGTCCCCTCCTCTTCCTCCCATCACATGTGCACTAGGTTCTAATCTGGGGATGGTAGACATCACACACAGTGAGCTGACATCAGCACCCAAAGGACTACTGAGTTATTCCCTTCAGGTGGAAGATCCTCCAATCCAGCTCCTCACCCTGAGGAGCCTCATGGATCCAGTAGAAGCTTCTGATCTCTGTGTGCACACAGTGCACACGTGACCTCCACAATCAGCTGGTGACCTTGGGGGGAGGAAAGCTTCCACCTGAGACTCTGGGTTTCCTTGGTCCATTTCTATAATCACTTTATACTGTGTAAGGCTTCTAAGAAACATTTGTCTCATTTACCCCCCTAAATCATACTTTTTCATACTTAGAACAACCATTTCTCTCTATTGTTCTACCAGTTTTCATACTTGTTTAGTGGAATGATTCCTTATACCATATTTTGAATGTACCTGCTAGATCCTGGACATCCATTCCTCCCTATTCTCCAGCTCCACAAACATGGGTCATCAAACCAAAACCCATAGGTTTCCTTCCTTTGATGCAGAGGGGACACTGACTCCACACAAGCCCCTCCTGGACCAGGACCCCATCCCCACCACTGACCCACAACACACTCCCTGAGTCAGTGTCCTTTCTTGTTCCATCCAAGAATTTATGATTTGCTGCGAGGACTGCCCTGCTCTCAACAGACACGGTAAATGTGATAATGATTTATACTCTCGTGTGTGTGTGTGTGTGTGTGTGTGCATGTGCATGTGTGCATGCGTGTGTGACCTCCATATTCCACATCCTAATAACAACCTTGAGGAGTTACCAATGCTCTTCCATGTTACCACTAATATGAATGCTGGTAGTTGGGTTCATTACAGTGACACTTCCAGAAGTTCTCAGTTTTGCTTTCTACTCCTGATACATCTATAGCTTCCTGTCCATCATTTGGTTTATGCTACTTCTATCAACCTTACACGCTGAGCAGGGGGGTTCTCTAATGAGAAGGTGGAAACTCCTAAAGGAGAAGTTGAGTGCACTGAGATATGTGTCATTAAATAATGAGTAGGGGAAGTAGAGAGAAAGTGTAAGCAAATTTCTTTAGTGAATGTAAAAAATAGTTTATATTAAAACAAATGTCATAAATTACAAAGTTAATAAGAAGACACTTAATCGTGTGTCTAGAGAGACTCCCTAGATAACCTGCTTCATGGAGAGGAAGCTCCAGACCCTGACAGGAAACCTGCCCAGAACCTCCATCTGCATAGGCATTGCTCCTGGCCTTCAAGACAGAAGTGGTGAGGAGTGTGCACCACATGGTGGTCCCGATCCCCTTCTACAGGGAGGTTTGTGTCTGAGCTCACACTGAGGTCCCCTCATGGTGTCACTCGCACAGTAATACACGGCCGTGTCCTCGTCTCTCAGGCTGTTCATCTGAAGATACAGCGTGTTCTTGGCGTTGTCTCTGGAGATGGTGAATCGGCCCTTCACAGCGTCTGCATAGTATGTGCTACTTCCACCACTGTTAATGTATGCGACCCACTGCAGCCCCTTCCCTGGAGCCTGGCGGACCCAGCTCATGTGGTAGCTACTGAAGGTGAATCCAGAGGCCACACAGGAAAGTCTCAGGGACCCCCCAGGCTTCACCAGGTCTCCCCCAGACTCCACCAGCTGCACCTCACCCTGGACACCTGCAGACACAAGACATCCTGGTCACGAACCTGTCCCAAATCCCATTTATCTCACTCACCTCCACTCCCATACTCAAGGTCTCTTGTTTTCCATGAATTACCTTTTAAAATAGTGACAAGGAACACCCAGCTGAGCGCAGACTCCATGGTGCGTTGTCTGTGTTCTGTCCTGATACCAGAATGGCGTCACCTGGGGATCTGGCGCTGGGGCTCCTCTCCTAGTTGCAGGGTCAGTGTTGGGCTGGTTTAATCGGCAGAGAGAAGGCCTTATTTGCATGTCCTCTGAGTATATATTCAGCTCTTGACTAAAATTCTATTCTAAGAAGTTAATAGCAAGGATTGCATTACCCTTGCAGATCTCTTTGTGCAGATGTCACTGTGGAAATAAGTTCTCATCTGTGAGTGATGTTATCTTTTTTTAAAAAAATTTCCTTTTATTGGAGTTCAGTTTGCCAACATATAGCACAACACCCAGTGCTCATCCCATCAAGTGCCCCCCTCAGTGCCTGTTACCCAGTCACCCCCACCCCCTGCCCACCTCCCTTTCCACCACCCCTTGTTCATTTCCTAGAGTTAGGAATCTCTCATGTTCTGTGCGAGCAGTGTTATTTTTTCATTTCTGTTTGCTTTTTAAAAAAACCTTTCATCAATATAGGTCATTTTTAGTCTGGCATTTTATCTCATACTAAAATGTAATCCTAAATATTTATTTTTGATCTCATTAAAGGAATATTTTTGTTAATTTTATATAGATAATTTATTTGTGCGTGGAATCATAGCTGTATTTGTTTATTTTATGTCCTGGATATTCCTTGTAATCCTGAATTAATTCCTAACTTTTGTGGAGTTGTAGACTCCACAACATGACTACATGATTGCCCCTGTAGCAGATCATGTCATTTGGAAACCAAGAATTTTCTTTCTCTCTATTGATTATGATTTTATTGCCTAATTTTCCTGGGTAGGTCTTCAAATCGTTTGGGCAGAAAGATTTCTCTTCTATTCTTTCGGTTTGTTTGTCTTGTTTGATAACTCAATAGGTAATTTACAGATCTAAGGAGAGATGCATTTCATTTTCCAGGTGCATGAGCCATGTAAAATACAACATCCAGACAATGACCACTGCAGGCAGTGCTTCTGTCTGTTAGACAATAGACATTGCATTTTGGATATTTAAGACCAGGATTTGGGTTTGTGTCAGTCAATGAGTGAGGAACTGACAAAGGTTGCTTGTATAACCTTCTGGGCCCTGTGATCTCTACTCTGTTTCTGAGGATGTTTTTCCTCTCTTGATGCAGAGAAGGGGTGGATCCCACCAAAGATTTATTTCCTAACCTCAGCGGGACTCACTTTCAATGAGTGGACTTAACTTCCTGAAACAGCTTCAGTACCAGTGAGTTTACATATAAACTAAGCAATAGGATGGCAGAGCTGAGATATACTGTAAACACCAGGTCATGCCACCAGGATGGTGTAGAAACCCTCTAGATGAATGAATGCATATAAACATATAGATAAAGGGTAAACAATTATTGCAGGTGTTTGAGGGTTTCCAGTAATGAGCTCACCTTTGGAAACCTCCCTCGTCTATGGAGGGAGAGTAACAGACACAGGTGGGTATTAGGTTGGGGACATGGGGGACCAACGTCGTTCTCAGTGGTGAGGCGCACACCCCTCAGCAGTCAGCATAACACAACTCTGGAAGAAGATGGTACCACTCAAATCTCACTGTGTCATCAGAGACACTACTTGTGGACATGCCAGAGCATCATTACTTGGGTTCATGTGTCACTAGGGTCATATCGTACCCTGTTCTGACTGCTGTAACATTGTGCAAGGACTGGATGCATTTAAACAGCAGATACTCGGGACGCCTGTGTGGCTCAGTGCTTGGGCATCTGCCTTTGGCTCAGGTCATCCTGGAGTCCCAGGATCCAGTCCCAGATTGGGCTCCCTGCATGGAGCCTGCTTCTCCTTCTGCCTAGTCTCTGCCTCTGTGTCTGTGTCTCTCATGAGTAAATATATGAAATATCAAAAGAAAAGGGACACCTGAGTGGTTCTGAATAGAATAAATGGCAGAAGGATGAAGACTTCCATCATTTTTCCTGCCCACAGGCTTGATCTGGAACATCCATTTCCTCCTGCCTTGGAGACAGTTACACATGCATGTCCCCTGGTTCTCCAATGAAAGACTAGGGCAGAGTCAAATGAAAATTTCTCTACTGGCTTTTCTGGGTATCGACCTCAGGACTGCACATCATAGACTTCTCAGCCTATTCAGTCACGGGAGTCAATCAGCTATTAGTTATATTCCTCAGGAGAACCCTGAGCAGTTCATGCTATTATCTCTTGTGGGGTAAAGTAATTTCAGAAAGATCTCATCCTACAATGTCCTGAGAAGCAAACTGCTGTGAATGAAGCATCATGTTGTGTGTTTTTGGCAAGAGCTGGGTGAGGATCGTGAGCAGCAATGAGATCCTGGAGAAACCTCATGATACAAGAAGGGGGAGATGCCCGGTGTTTGGACTCACATGGTGGAAGCCAACTTCTGTTCATTCTGGGGTCAATTCCTAGAACTTGCAGATGGGAAAGTGCAAATGGGATCTCAGGGCGATATAATCATGTATGTAATAGGGGCAGATAATGATTTCGACTAAGGAATATTCTAATAAGATGAGTCCATTTGAAGTGAAATTTTAAATATCAATTCATGTAGTTATTGATATAGAGTCAACTGTTGGTAATCACATATTTCTGTATTTTGTCCATCAATAAATTTCATTTTTAGGTATTTTTCATGTAAATATTTTATAAAAAATTTTATTTCACACCCTATAGCACTTCCTGTCCTACCTGCATTTTAGATAGTTCCAGAACAAGGCGACCCCAACTTCTCAGAGGAAATCCTTCCTCAGATCCCTGTGCACCTGCTCCTGGGGCAGAAGCCTTGTGCTGCGTGGTCCTGAGCACCCCTGCAGCCCAGACTCTGACTCTACTTGGAGGACCCTGTCTGGGCTCACAGGGTATTTACTGCAGTGTCTCTACTCAAGTACTACATTATGAATGGGCGCAGAATATGACATCCCAAGTGTGTCCCTGGAATTTATGCTTTTCAAGAAAGAGCCAGTGGAGAGACATACTAACCCTCCTGACTCTGGGGTGAAGACAAGTCTCCCGAAGGAAAGGCGTCCTCCCTATTCCAGGAAGAGACATTTCATTATGACAAGAAATAGGATTTTAGGGCCAAAGAACCTGTACAAACAAAACTTACTTCTTCAGTAACTTAATTCCATAAACCCACATTTCTATGTGTTGTCATGTCTTCTAATCCCAACTTTTTATATAGATATAAGTATTTTCTTCATTGCTCACATCTCTGTGCCTTTATATTTTGCAAGCTGCTATACATACAAAGTTAACATTATTTTTCTCCTGTTTGTCTTATGTCCAAGTATCTATTAACCCATCCTAAGAACCTAAAAGGGAATGAGGGAAATCTTTCTGCCGCTACAGTGTGAGTGTTGTACCATCAGAGAGCTCTTTCAGTGACACCATGTGCTCTGATAACATCTCCTGCAATAGTGATCTGGGTTCCTACCTGTGCAGTCAGCAGGGGGACCCTGAGCAAGGGTTCTCTGAACCCTGATGGAGCCATTTTGCTGGAGCCCCAGATGCACTCACAGTCCACACTCACTGGAATCCAGAAACTCAAAGTTCTCTGGGAAGCCTCTTATCTCCTTTAGATTCCTGAGGTTGAAGTTCACATTTGACTATATCTGCTCGTGCAGACACAGGCAGATTACAGTTCACTGCACCTCCACTGTCCAACAACAGACACACACACACACAGACACACAGACACAGACACACACACACACACACACACTGTAGCTGATATTTGCAGTAAGGATTCCAATGTGCCCTTGTTCCCTGCACCCAACTGATGTGCATTTTCCTACACATGAAAGTTGGGCCCGGGTGTGACTTGTTTCACAATATGGAACTAAAGCAAATATGATTCAGAGATGGGGAAGTGTGTACATGTTGGTTTTGTATGTTCTCTCAGCATCTGTTACCCTACAGGTCAATGGACAGGAGGGTCCAGGTCTGCCCCTCAGATTATTGTTCTCAGGATGACACACTCTGTCATTGTTTCCAGCACTGTGTCCCATACCCATGGGGAAAGTCTCAGGAAACACCAAGTCCCTGGAGGTCCTCTTTCCCAGACAGCACAGCCAGGAACCCAAATCAAGGTCATGGAGGTCACTGGAAAGTGCAGTCTCCCCAGAAGCAAAGATAGCAGTTGTTGCAGTAATAGAGTTCCTGGGCATGTTGGATCAGCATCCCCTACCTGAGTGACAGGGAAGGATCTCTAAACTGGGGGTGACCCTCCTGGAGATCAGTGTCTATCTCACCTATGCAAATGGTCTCTCATATAGGTCATATTTCAAGAACAGAAAAGATTCACACAAATAGCATAGTGGAGGAGATGTATCTGCTTCTGGTTTAGATAAAAATAACTCCTCACTAGAGCTTGATGTTGCGTGTTGATGGTCCTCTTGGGTCTTCTTCAGGGTGAGCAGTGATGCTGGGCACTGGGAGGATTCTGGTCACTGCCCTAGTTTATGGTCATCCAGCTTGTTTCACGGTCATGTTCTATACATCTGTACACATGACACATCAGGCTGCCTACAAGTGTGTGTCCCCTCCAACCTGGGCTGGGTGCTGGGATCATGCCAACCATACAAGAGACCTGGTCAGTGCACAGACTCTGGGCTGTACTCACTGCTTCTGGGTTAGTGTAGACACCACCAGGCATGAACATAGTCCTGGAGCAGAGGAGAGGCAGGAGCTGTCATCCATTGACCATCCCTGGCCTGAAGCTGAGGGTCTGGTGACCCCATGATTGTGGAAGAGGTGACTCTGTAAATTGGAGGAGCAGAACTACCAGCACCATGCCAGCTGACTCAGGAGATGCTCCAGGATACCTGGTGTCGGGGCAGGATAGTCACATCTCCACATCTACCATTATGTGGGAAGGGAACACTGACCCTTCCCTTTCCAACTCAGATTGATGTGTTCTTTCCTAGAACCGTATGTGCCCTGGGTGAGTAAATGACCCTTTGGGTTTGTCCTTAGGTGTTATGATTGTAAGTGTTGGTTTAGTTTCTATTGTACCTGGCTCTCAGGTCATCAAGGATCTCAATCTAAGTAACCACAGGCATATTTGGTGGCCCCAAGCCCTACCCACCTCAGGCATCTCTTTGTATAAATACATGCTTTCAAAAGCTAGGGCCATCATATCAGACTACTCAGTTGGCGGAGCCTGATTTTTCCAACCCAACAATATATGTCATGGGCATATTTCCATGTCCACGGAGGCCATCCTTGCTCATTTTATGTCTGCACAGGGATTTTCTTCCCGTGCAGTTGGCCTAACCAGCCCCTGCGGATGGGTGATTAAGTGTGAGCATCTAGTTTACATTCAGCTGGACTGACTATCTGGGCTGCATTAATTGATGGATGTGGTGGCTTGCTCCCAGGCAGGAGTGAATGAGGAAGGATCTTAGAATCCTATGGGAGAATTCAGGACTTATGGACTCTGCAAATGAGGCCTGAATGACATGTATACACCTGGGCTCAGCAGGCCTTTGCAAATGTGGGTGAGGATCAGATGCCAGCAGAGACCACAGGCTGCTGGAGAGTGCAACCCAAGGACACAGGAGAGGCCATCAAATGCACTTGAGAAGAGATCATGGGGTGTGGAGGCCGCCATTACCTCTGGGTGCTGGGCAGAAGAGGTGGCTGCTGGAGGCTTGTGTGTGTGTGTCAGCCAAAAAGGAAAAATAAGTTTGCTGCAAAGGAAGGGACATGTCCATTTACCAGAGCCTTGTGACAGCTCTACATCTGCCTCAGTTGACAGAAGGTGTTGCTCCTAGACACGTCTTCATGCAATCGTTTTTGCCAGTGTTAATTCAGTCACATATTATCTCTTCCCTTCTTCAAATTCCCTGAATTTGTTTTTTTTTTAATTCCCGGAATTTGAAGGGACACTGAGTGACATGTACCGAGGGGGCAATAAAAATAAATTTTAAAAAAAATTTAAAAAGTGCCCCCTCAGTGCCCATCACCCAGTCACCTGGTTCCCCCACCCACCTCCCCTTCCACTACACCTTGTTAAATTCCCAGATTTAGGTGTCTCTCATAGTCTGTCACCATTTCTGATATTTCCCACTCATTTTCTCTCCTTTCCCCTTTATTCTCTTTCACTATTTTTTATATTCCCCAAATGAATGAGGCCATATAATGTTTGTCCTTCTCTGATTGACTTATTTCACTCAGCATAATACCATCCAGTTCCATCCACTTTGAAGCAAATGGTGGGTATTTGTCATTTCTAATGGCTGAGTAATATTCCATTGTCTGAATAGACCACATCTTCTTTATCCATCCATCTATCGATGGACACTGAGGCTCCTTCTACAGTTTGGCTCTTGTGGACATTGCTGCTAGAAACATCGGGGTGCAGGTGTCCCAGAGTTTCACTGCATCTGTATCTTTGGGATAAATCCCCAGCAGTGCAATTGCTGGATCATAGGGCAGATCTATTTTTAACTCTTTGAGGAACCTCCACACAGTTTTCCAGAGTGGCTGCACCAGTTCACATTCCCACCAACAGTGTAAGAGGGTTCCCTTTTCTCCGCATCCTCTCCAACATTTGTTGTTTCCTGCCTGTTAATTTTCCCCATTCTCACTGGTGTGAGAATATATCATTGTGGTTTTGATTTGTATTTCCCTGATGGCAGGTGATGTGGAGCATTTTCTCATGTGCTTGTTGGCCCAACTCTGACTTCCTCTGTGAGATTTCTGTTAATGTCTTTTGCCCATTTCATGATTGGCTTGTTTGTTTCTTTGCTGTTGAGTTTAATAAGTTCTTTCTAGATCTTGGACACTATCCCTTTATCTGACAGGTCATTTGCAAATATCTTTTCAGATTCTGCGGTTGTCTTTTAGATTTGTTGTCTGTTTCTTTTGCTGTGCAGAAGCTTCTTATCCTGACAAAGTCTCAATAGTTCATTTTTGCTTTTGTTTCTCTTGGCTTCATGGATGTATTTTGCAAGAAGTTGCTGTGGCCAAGTTCAAAAAGGGTGTTGCCTGTGTTCTCCTCTAGGATTTTGATGGAATCTTGTCTCACATTTAGATCTTTCATCCATTTTGAGTTTATCTTTGTGTATGGTGAGAGTGGTCTAGTTTCATTCTTCTGCATGTGGATGTGCAGTTTTCCCAGCACTATTTATTGAAGAGACTTTCTTTCTTCCAATGGATAGTCTTTCCTCCTTTATCGAATATTAGTTGGCCGTAAAGTTCAGGGTCCACTTCTGGGTTCTCTATTCTGTTCCACTGGTCTATGTGTCTGTTTTTGTGCCAGTACCACACTGTCTTGATGACCACAGCTTTGCAGTACAACCTGAAATCTGGCATTGTGATGCCCCCAGATATGGTTTTCTTTTTTAAAATTCCCCTGGCTATTCGGGGTCTTTTCTGATTCCACACAAATCTTATAATAATTTGTTCTAACTATCTGAAGAAAGTTCTTGTTATTTTGATAGGGATTGCATTAAACGTGTCAATTGCCCTGGGTAACATTGACATTTTCACAATATTAATTCTGCCAATCCATGAGCATGGAATATTTTTCCATCTCTTTGTGTCTTCCTCAATTTCTTTCAGAACTGTTCAATAGTTTTTAGGGTATAGATCCTTTACCTCTTTGGTGAGGTTTATTCCTAGGTATCTTATGCTTTTCGGTGCAATTGTAAATGGGTTTGACTCCTTAATTTCTTTGTCTTCAGTCTCATTATTAGTGTATAGAAATGCCACTGATTTCTGGGCATTGATTTTGTATCCTGCCAGGCTACCAAATTGCTGTATGAGTTCTAGCAATCTTGGGGTGGAGGCTTCTGGGTTTTCTATGTAGAGTATCATGTAATCAGTGAAGAGGGAGAGTTTGACTTCTTCTTTGCCAATTTGAATGCCTTTTATGTCTTTTTGTTTTCTTATTGCTGAGGCTAGGACTTTCACTACTATGTTGAATAGCAGTGGTGAGAGTGGACATCCCTGTCTTGTTCCTGATCTTAGGGGAAAGGCTCCCAGTGCTTCCCCATTGAGAATGATATTTGCTGTGGGCTTTTCGTAGATGGCTTTTAAGATGTTGAGTAAGGTTCCCTCTATCCCTACACCCTGAAGAGTTTGGATCAGGAATGGATGCTGTATTTTGTCAAATGCTTTCTCTGTATCTAATGAGAGGATCATATGGTTCTTGGTTTTTCTCTTGCTGATATGATGAATCACATTGATTGTTTTACGAGTGTTGAACCAGCCTTGTGTCCCGGGGATAAATCCTACTTGGTCATGGTGAATAATTTTCTTAATATGCTGTTGGATCTGATTGACTAGTATCTTGTTGAGAATTTTTGCATCCATGTTCATCAGGGATATTGGTCTGTAATTCTCCTTTTTGGTCGGGTCTCTGTCTGGTTTTGGAATTAAGGTGATGCTGGCCTCATAGAACGAATTTGGAAGTACTCCATCTCTTTCTAACTTTCCAAACAGCTTTAGGAGAATAGGTATGGTTTCTTCTTTAAACGTTTGATAGAATTCCCCTGGGAAGCCATCTGGCCCTGGACTTTTGTGTCTTTGAAGGTTTTTGATGACTGCTTCAGTTTCCTCCCTGGTTATTGGCCTGTTCAGGTTTTCTATTTCTTCCTGTTCCAGTTTTGGTAGTTTTAGGCTTTCCAGGAATGCGTCCATTTCTTCTAGATTGCCTAATTTATTGGCATATAGCTGTTCATAATATGTTTTTAAAATCGTTTGTATTTCCTTGGTGTTTGTAGTGATCTCTCCTTTCTCATTCATGATTTTATTAATTTGAGTCTTCTCTCTCTTCTTCTTAATAGGGCTGGCTAATGGTTTATCTATCTTATTAATTCTTTCAAAGAACCAACTCCTGGTTTTGTTGATCTGTTCCAAATTTCTTCTGGTCTCAATTTCATTGAGTTCTGCTCTAATCTAAATTAACTCTTTTCTTCTGCTGGGTGTAGGATCTATCTTCTGTTTTTTCTCTAGCTCCTTTATGTGTAAGGTTAGCTTTTTTATTTGAGTTCTTTCCAGTTTTTGAATGGATTCTTGTATTGTGATGTATTTCCCCCTTAGGACTGCTTTTGGTGCATCCCAAAGATTTTGAACGGTTGTATCTTCATTCTCATTAGTTTCCATGAATCTTTTTAATTATTCCATAATTTTCTGGTTGACCCTTTCATCTTTTAACAGGATGTTCCTTAACCTCCACGAGTTTGAGGTCCTTCCAACTTCTTGTTGTGATTTAGTTCTAATTTCTTTTTTAAAATTTTTTATTTATTTATGATAGTCACACACACACAGAGAGAGAGAGAGAGGCAGAGACATAGGCAGAGGGAGAAGCAGGCTCCATGCACCGGGAGCCTGACGTGGGATTCAATCCCGGGTCTCCAGGATCACGCCCTGGGCCAAAGGCAGGCACCAAACCGCTACACCACCCAGGGATCCCTAGTTCTAATTTCAAGGCATATGAGAATATTCAGGGGAAGATCCCAATCTTTTGGTATCAGTTCAGACCCGATTTTTGATCCAGTATGTGTTCTATTCTGGAGAAAGTTCCATGTGCACTTGAGAAGAATGTGTATTCAGTTGAGTTTGGATGTAAAGTTCTATAGATATCTGTGAAATCCATCTTGTCCAGTTTATCATTTAAAGCTCTCGTTTCTTTGGAGATGTTGTGCTTAGAAGACCTATCGAGGGTAGAAAGAGCTAGATCGAAGTCACCAAGTATATGTGCATTATTATCTAGGTATTTCTTTACTTTGGTTATTAATTGGTTTAAATATTTGGCAGCTCCCACATTCAGGGCATATATTTTCAGGATTGTTAAGTCCTCTTGTTGGATAGATCCTTTAAGTATGAGATAGTGTCCCTCTTCATCTCTCACTACACTCTTCGGGGTAAAATTTAGTTTATCTGATATAAGGATGGCTACCCCTGCTTTATTTGAGGGCCATTTGAATGGTAAATGGTTCTCCAACCTTTTATTTTCAGGTTTTAGGTGTCCTTCTGTCTAAAATGGGTCTCTTGTAGACAGCAAATAGATGGGACCTGTTTTTTTATCCAGTCTGAAACCCTGCGCCTTTTGATGGGGTCATTAAGCCCATTCACGTTCAGAGTTACTATTGAGAGGTATGAGTTTAGTGTCATCATGATATCTATTCAGTCCTTGGTTTTGTGGATTGTTCCACTGAACTTCTTCTTAAAGGGGAATTATAAGAGTCCCCCTTAAATTTCTTGCAGAGATGGTTTGGAGGTCACATATTCTTTCAGTTCCTGCCTGTCTAGGAAGCTCTTTATCTCTCCTTCCATTTTTTTTAAAGATTTTATTTATTTATTCATGAGAGACCCAGAGAGAGAGAGAGAGAGAGAGAGAGAGAGAGAGAGAGAGGCAGAGACACAGGAGGAGGGAGAAGCAGGCTCTATGCCAGGAGCCCGATGTGGGACTCGATCCCGGGACTCCAGGATCATGCCCTGGGGCAAAGGCAGGCGCCAAACCGCCGAGCCAACCAGGGATCCCCCTCTCCTTCCATTTTGAATGAGAGCCTTGCTGGATAAAGTATTCTTGGTTGCATGTTCTTCTCATTTAAGACCCTGAATATATCCTGCCAGCCCTTTCTGGCCTGCCAGATCTCTGTGGAGAGGTCTGCTGTTACCCTAATATTCCTCCCCATAAAAGCCAGGGATTTCTTGTCTCTTGCTGCTTTAAGGATCTTCTCTTTATGTTTGGAATTTGCTAGCTTCACTATCAGATGTCGAGGTGTTGAACGGTTTTTATTGATTTTAGCGGGGGATCTCTCTATTTCCTGGATCTGAATGCCTGTTTCCCTTCCCAGATTAGGAAAGTTTTCAGCTAGGAGTTCTTCAAATACATATTCTGGCCCTCTGTCCCTTTTGGCTCCCTCTGGAACCCCAATTAAATGTAGGTTTTTCTTCCTCAGGCTGTCGTTTATTTCCCTTAATCTAACCTCATGGTCTTTTAATTGTCTGTCTCTTTTTTCCTCAGTTTCCCTCTTTGCCATCAACTTGTCTTCTATGTCACTCACTCATTCTTCCACCTCGTTAACCCTCATCATTTGGACTTCTGGTTTGGATTGCATCTCATTCAATTGATTTTTAATTTCTGCCTGATTGGATCTAAATTTTGCAGTCATGAAGTCTCTTGAGTCCTTTATGCTTTTTTCTAGAGCCACCAGTAGCTGTATGATAGTGCTTCTGAATGGGCTTTCTGACATTGAATAGTAATCCAGATTTTGTAACTGTATGGGAGAGAGGACTTTTTCTGATTCTTTCTTTTGAGGTGAGGTTTTCCTTCTAGTCATTTTGCTCAGTGCAGAGTGGCCAAAAACAAGTTGTATTGGGAAAAGGAGAGAAAGAGAGGAGAGAAAGAAGGAAAGGAAAGAGAAAAAGAAAAAAGAAAAAAGGAAGAAAAAAGAAAAAAAGAGAAGAAAAAGAGAAAGAAAAAGAAAGGAAAAAAAGGGGTGGGGAAAGCAAAAAATGAAGAAGCAAAAAAAAAAAAAACACGGGGGAGTCTTCTGATTCTGTATACTTTAAGTCCCTTGACTTCCCCTGGAACTTGTCCGTCTAGCTAGTCTTCTGATGGAGGGGCCCGTTGTGCTGATTTTCAGGTGTTAGCACTTGGGGGAGCTGCTCAGCCCCTGCCTGGTGCAGGGCTCAGTGGGGGTTGTTTACCCCGTGGGGCCCCAGGAGGAACAACCTCAGTGGCTGCGGCAGCTCTGGAAACCTGGATTCAGCCCCCACAGGAATTCTGAAGCACTCCATCTACGGGGCCTGGAGGCTCCAGGGAGGGGCCGCTGATCTGTTCTGCTTGGGGCAGGAGCGTCCTTGCTGTCCTTGGCCCTCCCGGCCTCTGCCTGTCCCGGAGGGAGGTCGGATCCTGGGCTGTGTCCCGGCGCTCTGGGCTCCCGGGCCTGCGCTGTTGGATTCGGGCTCCTGGCCATGCAGCCGCCTCCGTGGAGCCATTGGCTGAGCCCCTCCCAGCTGCTCCGAGTCCCGCTGTGTGCGCTGCAGCCCTTAGGGAGCTTGGCCCACTCTCCTGTGTGTGTACAGGTGTCTGTTAGTTTCCTAGGGAGCCTGAGGGCACCCCCCTCCTGGGGTCCTGCTCCAACTCCCTGTGAGCCCCTTTTTGCCCGGGAAGGTTGGTGCAGCACCTGCTTCTCTGGGATGGGGCTCTCCTGTCCTGGGGACACTCGCCCCAGCCTTAGCCCGGCTCATTGTGGGGCCCCTCACCCTTGGATGCCTTTTGTTTCTTTATTTCTTTTTTCCCCCTCTTCCTACCTTGATAGAAGTGCGACCTCTTCTCACTGTAGCGTTCCAGCTGGTCTCTCTTTAAATCTCAGGCCGAATTCGTAGATTTTCAGGATGATTTGAAGGTTATCTAGGTAATTTGGTGGGGACAGGTGATTTGGGGACCCTACTCTTCAGCCATCTTGCCCCTCCTCTCCCCTACTTTTCTCTTTTGAAGCAGTTGGGACACTGATTCCACACAAGCCCCTCATAGAGCAGGACCCCTTCCCCACCACTGACCCACAACACACACCCTGAGCCAGTGTTCTTCCCTGTCACAATCCAAGCATTTATGTGATGAGAGGCCTGCCTGGCTCTCATCAGACATGAACGTGAAGGTGATAAAAGATTATACTCTTGTGATTGTGTGCGTGTGTGCGTATGTGTGTGACCTCTGAGTCCGCTTCCCTACCATGTCATGCTGAGAATTTCTCTCACACTGAGGCCGTTATTAACATTTTTGTAGAATGTCTCTATTCTCTTGTGTTGATCGGAGATTCCTCTATACTGTGATGTTGAAGACAAAATGTTAGCTTGGGGACCTGTGATCCACAGTGAGTGCCACTAGGACAATGAAAATGTTCAGATGACTTGAATGGAGTTATTTGTAATTGATTAATATTTTTGGTCTGGAAAAGTTAAGTACAAGTAAGTGTAAGTGCTATAGTTGAGTGCCTAAGTCTCTAAGAAAGAGACTGAATAGTTAAACACATAATCAAGTGTTCAGAGAGACTCCCTGGGGAAACTGCTCCTTGGAGAGGAAGCCCAGGCCCTGACAGGAAACCTGCCCAGAACCTCCATCTGCACCTGCTCCTGGGCCTTCAAGACAGAAGTGGTGAGGAGTGTGCACCCCCTAATGGTCTTAATCCCCTTCTGCAGGGAGGTTTGTGTCTGGGCTCACACTAAAGTTCCCTCATTGTGTCCCTTCCCACAGTAATACACGGCTGTGTCCTCGGCTCTCAGGCTGTTCATCTGAAGATACAGCGTGTTCTTGGCGTTGTCTCTGGAGATGGTGAATCAGCCCTTCACAGCGTCTGCATAGTATGTGCTACTTCCACCACTGTTAAAGTATGTGACCCACTGCAGCCCCTTCCCTGGAGCCTGGCGGACCCAGCTCATTTGGTAGCTACTGAAAGTGAATCCAGAGGCCACACAGGAGAGTCTCAGGGATGCCCCAGGCTTCACCAGGGCTCCCCCAGACTCCACCAGCTGCACCTTACCCTGGACACCTGCAGACACAAGACATCCTGGTCAGGAAATTATCCCACATCCCCTGTTTCTCTCACTCACCTCCACTCATGTACTCAAGGTCTCTGTTCTCCATGAATTACCTTTTAAAATAGTGAGAAGGAAAACCAAGCCAAGCACAGACTCCATGGTGGTTTTTCTGTGTTGTGTTGTGAGCCCTGAATGGTGTCACCTGGGGATCCTGGGACTGGGGCTGCTCTCCCAGCTGCAGGGTCGGGGCTAGGCTGGTTTAATCAGTGGAGGGAGGGCCTTATTTGCATGTCCTTTGACTATATAGTCAGCTCCAGACTTAGAATTCAATTCTTTACAAGTTATATACAAGCATTACTTCCTAAACCTAGATGACTTTCTTTTGGTGGCACAGTGGATTTATGATGTTCTAATTCATCAGCATATTTATCTTTGCCTTTCTGTGCCTTTTAAAAAGTTTTTATTGGGCAGCCCGGGTGGCACAGCGGTTTAGTGCTGCTGGCAGCCCAGGGCGTGATCCTGGAGATCCGGGATCGAGTCCCACGTTGGGCTCTCTGCATGGAGCCTACTTCTTCCTCTGTCTGTGTCTCTGCCTCTCTCTCTCCTGCTCTGTTTCTCTCATGAATAAATAAAATAAAATCTTAAAGAAATACAATAAATGTTTTTTAATATAGGTCACTTTTAAAGAGTATTTTTTTCCTTCATAAAATTTAATCATAAATATTTATTTTTGATACCAGTTTAAAGGGAATTGTTTTGTAAATTTTATACAGAAAATTTTTCTTAGTGTGTAGAAATTAGCTTTTTTGTCTATGTTGATTTTATATCCTGAATTTTCCGTGAGCTCATTAATTACTTGTGTTTTTGCAATGATTTTCCTCTTTGACTGTGTATATGCACACAAATCATTTAACTTCTTGTTGACTGATTTTAATATCTTTTATTATTGCTTAATTTGTATGGTAGTCTTCGGCATGAATGTTTTCCCTCTTTTCTGTCAGATTCTTTGTTCTAATACTTTGTTTGATATATAGCATATCTAGGAGAGCAAATGAATATCGTTTTGCATGCAGAGCTCCCTAATATATGGTGTGATGCAGGATCTCTGGACAGGACAGCAAGTCTGTTCACAACTTCTGCCCAATTCTCATTGTAGATTTGAATTTGAGCCTTTAATCTGATAAGACATTTCCAAATATCTTCCCCCATTCTGTAGGTTGCCTTTTAATTACTTTGAGTGATTCCTTTGCTGTGAAAATGCTCTTTCCTTGATGAAGTCCCCATAGTTCATTTTCCTTTTCTTTCCCTTGCCTCTGGAGACACGTCTGGAAATGGTTGCAGCCGAGGTAGAAAAGGTGCTGCCTGTGTTCCCCTGAGGATTCTGATGGTTTCCTGACTCACATTTAGATCCTTCATCAACTTTGAGTCCATTGTTGTGAATGATGTCAGAAAAGTGTCCCCTTTCATTCTTCTGCATGTGGGCCTCCAGTATTCCCAATGCCATTTGTTGAAGACACTTTATTTTTTTTCCATTGGATATTCTTTCCTTATTTGTCAAGACTTTTTGACCACAGAGTTCAGGGTCCATTTCTAGGCTCTCAAACTTTTCTATTTATCTATATGTCTGTATTTGTGCTGGTACCATACTCTCCTGATTATCACAATGTAGTAATTTATCTTGACAAGCAGAATCAGGATATCTCTAGCTTTGCTTTACTTTTTCAGGATTGCTCTCGCTATTTGAGGTCTTTGTGGGTCCTTAAAAATTTTCAGATTATTTGCTCCCACTCTGTGAAAAATGCTGGTGATATTTTTATACAGATGGCTTTGAGTGTGTAACTGGCTCTTGATAGCACAGATATTTTATCAATACTTATTCTTCTAATCTATAAGAATAAATATTTTCTGTCTACTTGTGTATTCCTTACTGTCTTTCATAAGTTTTCTGGAATGTTTAGACTATACGTCCATCCTTCTTTGGTTAGGATTTTTTTATTACCTGATGATTTCTGGTGCACTTATAAATTGCATCCAGTCCTTGATTTTCTTTTTTCTGTTTCATTTGCACTGTATAGAAAATCCACTGACTTCCTTGTATTGATTTTACATACTCCAATTTTGCTGTATTCTAGTATCAGTTCTAGCAATTTTTTGAAAGGAATTTTTGGGATTTGAACTTTAAGTATCTTGTGTGTGAAGAGTGAACATTTGATTGTTTCTTTGCTGATTTGGATGACTGTTACTTCTCTTTGTTGTCTGATTGTTGAGGCTAGGGCTTCTAGCACGATGGTGAAGAATAGTGGTGAAGGTGGACATCCTTGTCCTGTTCCTGATCTTAGGGGAAAAGCTCTCAACTTTTCCCTGTTTAGGATGACATTCTCCATGTGTCTGTGTAGATGTCTTTTATGATGTTGAGTATGTCCCCCTATCTCTACACAGCAAGAGGTTTTTTTTTTTTTTATCAAGAAAGTATAATCTCTTTTGACAAAGCTTTTTGGGCTTCAGTTGAGAGGATAAAATGGTCCTTATCCATTCTTTTATTATTGACTCAAATCCCATCATTTGATTTGCAGTTGCTGAACCACCCTTACATAAATTTACATAACATAAATTAGTTCCATTTGGTCATGGTGAATTATCCTTTTAATGTACTGTTGGATCCTGTTGGTTAGGATCTTGGTGAGAATTTTGCATCCATATACATCAAGGATATTAATATATAATTCTCCTTTTAAGTTTGATATTTGTCTGCTTTTGAAGTCAAGGTAATGCTGCCCACAGAAAATGAGTTTGGAAGTTTCCTTTAATTTCTATTTTTTGGAATATTTTCAGGATACGTATTAATTCTATTCCAATGCTTGTTACATTCCCATGGGCAGCCATGTGTCTCTGGACTTTTGATTGTTAGAAGACTTTTAAATATGTTTGATTTTCATTTACTGGTTTTGGTTCTGTACAGCTTTTAAATTCATTCCTGTTTCAGATTGGGTTGTTTCTACATTTATAGGAAGACATCAATTTCTTCCAATTGCTGAATTTGTTGGCATATTATTGCTCATAATCCCTCTCTTTAATAATTTATTTTTCAATTATTTATTCAATATTTTATTTAAGTTCAATTTGCCAACATATAGTAACACCAAGTGTTCATCTCATCACATGCCCTCCTTAATGCCCGGCACCTAGGCACCATGTCCCACCACTCACCTCCCCTTCTGCAACCTTTCGTATGAGTCCCAGAGATAGGAGTCTCTCATGGTTTGCCTTCCTCTCCAAATTATCCCCACTCAGTTTTCCTCATTCCCTATGATCCCTTTCACTATTTCTTATATTCCACGTATGAGTGAAACCATGATGATTGTCCTTCCCCGATTGGCTCATTTCACTTGGCATAATACCATTTAGTTCCATACATGTTGGTGGAAATGGTAGCTATTCATCCTTTCTGATGACTGAGAAATATCCCTTTGTATATATAAACCCTTTGTATGTATATCAATTCATCTTTCTTTCTTTTTTTAATAAATTTATTTTTTATTGGTGTTCAATTTGCCAACATACAGAATAATACCCAGTGCTCATCCCATCAAGTGCCCCCCTCAGTGCCCACCCGCCAGTCACCCCCACCCCCTGCCCTCCTCCCCTTCGACCACCCCTAGTTCTTTTCCCAGAGTTAGGAAACTTCCATGTTCCATCTCCCTTTCTGATATTTCCTACCCATTTCTTCTCCCTTCCCCTCTATTCCCTTTCACTATTATTTATATTCTCCAAATGAATGAGAACATATAATGTTTGTCCTTCTCTGATTGACTTATTTCACTCAGCATAATACCCACCAGTTCCATCCATGTTGAAGCAAATGGTGGGTATTTGTCGTTTATTTATTTATTTATTTATTTACTTATTTATTTATATTTTTATTTATTTATATTTTTATTTTTTTGTATTTGTCGTTTCTAATGGCTGAGTAATATTCCATTGTATACATAAACCACATCTTCTTTATCCATTCATCTTTCGATGGACACCAAGTCTCCTTCTACAGTTTGGCTAGTGGATATTGCTGACATAAACATCGGGGGGCAGGTGTCCTGGAGTTTCATTGCATCTGTATCTTTGGGGTAAATCCCGGACGGTGCAATTGCTGGATCATAGGGCAGGTCTATTTTTAACTCTTTTAGGAACCTCCACACAGTTTTCCAGAGTGGCTGCAGCAGTTCACATTCCCACCAACAGTGTAAGAGGGTTCGCTTTTCTCTGCATCCTCTCCATCATTTGTCGTTTCCTGCCTTGTTAATGTTCCCCATTCTCACTGGTTTGAGGTGGTATCTCATTGTGGTTTTGATTTGTATTTCCCTGATGGCAAGTGATGCAGAGCATTTTCTCATGTGCGTGTTGGCCATGTCTATGTCTTCCTCTGTGAGATTTCTCTTCATGTCTTTTGCCCATTTCATGATTGGATTGTTTATCTCTTTGCTGTTGAGTTTAATAAGTCCTTTATAGATCTTGGAAACTAGCTCTTTATCTGATATGCCATTTGCAAATATCTTCTCCCATTCTGTAGGTTGTCTTTTAGTTTTGTTGACTGTACCCTTTGCTGTGCAAAAGCTTCTTATCTTGATGAAGTACCAATAATTCATTTTTGCTTTTGTTTCTTTTGCCTTCGTGGATGTATCTTGCAAAATATTCCATGTTCATGGATTGGCAGAATTAATAGTGTGAAAATGTCAATGTACCCAGGGATATTGACACGTTTATTACAATCCCTATCAAAATACCATGGATTTTCTTCAGAGAGTTTCATGGAATTATTTTAAGATTTGTGTGGAATCAGAAAAGACCCCAAATAGCCAGGGGAGTTTTAAAAAAGAAAACGATAGCTGGGGACATCACAATGCCAGATTTCAGGTTGTGCTACAAAGCTGTGGTCATCAAGACATTGTGGTACTGGCACAAAAACAGACACATAGATCAATGGAACAGAATAGAGAATCCAGAAGTGGACCCTCAACTTTATGGTCAACTAACATTTGATAAAGGAGGAAAGATTTTCCACTGGAAGATAGTCTTTTCTTTCTTCTCCTCACAATGATTTTGATGGAATGTTGTCTGACATTTAGATCTTTTAACCATCTGACTTTATCTTTTTGTCTGGTATAAGACAATGGTCCAGTTTAATTCTTCTGCAGGGGCTGTTCAGTTTTCCCCATGCCAATTATTTTTGAGACTGTTTTATTTTCCCAGGGGATATTCTTTCTTATTCTCGAAGTTTATTGACCATACTTTGAGGGCCCATATCTGGGTTTTCTACTCTGTTATGTTGATCTATATGTCTGTTTTGCACCAGTGCCACACCGTTTTGATGATCATAGTTTTGTAATACAGCTTGACGTCAGGCATTGTGATGCCGCCTGCTTTGATTTTCTTTTGCACCATCCCATTGGTATTTTTTTTTATTGGTGTTCAATTTACTAACATACAGAATACCCAGTGCCCGTCACCCATTCTCTTCCACCCCCCGCCCTCCTCCCCTTCTACCACCCCTAGTTCGTTTCCCAGAGTTAGCAGTCTTTACGTTCTGTCTCCCTTTCTGATATTTATGGTCTTTTCCGCTTCAATTCAAATTTTAGGATTTTTTTTCTACGTCTCTGAAAAATATTGATGGTATTTTTTTTGATGGTATTTTGATAGAGGTTACCTTAACTATGTAGATTTCCTTGGATAGCATAGACATTTAAGAATATATATAATAAATTGATGTTTTATTGGTGTTCAATTTGACAACATATAGAATAACACCCAGTGCTCATCCCATCAAGTACCCCGCTCAGTGCCTGTCAACCAGTCACCCCCACCTCCTGCCCACCTCCCCCTCCACTTTTTCTAATTCTTGAGCATGGAATGTTTTTCATTCCTTTGTGTCTTCCTCAATTTCCAACATAAGTGTTCTAGAATTCTCAGTGTACACATCCTTTACCTCTTTGATTTGATTCACTGTTAATTATTTTTGTTGTGTTGTTGCAATTATAAATGCCATGGAACCCTGGGTTTCTCTTTGTACTCTATCATTGTTAGTGTAAAATGTACCTGACTTCTGGGCATTGAATGTATATCCTGCTACTTTGCTGAATTGCTGACTCAGATATAAAATGTTTTCCTGGAGTCCTTTGTGTTTTCTGTGTGGAGTACCTTGTCATATGTGGAGAGTGAAATTTTGACTTATTTTTTCTAGATTTCCAAACTTTTATTTCTTCTCGTCTGATTGTTGAGGCAAGGACTTCCAGCGCTATATTGAAGAACTTTTTTGAGAGTGGACATTCCTGTCATGTTCCTGACCTTAGTGCATGATATCATCTTTCTCTGCTGTTAAGAGGATCATTTTCAATCCAACACCTCTAGATTGAAATTGAGTTAGTGGATAACCTTTTTTCTTGCTAGGGGACATCCAAGAAAACTGCAGTAGCAAATTCTCATATCAGAAAACTGGTTTCAATCTGAACACCTAAATAAGAGATGAGAAAAGACACGACATCCTTATAAATGTGTATATCCAATACAAAGATCACTGACATGACATTGATCATGGTCCAAGATACTGACCACACCAGAGGCCTTTCCTCTGTTTCTTGGATTGTTAATGCCTATGTAGCCTCGTGTCCTGCATGCACTTTTTGCTCCTTGTAGCATGCTTGCTGGTTGATCTGGGTGATCCTGTGATGCACACCAAGTGAGTTTGTCTCCTGTGAAGCATAAGTTGATGAGCATCAGGATATTGATAACGTTTTTGTATTTAGGGACAGGAATCAGCAATGCATGTGAATGTTTCATATGTGTAGTTTAGTGTATTTCTCTTCCCATGACAAGTATATTTGTAGGTAAACACTGAATAGGTCAACATAGAATCCTGTGTCCCTGGGTTAAATTTTTTTTTTATAGGTTTTTTTTTTAATTTTTATTTATTTATGATAGTCACAGAGAGAGAGAGAGGCAGATTCACAGGCAGAGGGAGAAGCAGGCTCCATGCACCGGGAGCCCGATGTGGGATTCGATCCCGGGTCTCCAGGATCGCGCCCTGGGCCAAAGGCAGGCGCTAAACCGCTGCGCCACCCAGGGATCCCCCTGGGTTAAATATTTGATGGAAAGGAAGCCCCAGACCCTGGCACAAAAGTGACAAACAAAGGATCACGAGGTTCAGCCTGAATATGTAATAGGTATCTTGACATCTCATATGCTGACGGTATTATAGTGTGAAGTTGTCCAAGATGACATCATTAAACCGATCCCATGCTCATGCATCCCTCCCCTGTAGGATGGGAACCTATCACATAAAGCCCCCACCAGTGCTCTTGCTGGACGAGAGCAAGAAGACACTGAGCAGAAATTACTTGAGACCCACATCTCCTGTGCCCAGCCCAGAAACAGAACTTGGCTGCTAAGGAACGCCTTCCAATCCAGCATCCTGTAGTCACAGGAGGGACCCCGTAGGATCTGAAAGAGGAATAGTGTTAACACCAAAATTGTCTGGGGTACATGGAGTTGGTGGTCTATTTCTGGATTCTCTCTTCTTATCCTTTGATCCATGAGTCTGTTTCTGTGCCAGTACCACACTGTCTTGAAGATCACAGTTTTGTAATACAGCTTGATGTCAGGCATTGTGATGTCTCCTGATTGTTTTTCTTCTCAACATCCCTTTGCCTATCCAGGGTCTTTGCTGGTTTCATACATTACACGATTGTTTATTCCAGTTCTGAGAAAAATGGAGGTAGTACTTTGACAGGGTTTGCATTGACTGTGTAGATTTCTTTGGGTAGCACAGATATTTTGTCAATATTTGTTCTTCTAATCCATGATGATAGAATATTTTTCCATCTCTTTATGTTTTCTTCAATTTCTTTCTCAGTTTTCAGATTACACATACTTTTTCTCCCTGGTTAGATTTATTCCTTCTTGCCTGGTGCTTTTTGGTGAAATTATAAGTGGGATTCATTCCTTGATTTCTCTTTCTTCTTTTTCATTTTTAGTGAATAGGAATGCCACTGACTTCCATGTATTGATTTTATATGCTTTGACTTACTGAATTCCTGTGTTCTAGCAGGTTTTTGTTGGAATCTTTTGGGGTTTCTACATAAAGTATCATGTCATCTGTGAAGCGTGGAATTTTGCCTTTTTCTTTGCTGATTTGGATACAGTTTACTTCTTTTCGTTGTCCGATTGCTGAGACGAAGACTTCTAGTACTATATTGAAGAGTGATGAGTGAACATCTCTGTCGTGTTCCCGACCTCACGGAAAATGCTCTCAATTTTTCCCTGTTGAGGATGATATTGACTCTGGGCTTTTTGAAGTTGCTTTCGTGATGTTGAGTAGGTTCCCTCTATCTTAACACAGAAGAAGCTGTTCATTAAAAAAGAATGATCTCTTTTGTCAAATACTATTTTTGCATCAGTTGAGGAGATCAAATAATTATTTTCTTTTCTTTCATTACTGTGGCTTGCCATGTTGATTGATTTATAGGCGTTGAACTACCCTTGCAGGTCAAGAAGAAATCTCATTTGGTCATAGTGAATAATCCTTTCAGTATACAATTGGATTATATTGGCTAGAAAGTTGGTGAGAATTTCTGCATCCACACTGGTCAGGGATATTGTGTAATTCTCCTTGTTGGTGCGGTAATTGTTTGGTTTGGGGGGTCAAGGTAATGCTGATATCGAGAATGGGCTTGGAAGTTTTACTTCCATTCCTATTTTGGGAACATTTTCAAAGGACTAGGTATTAATTTTTCTTTAAATGTTTATTGAATTCCCCACCAGGCGCCTGGACTCTAGTTTGTTGAGATACCTTTAATTATGATTGTTTTGATTTGCCTGGTTATAGCTCCTTGTAGCTTTTCCTTTCCTTCCTGTTTCAGTTTTGGTGGTTTTTATGTTTCTAGGAATGCAACTATTCCTTCTAGATTGCCTAATGCGTTGGCATATAATTGCTCAGAATATTCTCTTATACTTGTTTGTATTTATTGTCTGTTGGTTGTGATCTCTCCTTATTCATTAATGATTTTATTAATTTGGGTCCCTTTTCTTGTTTTTTTGACAAGTCTGCCTGTAGTTTTACAATCTTAAGAATTCTTTCAAAGAATCAGCCCCGAGCTGAGTTGATATACTGTCTTTTTTTTACTTCTATATCCTTGATTTCTGCTCCAATCTTGATTATTTCTCTTTCCCACTAGATTTATGCTTTCTTTGCTGTTCTTTCTCCAAGTTTAACTTGTGTATATGAGACTCTCTTGTTTCTTAAGAAGGCCTGTATTGTTCTATGCTTCTCTCTGAGGGCCCCTTTTTGCTATGTCCAAAGTTTTGATAATGTCATGCTTTCATTTTGATTGCTTCCATGTGTGTTTTAATTCCTTAACTTCCTGATCAACCCATTATTTCTTCAGTAGGACATTTTTTACCCCCATGTATTTATGTACCTTCTATAGTTTTTACTGTGGTTCACTTCTAGTTTGATCGCATTATGGTCTGAAAATATCAATGGAATGAATTCAGTTTTTCTGTACCACTTTAGACTGGATGTGTGACTACCTATGTGATCAAATCTGAAGAATTTTAAGAATTTTCCATGTGCCCTGGAGAAAAATGTGTATTCTCCTATTTTACGAGGAAATACTGTGTATGTATCTTTGAAGTCCATTTGGTCCAGTGTGTTGTTCTAAGCCCTTGTTTCCTTGTTGAGATTATGCTTGGATTCTGCTTCCCTGATGCCCATGGGAGGTCAGTTCCCACTATTATTGTGTTATTATCAATCTGTGTCTTTAATTTTATTGTTACATGGATTATATCCTGGCCGACATCACCTTTAGGCACACACATATATAGAATAGTTATATCTACTTTGGATTGAACATTTAGTGATATAGTATGCTTCTTCATCTTTTATTTTTTCTCTCTCTTTGTTTCTTTTTTTTCACTTCAACTTTTATTACAGTTTGGTTCATAGTCTAGTTCTTTTGATATAAGTGTTGCTACTCAAAGTTTTTTTGATGCCCTTTGACATAATAAGTGGTTCTTTACACCCTCAATTACATTTGGATCTTTCTTTGTGTCTAAAATGATTTTCTTCTTTTTTAAAAAAGATTTTATTTATTTATTCATGAGAGACACAGATAGAGAGAGAGAGGCAGAGACACAGGCAGAGGTAGAAGCAGGCTCCATGCAGGGAGCCCGATGTGGGACTTGATCCTGTGACTTCAGGATCATGCCCTGGGCCAAAGGCAAGCGCTAAACCGCTGAGCCACCCAGGGATCCCGAAATTGATTTTCTTCTATATTTGTGCAAATATACCTTCTTTCTCCCTCTCTCTTTGTTCTCCCTCAGGAACCCCAATCATTCTAATTTTGATTCATTTTATGGCTTCACTGATTTTTAAAATTCTCCTCACATGGTCCATTTACTCTCTTTTGTTCCTTTTCATCATCACCTTGTCTTCTATGTCCCTAACTCTCTTCTGTTATATTTACCCTTGTTGTTAGAGCTTCCAATTCAGCCTGCATCTAACTTAGAGCATTTTAAATTTCGGCCTGATTGTTTTTGCATTTCTACCCTAAGGAGTGCCTAGAATTTTGTATGCTTTTTTCAAACCCTGCTAGAAAACATAAATCTTGTCCTGAATTCCAGTTCTGATATCTTATTATATAAATATTGATGAGATATGTTGCAGGGTGTATTATGTCTGGTTCCTTTTTTGGTTGTGAACACCCTGTGACCCATAAATTGCATGATTGTGTATATATATAGTGATATATATATATATATATATATATATATATATATATATTTCTCCAAAGGGGCAACTGCACCCCCATGTTTATATTAGCAATGTTCCAAAGGTCAAACTGTGGAAAAAGCCAGAACATTTATGGAGAGAAGAGTGGATAAAGAAGATAAATAAATACATACAAGGCAACAAACATATATACATCAAGGTCCAACAAACTAATCATCCTATGAATCCAACCCCAAACCACTGAGGTATCTTCTCACAGTTGTTTTCCTGGTGATGAAAGAACCACAGGAAAGAAAATGAGAAGGACCATGTGCTGGTGAGGATGTGGAGAATAGGCTATGGGAAACTCTGGATGGAAGGAACCACGTGGTGTAGCTACTATGACAACCATCACAGTGCACACCACACACTACACAGAGCTCCACATCTGTTCCCGGACACATTCCCTCATTTCCAGCTGAGTGTGAGGAAGGTCTAGACCTCAGTTTGTGGGAAGAAGCAGTAGCAGGAAACAGCTGGAATCGGTGGAGGTGTCCTAACGTAGTCCTGCTCACCTGCAGGAGAGAGCCAGAGCCAGAGATGCTGGAGGGGACAGCTGCTGTCAGAACACATATCACACTCTGGTCTCAAACACCCCCATTAGAGGACTCGAGCTGGTTTGCATCAGTCTGTGAAGCCTCCATATGTGAGGACCTTGTGCACTGGAGGGAAGCATGCACCCTGATGCAGAGGAGCTCATCATCTGGGTTTGAGGAAGAGAGAGGGAAAGAAAGCCCAACCATACCACTGTGACCCTGGCTTGGCTGTACGAATGCCCCATGCTGCACAGCCTGTCCTTTCTGAGACTGCTGACATTCACAGAACATCATGTCCTTGAGATTGCCCTGGGATGGCGTGTGCATCAATAATGTGACTTCTTATTGCAGAATGCTGTCCCATTGATGGATGTTTTCTTACTGGGATTATTCTTCACGCAGGCTGTTGGGTTTTTCTAGGCTTCTAACAGAAATGAAGACACAAAAAGTCCTCACATGCCATTTTTACATGAACATGGGGTTTCATTATTCTAGAGCAATCACTGAGGAGTGGGATTTCCAGGTCTCGTGGTAGGTCATCCATCTATAATTTCATGAGGAACAGAAAAATGATTTTCCAGGGCTTCTGTTTCATTTTTCCTTCCTACTTACAGGGTTGAGGTCCTGGTGTCCTGTATGCTTCCCAGGATGTCTGGTAAGTGCTTCATTCATACATGAGCCCCCGTGATGAGTATATAGGGCATCTCATTGTGATTGATATGAATTTCCCTGACAGATCCTGGTGGAAAGTGTCCTCTCCTGTGCTTACTTCATGTGTCTGTACCCTCCTGTATAACATGTCCACAGAAGGCTCTACCTGTTGTATAGATGGATGTCATTGTTTTTCTTTTCTATTGAGTTTGAGGGTTCTTATGATATTCAGGTGAAAGTACTTTGTTGGTTATGAAATTTGTGCAAGTTTTTCCTTGGTCCATATTTTGTATTTCATTACCTTGATAAATACTTGGGTAGAAAAATGTAGTTGATTTTCACAAAGTGTATTCTTAATATTTGGTGTTATGTATATTAAAATTTTAACATTCCAAAGTCATGATTAATGATTGCCTATGAATCGTTTATCCATTGACAATATATGTAAAAGTCTTGTTTTTTTTCCTGATCTCCTCAGTGTTGACCTGTTCCCTAATTGGTCTCTAGTAACTCAGTATTTTTATGTTATATGAATATAGACTCTTGCAATTGATTTTCATGGTGTTGTTTTCATAAACTGTAGCAATTCTGTTCTCATGCTCAAACGTGAACTTGTGATTTCATAACAGATGCTCTGCTGTACCTCATCAGGCTGGTTGTTCATCAGGTTGAATAGATGTGCTTCTGCTGTGAAACATAATCCTTTATCTTTCCAAGTGTTGGACTTTCTATACATCTTGCTGCTGTTCAGAGACAGGCTGTGGTACTTAGCGTTCTCCCACCAGATGTGGCATTGACTCCAGTGCCTTCCCCTGGTGGGTAAAGGACCCATGTGACACCCATACTGACATGCTCAATAAGAACCCAGAGAAGGAGCAGGTGAGTGTAAGGGTTTGCCTGGGTTTCCCCAGCCCAGAAACAGACTCCTGCAGGGGTGCCAGGGACATATCTCCTGTGGAGAGGGACACCACAGGATGAGGACAGGACCTGCCTTCCCTGAGAAATCCTACAACATGAGCACTCAGAGGAAATGGTAGTCAGCAACAGGGGTGAGGAACACAGGATGCCCAGGCGGGGATGCAAGAGTCACTGCCCTAAACCCAGTGCATGGATTTTCAATCAAGGGGAGATTTTGGGGACATTTCCATTCTCATAAATGTCCTGACTCACGTGTGGGTCGGACACAGGGCCCTGCCATGTGGAGACTGAGTCTGTAGGGGAGGAACCATGAGCACTTAGATCTGTGACCTCATGTCCTAGGTCCCAAAGGGACACTCCATTCTTCGGGACTGGAGCCACCAGGACACAAAATCCTCTCCTCAACTTGATCCAGGAACCCTCACCCTGGGGCTTCTCTACTAGAGGATTTGGTATAGAGGTATAGACTGGGGGCATTCCTCCTGCCTGCAGAGGTGGTGGTGTCAGCCTGCAGAGATTAGGAATGTATCCTCAGGACCTTGTGCTAGCGTCACTGTGATTATGAGAGAGAAGGATGACATTGTTCAATAAGACGGGGTCAATGGACAAATCATTTTCATAGACTGTGGAAGCAAGGACATGCTCTTGAGATAAGTGCACAGTGTGTAATTTCTCTTAGTGATAGTCCATGAATATCTTGATGTGCACAGTTGGGCTTGAGACACAGGATACCACACTTGATGCCCTTCCCTCTCCATGAGCCCAAAACTGCATAGGGATGCTGGGCATCTGGTGTGGGGTGAACCATGTGAAGCACTGGCTGGCAGCATGATCACCCCTATCATCAACTCCCCCTGAACTGGATATGGTCCCATTTCATGTCAGGTTCTGGATAATTCCTCCATGGAGATCGTCCTCAACACTATGTAAAAATAGTTGCAAATAATTGATGTTTTGAGATCAGTACCATTATAGACACTGCATGGTGGCCAAACTGAGCACCAGGACTTCTGAAAATTGGGGATTATATCATCAATAAAATATTGTTATTTCCAGTGTTGTAGTGTGGCTTTCAGTTGATTTTATTCATATGCAATGAATCCCTGCTCATGCAGCAGAGCCCTGAAAAGTGTTTAAGAAGTTGTAGAGGTAGGATCACACCCAGGTGGGGCTGACAGGAAGAGAGAGAGGATAACTTGTAAGATGGCCATGGGTCTCCCTTAATTTTCATACCAGAGAGCATGCTGGTAAACACACATGTCCTCACACTGACACAGATCCTGAAAGGGATAGAGGTCCCCAAGGGAAGAGCGACAGACCCAGTGTAGATTCCAGAACTAGAGAGAATCCCAGGCCTCAGAACCTAATGGTTTCCAAGTGGTTCTTAGAAATGTATGTCCAACTCCTATATCCTCTCCATGTGATCCCTGCACTGGGAGGGTCTACAGCTGGTGCTCCTTGTGAGGTCCACCAGGTATTTTGGAATTAGAATTATTTTTAGAATCATGCATCCTCAGGTTTAGAGGAGACATTCCCAGGGTGATCATACACCGAGTCCTGCCCACATGTGTTTGAGATGATGAGATGTGGGAATTTGGGTGGAGGATATTTAGACAGATTTGGACTGGAGATTTTGCATTTCTAGGCTGAAGGTTCGAGGGCTGTAGGGATGTGATAAATGTATTAGCACATGGGCTGGATGTTGAGCTTGGATTCCCAGGGTGGACTGTGGTGTCCTGATCATGGATGGAAACTGTGAATGTTCTATTACATGTTAAAAGGGACATTTCTGAGTCTCCTTAATTTTTTTAATATTTATTTATTTATGATAGTCACACACACACACAGAGAGAGAGAGAGAGAGACGCAGAGACATAGGCAGAGGGAGAAGCAGGCTCCATGCACCGGGAGCCCGACGTGGGATTCAATCCCGGGTCTCCAGGATCGCGCCCTGGGCCAAAGACAGGAGCCAAACCGCTGCGCCGCCCAGGGATCCCTGAGTCTCATTAATTTAGACATCCTAAGATTAATATAATTTCCTGATGGTGGAGCCCCTGGGCAAGAGCATAGCCCACCATATATTCCGTCCTGTCACTGTGATGTACTCCTGAAACATGTAACAGTGTGTGTGAAGTGCACATAAGTGACAGAAAATAAAATAATACTCTTTATGGAGCATCTTGGTGGCTCCTCAAGTAATGCCAATGCTCTTATGGGAGGTAATAGAGGGAGGTGAGCTCCCAAAAAGGAAGTAATGTGACTATTGGTTCTCAATGATCTTTCCTCTGTGAAGGTGGAAGAAGAATCATAACATGAAAATACAAGTACGGCTACTCTGGAAACACGGAGGAAGGGTCTGAACAGCCAGGAATCTGCAAGGGTGTTGCCCTGCAAGCATGAACTCTAGTTGATGGAGCTGACTTCAGGTAGACATCCAGATGGTAGGGGAATAAAAGTCTGTAGACACGAGCCCTTTGTGTGGTACCTGGACAGTGTGGTCATGGAAAGAATATAGGTTGGGTATTCAGTGTCACATTCCAGGTCACACAATAATGCCCAGGTTTGTGGTGACCACCATCACTGTCCCAGGGGCAGGACCACACACTGGCTGGGTGGTGTGAAAAGGAACCTCTGCAGGAACACAGCACTGAAGGGGGGCAGCAAAAATGATGTGGTGACCTAGACTGATCCAGAACCTGGCACACCTGTCAGCCCAGGACTTGTGACCATGAATTCATGAGTATCTTATGAGAAAGGGATGGTTGTGGTGCTCACATGGAGACCGGGACAGATAAATTTATCCATGGATCTCACATCCTTTCTTTCCCCCAAGAACTTTGTCACATTTCAAAAAAAAAAAAAAAAAAAGCGGCCGGGGGCGGGGGGGAGGAGATATCCCATGCTTGATAAAGACAGATCTATAGTCCCAGACTCTGCAGCCTGACACTTCCCACGTCTTCTCAGATGATGCCTCAAGGAGCATTCTCTCCTTCTAACCATATAGAGATTGCAAATATCCCCCACCACAAAAAGTAATAAATGTTTTTTTCTTGATGCAAAGTAAACCTTTACCATTCCTTCCGTGTAGCTGTTGCTTCAAACCATCATAGAGAGAATGATGTGCACATGACAGCATTATCTCTGTCCTAAACCCCTGACACATTGGTGTGATGAGGTCAGGAGAATCCTTGTCCCTGTCATCTCCTCAGCCCTCCACCACAGTTCTCCTCTCAATAAGATTTCTGACACTCCCAGGCTGTGGGTTGTCACAATGTGTCCTGCACAATAATACACTCCTTAATACCCATCTGACAGGTCAACCATACCCCAATTATCTCCCATGTTGTAACCATCAACTTGTAATCTGTAATGAAGGAGCTATTACTTGGTGTATGTATCAATGTTTTTTTTTTCTCCTTTGCTCATTTTTTCTTTCTTTTTTTTAATTTTTATTTATTTATGATAGTCACACACAGAGAGAGAGAGAGGCAGAGACATAGGCAGAGGGAGAAGCAGGCTCCATGCACCGGGAGCCCGACATGGGATTCGATCCCGGGTCTCCAGGATCGCGCCCTGGGCCAAAGGCAGGCACCAAACCGCTGCGCCACCCAGGGATCCCATTTTTTTCTTTCTTAAATTCAACATATGACTGAAATCCTACAGTGTTTTTCTTACTCTGACTTACTTCACTTAACATTATACTTGCTATCTCAATCCCCGTAGTTGCAAATGGATTAGATTTCATTCATGTATGGATTGTTTCCATAGTTTGGCTAATGTACATAATGCTGCTGTAACATAAATGCACATCCCTCTGAATTAGTACTTTTTTTGTATATTCTTTTATTGGAGTTCAATTTGCCAACATATAACATAACACCCAGTGCTCATCCCATCAAGTATCCACCTCAGTGCTTTTATATTCATTTTTATAATAGTGAGTATGTCAATAGTCCTGTTTTCCTTTGAATATTCTTTCATTTTTACAAAAGATTTTATTTATTTATTCATGAGAGACACACACAAACAGAGAGAGTCAGAGACCTATGCAGAGGGAGAAGCAGGTTAAATGCAGGAAGCCTGATGTGAGACTCGATCCCTGGATTCTGCGATTATGCCCTGAGCCAAAGGCAGACGCTCAACCACTAAGCCACCCAGATGTCTCAGGATTATTTTATTTTCACTGATTTTATTTATTTATTCAGGGGAGTTGCAAAGAGACAGTGACATAGTGGGAGAAGCACGCTCCTCCCAGGAGCCCAATATGAGACTCAATCCCCAGATTGGGAACATGGCCTGAGCTGAAGGCATGCGCTCAACAGCTGAGACACCTGGGCAGCCCAGTACTTTTGTATTCTTAGAGTAAATGCCCAGTAATGCAGTTGCTGGATCATAGGGTAGGTATACTATTACATATTTGATGTTGCACCATATGGTTTCCCAGACCAGCTGCACTCTTGCCCACCCACATCTCCTGACCAGAGAATTCTGCAGGGCCTCAGTTCTAGCGGAGGTGATATCAGGGCTTATTTAACAAGCAGAGCAGAACACATCCAGGTAAAACACACCACATGCTGGCCAGGGACCACACACTGCCCACTGCAGGCAAAGAGGGCCTGTGTAGATGCCTGGCCTGAAAGAAATAGCAGCCAAAACAGGACAACACAGTGCATGCAGCACACACCACAGACACTCTCTGATGACCCAGAACCAGCATCATATGTGACGTCTTCGTCATAAAGCTGTTATTCTGGAGCAGAAGCTAGACCTAGCTTTTGTACACACAGAGGAAGATAGAGACTTAGAGAATATACCAAGGTTAAGGAATTCAATTCCAGTTTGCTGCTCTGATCCACCTCAAATTTGAGTTTCTTGGGTCAGTCCCCTTCACCCTGCAAAATGAGACAGGACTTCTGCTCTGCCTACAGATCCAGCAACTTCTGTTCCTGAAAGGATCCTGTGCATCCGGGGGACTGCCAGCTGCCCACACCATCCAAAGTGCATCTACCTCAATGGCATGAAGACATAGAGTTGTGATAACAATATTACCACATTCTTGTCCTTGCGAAGGATGCCCGACCTCCTGCCCAAAGCCTGTGTCACATGTTGAGGGGTGCTTTCCTCTCTATGTCACTCATTAGCGAGATTATGTGCATGGACCACATATGTCACCATTACTTACTGCAAAATAATACAATTATTGTACAACATACACTCAAACACAAAATGAATCCACAGGACTGAGATAAGAGTTGGGAGGGAAATAGACCTGGCGATTTTGACATAAAATTCCAGAATCCCCATTTTATCTACAGCATATAAATCAGAAGGAATTCCCCACACGGTCTTTGCTATAACAGCATTGGGAGGGAGGAGTTAAGATGCTGGATCAGGGTCCCTGAGCTAGTCTCGTTCCTGGAACATGATAAGCAGTTGTCGAATCATTCTGATCACCCATGAAATCAGAGTTCTGAGAGAACAAAAACTGCAAGTCCACAGGTGGAAAATCAACCTCCTTTTGAATGTAGGAGGTGTGGATGTTGTCATGGGGAGATATAGCTGTGGTGATGAAAGCAGGGAGGGAGGCTGATCCAGAATATTCTGTATAGTATTATGAGCAGCAGACAGGAAAATCTGACCTTTTAGATGTCTGCTTCCATGGGGATGTGCCTGGGTTAAAGCTCCTTAGGTGGTACAGAGGCAGGAATCTCAGGATACTAATGTGTCTAAAGAACCCAAGGATTGTAAGTGGAATGTGTGGCACCAACATGATGCAGAGCTACTAAGCACAGGAGCATGGAAGGCGGCTGAGGACAGTGAGTCTGGATGTGGGTTTCCTGCTATTTTGTCATAACCTCACTGTTTCACTGGGACCAGGTTGTAAAGGACAAAAAAGAGATGCGACACTGTTTTAATGTGTCTGGGTGGTGTCATTACACTCCCAGACTGTGTGGATTAAACTACAGACACTCATTATCACAGTTCTGGAGTCTGGGAAGTCTAAGGTCCAGATGCAGGCATATGTGGTGCCTGGAAGCACCCACGTCCTAGCCTGTCCTTTCCTGTCATCTCGCATGGGGCCTGGGTCAGGGAGATTTCCCAGTTCTGATGTATAAGGAACCTGATCACATCAAGGGCTACACCTCCTGAACTAAGTGCTCCTCTAAGGCTACACCTCCTCCTCCCATCACAAGAGCGTTAGGTTCCAACATGGGGATGGCAGAGGTCACATACAGTGAGCTGATATCCGCACCTGAAGATTCCATGAGTTATTCCTTGCAGGTGGAAGGTCTTCCTCCACTCTTGTTCTCTCCAGTTTTCATAATAGTTTAGTTGAATTTGTCATCACACAATATCTTTGAGTGGTACCTGTTAACTTCTGTGATCACCAGTCCTCCCTCTTCTCCTCCTGCCCTCATGAGAAATCCCGCAGGAATCATTGAATTTCCTCCTGTGATGCAGGTGGGACACTGACTCCACACAAGCCCCTCCTGGAGCAGGACCTCGTCCCCACCACTGACCCAAAACACACACCCTGAGCCAGTGTCCTTCCCAAATCCAAGCACTTATGACTTGCTGAGAGGCCTGACCTGCTCTCAGCAGACCTGATGATGAGGGTGATAAAGGTTTGTACTCTCCTGTCTGTGTCTGTGTGTGTGGGGGGGCCCTTCACTACACATCCTAACAACTCACTTCTTGGGGTCTCTTGTTTTCCCAGGTTGAAGCTAATATTGTTTTTGTCAGTGTGATTCAAGACTGAGGTCACAACTGCAGTCCGTCTTCTCTCCTTTGGATTTTTGACCCCCTTGTAGTGTCATGACCAGCATGTAGTTTATGCGGTTTCTAAAAACCTTGCACACTGAGCTGAGTGGTTACTTCATGTACCATGTATGCAGCTTAGATTCTTAAAAAGGAGAAGTTGTAGTACATGGAGAAATGGGTAATAAACTGATATTTAGGGAAAGTTTAAGCAAATATGTCCTTGTGCATATAAGAAGAGTTGTTGACTAAATCCAACAAAGTTTCCAAATCAGAAACTGCCATTTGTGGACATTACTATATTTCTCTTTCTATGACAAGAAAGATTGTAAGTTAGAGACTGAATAGGTAAAAATATCCTGTACCTAGAGAGGCTCTCTCAGGGAAACTACACCTTGGAGAGGAAGCCCAGGCCCTGACAGTAAACCTGCCCAGAACCTCCATCTGCACCTACTCCTAGGCCTTCAAGACAGAAGTGGTGAGGAGTGTGCACCCCCTGGTGGTCCCGATCCCCTTCTACAGGGAGGTTTGTGTCTGGGCTCACACAGAGGTCACCTCACTGTGTCTGCACAGTAATACACGGCCGTGTCCTCGGCTCTGAGGCTGCTCATCTGCAGATACAGCGTGTTCTTGGCGTTGTCTCTGGAGATGGTGAATCGGCCCTTCACAGCGTCTGCATAGCTTGTGCTACTTCCATCATTGCTAATGTATGCGACCCACTGAAGCCCCTTTTCTGGAGCCTGGCGGATCCAGCTCATGTCAGAGCTACTGAAGGTGAATCCAGAGGCTACACAGGAGAGTCTCAGGGACCCCCCAGGCTTCACCAGGTCTCCCCCAGACTCCACCAGCTGCACCTCACCCTGGACACCTGCAGACACAAGACATCCTGGTAAGGAAACGATCCTACATCCCCTGTTTCTCTCACTCACCTCCACTCACAAACTCAAGGTCTCTTGTTCTCCATGAATTACCTTTTAAAATAGCGACAAGGAAAACCAGGCCAAGCACAGACTCCATGATGACCTCTGAGTTCTGTCCTGATCCTTGAATGGCCTCACCTGGGGATCTTGGGGCTGTGGCTCCACTCCCAGTTGCAGGGTCGGGGTTGGGCTGGTTTAATCAGCAAAGAGAAGACTCTATTTGCATGTCCTTTGACTATATAACCAACTCTAGACTTACATTAGAGTCTTTAAAAGTCAGCACATGTGTTGCACCACAATTCTATAGCAATTTGTGTAGATGGCATTATGACTATATGAAGATTTAATGTATAAACAGAGTTATCTTTGCATTTGGGGTGCATATTCAAAAGGGTTTCACCAATATAGGTCATTTTCCATAGAATATTTTATCCCCTTAGTAAATTTTAATACTAAAAATTTATTTTTGATACCAGCGTAAAGCAGATTACTTTGTTAATTTTGTATAGGTAATTTGTTGTTATTTGGGATAAACTATTTGCTGATTTTAGATCCTGATTTTCCTGAGCTCATCAGTTATTTCTTCCAGTTTTTTTTAATAATAAATTTATTTTTTATTGGTGTTCAATTTGCCAACATACAGAATAACATCCTGTGCTCATCCCGTCAAGTGTACACCTCAGTGCCCGTCAGCCATTCACCCCCACCCCCGCCCTCATCCACTTCCAGCACCTCTAGTTCATTTCCCAGAGTTAGGAGTCTTCATGTTCTTCCTTTCTGATATTTCCTACACATTTCTTCTCTCTTCCCTCCTATTCCCTTTCACTATTATTTATATTCCCCAAATGAATGAGACCATATGATGTATGTCCTTCTCTGATTGACTTATTTCACTCAGCATAATACCCTCTAGTGCCTCCACATTGAAGCAATTGGTGGCTATTTGTCATTTCTAATGGCTGAGTAATATTCCATTGTATACATAAACCACATCTTTTTTATCCACTCATCTTTCAATGGACACCCAGGCTCCTTCCACAGTTTGGCTATTGTGGACATTGCTGCTAAAAACATTGGGGTGCAGGTATCCCGGCTTTTCATTGCATCTGTATCTTTGGAGTAAATCCCCAACAGTGCAATTGCTGGGTAGTAGGGCAGATCTATTTTGAACTCTTTGAGGAACCTCCACACAGTTTTCCAGAGTGGCTGCACCATTTCACATTCCCACCAAGAGTATTAGAGGGCTCCCTTTTCTCCGCATCCTCTCCAACATTTGTGGTTTCCTGCCTTGTTAATGTTCCCCATTCTCACTGGTGTGAGGTTGTATCTCATTGTGGTTTTGATTTGTATTTCCCTGATGGCAAGTGATGCAGAGCATTTTCTCATGTACGGGTTGGCCATGTCTATGTCATCCTCTGTGAGATTTCTCTTCATGTCTTTTGCCCATTTCATGATTGGATTGTTTGTTTCTTTGCTGTTGAGTTTAAGAACTTCTTTATAGGGATCCCTGGGTGGCGCAGTGGTTTAACGCCTGCCTTTGGCCCAGGGCACGATCCTGGAGACCCGGGATCGAATCCCACGTCAGGCTCCCAGTGCATGGAGCCTGCTTCTCCCTCTGCCTGTGTCTCTGCCTCTCTCTCTCTCTCTCTGTGACTATCATAAATAAATAAAAATTAAAAAAAAAATTAAAAAAAAAGAACTTCTTTATAGATCTTGAAACCTAGCCCTTTATCTGATATGTCATTTGCAAATATCTTCTCCCATTCTGTAGGTTGTCAGTTCTGTTGACTGCATCCTTTGCTGTGCAAAAGCTTCTTATCTTGATGAAGTCCCAATAGTTCATTATTGCTTTTGTTTCTTTGGCCTTCGTGGATGTATCTTGCAAGAAGTAACTGGGGCCGAGTTCAAACAGGGTGTTGCCTGTTTTCACCTCTAGGATTTTGATGGAATCTTGTCTCACAATTATTTTTTTATTTATGATAGTCACACACACACACACACTGAGGGGGGTGCAGAGACAAAGGCAGAAGGAGAAGCAGGCTCCATGCACTGGGAGCCCAACGTGGGATTCGATCGCGGGTCTCCAGAATCATGCCCTGGCCAAAGGCTGGCGCTAAACTGCTGTGCCACCCAGGTATCCCTTGTCTCACATTTAGATCTTTCATCCATTTTGAGTTTATCTTTGTGTATGGTGAAAGAGAGTGGTCTAGTTTCATTCTTCTGCATGTGGATGTCCAATTTTCCCAGCACCAATTATTGAGGAGACTGTCTTGCTTCCAATGGATAGTCTTTCCTCCTATATTGAATATTAGTTGACCATAAAGTTGTGCGTCCACTTCTGGGTTCTCTATTCTGTTCCATTGATCTATGTGTCTGTTTTTGTGCCAGTAGCAGACTGTCTTGATGACAGTAGCTTTGTAGTACAATCTGAAATCTGGCATTGTGATGCCCCCAGCTATGGTTTTCTTTTTTAAAATTCCCCTGGCTATTTGGGGTCTTTTCTTTTTTTTTAATAATAAATTTAATTTTTATTGGTGTTCAGTTTAACAACATACAGAATAACACCCAGTGCTCATCCCGTCAAGTGCCCCCTTCAGTGCCCGTCACGCATTCACTCCCACCCCCCGCCCTCCTCCCCTTCCATCACCCCTAGTTCGTTTCCCAGAGTTAGGAGTCTTTATGTTCTGTATCCCTTTCTGATATTTCTCACACATTTCTTCTCCCTTCCCTTATATTCCCTTTCACTATTATTTATATTCTCCAAATGAATGACAACATACACTGTTTGTCCTTCTCCGATTGACTTACTTCACTCAGCATAATACCCCCCAGTTCTCTTTATATTTGGAATTTGCAACCTTAACTATTAAGTGTCAAGTTGTTGAACGGTTTTTATTGATTTTAGGGGGGATCTCTCTTTTTCCTGGATCTGAATTCCTGTGTCCCTTCCCAGATTAGTAAAGTTTTCAGCTATGATTTTTTCAAATACATATTCTGGCCCTTTGTTCCTTTTGGCGCCATCGGGAACTCCAATTAAATGTAGGTTTTTCTTCCTCAGGCTTTCATTTATTTCCCTTAATCTATCCTCATGGTCTTTTAATTGTTTGTCTCTTTTTCCCTCAGTTTCCCTCTTTGCCATCCACTTGTCTTTTATGTCACTCACTCGTTCTTCCACCTTGTTAACCCTTGTTGTTAGGACTTCTAGTTCGGATTGCATGTCATTCAATTGATTTTTAATTTCTGCCTGATTAGATCTAAATTCTGCAGTCATGAAGTCTCTTGAGTTCTTCATGCTTTTTTCTAGAGCCACCAGTAGCTTTATAATAGTATTCTGAATTGGCTTTCTGATATTGAATTGTAATCCAGATTTTGTAACTCTGTGGGAGGGAGGACTGTTTCTGATTCTTTCTTTTTAGGTGAGGTTTTCCTTCTAGTCATTTTGCTCAGTGTAGAGTGGCCAAAAAGAAGTTGCATCGGGAAAAGGAGAAAAAGAGAGAAAGAAGGAAAGAAAAGAGAAAAATAAAAAAGAAAAAAGGAAGATAAAAAGAAAAAAGAGAAGAAAAAGAAAGGGAAAAAAGGGTGGGGAAACAAAAAAGCAATAAAAAAAGGAAAAAAACATGTGGGAGTATCTTCTGATTCTATATACTTTAAGTTCCTTGACTTCCCCTGGAACTTGTCCGTCTAGCTGGTCTTCTGGGGGAGGGGCCTGTTGTGCTGATTTTCAGGTGTTAGCACTTGAGGGAGCTGCTCAGCCCCCTGCCTGGTGCAGGGATCAGTGGGGATTGTCTACCCCTTGAGGCCCCAGGAGGAACAACCGCAGTGGCGGGGCCAACTCTGGAGCCCTGGATTCAGCTCCCTCAGTAGCTACAGAGCTCTCCATCTGCAGAGGCCTGGATGCTCTGGGGGTGTGACTGCTGATCTGCTCAGCTCGAGTCAGGAGCATCCTTGCTGTCCTGGGCCCTCCTGGCCTCTGCCTGTCACTGGGGGGAAGCCGGATCCTGGGCTGTGTCCCCGGCGCCCTGTGCTCCCGGGCCTGCGCTGTTGGATTCGTGCTCCAGCCGGGAAGCCCCCTCTGTGGAGCTGCTGCCAGAGCCCCTCCGAGCTGCTCCCAGGTCCAGCCGTGTGCGCTGCAGCCTTTAGGGAGCTCGGCGCACTCTCCTGGGGCGCAGGTGTCTGTTAGTGTCCGAGGAAGCCCGAGGGCATCCCCGCTCTCCTGGGGTCCTGCTCTATCTTCCTGCAAGTGCCTTTCCACCCGGGAAGATTTGTGTAGCTCCTGCTTCTCTGGGAGGGAGCTTTCCTGTCCTGGGGACATTGGCCCCGGCCTTAGCCCGGCTTCTCGCGGGGCCCTCCCCTTTGGATGCTTTTTGTTTCTTTAATTCTTTTTTCTCCTGCCTTCTTACCTTGATAGAAGCGTGAACTCTTCTCACTGTAGCATTCTAGCTGTTCTCTCTTTAAATCTCAGGCCTAATTTGTAGACTTTCAGGATGACTTGAAGCTTATCTAGGTAATTTGGTGGGGACAGGTGATTTGGGGACACTACTCTTCTGCCATCTTGCCCCTCTTCCCATTTAATTGATTTTCAATTTCGATCTGATTAGTTTTAAATTCTGCAGTCATGAAGTCTGTTGAATCCTTTACAGTATTTTCTAGAGCCACCAGTAGCTTTCTAATTGTGCTTCTGAATTGGCTTTCTGACATTGAATTGTAATCCAAATTTTGTAACTCTGTGGGAGAGAGTATTGTTTCTGTTTCTTTTGTGGTGAGTTTTTCCTTCTAGTCATTTGCTCAGTGCAGAAACAAGTTGTACTTGATAGTAGCGTGAACTCTTCCCACTGTATCATTCCAGCTGTTCTCTCTTTAATTTTTTTATTTATTTATGATAGTCACACAGAGAGAGAGAGAGAGAGAGAGGCAGAGACATAGGCAGAGGGAGAAGCAGGCTCCATGCACCGGGAGCCCGACGTGGGATTCGATCCCAAGTCTCCAGGATCGCGCCCTGGGCCAAAGGCAGGCGCCAAACCACTGTGCCACCCAGGGGTCCCTGTTCTCTCTTTAAATATCAGGTTATTTTGTAGGTTTTCAGGATGATTTGAAAGTTATCTGGGTAATTCGGTGGGGACAGGTGAGTTGGGGACCCTACTTTTCTGCCATCTTGTCCCACCTCCAAGTGCATGATATCTGAATGCCTAAGCCCTAAATTGGGGCATGCACAGTGCCTCTCTATCACCAAATGGAAGAAGTGATGTGTTCTGAAGCGATCCTCAGGACACAGAATGTCACTTCTAAGTACTTCCAAATATTCATGGACTCCAGTCCTGCTCCACTACCTTCTCTCTCCACCCTGCCCATATTCTCATGGTGAGATTCGTACAATTATTTGAAAGAAAAAGCATAAGCCTCCTTCACAGATTGTTCTGCAGATAATCAAGCACTACTTTATGTTGGAGCTCAGTAGAGTATCATGGTATCCATATCCCTGAAGCAGCTGGCTTTATAGATGAGTGTAATATCCTTGCGAAGAAAGAATTACAGCACTAACTAGGTAGCAATAATGGTAAAGAGGAGACCAAGGAGACACCCTTCAGGATTAAGGTGTTGGTCATTCGGCCAGGTAATGAGCTCTGAGGAGCTGAAGGGTTGCTGAAATCAAAGAGTATATGTAGTTGGTAGACGAAGAAGGAAGGTCAATTAACAGTTTTTATTCTTTTCTGTTACAGAAATGAGGATTGTAGCTGTCATACATATTCTCTCCTTCTATTACTTCAGACCATCTTTGCTGTCAAACAAATGTGAAAAGAAGGATTTAACATGGCAGACATGTAGGGGCGATGAGCTTGTCTCCTCCCTGCACACATCTGGGTTTTTATCAAATCATTCTGAGCCCCTACAAAATCAATTGTAAGACTGAGAGAAGAAAACCTGCTTGTCTGCAAGTAGAGAATCGTCCACCTTTTGGAATGTAGGATGTGTGGGGTGTTTTGTTGTGAAGGTATACCTATGGGGATGGGGCTGTGAAGAGACTTTCTCAAGCTATCACAAAGTATTATAAGCAGCAGAGGGTGGCAGGGCAAGATGACGCAGCAGTAGGGTCCCCAAGTCACCTGTCCCCACCAACTTACCTAAATAACTTTCAAATCATCTTGAAAACCTATGAATTCTACCTGAGATTTAAAGTTAGAATACCTGGCACACTACAGAGAGAAGAGTTTGTGCTGCTAACAAGGTAGGAAGGTGGAAAAAAATAAAAGAGTCAAGTGGGGGAAGGACCCCTATGAGGATCCTGGATAAGGCCAGGCGATGAAATCCTCCAGGACAGGAAACCCCAGGCCAGGAGAACCAGGAACTTTAAAAATCTGCACTGGATTCTTCCCAGGCAGAAAAGTGCTAAGCAGAGAAATCGAGAAGAACTGCAGGAGGGGCAGTGTAGCCTCCAGTCTCCTGGAGTCACTAACAGAGGCAGTGCACCCTGGGGAGAGTGCGCCACAACTGTGGGGCCACGATCCACATAGGGCTGGAGTGCAGACCAAGTGGGGTCTCTGGACAAGCTCAGGCGGGGACTCTGGATGGGGGGTTCTGCACATGGCTGCCTTTGGGAGCCTCACCTGGGTGCTGGATTCCTGCAGTTTAGGCCCCTGATCCCAGGGGGCTGAGGACCACAGCCCTGGATCCTGCACTTTCCCTAGGACTCGCAGAGGCAGGGAGGGCACAGGACAACAAGGACTCTCCTGCACCAGGTGCCCCCAAACTGTGCAGATCAGTGCCTCCTCAGCCCTGGGAGCATCCAGGCCAGTGTGAACTAGGAGACTGCGGTACTTACTGCAGGAGCTGACTCCAGAGCTGGAGAGCTGACTGCCACTAGTGTTGTTTTCCTCCTTGTGTCATCTGTCCCTGGGACGGACCAGGGCCACCATAGAACAGGGGACTCACAGGATAAACAGCTTTCACTGAGCCCTGCACCTGGCAGGGGGTGGGGCAGATAACTCAGGTGCGCACACTTGGGACACAGCACAACAGGTCCATCCCCCAGAAGACCAGCTGGAAGGACAGCGGAAGAGCAAATTCTTATAGGCAGCACTGGAAAGCTCCAAGGAAGTCGAACGTTTACAGTATAGAGAAACAGAGGATACCCCTCCTTTTTTTCTCTTCTTTTTCCCAGTAAAACTTGTTTTAATATCAGAGTGGACATTTCCAATTTTTTTTTTTCCACCTTAACTGCAATATTTTACCACCCCTTCATTTTTAAGATTCTTCCTTTTTGACTTTCATATTTCTACAATTACAGGTCAGAGATATATTTTCCAATGCTAGATTCCCTTAAGCATACTTGACTTAATTTTGGGAGATATACAAGATACGTTTTTGTGTGTGTGTGTGTGTGTGTGTGTGTGTGTGTGTGTTTTCCCTGCCTCATTTTGTTTTAAAATGGCCGAAGATAATGCCTTCTAAAACAGGACCAATATGCACCCAGAACCAAGTGGAATACCATGCTGGGGCATTTTGTGAGATTCCTCATTTCCATTCTACCCCCCTCTTTTATCTTATTTATGTTTTGGTGGTCAGTGTTGGGGCCTTCTACAAGTATTTCTGGTTTACATAAATTTGGGACTGAGCATCTACTGATATACAGAAATTAATATACACAGAAACAAGGGGATCATCCTATAGAACCCCTCAGATTGACTACATTCTCCCTCCACTACAACTTCTTCACCACCACCATCTCCCAGTCCTCCTCCCCCTTTTTATTATTCTCCTTTTTTTTTCTTTTTTTCTACTCTTCTTTAGGATTCCTGGCCTTTTATTTTTTACCACTTTGTTTTAAAATTTGTTTTTCACTTTAGTGGTCCTTTTGTTTAATTTCATTCTGAACTTTCTTTTCAATTTCTGGTCTCTGACCTCGTCAGAATAATCTAGGGTGAAATTTACTTAGGTCTTGGTTGATATACTTGACTCATCCCACTCATAAAGCCACTCTGCACTAAGGAAAATGACTAGAAGGAAGAACTCACTACAAAAGAAAGAATCAGAAACATTACTCTCTGCCACAGAGTTACAGAATTTGGATTACAATGCAATGTCAGAAAGCCAACTCAGAAGCACAATTAGAAAGCTACTGGTGGCTCTAGAAAAAAGCATAAAGGATTGAAGAGACTTCATGACTGCATAATTTAGAACTAATCAGACCGAAATTAAAAATCAATTAAATGACATACAATTCAAACTGGAGGTCCTAACAATGAGGATTACTGAGTTAGAAGAACAAGTGAGTGACATAGAAGACAAGTTAATGGCAAGGAAGGTAGCTGAGGAAAAAAGAGAAAAACAATTAAGAGACCATGAGGAAAGGTTAAGGGAAGTAAATGACGACCCCAAAAAGAAAAATCTATGTTTAATTGGGGTTCCAGAGGGTGCTGAGAGGGAGAAAGGACGAGAAAGCATATTTGAACAAATCATGGCTGAAAAATTCCCTAATTTGGGGAGGGAAACAATCATTCATATCCAGGAGATATAGAGGTCGCCCCTAAAATCAATAAAAAGCGTTCAACACCTCAACATTTAATAGTGAAACTTGGAAGTTGCAAAGATAAAGAGAAAATCCTTAAAGCAACAAGAGATGAGAGATCCGTAACTTATATGGGGAGAAATATTAGATTGGCAGCAGACCTCTCCACAGAGAGCTGGCAGGCCAGAAAGGGCTGGCAGGATATATTCAGGGTCCTAAATGAGAAGAGCATGCAGCCAAGAATACTTTATCCAGCAAGGCTCTCATTCAGAATAGAAGGAGAGATAAAGAGTTTCCAAGATAGGCAGAAACTGAAAGAATATGTGACCACCAAACCAGCTCTGCAAGAAATGTTAAGGGGGACTCTGTAAAAGAAAGAGGAAGTCCAAGGAAACAATCCACAAAACAGGGACTGAATAGATAATATGTTGACCCTAAATTCATATCTTTCAATAGTAACTGTGAATGTGAATGAGCTTAATGATCCCATCGGAAAGCGGAGGGTTTCAGACTGGATAACAAAAAGCAAGACCCATCTATTTGCTGTATATAAAAGACTCATTTTAGACAGAAGGACACCTATGGCCTGAAAATAAAAGATTAGAGAACCATTTACCATTCAAAAGGTCCTCAAAAGAAAGCAGGGGTAGCCATTCTCATATCAGATAAATTAAAGTTTATCCCACAGACTGTAGTAAGAGATGACGAGGGAAACTATATCATACTTAAAGGATCTATCCAACAGGAGGATCTAACAATCATGAATATTTATGCCCCTTATGTGGGAGCCTGCAAGTTTATCAATTAATAACGAAAGTTATGACATACTTGTTATAATACACATATACTGGGAAACTTCAACACAGTGCTTTCTGTAATTGAGAGATATTCTAAGCACAACATCTCTAAAGAACAAGAGCTTTAAATGATACACTCAACCAGATGGATTTCACAGATATTTTCAGAAGTTTACATCCAAACGCAACTGAATACACATTCTTCTCTAGTGCACATGGAACTTCTTCCAGAATAGACCACATAATGGCTCATAAATCAGGTCTTAAGTGATACCAAAAGATTGGGATTGTCCCCTGCATATTTTCAGAACACAATGCTTTGGAACTTCAACTCAAGCACAAGAAGAAATTTGGAAGAAACTCAAACATATGAAGATTAAAGAGCATCCTGCTAAAAGATGAAAGGGTCAAAAAGGAAATTAGAGAAGAATTAAAAAGATTCATGGAAACTAATGAGAAAGAAGATACAACATTTCAAAATCTTTGGGATATAGCTTCTAGCTCCCTTGATTTTTCTACTGTTCTGGATTCCTTTTCTTTGATTTCTGCTCTAAAACTTATTATTTCTGTCTCCTGTTTGGTTTAGGTTTTATTTGCTGATCTTTCTCCAATTCTTCTTTTTAAAAAGTACTTATTTACTTATTCATGAGAGACACAGAGAGAGGGGGCCTGATGTGTTACTTGATCCTTGGACTCCAGAATCATATACCCAGGGCTGAAGGCAGGTGGTTGACCACTGATCCCCCCAGGAGTCCCTTTCTCCAATTCTTTTAGGTTTAAGGTTAGCTTGTGTATTTGAGATGTTTTTCTAATTTTTTAAAAAGATTTTTTATTTATTCATGAGAGAGAGAGACAAAGAGAGAGAGAGACATAGACAGAGACAGAGAGAGAGGCAGATGGAGAAGCAGGCCCCATTCATGGAGCATGACATGAGACTTGATCCCATGTCTCCAGGATCAGGCCCTGGGCAAAAGGCATCATAAACTGCTTAGCCACCAGAGCTGTCCCAATATTTGGTTTCAAATCTAAATTATCTGGGGGATCCCTGGGTGGCGCAGCAGTTTGACGCCTGCCTTTGGCCCAGGGCGCGATCCTGGAGACCCGGGATTGAGTCCCACGTCGGGCTCCCGGTGCATGGAGCCTGCTTCTCCCTCTGCCTGTGTCTCTGCCTCTCTCTCTCTCTCTGTGACTATCATAAATAAATAAAAATTAAAAAAATTAAAAAAGAAAAACAAATCTAATTTATCTGATATGAAGATATTTACCCCAGCTCTCTATTTATGTCCATTTGCATGATAAATCTTTATCCACCCCCTCATTTTGAATCTGAATGTGTCTTTTGGTCTAAGATGAGTCTCCTGTAGACCCAAATGAATGGGTATTACTTTTTATCCCACCTGATATCCTATGACTTTTGACTGGATCATTTATTCAATTCATGCTCAGAGTAACTATTGAAGAGTATGAATTTACTGCTATTGTATTACCTTTAAAATCCCCGTTCCAGGGATCCCTGGGTGGCGCAGCGGTTTAGCGCCTGCCTTTGGCCCAGGGCGCGATCCTGGAGACCCGGGATCGAATCCCTCGTTGGGCTCCCGGTGCATGGAGCCTGCTTATCCCTCTGCCTGTGTCTCTGCCTCTCTCTCTCACTGTGTGCCTATCATAAATAAAAAATAAAAATTAAAAAAAAATCCCCGTTCCAGAAAATATAAAATAAAATACAATCCCCGTTCCAGCAGAATTTTTGTGTACCTTTGGGATCCCTCTTAGCTTACTGAATCCCTCTTCATATTTATTGGAAGGTGGTCTTGGTGGTCACAGAATCTTTTAATGTCTTTCTGTCCTTAAAGCACTTTATCTCTCCTTCAATTAGGAATTACAACCTAGCTAGACAAATGGATTCATGCATTTCACATTTTCTCCCCTGAATTTATCATTCCAGCCTTTCTGACCTACCAGGTCTCTATGTTTAGCCCTGCTGTTTGTCTAATATTTCTCTCTCTCTGCATGTGAGGAATCTCTTTTCTTGAGCTGCTTCTATGATTTTCTCCTTATTTCTGAAAATTGCATCTTCCCTAGTATAAGTAGTTGTACTTATAAAATCAATACTTATAAAATCAATAATTTTATTGATTTTTGGAGGGCTCCTTTGCATTTTCCACATATGACCACCTGTTTCCTTCCACAGATTATGGATGTTCTCAGTTGTGATTTGTTCAAACATTCCTTCTGGTCCTCTGTCTCTCTTGGTTTGCTCAGAATACCCAATATATCAGATGGTATTTTTTCAAACTATTGGTTACTTCTCCGAGTATCTGTTTGTGGCTCTCACTTGTTTTAATGCCTTTATCTCATCTTTCTTCCTTTCCATCACCTTCTCTTATATGTCATTTACTGTCTATTCTTCCTCATTTACATTGGCTGTTACAGCATTCAGTTTAGACTGCATCTTAGAGCACATTGAATTTCAGCCTGATGAAATTTGATTCCTACACTAAGAAACTCTCATGTATTTTATGTTTTTTTCAAGCACGAATAGTAATTCATAATTATAGTTGTGTACTTCATCTCTTATATTTCATTTATAACTGTATATATTAGATCTGTGATAGAGAAGATTTTCTCTAGTTCTTGCATATGTTGTGGATTCCTCTTTCTAATCATTTTGTCCAGTGCTTAATGGCTATATGAGTGAGCAGATTGAAAAATATCTACAACAACCCAAGCAAAATACAAAGTATTCTTCCAGCTTGTCTCCTGTGGGAGGGCCATGCTACACAGGCTCTCAGGTGCCTGTGCTTGGGTGGAATTGCCCCACTCAATGTCAGGGGGGCGTGGTTCAGTGTCAGGCATTTGCTGTGTGAAGCTTTTGTTCCTTGAAGGATTTCCTTGCCTCCTTAGAGGAAGAAAATAAAAATGATTGTGCTCCAATCTCCAGCCCTGCAGATAAGGCATCGCAGTGTGTGCCAAACTCTATAGACTCCTATCGGGCCTGCCCACTCAGGTCCTCCTGGGTTCATAAGGAATGAGGTTCATTTGTGAACAATGTAGAGCCCTGGCAAGGAGACCTTTCACCTGGTCATTCATGCATCTGCTCCCCACATCCTGGAGGAAGCATAGGGTGGCCTCTTTTCCCACTGTTGTAGGGCCCTGGCATGGAGAGTACTCATCCAGTCTAGTGTACCACTTCTCTGCCTCTCCCAGAGGAAGGTGGAGGGTTGTTGCATTCCCAACCTCTGCAGGGATCTAACATGGAGAGCTGTCACCCAATCAGGCCTTGGTTCACTGTTTAGTTCAAACAAGCTGAACCTCCTCCCAGGCTTGTTACATAAACTCATTTCCCTGTTCCAATGTGTGGAAGCTCTTGTGATTCTGACAGCCTGATCTTTCTGTGCCTCCAGAAAGATTCAGCCCCACTGTCCCATCTGTGATATTGCCTGCTTCACTCAAGAACAGCTTTCAGGGAGGGACTGCACTCACAGAAGCATATTTCTAAAGATCCAGATTTTGAGGTCCAGACTGTATGACTTTCCTGTAATATGCTTATGAAGGCTCTTATGTCACCATTTGTCTCTCCACATATCTCCTCCATTTCTCTTTGTATATTCCTACTGCGGAAAAGCGGTCACATTTTATTTGTAGACATCCATTCATTTATTCCTGACATCTGTGGTTGAATTCATAGGTGTTCCAGGTGGTTTGACAGTTATCTAGCTAAATTAATGGGGTGAAATGAAGTGATGACCCCTACTGTGCTGCCACCTTGCCTGTCTCACTGTTCTCTGTTTTGTCAGAAATGGAATGGAGGTGTGATCCTGTTACCTCTATCCCAGCAGAATTTAAAGACTGTGAGACCCTCCCTCGGAGGACCAGCCCAGGTTCACACGACAGGAGTCCCTCATGTTGATATAAGGAGACTCATTCATGTGCCTGAGATAAACCAGCTCAGACACAGGCAGGGTGAACATGGGGTTCAGATGGAAGCTGAACACAGAAGGGTTGATGGCTCTCATGTGAGGGCTCTCTGAAGAGTGGGGGTTACGAATATTCTACCCCAGGCTAGAGAGAGGGGACCATTTTCAACCCCCCATTCAGTGCATCAGGGAGCAGAAGAGGGCCATCCATTGGAGCCCAGAGCTGCTCACTCTGAGCCCTGCCCCCTACCCAGTAGAAGAGGATGCCCACTAAGGCAGGACTTCTGAGAGTAAGCACGGCAGCCCCTCCTCAGGGGATCAGCACCAGCAGTTCCAGGTCAGCAAGTCTGGTCATCAGAGAGTGTTGTGAGGTGTCAGTTATAGGGGAGTTAGTTCTTAGCTTCCTTTCTACTTTCATTCTTCATTATTTATTCCTATTTTATATTTATATTCCAATAAATCCTTCTTTATTTATCATTATTAATTTGTTCTTAATTTTCCTCCCTAATTTTCATAAATACTTTTAGTTTTTTATTTTTATTTTATTTTAAAATTTATTTTGTAGTCCACATTCTTTCAAGTGGAAGACTAAAGAGAACCAAGGATCTTCCTTTTTTAAGAATTTATCATAAAAAGGTAAATAATGAAATAAATCGATCCCAGCAGATTATACAGGATGAAAATGTCTCAAACCAGGATTTTAGATTTACATATCTGTAAGATATGTATATAAACAGGATTTAAAGCAATGATTGAATAATACTAGAAGAACTTGGAAATTGGATAGAAGACAATAGAGAGATTTTTGCTTAATGCAGAGATAAATGAATAAACTCAAATCAGGCCAAGTTAAAATTTCTATAACCAAGACACTATCCCACGTGGATGCCATACAATGGAAGTAGGATGAAGCAGAGCAATGATGTAGTATAGATAGTATGAAATTATAGAAAATACCAACTGAAAACAAGAGAAAACAAAGGTAAAGACAACAAAAGTAGACGTAGGGAACTCAGTGACTTATGAAATCATAACAACATTTGTATTAATGGAGTCCCAGTAGATGATAAGAGAGTAAACAGAAGCAGAAGCTATTCAGTGAGCTGATATCAGCACCTGAAGGATCAATGAGTTATTCCCTGCAGGTGGAAGGTCCTCCAATCCAGCTCCTCACCCTGAGGATCCCCATGGATCCATTAGAATCTTTTGTTATCTGAGTATACGCAGTGCACACACGACCTTCAGAACCAGCTGGTGACCTTGGGTAGAGGACTGTTTCTACCTGAGACTCTTGGTAAAACCTTGCTTTATTTCTACTATCATTTTAAATTTTCTGCTGCTTCCATGGATCATTCTCATTATCCATGATTCAGACCTTTTTCTACTTAGAATGGATATTTCTTGTTTTGTTCTTCCACTTTTCATACTTATTTAGTCGAATTATTCCTTACACCATATCTTTGAATCTACGTGCTAAATTTTTGACATTCATGCATCCCTCATTTCCTGTTCTACAACCATGGGAAATAAAACAAGAACCCAAAGGTTCACCCTCCTTTGTTGCATGGGAGACACTAACTCCACACCAGACCCTCACGGTGAGGGACCCCATTCCCACCACTGACTCACAGCACACACCTTGATCCTGTGTCCTTGCCTGCCTCCATCCAAGCATCTATGGCTTGCTGAGAGGCCTGGCCTACTCTCAACTGATGATGGTGAGGGTGATAAAGGTTTAATACTCTCCCGTGTGTGTATGTGTGTCTCTGTGTGTGCATTTGTGTTATCTTCAGAATCCACATTCACACCATGTGCAGATGGGGGTTCCTCTGCTTTCCCAGGTAGTCAATAACATTGATCCTGGGAAGATGGTTTAAGACAGTGACCCCTCCAGGGATTTTTACTTTCTTGTTTTAGACTGTTGATGACTCTGTTCCTTCAAGTCCAGCAAGCAGTTTACGCTGCTTCTACCAACCTGTATAAGGATCTCGGTGGTTCTGTCATCCACAGTGCACATAGCTGTGAGGCTTATAAGGATAATTTGATATACACAGAGATTTCTAATTACTGATATTTTTGGGACAGTTATCAAATCTAATCAAATTTATCTTTTATGCATAGAAGGATTTTTTAACAAAAAAGTTACAAAATTAGTGACTAAATTCATAAACACAGAATTCTGTGCCAAGAGAGGTTTCCTAGAGGAAACTGCTCCATGGAAAGCAAGCTCAGAGCCTGACAGGAAACCTGCCCAGAACCTACATCTGCACCTGCTCTTCAGCCTTTGACTCAGAAGTGGTGAGGAGTGCACACCCCCTGGTGGTCCTGATCCCCTTCTACAGGGAGGTTTGTGTCTGGGCTCACACTGATGTCAACTCACTGTGTTCCTCATGCAGTAATACACGGCTGTGTCCTCGGCTCTCAGGCTGTTCATCTGCAGATACAGCATGTTCTTGGTGTTGTCTCTGGAGATGGTGAATCTGTCCCTCACAGTGTCTGTGTAGTATGTGCTACTTCCATCATAGCTAATATGTCCGACCCACTGCAGCCCCTTCTTTTGAGCCTGGCGGACCCAGCTCATGCCATAGCTACTGAAGGTGAATCCAGACGCCTGACAGGAGAGACCCAGGGAACCCCCAGGATTCACCATGTGTCCTCCAAACTCCACCAGTTGCTCCTCACCCTGGACACCTGCAGACACAAGACATCCTGGTCAGAAAACTGTCCCCCATCATCTGTTTCTCTCACTCATCTCCACTCACATACTCAAGGTCTCTGGTTCTCCATGAATTACCTTTTAAAATAGCGACAAGGAAAACCCAGCCAAGCACAGACTCCATGGTGAGTTGTCTGTGCTCTGTCCTGATCCCTGAACGGGGTCACCTGGGGATTCTGAGGCTGGAGTTTCTCTCCCAGCTGCAAGGTCAGTCCTGGGCAGGTTTAATCAGTGGAGGGAGGGCCATATTTGCATGTATTCTGAGTATACAGGAAATTTTTGAGGAAGCAACCTCAAGAGGCACTCAGATCTTATGTAGGATCCTGGAAGAGTTTTGAAGACAGGATATCTGTCAGTAAATTGTTTTTTCTCAATACCTGATTTGCTGTCTGAATACTTAGCATTGATCATCTTCCGTATTTCCACATATGGACACAACCTAATGTATATACATAAACAATTAGCACCATTTACAGGTATGTAAGTATTCACTGCAGCACAGAGAGGTTGTGTGAGGATCTAAACGGACACAGCAGTTTGGAGTGAGCCCCAGTGTTTGGGCCTGTGGTCCCCACCATAGCACCTGGATGCTCCCTGAGCCACTTCCAAGACAGAATTGGACATAAGATTTGAAGGTTTCTTGAATTTCCAGAAGCCCCAACTGAGTGATGTGTGTAGACCAGATCGTTCTTTCACAGAAACACAGAGACAAGTAGAAGCCTTGACAGAGACTCAGAGAGCTGATAGAAATGCTGTGGTTTTCAACAAGCTAAGGGCTTTACACCTGATCTCTCTCTGTACATAAGAATAGAAATTCTACATAAAGATAACAGAGTGGAACGATTACTAAAGCAATTAATGTCAGAAGATATGACCACAGAAAGGATTCTATTTTTTAAGGACATTTCTTCATCTATGTCATGAAGGTCATTGTACTTCGACACTCACATTTTTAAAAAGATTTTATTTATTTATTCATGAGAGAGAGAGAGAGAGAGGCAGAGAGAGAGAGGCAGAGGGCGAAGCAGGCTCTATGCAGGGAGCCTGACATGGGACTCGAACTTGATCCCATGTCTTCAGGATCCCACCGTGGGCTGAAGGTGGCACTAAACCGCTGAGCCACCCGGGCTGCCCTTGACACTCACATTTATTGCCATAACAATATCAGTTATTTTGATACTGGTGGGTTAACCTTGGCGAGTTTGGTTACTGGCACTATGATGGTGTCTTCAAAAAGTGGGGGACTTTTCTGTGTTTCCACAGATTTTACAAATGTTAACCTTGTCCCTGTCTGGACGATGTTTTCAGAGCATGGCACAGAAATCTCTGAAGAGGAGACTAGCTCTCAACCATCATCTTGTTCTGGATCTTGAGCTTCCTGGTTCCTGAGATCTCCTGGTGGTTGTGCGTGTCCCCTGGTGATCCCAGCAGAACTTGTTGGCTCCAAACACCCCTGCAGAGACAGAGTAGACATCTCACGCTTTTGTGTTTTTCCAACATGCAATCAGAGTCTCTTCCACATGATCACACAGATCCTCCTGGTGAAGGATGTCTCCTACTTATCCCCATCTTTCATCCCTCCTTCTGCTCCTTGGATACAGATCTCCAGCTATATTTATTGTAGTCAGAGGTGAGCTGGAATCTTGAATCAAGTCCCTGACATCTATCAGGTGTCCTCAAGCCTCTGAGGTCTTTCCCTCCAGATGATAAAAAGTCATTGTTTCTACTTAACATAACTATTTTCTAACACTGAGAAGAATTTGGAGGCTTAAATAAACTGCCAAGCTGAGGAAGTGGGGCAAGAAGGCGGAGGAGTAGGGGTCCTCAACTCTCCTGGCCCCACCAACTTACCTAGATAACTTACAAACCATCCTGAACACCTACAAATTTGACCTGAGATTTAAAGAGAGAACAACTGGAACATAATAGAGGGAAGGATTTTAGCTTCTAGCAAGGTAGGAAGGCGAAAAAAATGAAATAAAAAAGAATCAAGTGTGGGAGGGGCACTGCAAGGGCCTCCCTGGCTAAAGCCCAGTGACAAAAGCTTCTGGGACAGGAAAGCCCAGCCCGGGAGAAGTGGCAACTTTTTTCTATATTTTTTATTGGAGTTCAATTTGCCAACATACAGTATAACACCAAGTGCTCATCCCGTCAAGTGCCCACTTCAGTGCCCATCAACCAGTCACCCCAACCACCGGCCCACCTGCCTTTCCATTACCTTTGTTCAATTCCCAGAGTTAAGTCTCTCGTGTTTTGTCTTCCTCTCTGATTTTTCCCACACATTTTTCTTTTTTTCCCTATAATCCCTTTCACTATTTCTTATATTCCCCATTTGAGTGAAACCATATGATTATAGTCCTTCTCCAATTGACTTGCTTCACTCAGCATAATACCCTCCAGTTTTATCCATGTCAAAGCAAATAGTAGGTATTCATTGTTTCTGATGTCTCTAATTGTGATTCCTCTGCTATTCCCTAAATTAACTCACTTTGTCAGAAATAAAATAAAAAGGAAAAATGAAATGATAGAAAAATTTACCACAAAAAAATGAAAGCATGCCAATCTCATAGTCCAGGAATTTAATGCTTAGAGATTCAATTAAATACTCCAAAGTGGAATTTATTTTTTTGTTAAAGATTTTATTTATTTATTCATGAGTGACTCAGAGATAGAGAAGCAGAGACACAGGCAGAGGGAGAAGCAGGCTCCATGCAGGGAACCCGAAGCAAGACTCAACCCCAGGGCTCCAGGATCACACACTGTGTCAAAGGCAGATACGGTGAGCCATCTGAGCATACCTAAAGTGGAATTGAAACACCGATTTAAAGAATACTAGGTGGGCTTGGAAAAAAGGAGAGAAGACAATATAAGTTCTAATTCTTCTAATTTTGCTATCTTTAAATTTTTTTAAAAAATTTTATAAATTTATTTTTATTGGTGTTCAATTTGCCAACATACAGAATAACACCCAGTGCTCCCCCTTCGTGCCTGTCACCCATTCACCCCACCGCCTGTCCTCCTCCCCTTCCACCTCCCCTACTTCGTTTCCCAGAGTTGGGAGTCTTTATGTTCTGTCTCCCTTTTTGATATTTCTCACACATTTCTTCTCCCTTCCTTTATATTCCCTTTCACTATTATTTATATTCCCCAAGTGAATGAGACCATATAATGCTATCTTTAAATTTAAAGATAGGCTAGGTCTTTTTTTAAGATTTTATTTTTTATTCATGAAAGGTAGAGAAAGAGAGAGAAGCAGAGACACAGGCAGAGGAAGAAGCAGGCTCCACAAGGGAAGCTCAAAGCGGGACTCAATCCTAGGACTCTAGGACCACACCTCGGGCCAAAGGCAGGCGCTAAACCACTGAGCCACCCAGGGATCGCCAGAAGTTCCAATTCTTCTAGATGAACGAAGTAAAATCTAGTCAGACAATATTAAAAATGCTATAACCGATATTTAATCCCCAGTGAAGGTTATAAAAATGCGGTTGATGAAGCAGAAGAGAGAGCCAGTTTAGACAAGATAAATTATTGAAAATAATGACTGAAAAGAAGAGGAAACAAAGGTAAAGACAACAAAGGGAGCCATAAGGAACTCAATTAATTCCGATGTCACAGTAATATTCATATGATAGGAGTCTCATTAGATGAAGAGGCAGGAAAATAAAAGTTATTTGATTAATAGCTGAAAAGTTCCCTAATCTCAGGAAGAAGAAGACATCAACTCCAAGAAGCACAGGAACTCCCAATGATCCCATCATGAGGCTGCACCTCCTTACTCAAGTCTTCCCCTAAGGCCTCTCCTCCTCCTCCCATCACATGGGCATTAGGTTCCAACCTGGGGATGGTTGGAGCGCAGTGAGCTGACATCAGCCCCTGAAGGATCCATGAGTTATTCCCTGGAGGTAGAAGTTCCTCCAATCCAGCTCCTCACCCTGAGGAGCCTCATGGATCCAGTAGAAGCTCTGGTCTCTCTGTGCACATAGCACACATGTGACCTTCAGAACCAGCTGGTGACCTTGGGGGAGAGGACAGCTTCCACCTGAGACACTGGGTTATCCTTGATCCATTTGTATAATCACTTTATATTGTGTGAGGCTTTGAAGAAACATTCATCTCACTTTCTCCTAATTCAGACATTTTCATACTTAGAACAACCACTTCTCTCTAATATTCTACCAGTTGTCATACATGTTTAGTGGAATGATTCCTTACACCATATTTTGAATGTACCTGCTAGAACCTTGACATCCATTCCTCCCTATTGTCTTGCTCCACAAACATGGGTCATGGAACCAGAGCCTACAGGTTCTCCCTCCTTTGATGCAGGAGGGACACTGACTCCACACAAGCTTCTCCTGGAGCAGGACCCCATCCCCACCACTGACCTACAACACACTCCCTGAGTCAGTGTCCTTCCTTATTCCATCCAAGCATTTATGACTTGCTATGAGGCCTGCCCTGCTCTCAACAGACATGGTAAATGTGATGATGATTTATACTCTTGTGTGTGTGTGCATGTGTGTGTCTCTGTGTGTGCATGTGTGTGTGTTCATGTGCGTGTGATCTCCGGATTCCACATCCTAACAACAACCTTGGGGAGTTTCCACTGCTTTTCCACGTTATCACTAGCATGAATGCTGGTAGGTTGGTTCATTACAGTGATGCCTCCAGAAGTTGTGTCTTGCTTTTTACTCCTGATCGCTCTATAGCTTCTTGTCCATTTGGTTCATGCTGCTTCTACCAACCTTGCACACTGAGCAGGGGGGTTCTCTAATGAACAGGGTAGAAAGGTGGAACTCCTTAAGGAGAAGATGAGATGCACTGAGATATGTGTCATTAAATGATGTGTAGGGGCAGTAGAGAAAAAGTATAAGCAAATTTGTCTTTAGTACATGTAAACAATAGTTTATATAAAAACAAATGTTATAAATTAGAAAGTTTATAAGAAGGCACTTAATCATGTGTCTAGAGAGACTCCCTAGATAACCTGCTCCATGAGGAGGAAGCCCCAGATCCTGACAGCCTCCATGAGGAGGAAGCCCCAGAAACCTGCCCAGAAACTCCATCTGCACCTGCTCCTGAGCCTTCAGGACAGAAGTGGTGAGGAGTGTGCAACCCCTGGTGGTCCTGATCCCCTTCTACAGGGAGGTTTGTGTCTGGGCTCACACTGAGGTCCCCTCACTGTGTCCTCGGCTCTCAGGCTGTTCATCTGCAGATACACCATGTTCTTGGCGTTGTCTCTGGAGATGGTGAATCGGCCCTTTACAGCTTCTGCGTAGTATGTGGTACTTCCACTCTCATAAATCCTTGCGACCCACTCCAGCCCTTTCCCTGGAGCCTGGCGGACCCAGTACATTTCGTAGTTACTGAAGGTGAATCCAGAGGCCACACAGGAGAGTCTCAGGGACCCCCCAGGCTTCACCAGGTCTCCCCCAGACTCCACCAGCTGCACCTCACCCTGGACACCTGCAGACACAAGACATCTTGGTCAGGAAACTGTCCCACATCCCCTGTTTCTCTCACTCAACTGCACTCACATACTCAAGGTCCCTTGTTCTCCTTGAATTACCTTTTACAATAGCGACAAGAAAAACCCAGCTGAGCACAGATGCCATGGTGAGTTGTCTGTGCTCTGTCTAGATCCCTGAATGGGGCCACCTGGGGATCCTGGGGCTGGGGTTGCACTCCCAGCTGCAGGGTCAGGCTGGGCTGGTTTAATCAGTGGAGGGAGGGCCCTATTTGCATGTCCTCTGACTATATCTTCAGCGCTTGACTGTGAAAATATGAATTTCTCATCTTGAGTGGTGTTATCTTTGCATTTCTATTTTTTTAAAAAAGCCTTCATCAAAATTGGTCATTTTTAGTATGATATCTTATCTACTATTGAAATTTAATCCTAAATATTTATTTTTGATGCTAGTTTAAGTGATATTATTGTCAATAGATAGGTATTTTATATCCTAAATTTTCCCTGAAATCATTATTTAATTCCTAGTTTATTGAGTTTGTAGAAATTGTCCCTGTAACATATCATGTCATAGGGAAACAAATAATTTTCTTCCTCTCTCCTGATTAATATTTTTTAATTGCCTAGTTTCCCTGCATAGGTCTTCACCTTGTTGTGGCAGGAAGATTTCTCTTGTATTCTTCCAGTTTCTTTGTCTTGTCTAATAACTCAGTACAGTTAAGACATAAGATAGTTCTAAGGGGAGATGCATTTCATTTTCCACGTGCATGAGCTATGTAAAATATGACACCCAGACAATGACCACTGTAGGCAGCCCTTCCACATGTTGGACAATACAAAATTTGGTTTATGGATATTTAAAGCCAGGATTTGGTTTTGGTTATGCGAATGACTAGGAACTGAAAAGGGTTGTTTGCACAGACTTCTGGGCCCTATGTTTCCTCTTCTGGTTCTGAGGATGTTCTCCCCTTCTGCTATATGGAATGAGTTGTTCTCACTGGAGATTTATTTCCTGCCATCAGGGAGAATCACATTTCTGAGTGGACTTAACTTCCTGAAACAGCTTCACTACCAGTGAGTTCACATGTAAACTATGCAATAGAATGGCAGAGCTGAGAGACACTGTCAACACCAGGACATGCCACCAGGATGGCGTAGAAACCCTCTAGCTTAATGATTGCATATAAACATATAGATAAAGGGTAAACAATTACTGTAGGTGTTTGAGGGTTTCCAGTAATGAGCTCATCATTGGAAACCTCCCTCATCTATGGAGGGAGAGTAACTGACACAGATGTGTATTTGGTTGCTGTCATGGGGGACCAACGTAATTCCCAGTGGTGAGGCGCACTCCTCACAACAGTTAGTATAACACAAATTGGTAAGGACATGGTACCACGCAAATCCCACAGGGTCATCAGAGACACAACTTGTGGAAATTCCAGAGCATCATTACTTGGTTTCATGTGTCACCAGGGTTGTATCCTGTTCTGGCTGCTGTAACATTGTACAAGGACTGGGGTTTTTTATTTTTTTATTTTTTTAATAATAAATATATTTTTTATTGGTGTTCAATTTGCCAACATACAGAATAACACACAATGCTCATCCCGCCAAGTGCCCCCCTCAGTGCCCATCACCCAGTCACCCCCACCCACCGCCCTCCTCCCCTTCCACCACCCCTAGTTCGTTTCCCAGAGTTAGGAGTCTTCCATGGTCTGTCTCCCTTTCTGATATTTCCTACTCATTTCTTCTCCCTTCCCTTCTATTCCCTTTCACTATTATTTATATTCCCAAATGAATGAGAACATATAATGTTTGTCCTTCTCTGATTGACTTATTTCACTCAGCATAATACCCTCCAGTTCCATCCACATTGAAGCAAATGGTGGGTATTTGTCATTTCTAATGGCTGAGTAATATTCCATTTTATACACAAATCACATCTTCTTTATCTATCCATCTTTTGATGGACACCTAGGCTCCTTCCACAGTTTGGCGATTGTGGACATTGCTGCTAGAAACATCAGGGTGCAGGTGTTCCGGTGTTTCATTGCATCCGTATCTTTGGGGTAAATCCCCAGCAGTGCAATTGCTGGGTCATAGGGCAGGTCTATTTTTAACTCTTTGAGGAACCTCCACACAGTTTTCCAGAGTGGCGGCACCATTTCACATTAGGACTGGGGTTTTTTAAACAACAGATGTTCTGGACACTTGGGTGGCTCAGTGGTTATCTGCCTTCGTTTCAGGTTGTTCTGGAGTCCCAGGATCCAGCCCGCATCGGGCTCCCTGCATGGAGCCTACTTCTCCCTCTTCCTATGTCCCTGATTCTGTCTCTGTCTCTCATGAATAAGTAAAGAAAATCTTAAAAAAAGATAAAGGGATGCCTTAGTGGTTCTCAATAGGATAATTGGGAGAATTATGAAGACTTCCATCATTCTTCCTGCTTCCATGCTTGATCTGGAACATCCACGTCCTCCTGCCTTGGAGATAGTTACACATGCACATCCCCAGGTTCTCCAATGAAAGACTAGGGCAGAGTCAGATGAAAATTACTCTACTGGCTTTCCTGGGTGTCCACCACATGACCGTAAATCATGGACTTCTCAGACTACTCAGTCATGGGAACCAATGTGCTATGGGTTCTGTCCCTCAGGAAACCCTGACCAGTACATGTTTTACCTCTTGTGGGGTAAAGATATTTCAGAAAAATGTCATCCTACAATGTCCTGAGAAGCAAACTTCTATAAATGAAGCATCATGTTCTGAGTTTGGGACAAGAGCTGGGTAAGGATAGTGAGAAGCTTTGAGATTCTTTTTTTTTTTTTTTTTTACCAAATTTTATTTTATTTTATTTTATTTTTAAATTTATTTTTTATTGGTGTTCAACTTACTAACATACAGAATAACCCCCAGTGCCCGTCACCCATTCACTCCCACCCCATCCCTCCTCCCCTTCTACCACCCCTAGTTCGTTTCCCAGAGTTAGCAGTCTTTACGTTCTGTCTCCCTTTCTGATATTTCCCACACATTTCTTCTCCCTTCCCTTATATTCTCTTTCACTATTATTTATATTCCCCAAATGAATGAGAACATATAATGTTTGTCCTTCTCCAACTGACTTACTTCACTCAGCATAATACCCTCCAGTTCCATCCACGTTGAAGCAAATGCTGGGTATTGACATTTCTAATAGCTGAGTAATATTCCATTGTATACATAAACCACATCTTCTTTATCCATTCATCTTTCGTTGGACACCGAGGCTCCTTCCACAGTTTGGCTATCATGGCCATTGCTGCTATAAACATCGGGGTGCAGGTGTCCCGGCGTTTCATTGCATTTGTATCTTTGGGGTAAATCCCCAACAGAGCAATTGCTGGGTCATAGGGCAGGTCTATTTTTAACTGTTTGAGAAAACTCCACACAGTTTTCCAGAGTGGCTGCACCAGTTCACATTGCCACCAACAGTGTATGAGGGTTCCCTTTTCTCCGCATCCTCTCCAACATTTGTTGTTTCCTGCCTTGTTAATTTTCCCCATTCTCACTGGTGTGAGGTGGTATCTCATTGTGGTTTTGATTTGTATTTCCCTGATGGCAAGTGATGCAGAGCATTTTCTCATATGCATGTTGGCCATGTCTATGTCTTCCTCTGTGAGATTTCTGTTCATGTCTTTTGCCCATTTCATGATTGGATTGTTTGTTTCTTTGGTGTTGAGTTTAGTAAGTTCTTTATAGATCTTGGAAACTAGCCCTTTATCTGATATGTCATTTGCAAATATTTTCTCCCATTCTGTAGGTTGTCTTTTACTTTTGTTGACTGTATCCTTTGCTGTGCAAAAGCTTCTTATCTTGATGAAGTCCCAATAGTTCATTATTGCTTTTGTTTCTTTTGCCTTCGTGGATGTATCTTCCAAGAAGTTACTATGGCCGAGTTCAAAAAGGGTGTTGCCTGTGTTCTTCTCTAGGATTTTGATGGAATCTTGTCTCACATTTAGATCTTTCATCCATTTTGAGTTTATCTTTGTGTATGGTGCAAGAGAGTGGTCTAGTTTCATTCTTCTGCATGTGGATGTCCAATTTTCCCAGCACCATTTATTGAAGAGACTGTCTTTCTTCCAATGGATAGTCTTTCCTCCTTTATCGAATATTAGTTGCCCATAAAGTTCAGGGTCCACTTCTGGATTCTCTATTCTGTTCCATTGATCTATGTGTCTGTTTTTGTGCCAGTACCACACTGTCTTGATGACCACAGCTTTGCAGTACAACCTGAAATCTGGCATTGTGATGCCCCCAGATATTGTTTTCTTTATAAAATTCCCCTGGCTATTCGGGGTCTTTTCTGATTCCACACAAATCTTAAAATAATTTGTTCTAACTCTCTGAGAAAGTCTATGGTATCATGATAGGGATTACATTAAACGTGTAAATTGCCCTGGGTAACATTGACATTTTCACAATATTAATTCTGCCAATCCATGAGCATGGAATATTTTTCCATCTCTTTGTGTCTTCCTCAATTTCTTTCAGAAGTGTTCTATAGTTTTGAGGGTATAGATCCTTTACATCTTTGGTTAGGTTTATTCCGAGGTATCTTATGCTTTTGGGTGCAATTGTAAATGGGATTGACTCCTTAATTTCTCTTTCTTCAGTCTCATTGTTAGTGTATAGAAATGCAACTGACTTCTGGGCATTGATTTTGTATCCTGCCACGCTACCGAATTGCTGTATGAGTTCTAGCAATTTGGGGTGGAGACTTTTGGGTTTTCTATGTAGAGTATCATGTCATCGGCGAAGAGGGAGAGTTTGACTTCTTCTTTGCCAATTTGAATGCCTTTAATGTCTTTTTGTTGTCTGATTGCTGAGGCTAGGACTTCCAGTACTATGTTGAACAGCAGTGGTGAGAGTGGACATCCCTGTCTTGTTCCTGATCTTAGGGGAAAGGCTCCTAGTGCTTCCCCATTGAGAATGATATTTGCTGTGGGCTTTTCATAGATGGCTTTTAAGATGTCGAGGAATGTTCCCTCTCTCCCTACACTCTGAAGAGTTTTGATCAGGAATGGATGCTGTATTTTGTCAAGTGCTTTCTCTGCATCCAATGAGAGGATCATATGATTCTTGGTTTTTCTCTTGCTGATATGATGAATCACATTGATTGTTTTACGGGTGTTGAACCAGCCTTGTGTCCCAGGGATAAATCCTAATAGGTCATGGTGAATAATTTTCTTAATGTACTGTTGGATCCTATTGGCCAGTATCTTGTTGAGGATTTTTGCATCCATGTTCATCAGGGATATTGGTCTGTAATTCTCCTTTTTGGTGGGGTCTTTGTCTGGTTTTGGAATTAAGGTGATGCTGGCCTCATAGAACGAATTTGGAAGTACTCCATCTCTTTCTATCTTTCCAAACAGCTTTAGGAGAATAGGTATGGTTTCTTCTTTAAACGTTTGATAAAATTCCCCTGGGAAGCCATCTGGCCCTGGACTCTTGTGTCTTGGGAGGTTTTTGATGACTGCTTCAATTTCCTCCCTGGTTATTGGCCTGTTCAGGTTTTCTATTTCTTCCTGTTCCAGTTTTGGTAGTTTGTGGCTTTCCAGGAATGCATCCATTTCTTCTAGATTGCCTAATTTATTGGCGTATAGCTGTTCATAATATGTTTTTATAATCGTTTGTATTTCCTTGGTGTTGGTAGTGATCTCTCCTTTCTCATTCATGATTTTATTAATTTGAGTCTTCTCTCTCTTCTTTTTAATAAGGCTGGCTAATGGTTTATCTATCTTATTAATTCTTTCAAAGAACCAACTCCTGGTTCTGTTGATCTGTTCCACAGTTCTTCTGGTCTCGATTTCGTTGAGTTCTGCTCGAATCTTTATTAACTCCCTTCTTCTCTTGGGTGTAGGATCTATTTGCTGTTTTTTCTCTAGCTCCTTTATGTGTAAGGTTAGCTTTTGTATTTGAGTTATTTCCAGTTTTTGAATGGATGCTTGTATTGCGATGTATTTCCCCCTTAGGACTGCTTTTGCTGCATCCCAAAGATTTTGAATGGTTGTATCTTCATTCTCATTAGTTTCCATGAATCTTTTTAATTCTTCCTTAATTTCCTGGTTGACCCTTTTATCTTTTAGCAGGATGGTCCTTAACCTCCACGTGTTTGAGGTCCTTCCAAACTTCTTGTTGTGATTTACTTCTAATTTCAAGACATTATGGTCTGAGAATATGCAGGGGACAATCCCAATCTTTTGGTATCGGTTCAGACCCGATTTGTGACCCAATATGTGGTCAATTCTGGAGAAAGTTCCATGTGCGCTTGAGAAGAATGTGTACTCAGTTGAGTTTGGATGTAAAGTTCTGTAGATATCTGTGAAATCCATCTGGTCCAGTGTATCATTTAAAGCTCTCGTTTCTTTGGAGATGTTGTGCTTAGAAGACCTATCGAGTATAGAAAGAGCTAGATTGAAGTCACCAAGTATAAGTGTATTATTATCTAAATATTTCTTCACTTTGGTTAATAATTGATTGATATATTTGGCAGCTCCCACATTCGGGGCATATATATTGAGGATTGTTAAGTCCTCTTGTTGAATAGATCCTTTAAGTATGATATAGTGTCCCTCTTCATCTCTCACTACAGTCTTTGGGGTAAATTTTAGTTTATCTGATATAAGGATGGCTACCCCTGCTTTCTTTTGAGGACCATTCGAATGGTAAATGGTTCTCCAACCTTTTATTTTCAGGCTGTAGGTGTCCTTCTGTCTAAAATGAGTCTCTTGTAGACAGCAAATAGATGGGTCCTGCTTTTTTATCCAGTCTGAAACCCTGCGCCTTTTGATGGGGTCATTAAGCCCGTTCACATTCAGAGTTACTATTGAGAGATATGAGTTTAGTGTCATCATGATATCTATTCAGTCCTTGTTTTTGTGGACTGTTCCACTGAACTTCTTCTTAAAGGGGAATTTTAATAGTCCCCCTTAAAATTTCTTGCAGAGCTGGTTTGGAAGTCACATATTCTTTTAGTTGCTGCCTGTCTTGGAAGCTCTTTATCTCTCCTTCCATTTTGAATGAGAGCCTTGCTGGATAAAGTATTCTTGGTTGCATGGTCTTCTCATTTAGGACCCTGAATATATCCTGCCAGCCCTTTCTGGCCTGCCAGGTCTCTGTGGAGAGGTCTGCTGTTACCCTAATACTCCTCCCCATAAAAGTCAGGGATTTCTTGTCTCTTGCTGCTTTAAGGATCTTCTCTTTATCTTTGGAATTTGCAAGCTTCACTATTAAATGTCGAGGTGTTGAACGGTTTTTATTGATTTTAGGGGGGGATCTCTCTATTTCCTGGATCTGAATGCCTGTTTCCCTTCCCAGATTAAGAAGGTTTTCAGCTAGAATTTGTTCAAATACATATTCTGGCCCTCTGTCCCTTTCGGCGCCCTCGGGAACCCCAATTAAACGTAGGTTTTTCTTTCTTAGGCTGTCGTTTATTTCCCTTAATCTATCTTCATGGTCTTTTAATTGTTTGTCTCTTTTTTCCTCAGTTTCCCTCTTTGCTATCAACTTGTCTTCTATGTCACTCACTCGTTCTTCCACCTCGTTAACCCTCGTCGTTAGGACTTCTAGTTTGGATTGCATCTCATTCAATTGATTTTTAATTTCTGCCTGATTAGCTCTAAATTCTGCAGTCATGAAGTCTCTTGAGTCCTTTATGCTTTTTTCTAGAGCCACCAGTAGCTGTATAATAGTGCTTCTGAATTGGCTTTCTGACATTGAATTGTAATCCAGATTTTGTAACTCTGTGGGAGAGAGGACTGTTTCTGATTCTTTCTTTTGAGGTGAAGTTTTCCTTATAGTCATTTTGCTCAGTGCAGAGTGACCAAAAGCAAGTTGTATTGGGAAAAAGAGAAAAAGAGAGGAGAGAAAGAAGGAAAGAAAAGAGAAAGAGAAAAAAAAGGGAAGAAAAAAAGAAAAAAAAGAAAAAAAAGAAGAAAAAGAGAAAGAAAAAGAAAGGACAATAAAAAGGGGTGGGGGAAGGAAACAAATCAAAAAGCAAAACAAAAAAAACAAAAAAACAAAAAAAAAGAACCACCGGGGAGTATCTTCTGATTCTGTGTACTTTAAGTCCCTTGGCTTCTCCTGGAAGTTGTCAGTCTAGCTGGTGTTCTGGGGGAGGGGCCTGTTGTGCTGATTTTCAGGTGTTAGCAGTTGGGGGAGCTGCTGTGCCCCTGCCTGGTGCAGGGCTCAGTGGGGGTTGTTTACCCCGTGAGGCCGCAGGAGGAACAGCCCCAGTGGCGGGGCCAGGTCTGGAAAGCTGGATTCAGCTCTGGCAGGAACTCCAGAGCTCTCCGTCTGCAGGGCCTGGAGGCTCCGGGGCGGGGCCGCTGATCTGCTCAGCTGGGGCAGGAGCGTCCTTGCTGTCCTGGGTCCTCCCGGCCTCTGCCTGTCCCGGGGGAGGCCGGGTCCTGGGCTGTGTCCCGGCGCTCTGTGCTCCGGAGCCTGCGCTGTTGGATTCGCGCTCCCGGGCCTCGCAACCCCCTCCGCGGAGCTGCCGCCTGAGCCCCTCCGAGCTGCTCCTGGAACCGCGCAGCCCCCTCTGCACGGAGCCTCTTCCTCTGCCCGAGCCCCTCCGAGCTGCTCCCGGGGCCGCGCAGCCCCCTCCGCGGAGCCGCCGCCCGAGCCCCTCCGAGCTGCTCCGGGTCCCGCCGGGTCCCGCCGTGCGCGCTGCAGCCCTTAGGGAGCTCGGCGCACTCTCCTGGGCGCGCAGTTGCTCTGTTACTGTCCCAGGGAGCCGGAGGGCATCCTCGCCCTCCTGGGTCCTGCTCCAAGTCCCTGCGAGCCCCTTTCCACCCGGGAAGGTTGGTGCAACTCCTGCTCCTCCGGGACGGGGCTCTCCTGTCCTGGGGACACTCGCCCTGGCCTCAGCCCGGCTTCTCGCGGGGGCCCCTCCCCCTTGGACGCCTTTGTTTCTTTATTTCTTTTTCCCCGTCTTCCTACTTTGATAGAAGCGTGAACTCTTCTCACTGTTGCATTCCAGCTGGTCTCTCTTTAAATCTCAGGCCGAATTGATAGATTTTCAGGATAATTTGAAGGTTTTCTAGGTAATTTGGTGGAGACAGGTGATTTGGAGACCCTACTCTTCCGCCATCTTGCTCCTCCTCCAGCTTTGAGATTCTGAAGAAACCTCATGATACAAGAGGAGAGAGACATCTGGTCCTTTGACTGACATGAGAGAAGACAACTTCTGTTCATCCTGGGGTCATTCCTAGAGCTTTGCAGATGAAGAAGTGCAGATGGCATGTCAGGGTGATATAATCAGGTATGTAACACAGGCAGATAATGATTTTGACTAAGGAATAGTGTATTAAAATGAGTACATTTGGAGTGAAATTTTAAATATCAATTCATGTAGAGTTATTGATATATTGTCAACTGTGAGTAATCACATATTTTGTTATTTTGTCCATCAATAAATTTTATTTTAGATATTAATTATGGAAATATTTTACAAAAAGTTTTATTAAATAGGCTACATATACCTATAGATTTTTGTACTTATTCATTTATTTATAATCATATATTATAATCCCATAACTTTTAGTTTTGGAAATATCAATAAATTATCACAAAATCTAGGAGGTTAGATGTAAATATTCATGAGTTATTATTTCCTCATAATATAAAGTTTTCATCGTTTATTTCCAGAGATCATTTAAGGGATATTTTAGTTTACATATTATGCAAAATAAAATGTAATGATTTTAACATATATTATGAATAAAATATCATGACCTTTAAAAATGAAGACCAACAAGGAGCGTATTTTTCTAGCTAGAAGAAAGACAATTCACCTTCTGCACTTGTTCTTGGGTCTTACCCTGTCCTTATTCCTAATGGCCCTAGTCTCTTGACTACACTTGTTCATCCAAGTGCTCCCTGGCTACCTGTGGAGCCCCTAGCGACCTGAGTGTTCCCTTGTTGACCTGAGAGGACTCTGGTGACCTGCACATCTTCTGGTGACCTCAGCGACCCCCTAGCTCAGCCCCTCCCCTGTCCCTGCAGGGAGGTGTGTGTCTGGGCTCACACTGATGGCCCCTTCCCATTTCTCCTGTGCAGTAAGACATGGCCAGTTGTTTGGTGGGAAATGAGCTCAGCTACTGGGAGCACTTGTTCTGGGATGGGATTCAGGATGGGACTCTGGGATGTGGCTCCTGTGGGACAGGCTGTTGCATGTGTTATAATTAATTATGATCCAACTCACTGCACCCACTCGCTTGGTGTTGGTGGATGCATTTCTACCAGAAATCAATGGTTTACATGGAAAATCAATAGACAGTGGTGGTGAGGTGTGGGGTCCGTGATTCCCTCTCCTGTCATTGCTCTGAATCTTGCAGCAGCACCTGGGAAATGAGCCTGAGGACAAGGAGACTCAGGTGCTGTCAGTCACGAGCATTCACAACTATCCCCATGGTCCCCCACCTGACATCTGAGACCATCAACTTGGAAAGCAGTCACCAGACACAGAGAAGACCCCAGAAAATCATCTTCCTCCATATTACAGCTCTGCCTTCACCAGAGACCTCAACCAGCCTTTGAAGAGAGCTCTGAGCTCCCTCTGCCTGAGAGAGGATTTTACCCTAGATGTTGAGGAGAAGTGGGTGTTTTTGGGTTGTATCCTGTCCTTTTAAGTGGACAGGGACTGGGCTAGGCTTCCATGGACCTCCCAGGACCACCCATGGACATCTACTTGTTGAACCCACAAAGCATGTTGTTTGGTGTTGGGAGAGTCGTGGTCCATGAGCTGTGTTGCAAGCAGGTCAATATATGGCCTCTGGTTTCTAAGAATGAGGATCAATGTTAAACAAATCATTGCATGACAATTTATTTAAATCGAATCGATCTTTCAAAAAGGTATTTAAGGGGTCCACATTGGTGTAGAGGACTTTACAAATCTAGTCTTATATACACAGTATTAACATTTATTCCAGACATAATTGCATAGAAAGTTATATATTTGTTACATCTGCTATAAACAAAGTGATTTGGGGATGCCTGGGTTGCTCAGCAGTAAAGCATCTGCCTTCAGCTCAGGGAGTTATCCTGGAGTCCTGGGATTGATTCCCATACTGGGCTTCCTGCATGGAGCCTACTTCTCCCTCTGCCTATTTCTCTGCCTCCCTTTCTCTGTGTGTCTCTCATGAATAAATAAACATAATCTTAAAAAATGGAATATAGCATGGGTGTTATGCTATATGTTGGCAAATCAAACTCCAATAAAAGAATATATATACAAAAGTTCATAATATGCAAAAAATGAAATAAAAAGATTTGTTATGGTTTCTAACTCTTAAGATGATATTTCTTTCAGTTTCCTCACTGATGTACTTGACCTCACATGAACCATTGCATGCACAGCATAGGCACAACTGGAGACCTTGATCCTGATCCTCTGGGCTGATGATCTTTTTCTTCCAGGACACCTGCACATCCTGGATGTGGTACCAATGTCCTCGAGGTCGCAGACACCAACACAGGGCACCCACTCTGTGGTCTGTATGTACAATTCCTTTTTTTGGTGGGAATTTTATTTATTTATTTATTTATTTATTTATTTATTTATTTATTTTTATTTTATTTTTTTGTTTTTTTTTATTTTTTTAAATAATAAATTTATTTTTATTGGTGTTCAATTTGCTAACATACAGAATAACACCCAATGCTCATCCTGTCAAGAGCCCCCCTCAATGCCCACCACCCAGTCACCCCCACCCACCGCCCTCCTCCCCTTCCACCACCCCTAGTTCATTTCCCAGAGTTAGGAGTCTTCCATGGTCTGTTGTCTCCCTTTCTGATATTTCCTACCCATTTCTTCTCCCTTCCCTTCTATTCCCTTTCACTATTATTTATATTCCCCAAATGAATGAGAACATATAATGTTTGTCCTTCTCTGATTGACTTATTTCACTCAGTATAATACCCTCCAGTTCCATCCACATTGAAGCAAATGGTGGGTATTTGTCATTTCTAATGGCTGAGTAATATTCCATTGTCTACATAAACCACATCTTCTTTATCCATTCATCTTTTGATGGACACCGAGGCTCCTTCCACAGTTTGGCTATTGTGGACATTGCTGCTAGAAACATCAGGGTGCAGGTGTCCCGGCATTTCATTGCATCCATATTGTTGGGGTAAATCCCCAGCAGTGAAATTTCTGGGTCATAGGGCAGGTCTATTTTTAACTCTTTGAGGAACCTCCACAGTTTTCCAGAGTGGCTTCACCAGTTCACATTCCCACCAACTGTGTAAGAGGGTTCCTGTAGGTACAATTCCTATACTGGGAGGCTGCCTCCCTTCTCCTGAGACAAGTACCTGACATGGGGGCCTGTTAACTCATGGAGCAGAGTTATGCTTTATAGAACATGAACAATGTTCCTCTGATGCAGCACAGAGATCATCATCATCTCAGGTATGTTTCTACAGTTCTCAGAGTACAGATCCTTTACTCTTTAGTTTGGATCACGCTTAAGTATTGTTGTTTTTACCATTGTAAATGGGATTTATTCTTGGGTTTCTCTTTCTTCTGTATCCCTGTCAGTGTATAGAAATGTACCTTACTTCTGTGCATTGTTTTTATAACCTGTTATGCTGCTTCATTGCTTATTATTTGACTTTATGTAGCCCTCCAGATGGTAAGGGAATTAACGTGTGCAGACCTGAGCCTTGTGTGTTATTCCTGGAAACTGTGGCCAAGGAAGACTATGGTTTGGGTTTTCAGGTCACATCATCCCAGGTCATCCAATGATGCCCATGTTTGTGGTGACTCCCAGAAATGCCCTAGGGACAGAGACACCATTGGGGTGGGCTGGGTGGGGAGGAGCCTCCGCAGAAACTCAGCACTGAAGGGGGGTATTGCAAGGATGATGTGCTGACGTAGACTGAGCTTGAACCTGGCACACCTGTCAGCACAGGACTTGTGACCATAAGTTCATGAATGTCCTACTAGAATGTGATGTGTGTGCTGCTGAAACAGAGAGTGGGTTGGAAAAATTCATCCATGGTGTTCACTTTCTTTCTTTTCTCCAAGCATATTGTCACATTTCAGAATAAAGTGGGAAAATTTCTGACCCTTTTGCAGACAAATCAACAGTCTCAGATTCTGAAGCACAACACCTTCCAATACTTTACAGATGAGACCTCAAGGAATTCCCCCTTTGCTGTCCGCATAGTTTGCAAATATCCCCACTACAACAAGTAATAAAATTAATTTGATGCAAAGTGTTTAACCAGGATCATTCTTTCAGTGTAACTGTAGCTTTAAACCCTGCTAGAGAGAATGATGTGCACATGAGTATATTAACTTTGTCCAAAACCCCTGGCTCATTGCTATGAGGAAGTCATAGGAGGAGAACCCTTGTTGCTGTCACCTCCTTAGCCCACCACCAAAACTGTCCTCTCACCAGGGATTCTGACTCTCCCAGGATGTGGGTTCTCACACTGAGTCTTGCACAGTAGTACACGGCTGTGTCCTCAGACTGCAGACTGTGCAGACTGAGCTTGTGGAGGCCATGCCCTCAGGGTGACTCTTCCCTGGAACTTCTGTGCATACCTTGTGGCACCATCTTTGGGATCATTTCGTCCCATCTAATCAAGCCCTAGTCCTGAAGCCTGTCATACCCAATGCATACATTAGTTAATGAAGGTGTATCCAGACATCTTGGAAGAGACCTTCATGGATGCCCCTGGCTTCCTCAACTCAGTCCCAGACTGCACCAGCTGGACCTCAGAGTCCCCACCTGTGGAGAGGAACAGGAAGGGATATAGACATCCTTGACTGGCCTGATACTGTCTTCAGACTATAAACTAGAGTGTCCTTTAGCAGTAGCCAGTGCTAGCAGGAAGAGGTTTCTCCAGCAGTCCATGGAGAGGGCTGCAATATAAGGGGCTACTGGAGGGAGCATGTGCAGGTTTTGGGTGATGCTCAGGGCACAGATATTCCCATACTTAGCCTATTGCATCTTGGATGATTTGAAAATTCATGAGATGGAGTATTTCATACTCAATACAAGCCTCATCTAGAGAAGGAGCCGATCTCCATCACAGGACTGTGCTATGTAGGAACCTGATACCCAAGTCTTAATCCTTGTTTGACGATGTAGGTCCCCTTCCAGTTTCCTGAACTGCGTGCAAGCACAACATCTCCCACCGATGGTCTAGAAGCCACAGGAAATCCTCCTCATTGTGAAGGCACCTCTGAATGACAGACTCTCTGAACCTGATGTTGGCTCTGAGATCTGAATGTCTTATTCTTGGATCAGTGTGTTTCCAATATGCTGCATCCAATGCGGTAATCAGTGCATTCCCACCTCTATCTCTTCACACCTCAGATATGTAAAAGTGGTGGAATTGCATGCTCTGCAAATGTGCTCCTCACTGTATAGAGTTTAGCAAATGCTCCTGACAGAACAGGAGACTTACACAGCCTGTAGCTCTCCCTGTCCTACTTGCATTTTAGATGGATTTCTGAACTGGATGATGGGCTCTGAGGAGGGCACTTGATGGGATGAGCCCTGGGTGTTATACTATATGTTGGCAAATCAAACTTCAATTAAAATATAGATTGTTTCCTGAACAAGGTGACTCCAACTTCTGAGAGGAAAGCCTTCTCCAGAACCCTGTGTAGCTGTTTCTCTGGCAGCAGTCCTTTGCGTGGTGGTCCTGAGCGTCCCCTGCAGGCCTGACCTGGGCCCTGCAAGTAGGACGCTGTCTGGGCTCACAGGGTATTTACTGAAGGGTCTCAACTCCTGTATTACATGGTGAAGGGGTGCTTAATATGCCACCAAACGTGTGTCCATGTAATTAAATGTACTAAAAAAAACAGCCAGTGCAGAGATACCCTGACCCTCCCTGACTCCCTGAGCTGAAGACAAGTCTTCTGATGGAAAACCATCCTCACTGTTCCAGAGGCGTGATTTCTTTAGTACCAGAAATAGGATTTTAAGCCCAAGAAACTGTACAAACAAACCTTATTTCTTTAATAATTTATTTCCACAGACCTACTTCCTTTGTGTTGTCATGCCTCCCAATCCCCACGCTTTATAAAGATGTAAATCCTATGTACTTTACTGACATCTCTGTGTCTTTATGTTTCACAATCTCCTATATATTCAAAATTGATATTCTTTTTATCCTGTTGTCTTATGTCAATGTAATTATTCAAGAAGCCTAAGACTCTAGAAGGAAATCTTTCTACCCCTACAATGGGTGTGATGTGCCTTCAGATAGCTCTTCCGATGACACCATGTGTTCTGATAACATCTCCTGCAATAGCGACCTGGCCTTCCAAGCTGTGAAGTCAGCAGGGAGACCCCAAGCAAGGGGGGTCTGAACACTGAACCCTAATGGACCCACTTGCCTGGACCCCCAGATGCACTGATACAGTCCATAGTCACTGGAGGCCAGAAAGTCAGAGTTCTCTGGGAAGCCTCTTATCTCACTTAGGTTCCTGGTGTTGAAGATCCCATATGACTATATCTGCTTGTGCAGAGAGGCAGTTCACAACCCATTGCACCTCCACTGTCCAATAACACACACACACACACACACACACACACACACACACACACACTGTAGCTGATATTTGCAGTAAGGATCCCAATGTTCCCTTCTTCCCAGCACCAATCTCATGGGCAGTGTCCTCCACATTGATTCTGGGCCTGGGTGTGACTTGTTTCACAACAACTCTGAAGAAAATATGATTCAAGCAGAGATAGGGAAGTTTTTGCATGTTGGTTTTGTTTGTTCTCCCAGCATCTGGGAACCTGCAGGTCTGTGGATAAGAGGGTCCAGGCCTGCCCTACAGAGTATCATTCCCAGGTTGACACACTCTGTCATTGCTTCCAGAACTCTACCCCATACCCATGGGGGGATATATCAGTAAACCTGCAGACCCTGGATGTCCCCTTTCCCAGAGAACACAGACAAGAACCCAAATTCAGGTCATGGAGGCCCCTGGAAAGGGCAGCCTCCCTAGAAGCAAAGACAGCAGTTGATGCGGGAATAGGGTTCCTGGAATGCTGCATGTTGGATCAGCGTCTCCTACCTGAGTGACATGAAAGTGTCTCTGAACTGAGGTTATCCCTCCTGGAGATCAGTATCTGTCTCACCTGTGCAGATGGGCTCGCATATGGGTCATGTTTCAAGAATAGAAGAGCTGCACATAAAGACCGTAGTGGAGGAGATGCACCTGCTTCTGTTTTGGATAAAATACCTCCTCAATGGATCTTGATGGTGTGTGTAGACAGTCCTTGTGGGTCTTCTACAGGGTCACCAGTAATGATGTGCTCTGGGAGGATTCTGGTCACTGCCCCAGTGTATTATCATCCAGTTTGTCTCATGGTCATCCTCAATAGGGCTGCACACATCACACATCAGGATACATTCAAGTATGTGTCACCTCTGACCAGGGATGGGCCCTGAGTTCATGCCCACCATACAGGAGACCTGGTCAGTGCAAGGAGTCTGGGCTGTGCTGACTGCTGTGGTTTAGCGTGGACACCACCAGGCATGAACTACAGCCTGAGCAGAGGAAGCACAGGAGCTACCATCCATTCACCATCTCTGGGCTACAGATGAGTGCCTGGTGACCCATGATTATGGAAGAGTTGACCCTGAGAATTGGAGGAGCAGAAATATCAGCATCATGTCAGCTTACTCATGTAATGCTCTAGGTCACCTGGTGGGTTGGGCATTAGAGGGGCAGGTGAGTGGGTTCAGCTTTTTGAGAGTGAACCCAGATTCCACATGAGTACTCATTACCAGACAGCTCTGGTTCTGTCCATTCATGGGGCTCCATCTTGCTGGTGGACACTCCTCCTGACACCTGCTCCTTGCACCTCAGACAGCAGGGTCTCCTGTATCTAGGCTTCTGCCAGAACCCTCATAGATATTCAGGTTAAACCAACAAACCAAAAGTAGGGAGATGTATTGGCCAAGACCCCCATGAAAAGAGGGAATGTCCAAGGTCCATGGCTTGGGGGCTGTGGTCTGTATGAATATGGAGGGCCCTCTCATAGAGCTGGTGTCACTTTTGCCCCTGAACGCCTTTCATTCTACTCCTCAGACACATAGGCGTCCTGTAGCCCATAAGCTTTAATCCCTCCAGAGTCCCTGATGTGGTGGTCCTGTGTGCAGAGGGTCATCAAATATCCTCATGAGTAAATGCCTGTGATTCAGAGGGAATGGACCTCCGCTGGAACCTACACAGGGGGCTCCAGAGGGCAGGTCTCATTCCTTAAGCACAAGACACCTGTGCTTAAGAAACTGTGTCCTGGGATCCCTGGGTGGCGCAGCGGTTTGGCGCCTGCCTTTGGCCCAGGGCGCGATCCTGGAGACCCGGGATCGAATCCCACGTCGGGCTCCCAGTGCATGGAGCCTGCTTCTCCCTCTGCCTGTGTCTCTGCCTCTCTCTCTCTCTGTGTGACTATCATAAATAAAAATTTAAAAAAAAATTAAAAAAAAATATTAAAAAAAGAAACTGTGTCCTGTTGCAGGTGAAGAGCTGGGTGCAGGATTGGGGCCTCCTTAGCTTCCAGGCTGAGCCGGAACACGAGGTCCAAGGTCACAGCTGAGGAACCATGGTCCATATGAGGACACAGAGGAAACATGAGCTCTGCCAGTAGAAATCTGTGGGTGTTCAGAGGATCAGGAATGTTACTCTTTCCTTTGGCTGAGCCTCTTCCTACAGTGAAAAGTGTAAATGGGGAGTCCATCATTGCTAGTTATGTAAATACCTGGTAATATTGGGGAATAAAGAATGTACAGAGAAGAAACAATGAATACAGAAATGATAAGTCACAAGGAAAGCAATAAATAACTGCATTATATCAAGATTTTTCTGGGGAATAGAAAAACAAACAATGTTAACTTGCTAATTTTAATGTTTTGAGACTCTCCCCTCTACTATACATGTGTTGAAATCTTGGGGTTCAGAGACAGAAGCATAGGAGCCAGAGAGAAATATAGAATATGCAAAAGGGAAGAATGACTTCTGTGATAGATTGATAATTCATGAAATATTCAATGTACATGCAGGGACCTGTCCATGAGGAGCACAGAGGATGGAGAAATAAAGGTGAAGAACCAAGATACTCCAGACATGTCCATAATAACTATATGTCAATCTGTCCAACCACTTTCTTTATTCCCATGGATAATTGGTATCTGGATGGTGGTGGAGGCTCATCCTGGTTTCGGGAACCATGGAAGCCCCTGTGTAGTCTGATCTCCACGTCTCCTGTTCCGTGGGAGGGGGACACTGACACTTCCATTTCCAACCCAAATTGTTATGTTCTTTCCTAGAACCATAGGTGCCCCGGGTGAGTAAATGACTATTTTGGTTTGACCTTAGGTGTCACTATGTTTATTAATGTTGCTCTTGTTTCTATGGTACCTGGCCAGGGCATGATTGGATTGTTTGTTTCTTTGGTGTTGAGTTTAATAAGTTCTTTATAGATCTTGGAAACTAGCCCTTTATCTGATATGTCATTTGCAAATATCTTCTCCAATTCTGTAGGTTGTCTTTTAGTTCTATTGACTGCATCCTTTGCTGTGCAAAAGCTTCTTATCCTGATGAAGTCCCAACAGTTCATTTTTGCTTTTGTTTCTTTTGCCTTCGTGGATGTATCTTGCAAGAAGTTACTGTGGCCGAGTTCAAAAAGGGTGTTGCCTGTGTTCTCCTCTAGGATTTTGATGGAATCTTGTCTCACATTGAGATCTTTCATCCATTTTGAGTTTATCTTTGTGTATGGTGCAAGAGAGTGGTCTAGTTTCATTCTTCTGCATGTGGATGTCCAATTTTCTCAGCACCATTTTATTGAAGAGGCTGTCTTTCTTCTAGTGGATAGTCTTTCCTCCTTTATCAAATATTAGTTGACCATAAAGTTGTGGGTCCACTTCTGGGTTCTCTATTCTGTTCCATTGTTCTATGTGTCTGTTTTTGTGCCAGTACCACACTGTCTTGATGATGACAGCTTTGTAGTACTACCTGAAATCTGGCATTGTGATACCCCCAGATATGGTTTTCTTTTTTAAAATTCCCCTGACTATTTGGGATCTTTTCTGATTCCACACAAATCTTATATAATAATTTGCTCCAACTCTCTGAAGACAGTCCATGGTATTTTGATAGGGATTGCATTAAACGTGTACATTGCCCTGGGTAACATTGACATTTTCACAATATTAATTCTGCCAATCCATGAGCATGGAATATTTTTCCATCTCTTTGTGTCTTCCTCAATTTCTTTCAGAAGTGTTCTATAGTTTTTATGGTATAGATCCTTTACCTCTTTGGTTAGGTTTATTCCTAGGTATCTTATGCTTTTGGGTGCAATTGTAAATGGGATTGACTGCTTAATTTCTCTTTCTTCAGCCTCATTGTTAGTGTACAGAAATGCCAGTGATTTCTTGACATTGATTTTGTATCCTGTCAGGCTACCAAATTGCTGTATGAGTTCTAGCAATCTTGGAGTGGAGGTTTCTGGGTTTTCTATGTAGAGTATCATGTCATCGGCGAAGAGGGAGAGTTTGACTTCTTCTTTGCCAATTTGAATGCCTTTAATGTCTTTTTGTTGTCTGATAGCTGAGGCTAGGACTTCCAGTATTATGTTGAATAGCAGTGGTGAGAGTGGACATCCCTGTCTTGTTCCTGATCTTAGGGGAAAGGCTCCCAGTGCTTCCCCATTGAGAATGATATTTGCTGTGGGTTTTTCGTAGATGGCTTTTAAGATGTTGAGGAATGTTCCCTCTCTCCCTACACTCTAAAGAGTTTTGATCAGGAATGGATGCTGTATTTTTGTCAAATGCTTTCTCTGCATCTAATGAGAGGATCATATGGTTCTTGGCTTTTCTCTTGCTGATATGATGAATCACATTGATTGTTTTACGAGTGTTGAACCAGCCTTGTGTCCCGGGAATAAATACTACATGGTCATGGTAAATAATTTTCTTAATATATTGTTAGATCCTATTGGCTAATGTCTTGTTGAGAAATTTGCAGAGGAAAACCTCTTGATCACTGTTTTAGTCAATACAGTTAACAGCAAGATGTCTAAACTGGAATGTAAAACAATGATATAAAGAATACAAGGTGGACTTGAAGAAAGGATAGAAAACAATTGAGGTTCCATTTCTGCTGAGATAATTGAGCTATAATTGATTCTGGCCAAATTAAAAATAATATAATGAAGCTGCTACCCAAAATGGAGCTCATAAAATGATGATGTAAAAAATGGAGGTGTAAGTCAGCATTAGGGAAGATAAAATTATGAAAAATAATGACTGAGAAAAAGCTGAAACACAGTTAAAGAACCAAAGATGAAGATTTTTGAAAATCAGCAAATTTTGAAACAATGACATTCCTAAGATAGAAGACCCTAGGAGGGCAGAGAGAAAAAGGGGCAGATGATTTATTCCATGAAATAGTAAGGGAAAAGCTCCCTAATCACAAATTACACAGACTTCAAATTCCAAGAAGTACAGATACTCACATGAGATTTAACAAAAGTAGACCATCTCCAAGGAATTACATAGTTAAACTCACAAAAGACTCAGACAAGAAAGGAGTCTGGAAAGCACCAAACTGCTCTCATGACCCTCACAGCCATCATTCTATCAGCATCTGGAAGGTGATGCTCAGATTCAAGTCCCACAGGGTCAGCAAATCCCCTTTCCCTGGAAATGTTGATAAATCATCATCCTTACACTAAAGTTACACAATCTCCCAACCCCCTGACTCCCTGTAAAGGTTCTCACTCTGCGTGTCCACTGGGCCTTGTTCACACAGAGTCCTAGGATTGTCCACAGGTTACTCCTCTCTGCAGGAGTGAACATGTGAGAAATCCACCCTTTACCTCATGGATGGAAGTTATCAGGGACTTTTCACGACAAATGCAGCAGGAAAAACCATAGCATCAGTGAATGGGTCCACGTGTCACTAGTGTCTTTTCCTGTGCCCCCTGCTGGAACATCATACATGGACTGGGTGGATTAAAAAACAGACACTCATTCCCATAGTTCTGGAGTCTGGGAAGCCTGAGTTCCAGGTGCAGACAGATGTGGTGTCTGGAGAGAGCCCAGATTTTATCATATCCTTTCAATTATTCCCTCACGTGGGGACAAGAGAATGGAGGTTTCCCAGTCCTGCATATAAAGGGCCTTATCCAGACATGACACTGCACCTCCTGACCTGAGTGCTCCCCTAAGGCCCCACCTGCTCCCCTCATTACATGGGCTTATGATTCAACATGGGGATGGTAGAGGTCACACAGAGTGAGCAATATCAACACCTGAAGGCTCCATGAGCTATTCTCTCTAGACGGAAAGTCTCCCAATACAGCTCCTCACCCTGAGGATCCTCAGGGGTCCAGTAGAAGATTATGGTTCATGTGTGAACTGTGTGCACACATGACCTTCGGAACCAGTTGATGACCTTCAGTAGCGGACAGCTTTGAGCTGAGAGTCTGGGTAGGACCTCAGGTCTCTTCTATTTCATGCTTTTTGCTGTTTTCATGATATCACTTTACTCATTTTCCAAATTTTCAGATCATTTCTCTCTACTTGGATTTTGGCTACATTTACTGGTTGACCTCATATCCATCATTCTCAACATGGATATATTTGTAATTATTTCATATTTAGTCACAAGTGTAATCAAGTCTAAGCATATGTGTGTTATCTCCATATCAATAGTTGCTTCCTAAAAAAAAAGAAATCCGAATGGAATAGGTAAACACAGAATCATGTGTCCAGAGAGCCTCCCTGGGAGAAACTGCTCCATGGAGAGAAAACCCAGACCCCGACAGGATACCTGCCCAGAACCTCCATCTGCACCTGCTCCTGGGCCTTCAAGACAGAAGTGGTGAGGAGTGTGCACCCCCTGGTGGTCTCAATCCTTCTACAGGGAGGTTTGTGTCTGGGCTTACACTGAGGTCGCCTCGCTGTGTCCCTCACACAGTAATACACAGCGGTGTCCTCAGCTCTCAGGCTGTTCATCTGCAGATAGAGCGTGTTTTTGGCGTTGTCTCTGGAGATGGTGAATCGGCCCTTCACAGCGTCTGCATAGCTTGTGCTACTTCCACTAGCATAAATCCATGCGACCCGCTGCAGCCCCTTTCGTGGAGCCTGGCGGACCACTGCATGCTGTAGCTACTGAAGGTGAATCCAGAGGCCACACAGGAGAGTCTCAGGGATGCCCCAGGCTTCACCAGGTCTCCCCCAGACTCCACCAGCTGCACTTCACCCTGGACACCTGCAGATACAAGACATCCTGGTCAGGACACTGTCCCACATCCCCTGTTTCTCTCACTCACCTCCACTCACATTCTCAATGTCTCTTGTTCTCCATGAATTACCTTTTAAAATAGTGACAAGGAAAACCCAGCTGAGCACTAACTTCATGGTGAGTTGTCTGTATTTTGTCCTGATCCTAGGTCGGGGTCACCTGAGAATCCTGAGCTGGGGATGCTCTTCAGGCTGCAGGGTCCATGCTGGGCTGGTTTAATGAGTGGAGAGAGGGTCTAATTTGCATGTCCTCTGACTACATAAGCAACTCCAAACTTAAATTCCATCTTTACACGTTATAAAGAAGGATTACTTCAAAATTCTAATCACTTTGTGTAGATCACACTGTGAGTATATGACGTTCAAATTTACCAATGTACTTATCTTTGAATTTCTCTGAGGCCTTTTTTACACTTTCATTAATATAGTTCATTTTTAGTAGAGTATTTCATCTACTTAGTGAAACTTAAGCAATATTATTTATTTTTGATGCCTGTCTAACTGGGGTTATTTTTTTAACTCAATCTTTGTCTTTTATTTTATTTTAATTTTATTTTAAATTTTTATTTATTTATGACAGTCACACACACAGAGAGAGAGAGAGGCAGAGACACAGGCAGAGGGAGAAGCAGGCTCCATGCACCGGGAGCCTGATGTGGGAATCGATCCAGGGTCTCCCGGATCGGGCCCTGGGCCAAAGGCAGGTGCCAAACCACTGCGCCACCCAGGGATCCCTGTCTTTTATTTTAATAAATTTATTTTTTATTGATGCTCAATTTGTCAACATACAGAATAACACCCAGTGCTCATCCCGTCAAGTGTACACCTCAGTGTCTGCCACACAATCATCCTTACCCCCTGCCCCCCTCCCCTTCCACCACCCCTAGTTCATTTCCCAGAGTTAGGAGTCTTTCATGTTCTGTCTCCCTTTCTGATATTTCCCACTTATTTTTCTCCTTTCCCCTTTATTCCCTTTCACTATTTTTTATATTCCCCAAATGAATGAGACCATATAATGTTTGTCCTTCTCCAACTGACTTATTTCAGTCAGCCTAATACCCTCCAGTTCCATCCACATCGAAGCAAATGGTGGGAGATGGAAAAATATTCCATGCTCATGGATTGGCAGAATTAATATCGTGAAAATGTCAATGTTACTCAGGGCAATTTACATTTTTAATGCAATCCCTATCAAAATACCATGGACTTTCTTCAGAGAGTTGGAACAAATTATTTTAAGACTTTTGTGGAATCAGAAAAGACCCTGAATAGCCAGGGGAATTTTAAAAAAGAAAACCATAGCTGGGGCATCACAATGCCAGATTTCAGGTTGTACTACAAGGCTGTGGTCATCAAGACTGTGTGGTCCTGGCCCAAAAACAGACACATAGATCAATGGAACAGAATAGAGAACCCAGAAGTGGACCGTCAACTTTATGATCAACTGATATTCGATAAAGGAGGAAAGACTATCCACTGGAAGAAAGACAGTCTCTTCAATAAATGGTGCTGGGAAAATTGGACATCCACATGCAGGAGAATGAAACTAGACCACTCTCTTGCACCATACAGAAAGATAAACTCAAAATGGATGAAAGATGTAAATGTGAGACAAGATTCCATCAATATCCTAGAGGAGAACACAGGCAACACCCTTTTTGAACTCGGCCACAGTAACTTCTTACAAGATACATCCATGAAGGCAAGAGAAAGAAAAGCAAAAAGGAACTATTGTGACTTCATCAAGATAAGAAGCTTTTGCACAGCAAAGGATACAGTCAACAAATCTAACTGGGATTATTTCAGTAACTTCATATAAATAACTTGTTGGTGTATAGAAACAGCTTTATTGAATATGTTGATTTTATATCCTGGATTTTCCCTGAGTTCATTAGTTAGTACTAAGTGGTTTTGTGAGGCTTGTCCTCATTCAATAGGTATAAGAATTTTCATAAGCATGCAATTTATTTTTCTCCCTGTTTACTGATTAAATATCTTTTTTATTACATAATTTCTCTTTTAATCTTCAAGTTAGGGTCAATTTTTTCCCTCCTTGTCAAATTCTTTGTGTTTTCTAATATTTTGGATTATATAAGGCAGACCTAGGAAAGAAAAAGTATTTCATCTTACATGGGATGAGCTACCTAATATATGAAGTGGGATCTTGTAAGAGGACAGTATGTCTGTTCATGACTTCTACTGTTTCTGAAGTTTCGTTTTGTTTGTTTAGGTGGGTGTTGAGGTTGATAAGCTCATTGTATATTTTGGATTCCAGACCTTAAATAGATAAGACATTTCCAAGTATCTTCTCCCATTCTGTAGGTTGCCTTTTAATTACACTGAGTGATTCCTTTGCTGTGAAAATGCTCTTTCCTTGATGAAGTCCCCATAGTTCATTTTCCTTTCCTTTCTCTTGCCTCTGGAGACACGTCTAGAAGTGGTTGCAGCTGAGATAGAAAAGGTACTGCCTGTGTCATTAGGAGTCTGATGGTATCTTGCCTCATACTTAGGTCTTTCATCAACATTGAGTTTATTTTTGTGAATGTTGTAAGAAAAGTGTTCCCATTCATTCTTCTGCATGTGGCTCTTCAATATTCCCAACACCATTTTTTGAAGAGACTTTCTTTTTTCCATTGGATCTTCTTTCCTGCTTTGTCAAGATTTTTTGACCATAGAGTTCAGAGTCCATTTCTGGGTTCTCAAATTGTTCTATTTGTCTTTATTTGTGTCAGTGCCATACTGTCCTGATTATCACAATGTTGTAATTTACCTTGGCAACCAGAATAGTGATGCCTCCAGCTTTGCTTCACTTTTTCAGGATTGCTTTGGCTATTTGAGGTGTTTGTATTTCCCTACAATTTTTAGAATTTTTTTCTTTAATTCTGTGAACAATGCTGGTGGTATTTTTATATGGATCGCTTTGAATGTGTAGCTTGCTCCTGGTAGTATAGATATTTTATCAATGTTTATTCTTCTAATCTATGAGAATCAATACTTTCTATCTACCTGTGTCTTCCTTACTGTCTTTCAGAAGTGTTCTGGAATGTTTAGACTATACATCCATCCTTCTTTGGTAAGGATCATTCCTCATTATCTGATGATTTCTGGTGCAATTATAAATTGCATCCAGTCCTTGATTTTCTTTTTTCTGTTTCATTTACACTGTAGAGAAAGCCACTGACTTCCTTGTATTGATAATATATGCTCAGATTTTGCTGAATCCCGGTATCAGTTCTAGCAATTTTTCGATGGAGTCTTCGGGATTTGTAGGTAAGTTACCTTGTTGTATGTGAAGAGTGAAAGTTTGACTTTTTCTTTGCTGATTTATATGGTTTTTACTTCTTTTTTTTCTGATTGCTGAGGCTAAGACTTCTAGTACTATGATGAAGAACAGTTGTGACAGTGGGCATCCCTGTCCTGTTCCTCATTTTATGGGAAAATTTCTCAACTTTTCCCTATTGAGGATGACTTTTCTGTGTGTCTTCTGTAGACGGCTTTTATGATGTAGTGTATGTTCCCCTATCCCTATACAGTAGAAAGTTTTAATCAGGAAATAATAATCTCTTTTGCCATATGATTTTTGAGCATCAGTTAAGAAGACAAAATGGTTCATATCCTTTTCTGTTATTAATGAGATACATCACACTGATTGATATGCAGACACTGAACCACACTTGCAGAACAGAAATTAAGCCCATTTGGTCTTGGTGTATTTTCCTTTTAATGTGCTGTTGGATCCTATTGTTTATGATGTTTGTGGGAATTTTGCATCCATATTCATCAAGGATATTGGTATGTAATTCTGCCTTGTAGTTGGATCTTTGTCTGCTTTTGAGGTCAAGGTAATGCTGACCTCTAAGAATGAGTTTGGAAGTTTCCTTTAATTTCTATTTTTGGAACAGTTTCAGACATATAGGTATTAATTCTTTTAAAATGCTTGTTGCATTCCCATGGGCAGCCATCTGTGCTTGGGATTTTTATTGTTAGAAGACTTTTTAAGTATGTTTGATTTTCATTTCCTGGTTTTGGATCTGTACAGCTTTTCCATTCATTTCTGTTTCAGATTTAGTTGTTTGTACATTTATAGGAAGGCATCCATTTGTTCCAGATTGCCAAATTTATTGGCATGTTATTGCTCATAATATGCATTCTTTTAATAATTATTTTTAATTTATTTAATATTTTATTTTATTTATTTTATTTTTTATATAAATTTATTTTTTATTGGTGTTCAATTTGCCAACATATAGAATAACACACAGTGCTCACCCCATTAAGTGCCCCCCTCAGTGCCCATCACCCAGTCACCCCACCCCCCACCCACCTCTCCTTCCATCACCCCTAGTTTCCCACAGTTAGGAGTTTCTCATGTTCTGTCTCCCTTTCTGATATATCCCACTCATTTTTCTCCTTTCCCCTTTATTCCCTTTCACTATTTTATTTAACTTCATTTTGCCAACATACAGTAACACCACGTGCTCATTTCATCACGTGCTCTCCTTAGTGTCTGTCACCGAGGTACCAAGTCCCACCACCCACCTCCCCTTCTGCAACCCTTTGAGTTCGAGAGATAGGAGTCTTTCATGTTTTGTCTTCCTCTTTAATTTATCCCTACTCAGTTTTCCTCCTTCCCCTGTGATACCTGTCACTATTTCTTATGTTCCACATATGATGAAACCATGATGATTGTCCATCTCTGATTGACTTATTTCACTCAACATAATACTCTCTAGGTGCATCCATTTTGATGGAAATGGTAAATATTTATTCTTTCTGATGGCTGAGAAATATCCCCTTGTATATATAAACCATATCATCTTTATCCATTTATCTCTCAAAGGACATCGTGGCTACCCCCAGATTTTCACTATTCTGGACATTGCTGCTATGAATATTGGGATTCAGATGCCCTGATTTTTCATTGTATCTGTATCTTAGGGATAAAACCCCAGCAGATCAATTGCTGGGATGTAGGGTAGCTCTATTTTAACTCTTTGAGAACTTCCACAGAGTTTTCCAGAGTGGTTGTATAAGTTCACATTCCCACCAACAGTGCAAGATGGTTCCCCCTTCTCCACATCCTCTCTAAGATTTGTTGCTTCCTGTCTTGTTAATTTTCACTGGTGTGAGATGGTATCTCCTTGTGTTTTAGAAGTGTTTTTCCCTGGTAGCAGGTGATATGGAAGGTTTTTTCATGTGCTTGTTGGCCATGTGTAGGTTTTGTTCAGGGAAATTTCTGTTCATGTCTTCTCCCCATTTCTTGACTGGATTCCTTATTTCTTGGGTGATGAGTTTTAATAAGTTCTTTATAGATGTTGGATACAAGCCCTTTGTCTGATATGTCATTTGCTAATATCTTCTCCCCTTCTGTAGCTTGTGTTTTAGTTTTGTTGACAGTTTTCTTTGCTTTGAAGAATATTTTTATCTTGATGGTGCTCCCAGAATTCATTTTTGCTTTTGTTTCCCTTGCTGTTATATATATATATATATATATATATATATATATATATATATATATAATATATATAACATATATATATAACAAATATATATATATTTGTTGCATGATATATCATGCAATAAATTGTCATGGTTAAGTTCAAAATAGTTGTTCCATGTCTTCTCCTCAGAGATTTAGATGGATTGTTGTCTCACATTTAGATCTATTAACCATTTGGACTTTATCTTTTTGTCTGGTGTAACACAATGGTCCAATTTAATTCTTCTGCAGGGGTATATACAATTTTCCCCACACCAATTATTTTTCCTATTTTGTTGAAGATTATTTGTCCATACAGTTGAAGGTCCATTTCTGGGTTATCTACTCTGTTCCATTTATCTACTATTTGTATATTTTTATTGGAGTTCTATTTGCCAACATATAGCATAACACTCAGTGCTAATCCTGTCAAGTACACCCCTCAGTGCCCATCACCCAATCACCCAGTCCCTCCCCACCTCCCCTTCCACTATCCTTGTTCATTTCCCAGAGTTCGGAGTCTCTCATGTTCTGTCTCCCTCTGATTTTTCCCACTTGTTTTCTCTCCTTTCCCCTATAATCCCTTTCAAAGGAATATTACTCAGCCATTAGAAATGATGAATACCCACCATTTGTTTCAATGTGGATAGAACTGGAGGGTATTATGCTGAGTGAAGTAAGTCAATTGGAGAAGGACAAACACCATATGGTTTCTTCTCCGATTTTATACAAACCTTAGGATTATTTGTTCCATCCCTGGGAAGAAAGCTCGTGGTATTTTGATAGAGATTGCATTAAATGTATAAATTGCCCTGGGTAACATAGACATTTTCACAATATTTATTCTTCTGATCCTTGAGCATGGAATGTTTTTTCATATTTTTGAATTTTCTTTGATTTCTTTCATAACGGTTCTGTAGATTTAGAGAACACATCCTTTACCTCATTGGTTAGGCTTATTCGTAGGTATCTTATGGTTGGGTGCCATTGTAAATGGGATCAGTTCTCTAATTTCCCTTTCTTCAATCTCATTGTTAGTGTGTAGAAATGCAGCTGCCTTCTCTGCTTTGGTTTTGTTTCCTGTCAAGTCACTAACTATGTGAGTTCTGGAATCTTAGGTGATATATTTTGGAGATTTATACAAACTATGATGCCCTTTGCAAAGAGTTTGATTTCTTCTTTGCCATTTAGAATGCCTTTTATCTATTTTTCTGTCCGCTGAGTCTAGGAATTCTACTTCTATGGTGAATAGAAACTGTGATATTGGACATCCCTGGTGTTTTCTTGAACTTAGGGAAAGTTCTGATTTCCCCACCGAGAATGAGATTCACTGTGAAATATCCTAGATAGGTTTTATGATATTAAAAAATGTTCTCTCTATCCTTCAATTTGAAGATTTTAATCAGGAATGTAGGCTGTATTTTGGCAAAACAAAAATAGAGCTATCCTGCAAACCAGCGATTGCACTGCTGGGTATTTACCACAGGGATATAGATGTAGTGAAATAATGGAACACCTGCCCCCCAATGTTTAAAACCGTAATGCCAACAATAGCCAAATTGTGGAAGAAGCTGGATGTCATTCAACAGAATACTGGATAAAGATTATATGGCTTATATATACACAATAGAATATTACTCAGCTATCAGAAAGGATGAATAACCACAATTTGCTTTGATGTGTATGAAACTGGAGGATATTATGCTGAGTGAAATTAGTCAGTCAGACAAGGACAGTCATCTTGATTTCACTCATATGGGGTGTATAAAAATAGGGAAAGGAATTATAGGGAAAGGAGGGAAAATGAATGGGAAAAAATAGGGAGAAAAACCATGAAAGACTTCTAAATCTGGGAAACAAAGTGAGCGTCTCTGGAAAGAAGGTGGGTGGTTGGGTGTTGTGACTGATGAACCAGCATTAAGAAGGACATGTGATGTGATGAGGACTGGGTGTCATACAATATGTTGGCAAATTGAATTTAAATAAAGACAATATAGACTACCATATGTTGTGCTAGCTTCTAGCTTCTGTAATGTCATACATGGATGGGGTGGATTAAAAAACAGTCAATCTTAAACTCTGGACTCTGAGAAGTCTGAGGTTCAAGTGCAGGCAAATGTGGTGTCTGGAGTGCCACATGTGCTAGTCCATCCTTTCCCTGTCACCTCACATAGGGCCAGTGGGCAGGAAGCTTTCCCAGGCCTGGTGTAAAAGGGCCCTGATCCCATCATGAGCCTGTACCTCCTGACCTAAGTGCTTCACTAAGGTCTCACCCCTCCTCCCATCACATGAGTGGTTTCAACATGGGGATGGTAGGTCATACACAGTGAGCTGATATCAGCACCTGGAGGATCAATGAGTTATTCCCTGAAAGTAGATGGTCCTCCAATCCAGCTCCTCACCCTGAAGATCCTCATGGATCCAGTAGAAGCTGGTCTCTGAGCACAGTGTACACATGACCTTCAGAAACAGCTGGTGACCTTGGGGAGAGAACAGCTTCCACCTGAGAGTCTGGGTAGGTCCTTGGTCTGTTTATATTATCATTTTATGTTTCATCCTGCTTTGATATATCATTCATTGTCTTTTCCAGGGATTCAGACCATTTTCTACTTAGAATGACAATTTCTCTTTGTTGTCCTCCCAGTTTACAAACATGTTTAGTGTAATTAATCCCCACACCATATCCTTTGTTTCTTGATTGCTAGCTCCATGACCTTCCTTCAACCGTCTTGTTTTCAAAATATAGAATAGGAAATCCAACAAGAATCTAAACCTTTCCTCCTTTGATGTAGGGAGGACACTGACTCCACACAAAATGGTGAGGGTGATAAAGATTTATATGTGTGTGTGTGTGTGTGTGTGTGTGTGTGTGTGTGTGTGTGTGATTTTGACTCCACCTCCTTACCGTGTCATGTTGGAAATCCCTCTGAGTGCCAGGCAGTTACTAACATTATTGTGAGCATTTTGCCAGTAATTGACCTCAACTAAGGGTCTCTTTTCTCTTGTGTTCATTCAAGATTCCTCTGTACCCTGATGTGCTGCATGCACTTAAGCTGCTTCTAGCAAGACTACGTTTTGTTGGGGTCCTTGTTCCATAGAGAGTGACACTGGGACCCATGAAAATGTTCATATGATGTGCATGGAGTTATTTGTAACTGATTAATATTTAGGATCAGAATAAATTAAGTACAACAATGTGCAAATGTATAGTTGATTCTCTAAGGCTCTAAGACAGAAACTGAATAGGAAAACACATAATCAAGTGTTCAGAGAGGCTCCCTGGGGGAAAACGCTTCATGGAGAGGAAGCCCAGACCCAGACAGGAAACCTGCCCAGAACCTCCATCTGCACTTCCTCCTGGGCCTTCAAGACAGAAGTGATGAGTAGTGAGCACCCCCTGGTGGTTCCAATCCCCTTCTGCAGGGAGGTTTGTGTCTGGGCTCACACTGAGGTCCTCTCCCTGCGTCCCTTGCACAGTTATACACAGCTGTGTCCTCGGCTCTCAGGCTGTTCATCTGCAGATACACTGTGTTCTTGGCATTGTCTCTGAAGATGTTGGATCAACCCTTCACAGAGTCTGCATAGTATGTGCTTCTTCCATCACTTCTAATGTATGTGACCCACTGGAGCCCCTTCTCTGGAGCCTTGTGTACTCAGCCCATGTAGCAGCTACTAAGATGAATCCAGAGGCCACACAGGAGAGTCTCAGGGACCCCCTAGGTTTCACCAGGTTTCCTCCAGACTCCACCAACTACAACTCACCCTGGACACCTGCAGACACAAGACATCCTGGTCAGGAACTTTCCCAAATTCCCTGTTTCTCTCATTCACCTCCACTCACATACTCAAGGTCTGTTGTTCTCCATGAATTATCTTTTAAAACAGTGAAAATGAGGGCAGCCCAAGTGGCCCACTGTTTAGCGCCGCCTTCAGCCTGGGGTGTGATCCTGGTGTCCCGGGATCGAGTCCCACATCAGGCTCCCTGTATGGAGCTTGCTTCTCCCTCTGCCTGTGTCTCTGCCTCTCTCTCTCTCTCTCTGTCTCATTAATATTGTACTCTTTCGCCATCTTGCCCCTCCTCTCTCCATAGATAACTTTCAAATTTTCCTGAAAACCTAGGATTTGGCCTGAGATTTAAAGAGATAACACCTACAGAGGAATGCTACAGAGAAAAGAGTTTGCACTTCTAAGAAGGACAACTAGTTTTTAGCCACTCAGCACTGAGCAAAATAACAAGAAACAAGAACTCACCAAAAAAGAAAGCATTATGAACTATACTCTCTCCCACAGAGGTAAAGAATTTGGATTACAATTCGATGTCAGAAAGCCATTTCAGAAGCACAATTACAAAGCTACTCGTGGCGCTGGAAAAAAAGCATAAAGGATTCAAGAGCCCTCATTCCTGCAGAATATAGATCTAATCAGGTCGAATTAAAAAGTCAATTAAATGTGATACAATCCAAGCAGGAGGTCCTAATGATGAGGTTTAACAAGGTAAAAGAACGAGTGAGTGGCATACAAGACAAATTGATGGCAAGGAAGGAAGCTGAGGAAAAAAGAGAAAAACTATCAAAATATCATAAGGATAGGTTAAGGGAAATAAATGACAGCCTCAGAAGGAAATATCTATGTTTGATTCGAGTTCCTGAGGGCTACGAAAAGTTCAGAGTCCAGAAAGTGTATTTGAACAAATCATAGATGAGGACATCTCTAACTTGGGAAGGGACACAGGCATTCAGATCCAGGAGATAGAGAGACCCCCCCCTAAAATCAATATAAACTGCTCAACACCTCAACATTTAATAGTGAAACCTGAAAATTCAAAAGATAAAGAAAGATCCTTAAAGCAGTGAGAGACAAGAGATCCCTAACCTTTATGGGGAGAAGTATTAGGATAACAGCAGACCTCTCCACAGAGACCTGGCAGGTCAGAAAGGGCTGGCAGGATATATTCAGCGTCCTAAATGAGAACAGGCAACCAAGAATACTTTATCCAGCAGGGCTCTCATTCAGAATAGAAGGAGAGGTAAAGGGCTTCCAAGATAGGCAGAATCTGAAAGAATATGGGACCACCATACCGGCTCTGAAAGAAAATATTAAGGGGGACTCTGTAAAAGAAAGAGGAAGTCCAAGGAATCAATCCACAAAAACAGGGACTGAATAGGTATCATGAAGACACTAAATTCATATCTTTCCATAGTAACTTTGAATGTGAATGGGCTTAATGACCCCATCAAAAGGCGCAGGGTTTCAGACTGTATAAAAAAGAAAGACCCATCTATTTGCTGTGTACAAGAGACTCATTATAGACATAAGGACACCTAAATCCTGAAAATAAAAAGTTGGAGAACCATTTACCATTCAAATGGTCCTCAAAAGAAACTAGGGTAGCCATCCTTATATCAGATAAATTAAGGTTTATCCCAAAGACTGTAGTAAGAAATGAAGAGGGACACTATATCATACTTAAAGGATCTATCAACAAGAGGACCTAACAATCATGAATATTTATGCCCCGAATGTGGGAGCTGCCAAGTATATCAATCAATTAATAACCAAAGTTAAGACATACTTAGATATTAATAGACTTATACTTGGTCACTTGAATATAGCACTTTTGAGAAATGACAGCTCTTCAAAGCACAACATCTCCAAAGAAACAAAGCTTTAAATGATACACTGGACCATATGGATTTCACAGATATCTACAGAACTTTATATCCAAACACAACTGAATGCACATTCTTCTGGGTGCACATGGAACTTTCTCCAGATTAGACCACATCACAAATCAGGTCTTAACTGTTACGAAAGGATTGGGATTGTCCCCTGCATATATTCTGACCATAATGCTTTGAAACTCGAACTAAATACCAAGAAATTTGGAAGGACTTCAAACACGTGGAGGTTAAGGACCATCCTGCTAAAAGATGAAAAGGTCAACAAGAAAATTAGGGAAGTTTAAAAAGATTCATGGAGACTAATGAGAATGAAGATACAACCGTTCAAAATCTTTGGGTACAGCAAAAGAGGTCTTGAGGGGGAAATACATCATAATACAAGCATCCATCAAAAACTGGAAGGAACTGAAATACAAAAGCTAACCTTGCACCTAACGGAGCTGGAAAAAAACAGCAAAGATCCTACACCTAGCAGAAGAAGAGAGTTAATAAAGATTCGAGCAGACCTCAATGATATCGAGACCAGAACTGTGAAATAGATTAACAAAACCAGCAGTCGGTTTTTTGAAAGAATTAATGAGATAGATAAAGCATTAGCCAGCCTTGTTATAAAGAAGAGAGAAGAAGGAGGGGCAAGATAGTGGAAGAGTAGTGTCCCCAAGACACCTGTCCCCACTAAATAACCTAGATAACCTTCAAATCATCCTGAAAATCTATGAATTTGGCCTGAGATTTAAAGAGAGAACAGCTGGAATGCTACAGTGAGAAGAGTTCATGCTTCTATCAAGGTAGGAAGATGGAGAAAAAAGAAATAAAGAAACAAAAGGCATCCAAGAGGGAAGGACCCCCCAAGGAGCTGGACTAAGGCCGGGGAGAGTGCCCCCAGGACAGGAAAGCACGTCCCGGTGAAGCAGGAGCTTCACCAATCTTCCTGGCTGGAAAGGCGCTCATAGGGATTTAGAGCTCGACCTCAGGAAGGCAGGGATGCCCTCAGGCTCCCTGGGACACTAACAGACACGTGCACCCCAGGAGAGTGCGCCAAGCACCCGAAAGGGCTGCAGCCTGCACAGGGCTGGACCCGGGAGCAGCTTGGAGGCGGCTACGGCAGAGGAAGAGGCTCTGCGTGGAGGGGGCTGCGCGACCCCAGGAGCAGCTCGGAGGGGCTCAGTCGGCGGCTCCACGGAGAGGGGGCAGCGTGGCTGGGAGCGTGAATCCAATGGTGCAGGCCCGGGAGCAGAGGGCGCCGGGGACACAGCCTAGGATCTGACCTCCCCCAGGGACAGGTAGAGTCCATGAGGGCACAGGACAGCAAGGACACTCCTGCCCCAAGCTCAACAGATCAGCAGTCCCGCCCTGGAGCATCCAGGACCCTGCAGACTGAGAGCTCTGTAGCTACTGAGGGAGCTGAATCCAGGGCTCCAGACCTGGCTGCTTCCACTGTTGCTGTTCCTCCTGGGGCCTCACAGGGTAAACAACCCCCACTGAGCCTCACAGTGGCCTCACCAGATAAACAGGATAAACATTACTCACTGAGCCCTACACCAGGCAGGGGGCAGAGCAGCTCCCCCAAGTGCTAACACTTGAAAATCAGCACGACAGGCCCCTCACCCAGAAGACCAGCTAGAAAGAGAGGGGAAAAACAAATTATTGACCAAGCACCACTGGAAAGTTCCAGCGGAAGCCCGGGGACTTACAGTATACAGAATAAGAGGGTACTCCCCCATATTTTTTTTCTTTTTATTTTCTGTTTGCTTTCCCCACCCCCTTTTTTCTTTCTTTCTTCTTTCTCTTTTTCTTCTCTCTTTTTTTTTCCTTTTTTCTTCCTTTTCTTTTCTCTTTTTTCTTTCCTTCTTTCTTTCAATAGTAACTCTGAACGTGACTGAGCTTAATGACCCCATCAAAAGGTGCAGAGTTTCAGACTGGATAAAAAAGCAGGACCCATCTATATGCTGTCTACAAGAGACTTATTTTACACAGAAGGACACCTACAGCCTGAAAACAGAAGATTGGAGAACCATTTACCATTCAAATGGTCCTCGAAAGCAGAGGTAGCCATCCTTATATAAGATCAACTAAAATTTACCCTGAAGACTGTAGTGAGAGGTGAAGAGGGACACTATATCATACTTAAAGGATCTATCCAACAAAAGGAATAGCAATCATCAATATATATGCTCCGAATGTGGGAGCTGTGAAATATATCAATCAATTAATAAGGAAGATTAAGACATACTTAGATAATAACACTTATACTTGGTGACTTCAATCTAGTACTTTCTACACTCGATAGGTCTTCTAAACACAACATCCCCAAAGAAACAAGAGCTTTAAATGATACACTGGACCAGATGGATTTCACAGATATCTACAGAACTTTACATCCAAACTCAACTGAATACACATTCTTCTCAAGTGCACATGGAACTTTCTCCAGAATAGACCACATACCGGGTCACAATCGGGTCTGAACCGATACCAAAAGATTGGGATTGTCCCCTGCATATTCTCAGACCATAATGCCTTGAAATTAGAAGTAAATCACAACAAGAAGTTTGGAAGGACCTCAAACACGTGGAGGTTAAGGACCATCCTGCTAAAAGATAAAAGGGTCAACCAGGAAATTAAGGAAGAATTAAAAAGATTCATGGAAACTAATGAGAATGAAGATACAACCATTCAAAATCTTTGGGATGCAGCAAAAGCAGTCCTAAGGGGGAATACATTGCAATACAAGCATCCATTCAAAAACTGGAAAGAACTCAAATACAAAAGCTAACCTTACACATAAAGGAGCTAGAGAAAAAACAGCAAATAGATCCTACACCCAAGAGAAGAAGGGAGTTAATAAAGATTCGAGCAAAACTCAACGAAATCGAGACCAGAAGAACTGTGGAACAGATCAACAGAACCAGGAGTTGGTTCTTTGAAAGAATTAATAAGATAGATAAACCATTAGCCAGCCTTATTAAAAAGAAGAGAGAGAAGACTCTAATTAATAAAATCATGATTGAGAAAGGAGAGATCACTACCAACACCAAGGAAATACAAACGATTTTAAAAACATATTATGAACAGCTATACGCCAATAAATTAGGCAATCTAGAAGAAATGGACGCATTCCTGGAAAGCCTAAAACTACCAAAACTGGAACAGGAAGAAATAGAAAACCTGAACAGGCCAATAACCAGGGAGGAAATTGAAGCAGTCATCAAAAACCTCCCAAGACACAAGAGTCCAGGGCCAGATGGCTTCCCAGGGGAATTTTATCAAACGTTTAAAGAAGAAACCATACCTATTCTCCTAAAGCTGTTTGGAAAGATAGAAAGAGATGGAGTACTTCCAAATTCGTTCTATGAGGCCAGCATCACCTTAATTCCAAAACCAGACAAAGACCCCACCAAAAAGGAGAATTACAGACCAATATCCCTGATGAACATGGAAGCAAAAATTCTCAACAAGATACTGGCCAATAAGATCCAACAGTACATTAAAAAATTATTCACCATGACCAAGTAGGATTTATCCCTGGGACACAAGGCTGGTTCAACACCCGTAAAACAATCAATGTGATTCATCATATCAGCAAGAGAAAAACCAAGAACCATATGATCCTCTCATTGGATGCAGAGAAAGCATTTGACAAAATACAGCATCCATTCCTGATCAAAACTCTTCAGAGTGTAGGGATAGAGGGAACATTCCTCGACATCTTAAAAGCCATCTACGAAAAGCCCACAGCAAATATCATTCTCAATGGGGAAGCACTGGGAGCCTTTCCCCAAAGATCAGGAACAAGACAGGGATGTCCACTCTCACCACTGCTGTTCAACATAGTACTGGAAGCCAGGGGAATTTTATTTTATTTTTTTTTTCAGGGGAATTTTAAAAAAGAAAACTATATCTGGGAGCATCACAATGCCAGATTTCAGGTTGTACTACAAAGCTGTGGTCATCAAGACAGTGTGGTACTGGCACAAAAAAAGACACAGGGATCTATGGAACAGAATAGAGAACCCAGAAGTGGACCCTGAACTTTATGGTCAACTAATATTCGATAAAGGAGGAAAGACTATCCATTGGAAGAAAGACAGTCTCTTCAATAAATGGTGCTGTGAAAATTGGACCTCCACATACCGAAGAATGGAACTAGACCACTCTCTTTCACCATACACAAAGATAAACTCAAAATGGATGAAAGATCTAAATGTGAGACAAGATTCCATTAAAATCCCAGAGGAGAACACAGGCAACACCCTTTTTGAACTCGACCACAGCAACTTCTTCCAAGATACATCCATGAAGGCAAAAGAAATGGAAGCAAAAATGAACTATTGAGACTTCTTCAAGATAAGTATCTTGTGCACAGTCAAAGAAACAGTCAAAAAAACTATAAGACAACCTATAGAATGAGAGAAGGTATTTGCAAATGACGTATCAGAGAAAAAGCTAGTATCCAAGATGTATAAAGAACTTATTAAACTCAACAGCAAAGAAACAAACAATCCAATCATGAAATGGGCAAAAAACATGAACAGAAATCTCACAGAGCATGACATTGACATGGCCAACAAGCAATGAGACAATGCTCCGCATCACTTGCCATCAGCGAAATACAAATCAAATCCACAATGAGATCCCTTGTCACACCAGTGAGAATGGGGAAAATTAATAAGACGGGAACCAACGAATGTTGGAGAGGATGTGGAGAAAGGGGAACTCTCTTGCACTGTTGGTGGGAATGTGAACTGCTGCAGCCACTCTGGAAAACTGTGTGGAGGTTCCTCAAAGAGTTAAAAATAGATCTTCCCTGGGACCCAGCAGTTGCACTGTTGGGGATTTACCCCAAAGATACAGATGCAACGAAACCCCAGGACACCTGCACCCTGATGTTTCTAGCAGCAATGTCCACAATAGCCAAACTGTGGAAGGAGCCTCAGTGTCCATCGACAGATGAGTGGATAAAGAAAATGTGGTTTATGTATACAATGGAATATTACTCAGCCATTAGAAACGACAAATACCCACCTTTTGTTTCGACGCGGATGGACTTGGAGAGTATTATGCTAGTGAAATAAGTCAATTGGAGAAAGACTAACATCATATGGTCTCATTCATTTGGGGAATATAAAAAATAGTGAAAGGGAATAAAGGGGAAAGGAGAGAAAATGAGTGAACATATCAGTGATGGTCACAGAAGATGAAAGACTCCTAACTCTGGGAAAGGAACAAGGAGTAGTGGAATGAGAGATGGATGGGGGTGATGCGGTGACTGGGTGACAGGCCCTGAGGGGGGCACTTGACAGATGAGCACTGGGTGGTATACTACATATCATCAAGTTAAACTTCCATAAAAAATAACATGGATTGCTCTCACAGAGTTGGAATAAATCATTCTATTATTCATATAGAACCAGAAAAGACCCTGAATAGGCAAAATATTTTGTTTTTAAAGATTTTATTTATTTAGGGGAATTCAAGGTGGCTCAGGGGTTTAGCGCCACCCTCACTCAGGGCGTGATCCTGGAGACCGGGGATGGAGTCTCATGTCAGGTTCCCTGCATGGAGCCTGCTTCTCCTTCCACCTGTGTCTCTGCGTCTCTCTGTCTGAATGTCTGTCATGAATAAATAAATAAAAACGTTTATTTATCATCTCTCATTTATTCATGAGAGACAGGGGGGCAGAGACACAGGCAGAGGGAGAAACCAGCTCCATGCAGGGAGCACAATGTGAAACTCAATTCTGGGATTCCAGGATCACACCCTGGGCCAAAGGCAGGTGACAAACTGCTGAGCCATCCAAGGATCCCAAGGCAAAAGAATGTTGAGCTAGAAACCCAAAGCTAGGGTATCACAACACCTGACTTACAAAGAGATGATCATCAAGATAGTATTGTATTGACACAAAAACAGACAAATAGATTAGTGGAACTGAATACAGAACTGAGAAATGGACCCTAAACTCCTTGGTCAACTCATCTTTGACAAAGCAAACAAGAATATCCAATCAAAAGGAGGACAGTCTATTTAATAAATGAAGGTGAGATAATTGGAGAGCCACAAGAAAAACATAAAATGACCATTCCTTCACACCACACACACAGATAAACTCAACGTGAATGAAAGATCTAAATGGGAGCCAGAAAAGTATCCAAATCCTAGGGGAGAACACAGGTAGCAAAGTTTTTGACCTCAGCAGCAGCAACGTCTCAGCAGTCACTTCTCTGAAGTCATAAGAAACAAAAGCTGAAATGAACTCTTGGGATTCATCAGGATAAAAACATATTCACAGCAAAAGGAAACAGTCAGCAAAACTAAAAGCAACCTATGGAATGGGAGAAGATATTTGCAAATAAAATGTCAAATAAAGGCCTATTCCCAAGATCTATAATGGACTTATCAACCTCAACATGCAAAAAACCACATAATCTAGTCAAGAAATGGGCAGAAGAGATAATCATTTCTCCACTGAAGACATATGAATATCCAACAGAGACATGAAAAAATATTCCCCATTACTTGGCCTCAGGAAATATCCATGAAAACCACAATGAGATGCCACTTCACACCAGTGAGAATGGCTAAAATCAACAGGATAGGGAAAACAAATGTTGGTGAGGATGTGGTGAATTGTTGGTGGGAATGCAAGGTGGTCCATCCACTTTGGAAAATATTTTTGAGGTTTCTGTATAACTTGAAAATAGAGCTACCTTATGATCCTGCAATTGCACTACTGGGTATTCACCCCAAAGATACTTATGTAGTGAAGTAACGTGGTGCCTACATTCCATGTTCATAGCAGCCATCTCCACAGTAGCCACCTGTGGAAAGAGCCTAGATGTCTTCTGACAGATGAATGGATAAAGATGTGGTAAATACACAGTGGACTATTCCTAAGCCTCCAGAAAAGATCAATTACTACCATTTATATCCATAGGGATGAAACTGGAGGGTATCATGTCAAGTGAGTTAAGTCGATTGGAGAAAGACAATAATCACATAGTTACTTCAATATACGGAATATAAGCAATAGTGCAGAGGACCATAAGGGACAGAGGAGAAACAGAATGGGCTGAAATCAGAGACGGAGACAAACCATGGGAGACTCAACTCTGGGAAAAACATAAGGGTTGCTGTAGGGGAGGTGGGGGGATGGGTAACTGGGTGATGGACATTAAGGAGGGCTCATGATGTGATGAGAACTGGGGGGTTTATGCATCTGATGAATTATTGAGCAGTACATCTGAAACTGATGATGCGGTATTTGAATTTAAATAAAAAATAAAATAAATAGAAAAATAAAAAATTAATTTTTATTTTAATGAGAGTTAGCTAATATGCTGTGTGATATTAGCTTTAGGTATGCATGTAGTGATTCAATACCTTCATAAATCACTTGTGCTCATTAGAGTAATGCTCTCTTTATTTCCCATCTGATTTGTTATTCCCCACACTCCTCCCCTCTTGTAACCCTCCCGTGATCCCTGTGTTAATAATCTGTTTCTTGGTTTGCTTCTATCTCTCTTTTTTACCCTTTGTTCATTTGTTTTTGTTCGTAAATTCCACATGTAAGTGAAATCCTATGGCGTTTTGTCTTTTCTGAATGACTTATTTCACTTAGAATAATAACTTTTAGATCTCTGTTAGTGCTCCTGGGAGCCTGAGGGCATCCCTGCTCTTCCTGGGATCCTATCCGAGCTCCCTACCAGGTGCTTTCCCTCCAGGAAGATTGGTAAAGCTCCTACTTTTTTGGGTCTGGGCTTTCCTGTCCTGGGGCACTTGCCGGGTGGCCTTAGCCTGGCTCTTCGTGTGGGCCCCTCCCCTTTGGATGCTTTTTTATTTCTTTATATTTTTTCCATCTTCCTACCTTGATAGAAGTGCAGACTCTTCTCACTGTAGCATTCCAGCTGTGGTGCTGGGAGAATTGGACATCCACATGCAGAAGAATGAAACTAGACCACTCTCTTTCACCATACACAAAGATAAATTCAAAATGGATGGAAGATGTAAATGTGAGACAAGATTCCATCAAAATCCTAGAGAAGAACACAGGCAACACCCTTTTTGAACTCAGCCACAGTAACTTCTTGCAAGATACATCCACGAAGGCAAAAGAAACAAAAGCAAAAATGAACTATTGGGACTTCATCAAGATAAGAAGTTTTGCACAGCAAAGGATACCTTTTTTAAATAATAAATTTATTTTTTTATTGGTGTTCTATTTGCCAACATACAGAATAACACCCAGTGCTCATCCCATCAAGTACCACCCTCTGTGCTCGCCACCCAGTCATCCCCACCCCCCGGCCCTCCTCCCCTTCCACCACCCCTAGTTCATTTCCCAGAGTTAGGAGTCCTCCATGTTCTGTCTCCCTTTCTGATATTTCCTATCCATTTCTTCTCCCTTCCCCTCTCTTCCCTTTCACTATTATTTATATTCCCCAAATGAATGAGACCATATAATGTTTGTCCTTCTCCGATTGACTTATTTCACTCAGCAAAATACCCCCCAGTTGCATCCACATCAAAGCAAATGGTGGGTATTTGTCATTTCTAATGGCTGAGTAATATTCCATTGTATACATAAACCACATCTTCTTTATCCATTCATCTTTTGGTGGACACCGAGGCTCCTTCCACAGTTTGGTTATTGTGGACATTGCTGCTAGAAACACTGGGGTGCAGGTGTCCCAGTGTCTCATTGCATCTGTATCTTTGGGGTAAATCCCCAGTAGTGCAATTGCTGGGTTGTAGGGCAGATCTATTTTTAACTCTTTGAGGAACCACCACACAGTTTTCCAGAGTGGCTGCACCATTTCACATTCCCACCAACAGTGCAAGAGGGTTCCCATTTCTCCGCATCCTCTCTAACATTTGTGGTTTCCTGCCTTGTTAATTTTCCCCATTCTCACTGGTGTGAGGTGGCATCTCATTCGATTTTCAAAGTAGCAAAGAAGAAGTCAAACTCTCCCTCTTCGTCAATGACATGATACTCTACATAGAAAACCCTAAAGACTCCACCCCACTATTGCTAGAACTCATACAGCAATTTGCCAGTGTGGCAGGATACAAAATCAATGCCCAGAAGTCAGTGGCATTTCTATACACTAACAATGATACTGAAGAGAGAGGAATTACGGAGTCAATCCCATTTGCAATTGCACCAAAAAGCATCAGATACCTAGGAATAAACCTAACCAAAGAGGTAAGGGATATATACTCTAAAAACTACAGAACACTTCTGAAAGAAATTGAGGAAGACACAAAGAGAGGGAAGAATATTCCATGCTCATGGATTGGCAGAATTAATATTGTGAAAATGTCAGTGTTACTCAGGGCAATTTACACGTTTATTTTTTTTAAATTTACATGTTTAATGCAATCCCTATCAAAATACCATGGACTTTCTTCATAGAGTTAGAACAAATTATTTTAAGATTTGTGTGGAATCAGAAAAGACCGTGAATAGCCAGGGGAATTTCAAAAAAGAAAACTATATCTGGGGGCATCACAATGCCGGATTTCAGGTTGTACTACAAAGCTGTGGTCATCAACACAGTGTGGTACTGGCACAAAAACAGACACATGCATCAATGGAACAGAATAGAGAACCTAGAAGTAGACCCTCAACTTTATGGTCGACTAATATTTGATAAAGGAGGAAAGACTATCCACTGGAAGAAAGACAGTCTCTTCAATAAATGGTGCTGGGAAAATTGGACATCCACATGCAGAAGAATGAAACTAGACCACTCTCTTGCATCATACACAAAGATAAGCTTAAAATGGATGAATGATCTCAATGTGAGACAAGATTCCATCAAAATCCTAGAGGAGAACACAGGCAACACCCTTTTTGAACTCGGCCACAGTAACTTCTTGCAAGATACATCCACAAAGGCAAAGGAAACAAAAGCAAAAAAGAACTATTGGGACTTCATCAAGATAAGAAGCTTTGCACAGCAAAGGATACAGTCAACAAAACTAAAAGACAACCTACAGAATGGGAGAAGATATTTGCTGATGACATGTCAGATAAAGGGCTAGTTTCCAAGATCTATAAAGAACTTCTTAAACTCAACAGCAAAGAAACAAACAATCTAGTCATGAAATGGGCAAAAGACATGATCAGAAATCTCACAGAGGAAGACATAGACATAGCCAACACACACATGAGAAAATGCTCTGCATCACTTGCCATCAGGGAAATACAAATCAAAACCAGCTGTTCTTTCTTTAAATCTCAGACTGAATTTGTAGGTTTGCAGGATGATTCGAAAGTTATCTATGTAAGTTGGTGGGGACAGGTGACTTGGAGACACTACTCTTATGCCATCTTGCCATCTTACCAGGTTTAGAAATTGTTCCCAGTGTTCATGTCAGGAAGTTTTCAGAGCATGGTGCTAAGACCCTAAGATGAGACGACTGCTCAACTGACCTCCTTCCCTGGATTAAGTGCTCCCAAGTTCCTGAGCTCCCTGATGGGTGTGAATGTCTCCTGATAGTCCTAGTGCACCTGTTGGATCTCAGTATCCCTGCATAGATGCACGGACCCCTTTACTTCCCTTCTCCTGTGCCCACATCAAACATGAGACACTTTCAGCATAAGTATCCTAGAGCCTCCTCCTGTTCAGAGGTTGTGTCCCTCTACTTATTTACCATCTTTGCCTCCGCAGTATGTTCCTGGCCTGTAAATCTACTTCCTTTACTGTAGTCAGAGGTGATCCAGAATCTTGTATCTACTCGTTCTTAACATTTTTAAGAGTCAGAAGCATTGTATATTAAATAAAAGAGAAAAGAAAGTGAAAGAAGTTTTCTGGACTCAAATTATAATAAATAGACTGACAAAATGCTCAGCCTCAAACCTGTACCAACTTCAAGGATTAGGAAGGGTTGACCCAGATTGAAAAAGAGCCAGTAGTTGGAGTCTGAGATTCAGAACACTCTCTTGACTTCATCCTAATGGAGTTTTCCCAGATGGATATGGATTGTTAAGTTGTGATGTCTTTTTAACTTTAATTTTCCACTTCTGGAACAGGAATGTTAATACCTGTTGTTTTATGCTTGCCCTACTGTTATATTTAGAAGGAGATGATCTGTGTTCTAAGGCACCACCATACTGATTCCCAGAGAGGCTGCACCCTTTCCCACCCACATCTCCTGACCAGATAATTCTAGATAATTCTTCAGGGCCTCAGTTCTAGTGGAGGTGGTATCAGGGCTCATTTAACAAGCTGAGCAGAGCACACCCAGTTAAAACTCATCACAAACTTGGCAAGGACAACACACTCCCACTGCAGGGAGAGCCGCTGAGACACCTGATTTGAAGGAAAGAGCAGCCAAAACAGGACAGCACAGTGCACACAGCACATACCTGAGGCATTCTCTGATGTGCCTGACTCAGGAGACTATATGACATCTTTTCATAAAGGTCTTATTTTTGTAGCACGAACCATAACTGTCTTTTCTAACACAGAGAGGAAGGTAGAGACTTAGAGGAAATGCTGATATGTAGTATTGAATTCCATTTTGCAGCTCTGATCCACCTCAATTTTGGGTTTCTCACGTAAGTCCCTTTGGCCATGCCAACTGATACAGGACTTCTGTTTTACCTCCAGATCCAGCAGTTCCCATCCCTGAGGGGATTGTGTGCATCAGGGAGATGGCCAGCAGCCCACACCATCCAACGTGCAGCTATATCCACTGTAGGAAGACAATAATAATTGATAATAATATGTCTTCAATTCTTGTCCTTGGGAAGTTGCCTCACCTCCTGCCTGAAGCCCATATCACATGGTGAGAAGTGCTTTCTCTCTTTGTCACTCATTAGTGAGATGATTTTCATGGAACACAAAAGTCAACCATTATTATTATTATTTTTATTTTTTATTGGTGTTCAATTTGCCAACATATAGAACAAAACCCAGTGCTCATCTCATCAAGTGCCCCCCTCAGTGATCAACCATTATTATGCAAAATAATATAATAATTGTATAACATACACTCAAACAGGTAATGAATCCTTAGCACTGAGATAAGAGTAGGGATGGAAACAAATTTAGGTAATTTTGACATAAAATACCAGATTCACATTTGATCTTCAGCATATAAAGCAGAAGGAATTCCACACACCGCCTTTGCTATAACAGCATTGGGAAGGAGGAGTTAAAATGCTGGATCATGGGTCCTTGAGCTTGACTTGTTCCTGGAATAGGTAGTTATTGAATAATTCTGAACATGCATGAAATCACACAAAGGTCTCACAGAACAAAAACTGCAAGTGCACACGTAGAAAATCGACCTCCTTTTGGGATGTAGGAGATGTGGATGTTGTCATGGGGAGATATAGATGTGGTGATGAAGGCAGGAGGGAAGCTACTTCCAGAAGCTTCTGCAAAGTATTATGAGCAGCAGACAGGAAAATCTGAACATTTAGATGTCTGCTTCCATGGGGAAGTCCCTGGGTTAAAGATGCTCAGGTGGTAAATATGGAGAAATCCCAGGATACTAATGGGTCTAAAGAACCCCAGTCTGGTAGGAAGAATGTGTGGTACCAACGTGATGCACAGCTACTAAGGACAGGAGCATGGAAGTTGGCTGAGTACAGTGAGTCTAGGTGTGGGTTTCCTGCTCTGTTTTGCTATAACCTGAGTGTTTTCCTGGGACAAGTTGTAAAGGACTAAAAAGTGGTGAGACCCTGTTTTAGTGTGTTTGGTGATATCACCGCATTCCCATAATGGGTGGATTAAACAACAGATACTCATTCTCATAGTTCTGGGGTCTGGGGAGTCTGAGGTCCAGGTGCAGGCAGATGAGGTGTCTGGAGAAGACCCACGTCCTAGCCTGTCCTTTCTCTATCACCTCACATGGAGCTAGTGGGCAGGAGGCTTTCCCAGTCCTGGTGTATAAGGGCCCTGATCCAATCATGAGGCTGCAACTTCTGACCTAAGTGCTCCCCTAAGGCCCCACCTCCTCCTCCCATCACATGGAGGTTAGGTTCCAACATGGGGATGGTAAAGGTCACACACAGTGAGCTGATATCAGCACCCAGTGATCAATGAGTTATTCCCTGCAGGTGGAAGACTCCCTCTCTTCTTTTGTTATCCCAGTTTTCAAAATTGGTTAGTGGAATTTGTCATCACAGTGCATTCTTTGAGTCTTAACTGCTAGCTCCTTGATCACCAGTCCTGCCACCTCTCCTCCTGCCCCACTCATGGGAAATCCAGGAGGTAACCTTGAATTCCCTCCATTGATGCAGAGGGGACACTGACTCCACACAAGTCCCTCCTGGAGCAAGAACCTTTCCCCACCACTGAACCACAACACGCTTTCTGAGCTGGTGTCCTTTCCTGGCTCCATCCAACCATTTATGACTTGCTGAGAGGTCTGCCCTGCTCTCAAAAGACAATTGATAAGGCCTTTATACTATTCTCTCTCTCTCTCTCTCTCTCTCTCTCTCTCTCTCTCTCTCTCTGTGTGTGTGTGTGTGTGTGATCCTCAGATTCTGCATCCACAGCATATCCGGTAGAGGCTACCCTTCCTTCCAGTCTGTACTAACATTGAAGCTGTGGGCATGGTCAAATATAGTGACGCCACCAGGAGTCTTTCTTCTTTAGCTTTAGATGGTTGATGCCTCTGTAGCCTCATGTCCACCAGGCACTTTATGCTGCTTCTAGGAATCATGCTCGTTGAACTGGGTGGTCCTGTGATGCACAGGGAAGGCAGGTGTGGCTTAGGTAAAGATTTAGTTGATGTACATGGAGATATTTGCAATTGATTGATGTTTAGGGAAAGTAGTAAGCAAGTGTAAGCAACTCTGTCTTTTGTGCCTGTTATAGTAGTCGTTTCCTATAAAAAGGAAGTTTCTAAATCAGAGATTGAGTAGATAAGCACAGAACCATTTGTCTACGGCTCCTGTGGAAACTGCTCCATGGAGAGGAAGCCCGGGCCCTGACAGGAAACCTCCCCATAACATCCATCTGCACCTGCTCCTGGGCCTTCAAGAGGGAAGTGGTGAGGAGTGTGCACCCCCTGGTGGTCCCGATCCCCTTCTACAGGGAGGTTTGTGTCTGGGCTCACACAGAGGTCACCTCACTGTGTCCCTTGCACAGTAATACACGGCCGTGTCCTCGGCTCTCAGGCTGTTCATCTGCAGATACAGCGTGTTCTTGGCGTTGTCTCTGGAGATGGTGAATCGGCCCTTCACAGCGTCTGCGTAGTATGTGCTACTTCCACTACTGCTAATTTCTGAGAGCCACTGCAGCCCCTTCCCTGGAGCCTGGCGGACCCAGTCCATGTCATAGCTACTGAAGGTGAATCCAGAGGCCACACAGGAAAGTCTCAGGGACCCCCCAGGCTTCACCAGGTCTCCTCCAGACTCCACCAGCTGCACCTCACCTTGGACGCCTGCAAACACAAGACATCCTGGTCAGAAAACTGCCCCACATCCCGTTTCTCTCATTTGCCTCCACTCACATACTCAAGGTCTCTTGTTCTCCATGAATTACCTTTTAAAATAGCGACATGAATTACCTTTTAAAATAGCGACAAGGAAAAGCCATCTGAGCACAGACTCCATGGTGTGTTGCCTGTGTTCTGTCTTGATCCCTGAATGGGGTCACCTGTGGATCCTGGGGCTGGGGCTCCTCTCCCAGCTGCAGGGTAAGGGCTGGGCTGGTTTAATCAGCGGAGAGAGGGCCCTATTTGCATGTCATCTGACTATATCTTCAGCTCTTTACTATAATTGGATATCAACAAGTTAATAGCAAGGATTGCATTACCTTTGCAGATCACTTTGTGCAGATGTCACTGTGGAAATATGAAGTTCTCATCTGTGAGCGGTGTTGCCTTTTCATTTTTGTTTTCTTTTTAAAAAGTCTTTCATTAAGGGATCCCTGGGTGACTCAGCAGTTTAGTGCTTGCCTTCAGCCTAGGGCCTGATCCTGGAGACCTGGGATCAAGTCCCACATCAGGCTCCCTGCATGGAGCTTGCTTCTCCCTCTGCCTGTGTCTCTGCCTTTCTTTCTCTCTGTGTCTCTCATGAATAAATAAGTAAAATCTTTTAAAAAATAAAAATTAAAAAAAAGTCTTTCATCAAAATAGGTCATTTTTAGTATGATATTTTATCTACTATTGAAATTTACTGCTAAATATTTATTTTTGATGCTCATTGAAGGGACTATTTTTGTTAATTTGATAAAGTGTGGAATCATAACTATATTTGTTTATTTTATATCCTGAATATTGCATGAAATAATTATTTCCTAGAGTTTGTGGATTTTGTAGACATTGCCCCCATATCGGATCATGTCATTTGGAAACAATTTTCTTTTTATCTACTGATTTTATTTATTTTTATTTTTTATTGACTAATTTCCCATGGAAATCAGCTTGTTGGGACAGAAAGATTTCTCTTCTATTCTTCTGTTTCTATGTCTAGTCTAATAACTCAGTAGACACAAGACAAATCTAAGTGGAGATGCATTTCATTTTCCACATGCGTAAGCTATGTAAAATACGACACCCAGACAATGATCACTGTAGGCAGCACTTCTATCTGTTAGACAATACGAAATTGTGTTTGTGGTTAATTAAGACCAGGAATTGGGTTTGGGTCAGTGAATGAGTGAGGAGCTGACATGAATTGTTTGCATAGCCTTCTGGATCCTGTGATCCTTATTCTGGTTCTGACAATTGTTCTCACCTTCTGGTACAAGGAATGAATCATTCCCATCACAAATTTATTTCCTGCCATCAGGGGGACTCACTTTCCTTTTATTTTAATATTTTTTATTGGATTTCAATTTGCCAACATATAGCATAACACCCAGTGCTCATCCTGCCAAGTGCCCCCCTCAGTGACCATCACTCAGGCACCCGAATCTGTTGCCCACTTCTCCTTCCAGTACCCCTGTTCATTTCGCAGAGTGAGGTGTTTCTCATGTTCTGTCTCCCTCGCTGATATTTCACTCATTTTCTCCCCTTTCCCTTTATTCCCTTTCACTAATTTATATATAGGACAGATCTATTTTTAACTCTGTAAGGAACCTCACACAATTATCCAGAGTGGCTGCACCAGTTCACATTCCCACCAACAGTGCAAAAGTGTTCCCCTTAACTCCACGTCCTCTCCAAAATTTGTGGCTTCCTGCCTTGTTAATTTTCCCCAGTTTCACTGGTGTGAGGTAGCATCTCATTGTGGTTTTGATTTGTATTTCCCTGATGGCAAGTGATGCGGAGCATTTTATCATGTGCTTGTTGAACATGTCTATGTCTTCCTCTGTGATATTTCTGTTCATGTGTTTTGCCCATTTCATGATTGGATTGTTTGTTTCTTTACTGTTGAGTTTAATAAGTTCTTTATAGATCTTGGATACTAGCCCTTTATCTGATAGGTCATTTTCAAATATCTTTTCGAATTCTGCAGTTCTTATTTTTTAGTTAGTTGTCTGTTTCTTTTGCTGTGTAGAAGCTTTTTATCTTGTTGAAGCCCCAAGAATCTTTTTTGCTTTTGTTTCTCTTGCCTTCATGGATGTATCTTGCAAGAAGTTGCTGTGTCCAAGTTCAAAAAGGGTGTTGCCTGTGTTCTCCTCTAGGATTTTGATGGAACCTTGTCTAATATTTAGATCTTTCATCCATTTGGGGCTCATCATTGTGTATGGTGCAAGAGAGTGTTCCAGTTTCATTCTTCTGCATGTGGATGTCCAATTTTCCCAGCACCATTTATTGAAGAGACTGTCTTTTTTCCAGTGGATAGTCTTTCCTCCTTTATCAAATATTAGTTGACCATAAAGTTGAGGGTCCACTTCTGGGTCCTCTATTCTGTTCCTTTTATCTATGTGTCTGTTTTTGTGCCAGTACCACATTGTCTTGATGACCACAGCTTTGTAGTACAACCTGAAATCTGGCATTGTGATGCCCCCAGCTATGGTTTTCTTTTTTAAAATTCCCCTGGCTATTCGGGGTCGTTTCTGATTCCACACCAATCTTAAAATAATTTGTTCAAACTCTCTGAGAAAGTCCATGTTATTTTGATAGGGATTGTATTAAACGTGTAAATTGCCCTGGGTAACATTGACATTTTCACAATATTAATTCTGCCAACCCATGATCATGGAATATTTTTCCATCTCTTTGTGTCTTCCTCAATTTCTTTCTGAAGTGTTCTGTAGTTTTTAGGCTTTAGATCCTTTACTTATTTGGCTAATTTAATTCCTAGGTATCTTATGCTTTTGGATGCAATTGTAAATGCGATCAATTCCTTAATTTGTCTTTCTTTAGTCTAATTGTTAATGTATACAAATGTCACTGATTTCTGGGCATTTATTTTGTATCCTGCAAACTGCTGAATTGCTCTATGAGTTCTAGCAATTGAGGTGAAGTCTTTGGGTTTTCTACATACAATATCATATCATCTGCAAAGAGAAAGTGTTTGACTTCTTCGTCAATTTGAATGTCTTTTGTTGTTGTTGTTGCCTGATCTCTGAGGCCAGGACTTCTAGTACTATGTTGAATAGCAATGGTGAGAGTGGACGGCCCTGTCATGTTCCTGATCTTAGGGAAAAGGCTCCCAGTGTTTCCCCATTGAGAACGATATTTGCTGTGAGCTTTTCAAGATGGCTTTTAAGATGCTGAGGAATGTTTTCTCTATTCCTACACTCTGAAGAGTTTTGATCAGGAATGGATGCTGTATTTTGTCAAATGCTTTCTCTGCATCTAATGAGAGGATCATATGGTTCTTGGTTTTTCTCTTGCTGATATGACCAATCACATTTTTTGTTTTATAAGTGTTGAACCGGCTTTGCATCCTGGGGATAACTCCCACTTGGTCATGGTGAATAATCTTCTTAATGTATTTTTGGATCCTATTGGCTAGTACCTTGTTGAGAATTTTTGCATCCATGTTCATCAGGGATATTAATCTATAATTCTCCTTTTTGGTGGGGTCTTTGTCCGGTTTTGGAATTAAGGTGATGCTGGCCCCATGGAACGAGTTTGGAAGTACTCTATCTCTTTTTGTCTTTCCAAGCAGCTTTAGTCGAATAGGTAGGGTTTCTTCTTTATACGTTTGATAGAATTTCCCTGGGAAGCCATCTGGCTCTGGATTTTGTGTCTTGGGAGGCTTTTGATGACTGCTTCAATTTCCTCCCTGGTTATTGGCCTGTTCAGGTTTTCTATTTCTTCCTGTTCCAGTTTTGGTAGCTTGTGGTTTTCCAGAAATGCATCCATTTCTTCTAGATTTCCTAATTTATTGGCATATAGCTGTTCATAATAAATTTTAAAATCGTTTGTATTTCCTTGGTATTGGTGGTGATCTTTCCTTTGTCATTCATGATTTTCTTAATTTGAGTCTTTTCTCTCTTCTCTTTAATAAAGCTGGCTAATGATTTATCTGTCTTATATTCTTTCATGGAACCAACTCCTGGTTTTGTTAATCTCTTCCACAGTTCTGGTTTTTCTTTCATTGAGTTCCGCTTGTATCTTTAACTCACTTCTTCTGCTGAGTGATGGTTTATTTGCTGTTCCTTCTCCAGCTCCTTTAGGTGAAGGTTCTCTTTTGGATTTGGGTTCTTTCCAGTTTTTGGATGGATGCTTGTATTGTGATGTATTTCCCCCGTCAGGACTCCTCTTGCTGTATCCCAAAGATTTTGAATGGTTGTATCTTCATTCTCATTAGTTTCCATGAATCTTTTTAATTCTTCCCTAATTTCCTGGTTGACCGTTTCATCTTTTAGCAGGATGGTCCTTAACCTCCACGTGTTTGAAATCCTTCCAAACTTCTTCTTGGAATTTAGCTCTAGTTTCAAAGCATTATGGTCTGAAAATATGCAGGGGACGATCCCAATGATTTGGTATTAGTTAAGACCTGATTTGTGACCCAGTATGTGGTCTATTCTGGAAAAAGTTCCATGTGCACTTGAGAAGAATGTGTATTCAGGGATCCCTGGGTGGCGCAGTGGTTTGGCGCCTGCCTTTGGCCCAGGGCGCGATCCTGGAGACCCGGGAACGAATCCCACGTCGGGCTCCCAGTGCATGGAGCCTGCTTCTCCCTCTGCCTGTGTCTCTGCCTCTCTCTCTCTCTCACTGTGTGCCTATCATAAATAAATAAAAGTTTAAAAAAAATTTAGAGAAGAATGTGTATTCAGTTGTGTTTGGATGTAAAGTTCTATAAATATCTGTGAAATCCATCTGGTCCAGTGTACAAATAAAGATCTTGTTTCTTTGGAGATGTTGTGTTTAGAAGACCCGTCGATTGTAGAAATCACTATATTCATGTCACCAAGTATAAGTGTATTATTATTAAGTATGTCTTAACTTTGGTTATTAGTTGATTGATATGACTGGCGCCTCCCACATTCGGTGCATAAATATTCATGATTGTTATGTCCTCTTGTTGGATAGATCCTCTATGTATGGATGATAAGTATGATATAGTGTCCCTGTTCATCTCTTACTGCAGTCTTTGGGATAAACTTTAATTTATCTGATATAAGGATGGCTACCCCTGCTTTCTTTCTTTTTTTAAAATTTTATTTATGATAGGCACACAGTGAGAGAGAGAGAGAGGCAGAGACACAGGCAGAGGGAGAAGCAGGCTCCATGCCCCGGGAGCCCGATGTGGGATTCGATCCTGGGTCTCCAGGATCGCGCCCTGGGCCAAAGGCAGGCGCCAAACCACTGCGCCACCCAGGGATCCCCCCTGCTTTCTTTTGAGCACCATTTGAATGGTACAAAGTTCTCCAACCATTTATTTTCAAGCTGCAGCTGTCCTTCTGCATAAAATGCGTCTCTTGTAAACAGCAAATAGATGTGTCTGTCTTTTTTATCCAGTTTGAAACCCTGCGCCTTTTGATGGCATCATTAAGCCCATTCACATTCAGAGTTACTATGGAAAGATATGAATTTAATGTCATCATGATACCTATTCAGTCCCTATTGTTGTGGATTGCTTCTTTGGACTTCCTCTTTCTTTTACAGTGTCTCCCCTAATATTTCTTGCAGAGCCGGTTTGGTGGTCATATATACTTTCAGTTTCTGCCTATCTTGGAAGCTCTTTATCTCTCCTTCTATTCTGAATGAGAGCCTTGCTGGATAAAGAATTCTTGGCTACACGTTCTTCTCATTTAGGACCCTGATTATATCCTTCCAGCCCTCTGGCCTGCTAGGTCTCTGTGGAGAGGTCTGCTATTGTTCTGATATTTCTCCCCATAAAGGTTATGTATTTCTTGTCTCTTGATGCTTTAAGAACTTTCTTTTTATCTTTGGAATTTTCAAGTTTCACTTTAAATGTTGAGGTGTTGAGTGGTTTTTATTGCATTTTGGGGGGATCTATCTCCTGGATCTGAATGCCTGTTTCCCTTCCTAGGTTAGGGAAGTTCTCTGGTATGATTTGTTCAAATACATATTCTGGCCCTCTGTCCCTTTCGGCGCCCCTGGGAACCCCAATTAAACATAGATTTTTCCTTCTGAGGCTGTCATTTATTTCCCATAACCTATCCTCATGATCTTTTAATTGTTTTTCTCTTTTTTCCTCACCTTCCTTCCTTGCCATCAACTTGTCTTCTTTGTCACTCACTCGTTCTTCTACCTCATTAACCCTCATTGTTAGAACCTCTAGTTTGGATTGCATCTCATTTAATTGATTTTAATTTTGGCATTATTAGATCTAAATTCTTCAGTCATGAAGTCTCTTGAATCCTTTATGGTTTTTTTCTAGAGCCACCAGTAGCTTTATAATTGTGCTTCTGAATTGGCTTTCTGACATTGAATTGTATTCCAAATTTTGTAACTCAGTGGGAGAGAGGACTGTTTCTTTTCTTTTTTTTTTTTTAAAGATTTTATTTATTTATTCATGATAGTCACACAGAGAGAGAGAGACAGAGAGGCAGAGACACAGGCAGAGGGAGAAGCAGGCTCCATGCAGGGAACCCGACGTGGGATTCGATCCCGGGTCTCCAGGATCGTGCCCTGGGCCAAAGGCAGGCGCCAAACCGCTGCGCCACCCAGGGATCCCGAGAGGACTGTTTCTGATCCTTTCTTTTGAAGTGAGTCTTTCCTTCTAGTCATTTTGCTCAGTGCAGAGTGGCCAAAAATAAGTTGTACTGGAAAAGGAGAAAAAGAGAGAAGAGACAAAAGAAGAAAAAAAAAAAAAGAAAAAGAAAAGGGGGGGAAGCAAACTGGAAACAAAACCAAGGGGGAGTATCCTCTGATTCTGTATACTGTATATCCCTCGACTTCCCCTGGAACTTTCCAGTGCTGCTTGGTCAATAACTTGCTTTTCCCCTCTCCGTCTAGCTGATTTTCTGGGGGAGAGGCCTGCTGTGCTGCTACTCAGGTGTGAGCACGTGGGGGAGCTGCTCAACCCCTGCCTGGTGCAGGGCTCAGTGGGAGTTGTTCATCCCGTTTATCCTGTGAGACCACTGTGAGGCTCAGTGGTGGTTGTTTATCCTGTTAGGCCCCAGGAGGAACAACCACAGTGGCAGTGGCCAGCTCTCCAGCTCTGGAGTCAAATCCTGAAGTAACTACCGCAGCTCCCAGTCCACAGGGGCCTGGATGCTCTGGGTGCAGGTGGCTCTGATCTGCACAGCTTGGGGCCTCCTGGCATCAGGAACGTCCTCACCGTCCTGGGCCCTCCCAGCCTCTGCCTGTTCCCGGGGGAGTGCTGGATCCTGGGCTGTGTCCACTGGTGCCTTGGGCTCTGAGGCCTGCGCTGCTGGAATCATGCTCCCAGGCTGCGCAGTTCCCAGCACGTGGAGCCTCTGCCGGAGCTGCCTCTGAGATGCTCCCGAGCCCCACCATGCACGCGCTGCAACCCTTTAGGGAGCTCTGCTGTGGGGTGTGGTGCGCTCTCCCCTGGGCGCAGGTGCTCTGTTAGTGCCCCTGGGAGCCTGAGGGCATCCCTGCCCCTCCTGAGATCCTGCCCAAGCTCTCTGTGAGCGCCTTTCCAACCGGGAATATTGGTGAAGCCCCTGCTTCTCCGGGGATGGGGTCTTCCTGTCCTGGGGTCACTCACTGCACAGTCTTAGCCCGGCTCCTTGCGGGGCCCCTTCCACTTGGATGCTTTTTATTTCTTTATTTTTTTCTGTCTTCCTACCTCGATAGAAGCACAAACTCTTCTCACTGTAGCATTACCCCTGTTCTCTCTTTAAATCTCAGACCGAATTCGTAGGTTTTCAGGATGATTTGAAAGTTATCTAGGTAATTTGGTGGGGACAGATGACTTGGGGACCCTACTCTTCTGCCATCTTGCCCCCTCCCTCCCATATTAATAACTCTATAACCAATATTTAATTCCCAGTTAATGCTATAAAATGCAGTTGAATGAAACAGAGGATGAGTCAGTAGAGACAAGTTCAAATTATTGAAAATAATGACTGAGAAGAGGAAACAAAGGTAGAGACAACAAAGTCAGACGTTTGGAGCTCAGTTAATCCTGATGTCATAATTATATTCATATGATAGGAGTCCCAGTAGATGAGGAGGCAGGAAAAAGAAGTTATTTGATTAAATAATAGCTGAAAAGTTTCCCAATCTCAGGAAGAACACAGACTTCAAAATCCTAGAAGCACAGAGAAGTCCCATTGATCCAATCATAGGGCTGAACCTCCTTACCCAAGTCCACCCCGAAGTCCCCTCCTCTTCCTCCCATCACATGTGCACTAGGTTCTAATCTGGGGATGGTAGACATCACACACAGTGAGCTGACATCAGCACCCAAAGGACTACTGAGTTATTCCCTTCAGGTGGAAGGTCCTCCAATCCAGCTCCTCACCCTGAGGAGCCTCATGGATCCAGTAAAAGCTTCTGGTCTCTGTGTGCACACAGTGCACACGTGACCTCCACAATCAGCTGGTGACGTTGGGGAGAGGAAAGCTTCCACCTGAGACTCTGGGTTATCCTTGGTCCGTTTCTATAATCACTTTATACTGTGTAAGGCTTCTAAGAAATATTTATCTCATTTACCCCCCTAAATCATTCTTTTTCATACTTAGAACAACCATTTCTCTCTATTGTTCTACCAGTTTTCATACTTGTTTAGTGGAATGATTTCTTATACCATATTTTGAATGTACCTGCTAGATCCTGGACATCTATTCCTCCCTATTCTCCAGCTCCACAAACATGGGTCATCAAACCAAAACCCATAGGTTTCCCTCCTTTGATGCAGGGGGGTCACTGACTTCACACAAGCTCCTCCTGGAGCAGGACCCCATCCCCACCACTGACCCACAACACACTCCCTGAGTCAGTGTCCTTTCTTGTTCCATCCAAGAATTTATGACTTGCTGCGAGGCCTGCCCTGCTCTCAACAGACACAGTAAATGTGATAATGATTTATACTCTCGTGTGTGTGTGTGTCTGTGTGTGCATGTGCGTGTGTGCATGCGTGTGTGACCTCCATATTCCACATCCTAATAACAACCTTGAGGAGTTACCAATGCTCTTCCATGTTACCACTAATATGAATGCTGGTAGTTGGGTTCATTACAGTGACACTTCCAGAAGTTCTCAGTTTTGCTTTCTACTCCTGATCCATCTATAGCTTCCTGTCCATCATTTGGTTTATGCTACTTCTATCAACCTTACACGCTGAGCAGGGGGGTTCTCTAATGAGAAGGTGGAAACTCCTAAAGGGGAAGTTGAGTGCACTGAGATATGTGTCATTAAATAATGTGTAGGGGCAGTAGAGAAAAAGTGTAAGGAAACTTCTTTAGTGCATGTAAAAAATAGTTTATATTAAATCAAATGTCATAAATTACAAAGTTTATAAGAAGGCCCTTAATCGCGTGTCTAGAGAGACTCCCTAGATAACCTGCTTCATGGAGAGGAAGCCCCAGACACTGACAGGAAACCTGCCCAGAACCTCCATCTGCACTGCTCCTGGCCTTCAAGACAGAAGTGGTGAGGAGTGTGCACCACCTGGGGGTCCCGATCCCCTTCTACAGGGAGGTTTGTGTCTGGGCTCACACTGAGGTCCCCTCACGGTGTCACTCACACAGTAATACACGGCCATGTCCTCGTCTCTCAGGTTGTTCATCTGCAGATAGAGCGTGTTCCTGGCGTTGTCTCTGGAGATGGTGAATTGGCCCTTCACAGCGTCTGCATACCTTGTGCTACTTCCACCATTGCTAATGTATGTGACCCACTGTAACCCTTTCCCTGGAGCCTGGCAGACCCAGTCCATGTCGTAGCTACTGAAGATGAATCCAGAGGCCACACAGGAAAGTCTCAGGGATCCCCCAGGCTTCACCAGGTCTCCCTCAGTCTCCACCAGCTGCACCTCAGCCTGGACTCCTGCAAGCACAAGACATCCTGGTAAAAAAACTGTCCCACGTCCCGTTTCTCTCACTCACCTCCACTCCCATACTCAAGGTCTCTTGTTCTCCATGAATTACCTTTTAAAATAGTGACAAGGAACACCCAGCTGAGCGCAGACTCCATGGGGCATTGTCTGTGTTCTGTCCTGATCCCAGAATGGCGTCACCTGGGGATCTGGCGCTGGGGCTCCTCTGCTAGTTGCAGGGTCAGTGTTGGGCTGGTTTAATCAGCAGAGAGAAGGCTCTATTTGCATTTCCTCTGAGTATATATTCAGCTCTTGACTAAAATTCTATTCTAAGAAGTTAATAGCAAGGATTGCATTACCTTTGCAGATCTCTTTGTGCAGATGTCACTGTGGAAATAAGTTCTCATCTGTGAGTGATGTTATCTTTTTTTAAAAATTTCCTGTTATTGGAGTTCAGTTTGCCAACATATAGCACAACACCCAGTGCTCATCCCATCAAGTGCCCCCCTCAGTACCTGTTACCCAGTCACCCCCATCCCCCGCCCACCTCCCTTTCCACCACCCCTTGTCATTTCCCAGAGTTAGGAATATCTCATGTTCTGTGTGAGCAGTGTTATTTTTTCATTTCTGTTTGCTTTTTAAAAAAACCTTTCATCAATGTAAGTCATTTTTAGTCTGGCATTTTATCTCATATTGAAATGTAATCCTAAATATTTATTTTTGATCTCATTAAAGGAATATTTTTGTTAATTTTATATAGATATTTTTTTTGTGTGTGGAATCATAGCTGTATTTGTTTATTTTATGTCCTGGATATTCCTTGTAATCCTGAATTAATTCCTACTTTTGTGGAGTTGTAGACTCCACAACATGACTACATGATTGCCCCTGTAGCAGATCATGTCATTTGGAAACAAAGAATTTTTCTTTCTCTCTATTGATTATGATTTTATTGCCTAATTTCCCTGGCTAGGTCTTCAAATCGTTTGGGCAGAAAGATTTCTCTTCTATTCTTCTGGTTTGTTTGTCTTGTCTGATAAATCAATAGGTAATTTACAGATCTAAGGAGAGATGCATTTCATTTTCCAGGTGCATGAGCCATGTAAAATACAACATCCAGACAATGACCACTGCAGGCGCGCTTCTGTCTGTTAGACAATAGACATTGCATTTTGGATATCTAAGACCAGGATTTGGGTTTGTGTCAGTCAATGAGTGAGGAACTGACAAGGGTTGCTTGTATAGCCTTCTGGGCCCTGTGATCTCTACTCTGTTTCTGAGGATGTTTTTCCTCTCTTGATACAGAGAAGGGGTGGACCCCACCAAAGACTTATTTCCTATCCTGAGCAGGACTCACTTTCCATGAGTGGACTTAACTTCTGGAAACAGCTTCAGTACCAGTGAGTTTACATATAAACTAAGCAATAGGATGGCAGAGCTGAGATATACTAAACACCAGGTCATGCCACCAGGATGGTGTAGAAACCCTCTAGATGAATGACTGCATATAAACATACAGATAAAGGGTAAACAATTATTGCAGGTGTTTGAGGGTTTCCAGTAATGAGCTCACCTTTGAAAACCTCCCTCGTCTATGGAGGGAGAGTAACAGACACAGGTGGGTATTAGGTTGGGGACATGAGGGACCAACGTCATTCTCAGTGGTGAGGCACACACCCCTCAGCAGTCAGCATAACACAACTCTGGAAGAAGATGGTACCACTCAAATCTCACTGTGTCATCAGAGACACTACTTGTGGACATGCCAGAGCATCATTACTTGGGTTCATGTGTCACTAGGGTCATATCGTACCCTGTTCTGACTGCTGTAACATTGTGCAAGGACTGGATGCATTTAAACAGCAGATACTCGGGACGCCTGTGTGGCTCAGTGCTTGGGCATCTGCCTTTGGCTCAGGTCATCCTGGAGTCCCAGGATCCAGTCCCAGATTGGGCTCCCTGCATGGAGCCTGCTTCTCCTTCTGCCTAGTCTCTGCCTCTGTGTCTGTGTCTCTCATGAGTAAATATATGAAATATCAAAAGAAAAGGGACACCTGAGTGGTTCTGAATAGAATAAATGGCAGAAGGATGAAGACTTCCATCATTCTTCCTGCCCACAGGCTTGATCTGGAACATCCATTTCCTCCTGCCTTGGAGACAGTTACACATGCATGTCCCCTGGTTCTCCAATGAAAGACTAGGGCAGAGTCAAATGAAAATTTCTCTACTGGCTTTTCTGGGTATCGACCTCAGGACTGCACATCATAGACTTCTCAGCCTATTCAGTCACGGGAGTCAATCAGCTATTAGTTATATTCCTCAGGAGAACCCTGAGCAGTTCATGCTATTATCTCTTGTGGGGTAAAGTAATTTCAGAAAGATCTCATCCTACAATGTCCTGAGAAGCAAACTGCTGTGAATGAAGCATCATGTTGTGTGTTTTTGGCAAGAGCTGGGTGAGGATCGTGAGCAGCAATGAGATCCTGGAGAAACCTCATGATACAAGAAGGGGGAGATGCCCGGTGTTTGGACTCACATGGTGGAAGCCAACTTCTGTTCATTCTGGGGTCAATTCCTAGAACTTGCAGACGGGAAAGTGCAAATGGGATCTCAGGGCGATATAATCATGTATGTAATAGGGGCAGATAATGATTTCGACTAAGGAATATTCTAATAAGATGAGTCCATTTGAAGTGAAATTTTATTTTTTTTTTATTTTTTATTTTTTTTTAATTTATGATAGTCACAGAGAGAAAGAGAGGCAGAGACACAGGCAGAGGGAGAAGCAGGCTCCATGCACCGGGAGCCTGACGTGGGATTTGATCCCGGGTCTCCAGGATTGCGCCCTGGGCCAAAGGCAGGCGCCAAACCGCTGCGCCACCCAGGGATCCCTGAAGTGAAATTTTAAATATCAATTCATGTAGTTATTTAAAATTTTTTTTTTTTTTTAATTTTTTATTTATTTATGATAGGCACACAGTGAGAGAGAGAGAGGCAGAGACACAGGCAGAGGGAGAAGCAGGCTCCATGCACCGGGAGCCTGACGTGGGATTCGATCCCGGGTCTCCAGGATCGCGCCCTGGGCCAAAGGCAGGCGCCAAACCGCTGCGCCACCCAGGGATCCCTGTAGTTATTGATATAGAGTCAACTGTTGGTAATCACATATTTCTGTATTTTGTCCATCAATAAATTTCATTTTTAGGTATTTTTCATGTAAATATTTTATAAAAATTTTTATTTCACACCCTATAGCACTTCCTGTCCTACCTGCATTTTAGATAGTTCCAGAACAAGGCGACCCCAACTTCTCAGAGGAAATCCTTCCCCAGATTCCTGTGCACCTGCTCCTGGGGCAGAAGCCTTGTGCTGCGTGGTCCTGAACGCCCCCTGCAGCCCAGACCCTGACTCTAATTGAAGGACCCTGTCTGGGTTCACACGTATTTACTGCAGTGTCTCTACTCAAGTACTACATTATGAAAGGGTGCAGAATATGACATCCCAAGTGTGTCCCTGGAATTTATGCTTCTCAAGAAAGAGCCAGTGGAGAGACATACTAACCCTCCTGACTCTGGGGTGAAGACAAGTCTCCCGAAGGAAAGGCGTCCTCCTTATTCCAGGAAGAGACATTTCATTATGAGAAGAAATAGGATTTTAGGGCCAAAGAACCTGTACAAGCAAACCTTACTTCTTCAGTAACTTAATTCCAGAAACCCACATTTCTATTTGTTGTCATGCCTTCCAATCCCAACTTTTTATATAGATATAAGTAGTTTCTTCATTGCTCACATCTCTGTGCCTTTATATTTTGCAAGCTGGTATACATGCAAAGTTAACATTATTTTTCTCCTGTTTGTCTTATGTTCAAGTATCTATTAACCCATCCTAAGAACCTAAAAGGGAATGAGGGAAATCTTTCTGCCCCTACAGTGGGAGTGTTGTACCATCAGAGAGCTCTTTCAGTGACATCATGTGCTCTGATAACATCTCCTGCAATCGTGATCTGGGTTCCTACCTGTGCAGTCAGCTGAGCAAGGGTTCTCTGAACCCTGATGGAGCCATTTTGCTGGAGCCCCAGATGCACTCACAGTCCACACTCACTGGAATCCAGAAACTCAAAGTTCTCTGGGAAGCCTCTTATCTCCTTTAGGTTCCTGAGGTTGAAGTTCACATTTGACTATATCTGCTCATGCAGACACAGGCAGATTACAGTTCTCTGCACCTCCACTGTCCAACAACAGACACACACACAAAGACACACAGACACAGACACAGACACAGACACACACACACACACACACACACTGTAGCTGATATTTGCAGTAAGGATCCCAATGTGCCCTTGTTCCCTGCACCCAGCTGATGTGCATTTTCCTCCACATGGAAGTTGGGCCTGGGTTTGTGACTTGTTTCACAATATGGAACTAAAGCAAATATGATTCAGAGATGGGGAAGTGTGTGCATGTTGGTTTTGTATGTTCTCTCAGCATCTGTTACCCTACAGGTCAATGGACAGGAGGGTCCAGGTCTGCCCCTCAGATTATCGTTCTCAGGATGACACACTCTGTCATTGTTTCCAGCACTGTGCCCCATACCCATGGGGAAAGTCTCAGGAAACACCAAGTCCCTGGAGGTCCTCTTTCCCAGACAGCACAGCCAGGAACCCAAATCAAGGTCATGGAGGTCACTGGAAAGTGCAGTCTCCCCAGAAGCAAAGATAGCAGTTGTTGCAGTAATAGAGTTCCTGGGCATGTTGGATCAACATCCCCTACCTGAATGACAGGGAAGGATCTCTAAACTGGGGGTGGCCCTCCTGGAGATCAGTGTCTATCTCTCCTATGCAAATGGTCTCTCATATAGGTCATATTTCAAGAACAGAAAAGATTCACACAGACAGCATAGTGGAGGAGATGTATCTGCTTCTGGTTTGGATAAAAATAACTCCTCACTAGAGCTTGATGTTGCGTGTCGATGGTCCTCTTGGGTCTTCTTCAGGGTGAGCAGTGATGCTGGGCACTGGGAGGATTCTGGTCACTGTCCTGGTTTATGGTCATCCAGCTTGTATCACGGTCATGTTCTATACATCTGTACACATGACACATCAGGCTGCCTACAAGTGTGTGTCCCCTCCAACCTGGGCTGGGTGCTGGGATCATGCCAACCATACAAGAGACCTGGTCAGTGCACAGACTCTGGGCTGTACTCACTGCTTCTGGGTTAGTGTAGACACCACCAGGCATGAACATAGTCCTGGAGCAGAGGAGAGGCAGGAGCTGTCATCCATTGACCATTCCTGGCCTGAAGCTGAGGGTCTGGTGACCCCATGATTGTGGAAGAGGTGACCCTGTAAATTGGAGGAGCAGAGCTAGCAGCACCATGCCAGCTGACTCAGGAGATGCTCCAGGATACCTGCTGTCGGGGCAGGATAGTCACATCTCCACATCTACCATTGTGTGGGAAGGGAACACTGACCCTTCCCTTTCCAACTCAGATTGATGTGTTCTTTCCTAGAACCGTATGTGCCCTGGGTGAGTAAATGACCCTTTGGGTTTGTCCTTAGGTGTTATGATTGTAAGTGTTGGTTTAGTTTATATTGTACCTGGCTCTCAGGTCATCAAGGATCTCAATCTAAGTAACCACAGGCATATTTGGTGGCCCCAAGCCCTACCCACCTCAGGCATCTCTTTGTATAAATACATGCTTTCAAAAGCTAGGGCCATCATATCAGACTACTCAGTTGGCGGAGCCTGATTTTTCCAACCCAACAATATATGTCATGGGCATATTTCCATGTCACGGAGGCCATCCTTGCTCATTTTATGTCTGCACAGGGCTTTTTCCTCCCATGCAGTTGGCCTAACCAGCCCCTGCGGATGGGTGATTAAGTGTGAGCATCTAGTTTACATTCAGCTGGACTGACTATCTGGGTTGCATTAATTGATGGATGTGGTGGCTTGCTCCCAGGCAGGAGTGAATGAGGAAGGATCTTAGAATCCTATGGGAGAATTCAGAACTTATGGACTCTGCAAATGAGGCTTGAATGACATGCATACACCTGGGCTCAGCAGGCCTTTGCAAATGTGGGTGAGGATCAGATGCCAGCAGAGACCACAGGCTGCTGGAGAGTGAAACCCAAGGACACAGGAGAGGCCAGCAAATGCACCTGAGAAGGGATCATAGGGTGTGGAGGCCGCCATCACCTCTGGGTACTGGGCAGAAGAGGTGGCTGCTGGAGGCTTGTGTGTGTGTGAGTCAGCCAAAAAGGAAAAATAAGTTTGCTGCAAAGGAAGGGACATGTCCATTTTCCAGAGCCTTGTGACAGCTCTACATCTGCCTCAGTTGACAGAAGGTGTTGCTCCTGGACACGTCTTCATGCCAATCGTTTTTGCCAGTGTTAATTCAGTCACATGTTATCTCTTCCCTTCTTCAAATTCCCTGACACCTAGTAGACTGTTGGCTCCTCCAGGAAGGCCTCCAGGGCCTGACTGGTCCAGGATGGATCCACACACATGCTCCTTTGCTCTTCTCTGACCTCCAAGGTGCACTATTAGCCCTGGGTGAACACTAGTGTCTTAGGACTTAGCCCCAGGCACTTTGCATCAGTGAACACACAACTTCACATATGAATGTGCACACTATCCTGGCCTGGAAGTCAAAGGATCACTGTGCCAGCACACACACAGCTTGGGATCCAACTTGCACTGGGGCTCCTGAGGACACCAGGTGCAGAGGGGTGAGGCTGTTCCCTGGGGCAGGGAGCAAGAGGAGAGTGCGACACTTACCTCAGGCACAGAGTATTGACAAGGGCACAGAAAAATGGGCATCAATAAGAAAGATCTAAATTCATGCAAAAATAAATCTGTGCAGAGGAAAATGGCACATTTTTACATAGAGACAGGATGCAGGGTCAGGGTTAGATCCTATCTTTAAAATTCTGATGTGTTGCTTATCATGGATATTTAACACTAATTTTTATTTCTTTTTAATTTTTTAAAATTTCTATTTATTGGAGTTCAATTTGCTAACATATAGCATAACACCCAGTGCTCATCCCATCAAGTGCTCCCCTCAGAATAAAGGGGAAAGGAGAAAATGTGAGTGGGAAATATCAGAGAGGGAGACAGAACATGAGAGATTCCTAACTCTGGGAAACCAACAAGGGGTAGTGGAAAGGGAGGTGGGTGGAGGTGGGGGTGACTGAGTGACAGGTACCAAGGGGGGCAATAAAAATAAATTTAAAAAAATTTTAAAAAGTGCCTCCTCAGTGCCCGTCACCCATTCACCCTGTCCCCCCACCCACCACCCCTTCCACTACACCTTGTTAATTTCCCAGAGTTAGGGATCCCTGGGTGGCGCAGCGGTTTGGCGCCTGCCTTTGGCCCAGGGCGCGATCCTGGAGACCCCGGATCGAATCCCACATCGGGCTCCCGGTGCATGGAGCCTGCTTCTCCCTCTGCCTGTGTCTCTGCCTCTCTCTCTCTCTGTGACTATTATAAATAAATAAAAAAATAAAAAAAAACTGAAAAAAAATAATTTCCCAGAGTTAGGTGTCTCTCATAGTCTGTCACCATTTCTGATATTTCCCACTCATTTTCTCTCCTTTCCCCTTTATTCCCTTTCACTATTTTTTATATTCCCCAAATGAATGAGGCCATATAATGTTTGTCCTTCTCTGATTGACTTATTTCACTCAGCATAATACCATCCAGTTCCATCCACGTTGAAGCAAATGGTGGGTATTTGTCATTTCTAATAGCTGAGTAATATTCCATTGTCTGAATAGACCACATCTTCTTTATCCATCCATCTGTCGATGGACACTGAGGCTCCTTCCACAGTTTGGCTCTTGTGGACATTGCTGCTAGAAACATCGGGGTGCAGGTGTCCCAGAGTTTCACTGCATCTGTATCTTTGGGGTAAATCCCCAGCAGTGCAATTGCTGGATCATAGGGCAGATCTATTTTGAACTCTTTGAGGAACCTCCACACAGTTTTCCAGAGTGGCTGCACCAGTTCACATTCCCACCAACAGTGTAAGAGGGTTCCCTTTTCTCCGCATCCTCTCCAACATTTGTTGTTTCCTGCCTTGTTAATTTTCCTCATTCTCACTGGTGTGAGGTGGTATCTCATTGTGGTTTTGATTTGTATTTCCCTGATGGCAGGTGATGCGGAGCATTTTCTCATGTGCTTGTTGGCCCAACTCTGACTTCCTCTGTGAGATTTCTGTTAATGTCTTTTGCCCATTTCATGATTGGCTTGTTTCTTTGCTGTTGAGTTTAATAGTTCTTTCTAGATCTTGTACACTATCCCTTTATCTGACAGGTCATTTGCAAATATCTTTTCACATTCTGCAGGTTGTCTTTTAGATTTGTTGTCTGTTTCTTTTGCTGTGCAGAAGCTTCTTATCCTGATGAAGTCTCAATAGTTCATTTTTGCTTTTGTTTCTCTTGCCTTCATGGATGTATCTTGCAAGAAGTTGCTGTGGCCAAGTTCAAAAAGGGTGTTGCCTGTGTTCTCCTCTAGGATTTTGATGGAATCTTGTCTCACATTTACATCTTTCATCCATTTTGAGTTTATCTTTGTGTATGGTGCAAGTGAGTGGTCTAGTTTCATTCTTCTGCATGTGGCTTTCCAATTTTCCCAGCACCATTTATTGAAGAGACTATTTTTTTCTGTTGCTTATTTTATTTATTTTATAAATTTATTTTTTATTCATGTTCAATTTGCCAACATATAGAATAACACCCAGTACTCATCCCGTCCAGTGCCCATCTTAATGCTGGTCACTGAGTCACCCCCATCCCCCGCCCACCTCCCCTTCCACCACCCTTAGTTCATTTGCCAGAGTTAGGAGTCTTTATGTTCTGCCTCCCTTTCTGATATTTCCCACTTATTTTTCTCCTATCCCATTTATTCCCATTCAGTATTTTTTATATTCCCCCAATGAATGAGAACGTATAATGTTTGTCCTCTGATTGACTTATTTCACTCAGCATAATACCCTCCAGTTCCATCCATGTCGAAGCAAATGGGGGGGGCACTTGATGGGGTGAGCACTGTGTGTTATGCTATATGTTGGCAAATTGAACACCAATAAAAAATTTTTTTTAAAGTTTGTTGTTTTTAATGGCTGAGTAATATCCATTGTTTACATAAACCATATCTTTTGAAGAGACTTTTTTTCCAGTGGATAGTATTTCCTCCTTTGTCGAATATTAGTTGACCATAAAGTTGAGGGTCCACTTCTGAATTCTCTATTCTGTTCCATTGATCTATGTATATGTTTTTGTACCAGTACCACACTGTCTTGATGACCACAGCTTTGTAGTGCAACCTGAAATCTGGCATTGTGATGCCCCCAGTTATGGTTTTCTTTTTTAATATCCCCATGGCTATTCGGAGTCTTTTCTAATTCCACACAAATCTTTAATTTTTTAATTTTTATTTATTTATGATAGTCACACACACACACACACACACACACACACAGACATAGGCAGAGGGAGAAGCAGGCTCCATGCACCGGGAGCCCGATGTGGGATTCAATCCTGGGTCTCCAGGATCGCGCCCTGTGCCAAAGGCAGGCACTAAACCGCTGCGCAACCCAGAGATCCCTAATTCCACACAAATCTTAAGATAATTTATTCCAACTCTCTCAGGAAAGTCTATGGTATTTTGATAGGGATTGAATTAAACGTGTAAATTGTCTTGGGTAACATTGACATTTTCACAATATTAATTCTTCCAATCCATAAGCATGGACTTTTTTCCATCTCTTTGTGTCTTCCTCACTTTCTTTCAGAAGAGTTCTGGGTTTTTAGGGTATAGATCCTTTACCTCTTTGGTTAGGTTTATTCCTAGGTACCTTATGCTTTTGGGTGCAATTGTAAATGGGATTGACTCCTTAATTTCTCTTTCTTCCATCTCATTGTCAGTGTATAGAAATGCCACTGATTTCTGGGCATTGATTTTGTATCCTGCCATACTGCTGAATTACTGTATGAATTCTAGCAATCTTGGGGTGGAGTCTTATATTTTTTAAATTTATTTTAAATTATTTTTATTGGAGTTCAATTTGCCAACATATTGCATATTACCCAGTGCTCATTTGGCCAAGTGCCTCCCTCAGTGCCCATCACCCAGTCACCCCAACCCCCCGCCCACCTCCCTTTCCACTAGCCCTTGTTTGTTACCCAGAGTTAGGAGTCTCTCATGTTTTGTCACCCTTACTAATATTTTCACACATTTTCTCTCCTTTCCCCTTTCTTCCCTTTCACTAATGCTTATATTCCTCAAATGAATGAAACCATATAATGTTTGTCCTTCTCTGACAGACTAACTTCACTCAGCATAATACCCTCTAGTTCCATCCACCTCGAAGCAAATGGTGGGTTTTTGTCATTTCTATTTTTTTATAAATTTGTTTTTTATAGGTGTTCAATTTGTCAACATATAGAATAACACCCAGTGCTCATCCCATCAAGTGCCAACCTCAGTGCCTGCCACCCAGTCACCCCCACCCCCTGCCCACCTCCCCCTCCACTACCCCTAGTTCGTTTCCCAGAGTTAGGAGTTTTTCATGTTCTGTCTCCCTTTCTGATATTTCCCACTTAGTTTTTCTCCTTTCCCCTTTATTCCCTTTCACTATTTTTTATATTCCCCAAATGAATGAGACCATATGTTTGTCCTTCTATGATTGACTTATTTCACTCAGCATAATACCCTCCAGTTCCATCCACTTCAAAGCAAATGGTGGGTATTTGTCATTTGTAATGGTGAGGAATATTCTATTGTATACATGGACCACATCTTCTTTATCCATTCATCTTTCAAGGGACACCAAGTTTCCTTCCACAATGTGGCTATTGGCTATTGTGGACATTGCTGCTATAAACATCGGGATGCAGGTGTTCCAGCGTTTCACCGCATCTCTATCTTTGGGGTAAATCCCCAGCAATGCAACTACTGGGTCATAGGGCAGATCTATTTTTTAACTCTGAGGAACCTCCACACAGTTTTCTAGAGTGGCTGCACTAGGTCACCTTCCCACCAACAGTGTAAGAGGGTTCCCCTTTCTCCACATCCTCTCCAACATTTGTTGTTTCCTGCCTTGTTAATTTTCCCCATTCTCACTGGTGTGAGGTGGTATCTCATTGTGGTTTTGATATGTATTTCCCTGATGGCAAGGGATTCGGAACAATTTCTCATGTGCTTGTTGGCCATGTCTATGTCTTCCTCTGTGAGATTTCTGTTCATGTGTTTTTCCCATTTCATGATTGGATTGTTTGTTTTTTTGCTGTTGAGTTTAGTAAGTTCTTTATAGATCTTGGAAACTAGCCCTTTATCTGACACGTCATTTGCAAATATCTTCTCCCATTCTGCAGGTTGTCTTTTAGCTTTGTTGACTGTTTCCTTTGCCGTGCAGAAGCTTCTTATCTTGATATAGTCCCATTAATTCATTTTTGCTTTTGTTTCTGTTGCCGTCATGGACGTATCTTGCAAGAAGTTGCTGTGGTATTTTGGTCTGTTTAGATCTAAATTCTGCAGTCATGAAGTCTCTTGATTCTTTTATGCTTTTTTCCAGAGCTTTATAATTGTGCTTCTGAATTGGCTTTCTACATCAAATTGTAATCCAATTTCTGTAACTGTGTGGCAGAGAGTAGTGTTTCTGATTCTTTCTTTTGTGGTGAGTTCTTTCTTCTAGTCATTTTGCTCAGTGCAGAGTGGCTAAAAATGAGTTGTATTTGTTAGAAGTGCAAACTCTTCTCTCTCTAGAATTCCAGCTTTTCTCTCTTTAAATCTCAGGTCGAATTCGTATATTTTCAGGATGATTTGAAAGTTATCTAGGTAAGTTTTGGGGACAGGTGACTTGGGGACCCTACTTCTTTGCCATCTTGCCCTGTCCCGATCAAATTCCCAGAGCATTTGTCTTATTCAACACATTCCAAGTCCTGAATTCATGAGGGCTCAGAAGAGGGTGAGATTATCAAGAACATTGAGACCCAGAGGCAGATAAATGTCCAGAGAGGCTCTAAGTGTGGATCTGTTCCCATCCACAGAAACTGCCGAATGTGACAGGACAGACCTCACTTCCCAGCCTCACTCTGCTCCTGCCCCTGGGGCTGGGACCTGTGGTCAGAGTGTCCTGAGGGCCCCAAGGGACCAGATTCCTCTTCCTCACCAGAGGTTGCTGCTTTCCTACCTCTTGGTCCAGGGTCTCAGTTCCCAGGTTCCTGAGCTCTGGGGTGTGCAGAGATCTACTGTTTCCAGAGTGGTGTACCACGTGTATCCCCACCGATAATGCAATATTGTTCCCCTTCTCTTCATCCTTGGAAACATCTGCTATTTCCTGTCTTGTTAATTTTAGCCATTCTGAGCAGTGTATTGTCATTTCTCCTTGTGATTTTGATTTGCATTTCCCTGATGTTGAGTGATATGGAACATTTTTCATGCTTGTTGTCCATTTATATATCTTTTTTTTTGAAAAATGTTTGTGTCTTCTGCCCATTTCTTTTTTCTTTAAAGATTCTTTTTTTTAAATTTTTTTATTTATTTATGATAGTCACAGAGAGAGAGAGAGGCAGAGACACAGGCAGAGGGAGAAGCAGGCTCCATGCACCGGAAGCCCAACGTGGGATTCGATCCCGGGTCTCCAGGATTCCCGGGTCTCCAGGATCACGCCCTGGGCCAAAGGCAGGCGCCAAACTGCTGCACCACCCAGGGATCCCCCTTCTGCCCATTTCTTGACTGGATTCTTTCTTCTTCAACTGTTGAATTTGCTAAGCTCTCTATAGATTTTGGACTCTGTGCCTTCATCTGATACGTCATTGGCAAATATCTTCTCTCCTTCTGTAAGTTTTCTTTTAGTTTTGTTAACCTTTTCCTTTGGAGCACATAATTTTTTATCCTATTGAATGCCTAATAGTTCTTTTTTGCCATTTTTCACTGGCTTTTGGAGATATATCATGCAAGATATTACTGTGGCTGATATTAGAGAGATTGCTACCTTTGATCTTCCTCAGGATTTTGAGGAATTTAGCTCTTTCTTCCATTTTAGTGTGTCCTCCTGTCTGGTGTGAGAAACTGGTCCAGTTTCATTCTTCTGTATGTGGCTGTCCATGTTTTCCAACACCATTTCTTGAAGAGAGTATCTCTTTCCAAGGGATATTCTTCTCTCCTTGGTCAAAGATACGGTGACCGGGGGCACCTTGGTGGCTTGCTTATTGAGCATCTGCCTTTGGCTCTGGTCATGACCCAGTATCTTGCGATCAAGTCCCCCATCGGGCTCTCTAGGGAACCTGCTTCTCCCTCTTCATTTGTCTCTGTCTGTCCCTCATGAGTAAATAAATAAAATATTTAAAACTTTACAAAACAAACGAACACAAAGATAAGTTGACCATACACATCGGGGCTCATTTCCGAGTTCTCTGTTCTGTTGCATTGATCTATTTGCCAAATATGTGTCAGTATCATAGCCTCTTAATGATCAAAGCCTTGTAATACAGCTTGCATTCTGGAATAATGATGTCTCCAGCATTGGTTTTCTTTTTCTACATTCCTTCAGCTTTGAGGCCTTTTGTGCATCCATCCAATTTTTAGGACTTTTTTTTTCTATCACTGTGAAAAATGTTAGTGTTATTTTGATATAAATTGGATTAAATGCAGATTTGCTTTGGTTGCTTATACACTTAAACAATATTTTTTCTCCTAATCACACAGCATGGAATGTCCTTCAATTCTTCGTGTAATCATCTGTGTATTTCCTAATTGTTCTGGAGTTCTCAAAGTACGTATTTTTTACCTATTTTTTTAGATTTTTAAAATTTGATTATCCATGAGACACAGAGCGAGAGAGAGGCAGAGACACAGGTAGAGGGAGAAGCAGAGACACAGGCAGAGTGCAAAGCAGGCTCCATGTATGAGCCAGACGCAAGACCCAATCCCGGGACCCCAGGATCATGCCCTGAGCTGAAGGCAGGCACGAAACTGCTGAGCCACCCAGGGATCCCCAATTGTTTACCTATTTTTAAAGTTAATTCCTAGGTATCTTATCGTTATTGTTATTATTATTATTATTATTAAATTATTATTATTACGTTGGTGTAAATGAAAGTGACACGGATTCCCGGTTTCTCTTTCTTTTGTTTTAATAATAAATTTATTTTTTATTGGTGTTCAATTTGCCAACATACAGAATAACACACAGTGCTCTTCCCATCAAGTGCCCACCTCAGTGCTCGCCACCCATTCACCCCCACCCCCCGCCCTCCTCCCCTTCCTCCACCCCTAGTTCATTTCCCAGAGTTAGGAGTCTTCCATGTTCTGTCTCCCTTTCTGCTATTTCCAACTTATTTTTCTCCTTTCTTTTGTCTCATTGTTACTGTATAGAAATGTACCTGACTTTTGTTCATTGGATTTATATCCTGTTATTTGCTAAACTGCTGTCCACTATGTACTTTATACTGCTTCTAGCTAACATGTTCATTGAGCTGGGTGGTCCTATGACAGAGAGTGCAGCTGTGGCTCATCCAGTGCTTCACACAATGAGCATCAGGATGTTTTTAATTCATTTGTTTTTATATACAAGAGTAACTCAATGTAATTGACTCTGTTTTGTGAAAGTTTATATATGTGTATTTGTATGACGAGTAAATTCTTAAAAATTTTTTATTTATTCACAAGAGACCCAAAGAGAGAGAGGCAGAGACAAAGACAGAGGAAGAAGCAGGCTACATGCAGGGAGCCTGATGTGGGACTCGATCCTGGGTCTCCAGGATCATGCCCTGGGCTGAAGGCAGGCTCTAAGCTGCTGAGCCACTCAGGGATCACCAACAACTAAGTTTCTGAATTAGAAACTTTATAGGTAATAACAGAACCATATGTTCAGAGAGGATCCCTGGAGGAAACTGCTCCATGGAGAAGAACCCCAGACCCTGACTGGAAACCTGCCCAGAACCTCCATCTGCACTGCTCCTGGGCCTTCAAGACAGAAGTGGTGGGGAGCGTGCACCCCCTGGTGGTTCCGATCCCTTTCTACAGGGAGGTTTGTGTCGGCTCACACTGAGGTCCCCACACTCTCTGTTTCACACAATAATACACAGCCGTGTCCTCGGCTCCCAGGCTGTTCATCTGCAGATACAGCGTGTTCTTGGCATTGTCTCTGGAGATGGTGAATCGGCCCTTCACAGCGTCTGCGTAGCTTGTGCTATTTCTATCATTGGTAATACCTGCGACCCACTGCAGCCCCTTCCCTGGAGCCTAGTGGACCCAGCCCATGTAATAGCTACTGAAGGTGAATCCAGAGGCCACACAGGAGAGGGACCTCCCCAGGCTTCACCACGTCTCCCCTAGACTCCACCAGCTGCACCTCACCCTGCACACCTGCAGACATAAGACGTTCTGGTGAGGCACTTACCCACATCCCCTGTTTCTCTCACTCACCTACTCAAGATCTCTGGTTCTTCTTGGATTACCTTTTAAGAGAATGACAAGGAAAACCCAGCAGAGCGCAGACCCCATGGTGAGTTCTGTGTGTTCTATTCTGATCCTTGAATGGGGTCACCTGTTGTTCCTTGGGTCCCTCTCCCAGCTGTAGGATCGGGGCTTGGTGGTTTAATCAGTGGGCAGAGGGCCATATTTGAATTTCCTTTGACTATATAGTCAGCTCCAGACTTAGATTCAATTCTTTACAACTTAACTAGGATTGATTTTCCTTTGCACATCACTTTGTGTAGATGTCAGGGGACAATATGACGTTTTCTATCTTGTGAACAGAATTAAATTTGAAATTTTGTGCCTTTTTATAGTTCTTTCATCCATGTGGGTTAATTTTGATATACACATTTTATGTACTTGGGAAGTTCAATTGTAAATATTTTATTTCTCCTGACCATGTAAGTGTAATAGTGTTGTTAATTTATTTTTTTATACAGATTTTGTTGTTACTTTCTTGAAACATAGTTTTATTTCGTTTGTTGATATTTATGCTATAGTTTTTTGGAAATCACTAATTAGTTTTATGATTTTGATGTGGTATTGTAGTGTTTATTATACATGAGATAATGTCATATGGGTAAAAGAATTTTTCTTTCTCTATGCTGAAATAAGTATCCTTTCTTTTTTTATTGTTTCAATTTCTGGATAAGCCCTCAAGTTATTGGGGTAGAAAGATTTCCCTTCTATTCTTCTGGGTTCTTTGTCTCATCTAACAATTCAGTATTCATAAGACAGATTTAGGGGGAAATGTATTTCATCTTGCATGTGCATGAGCTATCTCGAATACAACACCCAGGCAATGTCCAATGTAGGCAGATTTTGTAGCACTTTGAAAGTGAGACATTGGGTTTATGGAAACTTAAAGCCAGAATTTGGGTTTGGTTCAGTTAATAAGTTGAGGACCTGACAAACGTTATTTGCACAGCCTTCTTGGCCCTAATATCCCTATTCTGATGCCAAGGATGATTCTCTTCTCCTGGCACAGGGAAGGGAACTTTCCCACGGGAAATATATTTCCTGTAGTCAGAAGGACATAGGAGGTTCAGTGTGTCTGTTTCTCATTTTTCTTTAGTTCAGAATAACCTAGGGGCTGAGCTGACATATTTCGGATGGAACATTTTATCCTTCATGATACCATGTTGAATACTCATGATGGAAATGAACATCCTTGTGTAATTCCTGATTTGACGGGAAGGCTTTTGATTTCACTGTTGAATACAGTGTTGGCAAATGACGTATCAGATAAAGGGCTAGTTTCCAAGATCTATAATTAACTTACTAAACTCAACAGCAAAGAAACAAACAATCCGATCATGAAATGGGCAAAAGACATGAAGAGAAATCTCACAGAGGAAGACATAGACATGGCCAACATGCATATGAGAAAATGCTCTGCATCACTTGCCATCAGGGAAATACAAATCAAAACCACAATGAGATACCACCTCACACCAGTGAGAATGGGGAAAATTAACAAGGCAGGAAACAACAAATGTTGGAGAGGATGCGGAGAAAAGGGAACCCTCTTACACTGTTGGTGGGACTGTGAACTGGTGCAGCCACTCTGGAAAACTGTGTGGAGGTTCCTCAAAGAGTTAAAAATAGACCTGCCCTACGACCCAGCAATTGCACTGTTGGGGATTTACCCCAAAGATACTGATGCAATGAAACGCCGGGACACCTGCACCCCGATGTTTCTAGCAGCAATGGCCACAATAGCCAAACTGTGGAAGGAGCCTCAGTGTCCATCGAAAGATGAGTGGATAAAGAAGATGTGGTTTATGTATACAATAGAATATTACTCAGCTATTAGAAATGACAAATACCCACCATTTGCTTCAACGTGGCTGGAACTGGAGGGTATTATGCTGAGTGAAGTAAGTCAATCAGAGAAGGACAAACATTATATGTTCTCATTCATTTGGGGAATATAAATAATAGTGAAAGGGAATATAAGGGAAGGGAGAAGAAATGCGTGGGAAATATCTGAAAGGGAGACAGAACGTAAAGACTGCTAACTCTCTGAAACGAACTAGGGGTGGTAGAAGGGGAGGAGGGCGGGGGGTGGGAGTGAATGGGTGACGGGCACTGGGGGTTATTCTGTATGTTGGTAAGTTGAACACCAATAAAAAATAAATTAAAAAAAATTAAAAAATGAATATGGTGTTGGGTGTTGGTTTTCAGCAAATAGCTATGATTATATGGAGGTAATTTCCTTCTATTCCTTGATTATTAACAATTTCAATAATAATCATATGTTAAATTTTCTTTTTTTTAATTAATTAATTAATTTATTTATGATAGTCACAGAGAGAGAGAGGCAGAGACATAGGCAGAGGGAGAAGCAGGCTCCATGCACTGGGAGCCCGACGTGGGATTTGATCCCGGGTCTTCAGGATCACGCCCTGGGCCAAAGGCAGGCACCAAACCGCTGTGCCACCCAGGGATCCCGAATTTTCTTAAATGTTTTTGGCCATCAAAGGGGAGGATCATGTGGATCCAATCCTTCATTCTGTTAATACAGAAGATCTAGTTTATGATCCGTGCATGTTGAAGGATCCTTGCATCTCAGGGATTATTCCCACTAGGTCATCCTGTATGATTCATTTCATGTGCTGCTGCATTCAGGATGCCAGGATTTTTGTATGTATTTTCATCTGGGAAGTTGGCCTGTAGTTTTCTTTCTCATGGAGTCCTTGCCTATATTTGATATGAGGGTCATGCTGCCTTCCTACCATGAATTTGTGCATGTTCCTTTGTCATCATATATTTGGCAGATATTGAGATATATTGGTTTTAATTCTTCTCTAATATTTGGTGGTATTCTCAGATAAATTATCTGATTCCAGGCTGACTTTTTATTTGGCAGAAGGTTTTAGATTATGGATTCAGCCCTCTTATTAGTTTTTGTATATTTCATGTTCTATTTCATCATGAAATACACTTGGTGGATTGATAATTCTAAAACTTTTATAATTCTCCTTCTGTTCTATATATTAATGCATTTTCTTCATGGTCCTTTTCATCTTTGTTGAAAAGTATTCTCCTATTTGAACCCTGATTTTATCAATTTGAGGTTTCCCTATTTTCCTAGTCTCTGTATAATTTGTACATTTCAGTTATATTTTCCTAATACCATATTTAACCTCTTTGATTTTTTGTATTTGTATAGTCTATATTTCTATTTTTCTCTTCCATAATTTTTAGTTAATGTATTTAATAAAATACTGCTTTTTTATAGAAATAGAAAAAAAGCCATATATATGTGGAAAACAAGGCCATGGAAGTGACCATAGAATCATGAGGAGGGCTAATCATGCAATCATCACACACCCCTCTGTATACATGTATTTTACAGGCACATTCAATACATCGTTGTGTGACTGGCATAACGTCAGACTTGTACACGGTGCAGCACATTACGAAGCCCCAGAATAAATGTGTGCATATACAGTCAACAAATCCTCCACAGGATATCCCAGAGTACACAATGGGGAAGGGATATTTTTTATAAAAATGGTTTTGGACAGCCACATGCAAAATAATGGTCCATATTTTACATCATCCAGATAAAATACACAGAAAATCTCAAGATGGATTAAAGACTTAACAGGAAGATCCAGCCATAGAATTAGTTGATGAAAACAAAGGGGAAAATATCATGAAATGGGTTTGGATGTGATATATTTTGTATAAAAGCAAAATCAAAATCAACAAAAGCAAAGGCGGATGAGTGGGATGAGTGGGGCTATATCAAAGTAGAAAATGTGCAGATCAAGTATTAGTAGCCTATGAAATGGGGGTCAGTGTGTTCAACTATATACTGAGAAGGAATTAGTACCCAAAATATAGAAGAGACTCCTTAATCTCAGTAGAAAATACAGCAAACAGAATAATACCAGTAAACAAACCCCCTGATTAAATATTGGGGAAATGTGGGACACCTTGGTGACCCGGGTGGTTAAGCATCGGACTCTTGATTTTGGCTCAGATTATAATCCAGGTCCTGGGATCTAGCCTTGACTCTTGCTCTGTGTTCATGGGGAATCTGCTTCAGGATTTCATTCTCTCTGTTCCTCCATCTGCTACCTCTTTCTTTCTTACAAATTAGAAGAAACAAACAAACAAATAATCTTAAAAAAATTCACCCAACTTCTTCTATATCACTTTACCTGTAGACACCAACAAAGAGTCCCTTGTAAGCTCAGGTTGTTAAGCATTTGACCTCAGCTAAGATAATGACCTCAGGATTCTGACAGAATGCCATGTCAGCTTGTGATCAGCTAGGAGTCTACTTCTACCTCACATCTCTCCTCCCTCTACTTGCACAAACTCTGTCTCTCAAATAAATAAAAATACCTTAAAGAAGAAGACAAAAGTTATTCAAGGTTCACCTTCACTAATCATCACAGAAATCCAACCCCAAACTCTTGATATATCTCCTCACAGCTGTTACCTAGGATTTGAGAGAACCAAAGCAAAGAAAATGAGAAGGGCCAAGTGCTGGTGAGGATGTGGACAGGAAGCCCTGGACACTCTGGATGGCAGGACCACATGGGGTAGCTACTACGGAAATCACCCTGGTGCCACCACTCACTACACATACTTCCACATCTGTTTCCAGACACTGACCTCATTACCAGCTGAGTGAAAGGAAGTTCTAGACCTCAGGTTGTGAGGAGAGGCAGTAGCAGGAGACAGAGGGACTCAATGGAGGTGTCCTAATCTAGTCCTGTTGACCTGCATTTGAGAAGCAGAGATGGAGATGCTGGAGGGGACAACTGCTGTCAGAAAACACATCAGACTCTGGTCTCAGGAACTCCCAATCAGAGGCGCCAAGGTGATTTTTTTTAGTCTGTGGAGACTCCATATGTGAGGACATTGTGGACACGAGGGCAGCAGCATGCAGTCTGATGCAGAGGAGCTCATCACAGGGATTTGGGGAAGTGGGATGTAAAGAAAGCCCAACCAAATCACTGTGACCCTGGACTGATTGCGTGAACACCTCAGGGTACAAGGCCTCTGTCATCTTTGAGACTGCTGATCTTCACTAGACATTGTGTCCTTGAGTTTCCCCTGGGATGGTGTGTGCATCAATGGTGTGATTTATTGCAGAATGGTGTACCACTGATGGATGTTTCCTGGGATTATTCTTTAAATCATGAAGCCTTTGAGGTTTTCTCAGATTCTAACACAAATGAAGACACTAACAATATTCACATGCCATTTTTACATGAGCATGGGATTTCCTTCTTCTGGATCATACAATCAGGAGTGAGATTTCCAAGTCACATGATAGGTGTACCCACCTTTAATTTCAGAAGGAACAGACAAATGATTTTCCAGGGATTCTGTTTCATTTTTTATTCCTATTTGTAGGGTTGGGAACCTGGGTGTCCTGCGTGTTCCCCAGGATGGTCTGGTCAGTGCTTCTTTCATACTGAGACTATGTGATGTGTATATAGCATATCTCATTATCATTGATGTGAATTTCCCTGACAGATCCTGGTGGAAAGTGTCCTTTTCTATGCTTACCTCATGGCTCTATACCCTCCTGAATGAGATATCTGCACAAGGCTCTGCCTGTTTAAAGGATGAGAGGATGAGTGTTGGTTTTTTTGCTATTTATTTTTGGGGGGTTCTGATCATATTCAGGTGAAAGTTCTTTGTAGGTTATGTAATTTGTACATATTTACCCTTTGTCCATAACGTGTTTTTCTTTACCTTGAAAACAGTAGGCAGAAAAATGTTTCTGATTTTCACAGTGTATTTTTAATATTTGTTTTTATTTATCTTGATGTTTTATCAATAACTTTCTGTTTTCATTATTATTCATTGTAAATAGTTTCTTCATTACCAATTTATTGATTTTCATGGTGTAATTTTGATAAACTGTAAACAAATCTGTTCTCATGCTCCAATTTTCACTCTAGATTTCATGGCATATGCTGTGCTGTGTCCTTTCAGTCTGATTGTTCAATAGGTTGAATATATGTGCTTCTGGTGTGAAACATGGACATTTACCTTTCCAGGCATTTGACTTTCTATACATCTTGATGCTTTTCAGAGTTTGGTTGTGATACTTAGCATCTTCCAACCAGATGTTGGCATTGACTCCAGAGCCTTTCCCCTGGAGGCTGAGGGACCCATATGACCCACACTGATGTGTTCAGTGAGAACCCAGAGAAGGAGCAGGTGAGTGTAAGCATCTGCCTGGGTTTCCCCAGCCCAGAAACAGACTCTTACCTGGTGATCTAGGAAAGATCTCCTGTGAGGAAAACCACCTCAGAATGGGGACAGGAATCTCCTTCCCTGAGGGAGCTGTCGACATACACACTCAGAGTAAGGGATAGTCAGCCATCTGAGTGAGGAGCACAGGCCCCCCCAGGCTGGGACACAGGACTCCCTAAACCCATTGCTTGGCCTTTCAACCATGGGGAAGTAGATTTGGGGATATTTGAATCTTCATCAATAATCTGACCCTTAGAGGACTCAGGGCCCTTCTGGTAGGGACTCTGTACTGAAGGAGCAGTGGGCCCTTAGCTGTGGGACCTCATGTTCAGGCCCCAAGAAGACACCCCATCCTTCTGGAATAGAACCCACAAGACACAAAGTCCTGTCTTGAATCCTGATCCAGGGACCCCTACCCTGGCTTCCTTTACTAATGGAGTGTGTGTACAGGTGTAGTCATAGGGCACTTTTCCTGTTTGGAGAGGTGGTGGTGACAGCCTGCAGAAAATAGGAATCTATTCTGAGGATGTTGTTCTAGCGTCCCTGTGATTAGGAGAGAAAGGGATGATATTGTTCCATAAGATGGGGTCAATGGAGAAATCATTTTCATAGGCTGGAAGCAAGTAGGGCATGTTCTAGATATATGTGCATGGTGTGTGCATTCCCTTAACAATATCCCATGTATATCTTTATGGGCCCAGTTGGCTCTGAAGGACAGATGACCATTCATCAGTATTCCTTCTTCCTTAGCACATGACTGTAGAGAAGTGGAATAAACATATACAACCATGCTGGGCAATCTAAACGACAAATTTGTGAAAGTTATTAATTTTGTATCTTCAATCAAATATGTTTATTTCCTTATTGTATTGTGGCTATGGAATGACCTTATCAAAAAGAGCTATTAATCCCCATTCATGCAAAAGTGCCCCGTATAGTTTTTAAGAATAAGTAGAAGTAGAATTACTTCCTTGTGGGGCTGGCTGGGGGAGAGAGAGGACAAGATATGTGATGTCCAATGGCTGCCAAATCCTCCTAGTAGAATGCAAGCTGGTAAAACACTCATGTTCACACATTGGCTCATTTCTTGAAAAAGGAAAGAAGACAGCCATGGTGGAGACAGAGATGCAGTATAAAGCCACTAAATACAGAAAGTCCCTGTCCTCATTATTTATATCCCAATTGCTCTAAGAAACTATGGTCCACTCCTATATTGCCTCCATGTGATCCTTGCAATGTGTGTGACTGCAAGTGGTGATATGGTCCACCCCACCAGGCATTTTGGAAACAGATAACTTATTCTTACGTATCATGGGTCCTCATTAAAAGGAGTCCTGCCCATATGTGTTTCAGATGATGAGACATGGGTATTTGGAGTGATGATATTTAGACATATTTTGGGCTGGAGTTTATGCATTCCTAGGCTTAACCTTCAGGGGCTGTAGGGATGTGATACATGTATTAGTGTGGGGGCTGGATGTGAAGTCCCAGGGTGGACTGTGGAGTCCCAGGGTAGACTGTGGTGTCCTGATAAAGGATGGAAACTGTGAATGTCCTATTAAATTGTATAAGGGGCTTTTCTAAATATCATTAATCTAGAGATCATAAAATTAATATTATTTCCCGTTGGTGGCTCCACTTGCCAAGAGCATAGCCCACCTTATACTCTGTCCTATTGATGTGCTGTACTCCAGAAACATGTAACGTGTGTCAAGTAGACTTAAGTGACAGAAAATAAAAGAATATCCTTTTTGGGGCAACTGGGTGGCTGCTCAGCTAATGCCAGTGCTCTTATGAGAAGTAACAGGGGCTAGTTAGTCTCCTGGAGAAGAAGTAGTAATGTGACCACTGATGCTTGAGTGTCTACACTTGGTAAAGGTATAGGAAGGATCTTGACCTTAAAATACAATGAGTGCAGCTCTAGAATGAAGGAGGGATGGACTGAATCCCAGAGCATCTGCAGAGGTGTAGCCCTGCCAGCACTTACTGCAGCCTATGAAGTTGACTTCATGTAGATCTCCAGAGGACGACCCAGCAATTGCACTGCTGGGGATTTACCCCAAAGATACAGATGCAATGAAACACTGGGACACCTGCACCCCAATATTTGTGGCAGCGATGTCCACAATAGCCAAACTGCGGAAGGAGCCTCAGTGTCCATTGAAAGATGAATGGATAAAGAAGATGTGGTTTATGTATACAATGAGATATTCCTCAGCCATTAGAAACAACAAATACCCACCATTTGCTTTGACGTGGATGGAACTGGAGGGTATTATGGTGAATGAAGTCAATCGGAGAAGGACTCATTAATTTGGGGAATATAAAAAATAGTGACAGGGAATAAAGGGGAAAGGAGAAAAATGAGTGGGAAATATCAGAAAGGGAGACAGAACATGAGAGACTCCTAACTCTGGGAAATGAACTAGGGGTGGTGGAAGGGGAGGTGGATGGGGGGTGGGGGTAACTGGGTGACTGGCACTGAGGGGGCACTTGATGGGATGAGCACTGGGTGTTATTCTATATGTTGGCAAATTGAGCACCAACAAAAATAGACTTATTAAAAAGAGACCTCCAGAGGGTAGATGAATAAACAGATGTAGACCTGAGCCATGCGTGTGATAACTGGACACAGTGATCACAGGGAATATGACAGGCTGGGTTGTGAGTGTCTCAATACCTAAAGTCTCCCCCACTGCCCCTGTGGTGTGGTGACCACAAATAGTGTCCCAGGGTCAAGGACACCCATGAGCCTGGCTGGGTGGGTGGAGTCTCTGCAGGAACTCAGCACTGAAGGGGGGAATGCAAAGATGATGTGCTGACCTAGACTGAGACTGAACCCGGCACATCTGTCAGCCCAGGACTTGTGACCATGAGTTCATGAGTATCCTACAAGAATTGGATGGTTGTGGTGCTCACAACTGTAGACTGGGCCAGAGAAATTCATCCATGGTGCTCACATCCTGTCTTGTCCCCAAGCACTCTGTCACATTTCAAAAAAGGGGGAGATATTCCACCTTATTAATGACAAATCTACAGTCCCAGACTCTGGAACCTGACACCTCCCAACTCTTCCCAGAGGATGCCTCAAGGGGAATCCTCTCCTTCTGTCCATATAGAGATTGCAGATATCCCACCCCTAACACAAGGTAACTTTTTTTCTTGGTGCAAAGTGTTAGGCTGTATCATTCTATCAGTATAGCTATCACTTCAAATCCTCCTAGAGAGAATGGTGTGCACACAACAGCATTATCTTTGTCCCAAAATCCTAACTCACTGGTGTGAGGAAGTCAGAAGGACCCTTGTCCCTGTCATCTCCTCAGCCCTCCCCCACAGCTCTCCTCTCACCAGGATTTCTGACACTCCCAAGATGTGGGTTCTCACAATGTGTCCTGCACAATAATACACTCCCTAATCCCCATCAGACAGTTCACCCATCCCACACTTACCTCCCATGTGGTGAGCATCACTTTGTTATCTGCACTGAAGGGGCTATTTCTTGGTATATGTAAAACATTTTACCTTTGCCTATTTGTTTTCTTTCTTAAATTCAACATATGACTGAAATCATATAGTGTTTGTCTTTCTCTGACTGACTCATGTCACTTAGCATTATACTTGCGACTTCCATCCTCATAGTTGCAAATGGATTAGATTTCATTGCATTTATGCATTATTTCCATAGTTTAGCTAATGTATATAATGCTGCTGTAAACTTCCAGGTGCATGTATCCCTTTGAATTAGTATTTTCATATTATTTTTCTCTTAAAGATTTATTTTTTTTATCCATGAGAGACACAGAGAGGCAGACACATTGAGGGAGAAGCAGGTTCCTCTCAGGAGCCAGATTTAATACTTGATCCCCAGGCCAGGAGCATGCCCTGAGCTGAAGGCAGGTGCTCCATCGCTGAGCCACCCAGGCATCTCAGTACTTTTGTATTCTTAGGGTAAATACCCAGTAGTGTTCTTGCTGGATCACAGGGTAGGTATACTTTTACCTATTTGAAATTCCACCATACAGTTTCCCAGAGCAGCTACACTCCTGCCCACCCACATCTCCTGCCACAGAATTCTGCAGGGCCTAATTTCTAGTGGAGGTGGTATCAGGTCCCATTTAACAAGCAGAGCAGAGCACACCCAATTAAAACTCACCATATTCTGGCCACGGACCACACACTGCCCACTGAAGTCTGGGAGAACCTGTATAGATGCCTGACACGAAGGAAAGAGACACCACAACAGAATGGCACAGTGCACACAGCACACACTAGAGACACTCTCTGAAGCTCCATACCCTGTACACTAAGTAATCTCTTCCTCATAAAACTGTTCTTTCTGGAGTAGAAAACATAACTGGCTTTTCTAACAGAGGGAAGAAAGTAGAGGTATAGAGAAACTGTCAAGATGGAAGAATTAATTTTCAGGGAAAATTTCTGATCAAATAAGTATTTGGTTTTCCCAGATAGATCCCCATAACCCTGCAGGATGAGCAGAGAGCTCCTTGTATATGTCAAGTTACAAGAGTTTCCATCTCTGAATGGATCGTGTGCATCAGGAAGACTGCCAGAAGTCCACACCCTCCAACTGGCATCAGCATTCACTGCATGTGGGTAGAGAGCAGTGCTAATAATATTCCTGCCATTCTTATCACTTTCGAGCTCCTCTGATGTCTTGCATGATCCCGAGTGTCACTGGAGACAAGAGTTGTCCTCCCTATGGCACTTATTGCTGGAGATTATGTGCACAGTACTCAGGCAACAACCATTACTTCCTGCAAAATCATATATTGATTGTATCATAATCCATGGACTTTCTACATTAAATCAGCTCTTGAGTCCATAGGAGTGCTGGATCAGGGGAAAGAGGGATATAAGATTATGATATTGTGAGATAAAAGGGCAGAGTGCAAGTTAGAGGTTCAAGATATAATGCACAAGGCATTTATCACAAAAATCTTTTTTTGTTTTTAATTTTAAAGCAGGAATTTATTCTTTGCATTGTAAACAGGTGTTCCACATATTCAAAGGTTGGAATTAGGAGGGCCAGATCACAGCCAAAGGCTAAAATGATCGACCCTAAAAGGACTTAATTCATATCCGGTAACAGAAAAGTAATAAGACAACACAAGTCTAAAAAAAAATTAACACTATCTTAGAGAAGTTAAAAGTATATTCCTTTTTATATTTTTATTTATTTTTTTATTTTTGCAGATGGAAGGCTGCTTTTATTTTTTTTTTAATTTTTTATTGGAGTTCAATTTGCCAACATATAGCATAACACCCTGTGCTCATCCCGCCAAGTGCCCCCCTCAGTGCCCATCACCCAGTCACCTCAAACCCCCGCCCACCTCCCCTTCCATTACTCCTTGTTCATTTCCCACAGTTCGGTGTCTCTCATGTTTTGTCACCCTCACTGATATTTTCACTCATTTTCTCTCCTTTCCTTTTATTCCCTTTCACTAATATTTATTTTTTAAAAAGAGTTTATTTATTTATTCATGAGAAACACAGAGAGGAGAGAGAGAGGCAGAGACACAGGCAGAGGGAGAAGCAGGCTCCATGCAGAGAGCCCGACATGGGACTCCATCCTGCGTCCCCAGCATCAGGCCCTGGGCTGAAGGTGGCGCTAAACCGCTGAGCCACCTGGGCTGCCCACTAATTTTTATTTTTAAATGAAAAGTATCTAAAGAGAAAAGAAGTTTTAAGGTTGGCTGAAATAAGTGATCAAAAATTAGTGCAAAAGACAATTTAAAACAAGGAATAATCTGTTGTTGTCCGTGCAGTATGTGCAGTGGCTGATGGAATTTTTTTTTTACCATATTTTTTCTTAATTTAAATTCAATTTGCCAGCATATAGTGTAACACCCTGTGCTTATCACATCACATGTGGTAACCTGGTTCTCACATATCCGATGTGAGAACTGAGGATCTTCCAAATCCTCATGAGCCCCAGTCCTGCTCCACTGCAGTCTCTCTCATATCCTGCACATATGAGCTCATAGTGAGATTCCTACAATTATTTGAAAGGGGAAGAAATGGTATGAGCCTCATTCACAGATGGTTCTGCAGTTATTCAAGCACCACTTGAGGGTGGAACTCAGTAGACTATCATGATCTCCACATCCCAAAAGCAGCTTGTTTTATAGATGAGTGAAATTTCCTTCTGAAGACAGGGTTACAGCACTAACTAGGTAGCAATACTTTGTACAGTAGAGACCAAGCAGAGACCCATCAGGAAGAAGGTGTGGTCACCCTCTCAGGTAATGGGTTGTGACAAGCTGAAGGGTTGCTGAAATCAAAGAGTATATGTAATCATTAGATGAAGAAGGAAGGTCAATTAATAGTTTTTATTCTTGTTTGGTTACCGAAATGAGGATTGTAGCTGTCATACATATTTGATCCTTCTATTACTTCAGACCCTCTTTGTTATCAATCGCATGTGGGAGGAATAGTTAAGATGGCAGATGGGTATGGGACCCTGGGCTTGCCTCATTCCTGAGTACAGCTGGATATTTATCGAGTCATTCTGAGCTGATAAAAAACCAACTGGAGGACTCAGAGAACAAAAACTGCTAGTCTGCATGTAGAAAATCACCATGTTCTGGAACATAGGAGTTGTGGAGTGTTGTGTTGGGGAGATATAGCTGTAGGGATGGGTATGAGGCTGAGAGGAAGACAACTTCCTGAAGCTACCACAATGTAGGATAAGCATCAAAGAGGAAAATCATTCAGATTTCATTTCGTTCTATTAATTCATCATAGAAATCTACTCACTTGAGAATATGCCTGGTTAAAGGTGCTCAAGTGATAAAGCAGGCAGGAATCTAAAACAGTGTTTTTGAAGATATAACTGGATTGAACAAACATTGAAGACAGTCGAGAGTCCCTTACTGTAGAGATAAAATAAATAAACCCTTGTAGGCCCCAAATTAAAAATGCTATTACAGAAATGTTGTCCCAAATGCAGGAAAAAAGGAGGACGGATGAAAGAACAGCATATTGGGGAAATGGAAGATAACATGGTGGAAAATAATGACAGAACAGTAGAGGGAAACAAAGTAAGTGTTCCTAAATGTAGACATAGGGAACAGTGACTTATGAAACAATAACATTCCTATGATAGGAGGCCCAGAAAATGAAGAGTGAGAAATGGTGGCAGGTTTATTTGATGAAATAATTACTGAAAAGCCCTCTAATCAGGAAGGACAGAGACATCAACATCCAGGAAGCACAGATACTCTCATGAAATTCAACAAATTTGACCTTCTCCAAGGCATTTCATATTGAAACTCACAAAAATGCTCAGACAAAGAAAGAATCCTGAAAGCAGGAAGGGAACTGCTGTCCTGACCCTCACAGCCATCAGTCTAACAGCATCTGGATGGTGGTGCTCAGATTCAGGTCTCACAGGGTCAGCACATCCCCATCCTCTGGAACCACTGATAAAACATCATCCTTAAACTAATGCTCCACAATCTCCCAGACCCCTGCTCCCTGTGTAAAGGCTCTCCCTCCGTGTGTCCACTGGGTCTTGTTCACAGAGACCTAGGAGTGTCCACAGGTTCATCCTCTGGACAGGAGGAAGTGAGAAATCCATGCTTGACCCCATGGAAGGAATTTATCAGGGACTTATCACAACAAATGCAGCAGGAAAAACCCAATCATCAGTGATTTGGTTCATGTGTCACTAATGTCTTAGCCTGTGCCTCCTGGTGGAACATGATACATGGGCTGAGTGGATTAAACTACAGATATTCATTGCACACCTCTGGATTCTGGGAGGTCTGAGGTCCAGGTACAGGCAGATACAGTGTCTGGAGAGGGGTCTCATTCTAGCCACGTTATGGAAACTGCTGTATGGGGAGGAAGCCTAGACCCCGGAACCTGGGTACTCCATGGCCCCTCCTGCGGTTCTGTCCAAGTTCCCTGCTAAGTGCCTTTCTGTCCAGGATGAATCCGGTGCAGATTTTTGAGGCTCCTGCTTCTCCAGGACTGGGCTTTCCTGTCCTGGAGGCTTTCTCCACCTAGCTTTAGCCTACTTCCTCACAGGAGGCCCTCCCCCACTCAATTCTTTTTTACTTTTATTTTTTTAAATGTTATTTATGCATTCATGAGAGACACACACAGAGAGAGAGGGAGGCAGAGACACAGGAAGAAGGAGAAGCAGGCTCTATGCAGAGAGCCTGACGTGGGACTTGATCCCGGCTCTGTAGATATCTGTGGATATCTGTGAAATCCATCTGGTCCAGTGTATCATTTAAAGCTCTCGTTTCTTTGGAGATGTTGTGCTTAGAAGACCTATCGAGAGTAGAAAGTGCTATATTGAAGTCACCAAGTATAAGTGTATTATTATCTAGGTATTTCTTCACTTTGGTTATTAATTGGTTTAAATATTTGGCAGCTCCCACATTCGGGGCATATATTTTCAGGATTGTTAAGTCCTCTTGTTGGATAGATCCTTTAAGTATGAGATAGTGTCCCTCTTCATCTCTCACTACAGTCTTCGGGGTAAAATTTAGTTTATCTGATATAAGAATGGCTACCCCTGCTTTCTTTTGAGGACCATTCGAATGGTAAATGGTTCTCCAACCTTTTATTTTCAGGCTGTAGGTGTCCTTCTGTCTAAAATGAGTCTCTTGTAGACAGCAAATAGATGGGTCCTGCTCTTTTATCCAGTCTGAAACCCTGCACCTTTTGATGGGGTCATTAAGCCCATTCACGTTCAGAGTTACTATTGAGAGATATGAGTTTAGTGTCTTCATGATATCTATTCAGTCCTTGTTTTTGTGTTTTTGTGGATTGTTCCACTGAACTTCTTAAAGAAGAAGGGAATTATGAGTCCCCCTTAAAATTTCTTGCAGAGCTGGTTTGGAGGTCACATATTCTTTCAGTTCCTGCCTGTCTTGGAAACTCTTTATCTCTCCTTCCATTTTGAATGAGAGCCTTGCTGGATAAAGTATTCTTGGTTGCATGTTCTTCTCATTTAGGACCCTGAATATATCCTGCCAGCTCTTTTTGGCCTGCCAGGTCTCTGTGGAGAGGTCTGCTGTTACCCTAATACTCCTCCCCATAAAAGTCACGGATTTCTTGTCTCTTGCTGCTTTAAGGATTTTCTCTTTATCTTTAGTATTTGCAAGCTTCACTATTAAATGTCGAGGTTTTGAAAGGTTTTTATTGATTTTAGGGGGGATCTCTCTATTTCCTGGATCTGAATGCCTGTTTCCCTTCCAAGATTATAAAAGTTTTCAGCTATGATTTGTTCAAATACATATTCTGGCCCTCTGTCCCTTTCGGCGCCCTCGGGATCATTAAACGTAGGTTTTTCTTCCTCAGGCTGTCGTTTATTTCCCTTAATCTAACCTCATGGTCTTTTAATTGTCTGTCTCTTTTTTCCTCAGTTTCCCTCTTTGCCATCAACTTGTCTTCTATGTCACTCACTCATTCTTCCACCTCGTTAACCCTCATCATTAGGACTTCTGGTTTGGATTGCATCTCATTCAATTGATTTTTAATTTCTGCCTGATTGGATCTAAATTTTGCAGTCATGAAGTCTCTTGAGTCCTTTATGCTTTTTTCTAGAGCCACCAGTAGCTGTATGATAGTGCTTCTGAATGGGCTTTCTGACATTGAATAGTAATCCAGATTTTGTAACTGTATGGGAGAGAGGACTTTTTCTGATTCTTTCTTTTGAGGTGAGGTTTTCCTTCTAGTCATTTTGCTCAGTGAACAATGGCCAAAAACAAGTTGTCTTGGGAAAAGGAGAAAAAGAGAGGAGAGAAAGAAGGAAAGGAAAGAGAAAAAGAAAAAAGAAAAAAGGAAGAAAAAAGAAAAAAAGAGAAGAAAAAGAGAAAGAAAAAGAAAGGAAAAATAGGGGTGGGGGAAGCAAAAAATCAAAAAGCTAAAAACAAAACAAAACAAAACACGGGGGAGTATCTTCTGATTCTGTATACTTTAAGCCCCTTGACTTCCCCTGGAACTTGTCCATCTAGCTGGTCTTCTGGTGGAGGGGCCTGTTGTGCTGATTTTCAGGTGTTAGCACTTGGGGGGGCTGCTCAGCCCCTGCCTGGTGCAGGGCTCAGTGGGGGTTGTTTACCTCGTGAGGCCCCAGGAAGAACAATCCCAGTGGCTGCGGCAGCTCTGGAAACCTGGATTCAGCCCCCACAGGACTCTGAAGCACTCCATCTGCAGGGCCTGGAGGCTCCGGGGCAGGGCCGCTGATCTGTTCAGCTCGGGGCAGGAGCGTCCCTGCTGTCCTTGGCCCTCCCGGCCTCTGCCTGTCCCGGAGGGAGGTCCGATCCCGGGCTGTGTCCCGGCGCTCTGGGCTCCGGGGCCTGAGCTGTTGGATTCGGGGTCCCCGCCGTGCAGCCGCCTCCGTGGAGCCGCGGGCTGAGCCCCTCGGAGCTGCTCCAAGTCCCGCCGTGTGCGCTGCAGCCCTTAGGGAGCTTGGCCCACTCTCCTGTGCGTGCGCAGGTGTCTGTTAGTGTCCCTGGGAGCCCGAGGGCATCCCCGCCCTCCTGGGGTCCTGCTCTAACTCCCTGCGGGCGCCTTTCCACCCGGGAAGGTCGGTGCAGCTCCTTCTTCTCCAGGACGGGGCTCTCCTGTCCTGGGGACACTCACCCCGGCCTTAGCCTGGCTCCTCGTGGGGCTCCTCCCCCCTGGATGCCTTTGTTTCTTTATTTCTTTTTTCCCATCTTCCTACCTTGATATAAGCGCGAACTCTTCTCACTGTTGCATTCCAGGTGTTCTCTCTTTAATTCTCAGGCGGAATTCGTAGATTTTCAGGATGATTTGAAGGTTATCTAGGTAATTTGGTGGGGACATGTGATTTTGGGACCCTACTCTTCAGCCATCTTGCCCCTCCTCTCCCCTACTTCCCTCTTTTGAAGCAGTTGGGACACTGACTCCACACAAGCCCCTCATAGAGCAGGACCCCTTCCCCACCACTGACTCACAACACACACCCTGAGCCAGTGTTCTTCCCTGTCACAATCCAAGCATTTATGTGATGAGAGGCCTGCCTGGCTCTCATCAGACATGAACGTGAAGGTGATAAAGGATTATACTCTTGTGATTGTGTGCATGTGTGTGTGTGACCTCTGAGTCCACTTCCCTACCATGTCATGCTGAGAATTTCTCTCACACCGAGGCCGTTATTAACATTTTTGTAGAATGTCTCTATTCCCTTCTGTTGATCGGAGATTCCTCTATACTGTGATGTGGAAGACAACATGTTAGCTTGGGGACCTGTGATCCACAGTGAGTGCCACTAGGACACATGAAAATGTTCAGATGACTTGAATGGAGTTATTGGTAATTGATTAATATTTTGGGTCTGGAAAAGTTAAGTACAAGTAAGTGTAAGTGCTATAGTTGAATGGCTAAGTATCTAAGAAAGAGACTGAATAGTTAAACACATAATCAAGTGTTCAGAGAGACTCCCTGGGGAAACTGCTCCTTGGAGAGGAAGCCCAGACCATGACAGGAAACCTGCCCAGAACCTCCGCCGCACCTGCTCCTGGGTCTTGAAGACAGAAGTGGTGAGGAGTGTGCACCCCCTAATGGTCTTAATCCCCTTCTGCAGGGAGGTTTGTGTCTGGGCTCACACTGAAATTCCCTCATTGTGTCCCTTCCCACAGTAATACACGGCTGTGTCCTCGGCTCTCAGGCTGTTCATCTGCAGATACAGCGTGTTCTTGGCATTGTCTCTGGAGATGGTGAATCGGCCCTTCACAGCGTCTGCGTAGTATGTGCTACTTCCACCACTGTTAATGTATCCGACCCACTGCAGCCCCTTCCCTGGAGCCTGGCGGACCCAGCTCATGTAGTAGCTACTGAAGGTGAATCCAGAGGCCACACAGGAGAGTCTCAGAGACCCCCCAGGCTTCACCAGGTCTCCCCCAGACTCCACCAGCTGCACCTCACCCTGGACACCTGCAGACACAAGACATCCTGGTCAGGAAACTGTCCCACATCCCCTGTTTCTCTCACTCACCTCCACTCATGTACTCAAGGTCTCTGTTCTCCATGAATTACCTTTTAAAATAGTGAGAAGGAAAACCAAGCCAAGCACAGACTCCATGGTGGTTTTTCTGTGTTGTGTTGTGAGCCCTGAATGGTGTCACCTGGGGATCCTGGGACTGGGGCTGCTCTCCCAGCTGCAGGTTCAGGGCTGGTCTGGTTTAATCAGCGGAATGAGAGCCTTATTTGCATGTCCTTTGACTATATAGTCAGCTCCAGACTTAGAATTCAATTCTTTACAAGTTATATACAAGCATTACTTCCTAACCCTAGATGACTTTCTTTTGGTGGCACAGTGGATTTATGATGTTCTAATTCATCAGCATATTTATCTTTGCCTTTCTGTGCCTTTTATTTTTTATTTATTTATTTTTTTTAATTTTTTATTTATTTAGGATAGTCACACAGAGAAAGAGAGAGAGGCAGAGACAGGCAGAGGGAGAAGCAGGCTCCATGCACTGGGAGCCCGACGTGGGATTCGATCCCGGGTCTCCAGGATCGCGCCCTGGGCCAAAGGCAGACGCTAAACCGCTGCGCCACCCAGGGATCCCCTTTCTGTGCCTTTTAAAAAGTTTTTATTGGGCAGCCCAGAGCGTGATCCTGGAGATCTGGGATTGAGTCCCACGTTGGGCTCTCTGCATGGAGCCTACTTCTTCCTCTGCCTGTGTCTCTGCCTCTCTCTCTCCTGCTCTGTATCTCTCATGAGTAAATAAAATAAAATCTTAAAAAATACAATAAATGTTTTTATTAATATAGGTCACTTTTAAAGAGTATTTTTCTCCTTAATAAAATTTAATCATAAATATTTATTTTTGATACCAGTTTAAAGGGAATTGTTTTGTAAATTTTATACAGAAAATTTGTTAGTGTGTAGAAATTAGCTTTTTTGTCTATGTTGATTTTATATCCTGAATTTTCTGTGAGCTCATTAATTACTTGTGTTTTTGCAATGATTTTCCTCTTTGTGTATACGCAAACAAATCATTTAACTTCTTGACTGATTTTAATATCTTTTATTATTGCTTAATTTGTATGGTAGTTTTCGGCATGAATGTTTTCCCTCTTTTCCGTCAGATTCTTTGTTCTAATATTTTGTTTGATATATAGCATATCTAGGAGAGCAAATGAATATCGTTTTGCATGCGGAGCTCCCTAATATATGGTGTGATGCAGGATCTCTGGACAGGACAGCAAGTCTGTTCACAACTTCTGCCCAATTCTCATTGTAGATTTGAATTTGAGCCTTTAATCTGATAAGACATTTCCAAATATCTTCTCCCATTCTGTAGGTTGCCTTTTAATTACTTTGAGTGATTCCTTTGCTGTGAAAATGCTCTTTCCTTGATGAAGTCCCCATAGTTCATTTTCCTTTTCTTTCCCTTGCCTCTGGAGACACGTCTGGAAATGGTTGCAGCCGAGGTAGAAAAGGTGCTGCCTGTGTTCACCTGAGGATTCTGATGGTTTCCTGACTCACATTTAGATCCTTCAACTTTGAGTCCATTGTTGTGAATGATGTCAGAAAAGTGTCCCCTTTCATTCTTCTGCATGTGGGCCTCCAGCATTCCCAACGCCATTTGTTGAAGACACTTTATTTTTTTTTCCATTGGATATTCTTTCCTTCTTTGTCAAGACTTTTTGACCACAGAGTTCAGGGTCCATTTCTAGTTTCTCAAACTTTTCTATTTATCTATATGTCTGTATTTGTGCCGGTACCATACTGTCCTGATTATCACAATGTTGTAATTTATCTTGACAAGCAGAATCAGGATATCTCTAGCTTTGCTTTACTTTTTCAGGATTGCTCTTGCTATTTGAGATCTTTGTGGGTCCTTAAAAATTTTCAGATTATTTGCTCCCACTCTGTGAAAAATGCTGGTGATATTTTTATACAGATGGCTTTGAGTGTGTAACTGGCTCTTGATAGCACAGATATTTTATCAATACTTATTCTTCTAATCTATAAGAATAAATATTTTCTATCTACTTGTGTATTCCTTACTGTCTTTCATAAGTTTTCTGGAATGTTTAGACTATACGTCCATCCTTCTTTGGTTAGGATTTTTTATTACCTGATGATTTCTGGTGCACTTATAAATTGCATCCAGTCCTTGATTTTCTTTTTTCTGTTTCATTTGCACTGTATAGAAAATCCACTGACTTCCTTGTATTGATTTTACATACTCCAATTTTGCTGTATTCTAGTATCAGTTCTAGCAATTTTTTGAAAGGAATTTTTGGGATTTGAACTTTAAGTATCTTGTGTGTGAAGAGTGAACATTTGATTGTTTCTTTGCTGATTTGGATGACTGTTACTTCTCTTTGTTGTCTGATTGTTGAGGCTAGGGCTTCTAGCACGATGGTGAAGAATAGTGGTGATGGTGGACATCCTTGTCCTGTTCCTGATCTAGGGGAAAAGCTCTCAACTTTTCCCTGTTTAGGATGACATTCTCCATGTGTCTGTGTAGATGGCTTTTATGATGTTGAGTATGTCCCCCATCTCTACACAGCAAGAGGTTTTTTTTTTTATCAGGAAAGTATAATCTCTTTTGACAAAACTTTTTGGGCTTCAGTTGAGAGGATAAAATGGTCCTTATCCATTCTTTTATCAATGACTCAAATCCCATCATTTGATTTGCAGTTGCTGAACCACCCTTACATAACATAAATTAGTTCCATTTGGTCATGGTGAGTTATCCTTTTAATGTACTGTTGGATCCTGTTGGTTAGGATCTTGGTGAGAATTTTGCATCCATATACATCAAGGATATTAATATATAATTCTCCTTTTAAGTTTGATATTTGTCTGCTTTTGAAGTCAAGGTAATGCTGCCCACAGAAAATGAGTTTGGAAGTTTCCTTTAATTTCTATTTTTTTGGAATATTTTCAGGATACGTATTAATTCTATTCCAATGCTTGTTACATTCCCATGGGCAGCCATGTGTCTCTGGACTTTTGATTGTTAGAAGACTTTTAAATATGTTTGATTTTCATTTACTGGTTTTGGTTCTGTACAGCTTTTAAATTCATTCCTGTTTCAGATTGGGTTGTTTCTACATTTATAGGAAGACATCAATTTCTTCCAATTGCTGAATTTGTTGGCATGTTATTGCTCATAATCCCTCTCTTTAATAATTTATTTTTCAATTATTTATTCAATATTTTATTTAATTTCAATTTGCCAACATATAGTAACACCAAGTACTCATCTCATCACATGCCCTCCTTAGTGCCTGGCACCTAGGCACTATGTCCCACCACCAACCTCCCCTTCTGCAACCTTTCGTATGAGTCCCAGAGATAGGAGTTTCTCATGGTTTGCCTTCCTCTCCAAATTATCCCCACTCAGTTTTCCTCATTCCCTACGATCCCTTTCACTATTTCTTATATTCCATGTATGAGTGAAACCATGATGATTGTCCTTCCCCGATTGGCTCATTTCACTTGGCATAATACCATTTAGTTCCATACATGTTGGTGGAAATGGTAGCTATTCATCTTTTCTGATGACTGAGAAATATCCCTTTGTATATATAAACCCTTTGTATGTATATCAATTCATCTTTCTTTCTTTTTTTAATAAAGTTATTTTTTATTGGTGTTCAATTTGCCAACATACAGAATAATACCCAGTGCTCATCCCGTCAAGTGTCCCCCTCAGTGCCCACCCGCCAGTCACCCCCACCCCCCGCCCTCCTCCCCTTCGACCACCCCTAGTTCTTTTCCCAGAGTTAGGAGACTTCCATGTTCCATCTCCCTTTCTGATATTTCCTATCCATTTCTTCTCCCTTCCCCTCTATTCCCTTTCACTATTATTTATATTCCCCAAATGAATGAGAACATATAATGTTTGTCCTTCTATGATTGACTTATTTCACTCAGCATAATACCCACCAGTTCCATCCATGTTGAAGCAAATGGTGGGTATTTGTCGTTTCTAATGGCTGAGTAATATTCCATTGTATACATAGACCACATCTTCTTTTTCCATTCATCTTTCGATGGACACCGAGTCTCCTTCTACAGTTTGGCTATTGTGGACATTGCTGCTAGAAACATCGGGGTGCAGGTGTCCCGGAGTTTCATTGCATCTGTATCTTTGGGGTAAATCAATCCCGAACAGTGCAATTGCTGGATCATAGGGCAGGTCTATTTTTAACTCTTTGAGGAACCTCCACACAGTTTTCCAGAGTGGCTGCACCAGTTCACAGTCCCAGCAACAGTGTAAGAGGGTTCGCTTTTCTCTGCATCTTCTCAATCATTTATCGTTTCCTGCCTTGTTAATGTTCCCCATTCTCACTGGTGTGAGGTGATATCTCATTGTGGTTTTGATTTGCATTTCCCTGATGGCAAGTGATGCAGAGCATTTTCTCATGTGCGTGTTGGCCATGTCTATGTCTTCCTCTGTGAGATTTCTCTTCATGTCTTTTGCCCATTTCATGATTGGATTGTTTGGTTCTTTGCTGTTGAGTTTAATAAGTCCTTTATACATCTCGGAAACTAGCTCTTTATCTGATATGCCATTTGCAAATATCTTCTCCCATTCTGTAGGTTGTCTTTTAGTTTTCTTGACTGTACTCTTTGCTGTGCAAAAGCTTCTTATCTTGATGAAGTACCAATAATTCATTTTTGCTTTTGTTTCTTTTGCCTTCGTGGATGTAATTGCAAAATATTCCATGTTCATGGATTGGCAGAATTAATAGTGTGAAAATGCCAATGTTACCCAGGGATATTGACACGTTTATTGCAATCCCTATCAAAATACCATGGATTTTCTTCAGAGAGTTACATCTAATTATTTTAAGATTTGTGTGGAATCAGAAAAGACCCCAAATAGCCAGGGGAATTTTAAAAAAGAAAACGATAGCTGGGGGCATCACAATGCCAGATTTCAGGTTGTACTACAAGGCTGTGGTCATCAAGACAGTGTGGTACTGGCACAAAAACAGACACATAGATCAATGGAACAGAATAGAGAATCCAGAAGTGGACCCTCAACTTTATGGTCAACTAACATTTGATAAAGGAGGAAAGATTTTCCACTGGAAGAAAGACAGTCTTTTCTTTCTTCTCCTCACAATGATTTTGATGGATTGTTGTCTGACATTTAGATCTTTTAACCATTTTTTATGTTTTTGTCTGGTATAAGACAATGGTCCAATTTAATTCTTCTGCAGGGGCTGTTCAATTTTCCCCATGCCAATTATTTTTGAGACTGTTTAATTTTCCCAGGGGATATTCTTTCTTATTCTGTCGAAGTTTATTGACCATACATTTGAGGGCCCATATCTGGGTTCTCTACTCTGTTATATTGATCTATATGTCTGTTTTGCACCAGTGCCACGCCGTTTTGATGATCATAGTTTTGTAATACAGCTTGACGTCAGGCATTGTGATGCCGCCTGCTTTGATTTTCTTTTGCACCATCCCATTGGTATTTATGGTCTTTTCCGCTTCAATTCAAATTTTAAGACTGTTTTTCTACATCTCTGAAAAATGTTGATCGTATTTTTTTTGATGGTATTTTGATAGAGATTACATTAAGTATGTAGATTTCCTTGGGTAGCATAGACATTTAAGAATATATATAATAAATTGATGTTTTATTGGTGTTCAATTTGACAACATATAGAATAACACCCAGTGCTCATCCCATCAAGTACCCCCCTCAGTGCCTGTCACCCAGTCACCCCCACCCCTTGCCCACCTCCCCCTCCACTTTTTATAATTCTTGAGCATGGAATGTTTTTCATTCCTTTGTGTCTTCCTCAATTTCCAACATAAGTGTTCTAGAATTCTCAGTGTACACATCCTTTACCTCTTTGATTTGATTCACTGTTAATTATTTTTGTTGTGTTGTTGCAATTATAAATGCCATGGAATCCTGGGTTTCTCTTTGTACTCTATCATTGTTAGTGTAAAATGTACCTGACTTCTGGGCATTGAATGTATATCCTGCTACTTTGCTGAATTGCTGACTCAGCTATAAAATGTTTTCCTGGAGTCCTTTGTATTTTCTGTATGGAGTACCTTGTCATATGTGGAGAGTGAAATTTTGACTTATTTTTTCTTGATTTCCAAACTTTTATTTCTTCTCGTCTGATTGCTGAGGCAAGGACTTCCAGCGCTATATTGAAGAACTTTTTTGAGAGTGGACATTCCTGTCATGTTCCTGACCTTAGTGCATGATATCATCTTTCTCTGCTGTTAAGAGGATCATTTTCAATCCAACACCTCTAGATTGAAATTGAGTTAGTGGATAACCTTTTTTCTTGCTAGGGGTCATACAAGAAAACTGCAGTAGCAAATTCTCATATCAGAAAACTGGTTTCAATCTGAACACCTAAATAAGAGATGAGAAAAGACACGACATCCTTATAAATGTGTATATCCAATACAAAGATCACTGACATGACATTGATCATGGTCCAAGATACTGACCACACCAGAGGCCTTTCCTCTGTTTCTTGGATTGTTAATGCCTATGTAGCCTCGTGTCCTGCATGCACTATTTGCTCCTTGTAGCATGCTTGCTGGTTGATCTGGGTGATCCTGTGATGCACACCAAGTCAGTTTGTCTCCTGTGAAACATAAGTTGATGAGCATCAGGATATTGATAATGTTTTTGGGGGACAGGAATAAGCAATGCATGTGAATGTTTCATATGTGTAGTTTAGTGTATTTCTCTTCCCATGACAAGTATATTTGTAGGTAAACACTGAATAGGTCAACATAGAATCCTGTGTCCAGAGAGTCTCCCTGGGTTAAATATTTGATGGAAAGGAAGCCCCAGACCCTGGCACAAAAGTGACAAACAAAGGATCACGAGGTTCAGCCTGAATATGTAATAGGTATCTTGACATCTCATATGCTGACGGTATTATAGTGTGAAGTTGTCCAAGATGACATCATTAAACCGATCCCATGCTCATGCATCCATCCTCTGTAGGATGGGAACCTATCACATAAAGCCCCCACCAGTGCTCTTGCTGGACGAGAGCAAGAAGACACTGAGCAGAAATTACTTGAGACCCACATCTCCTGTGCCCAGCCCAGAAACAGAACTTGGCTGCTAAGGAACGCCCTCCAATCCAGCATCCTGTAGTCACAGGAGGGACCCCGTAGGATCTGAAAGAGGAATAGTGTTAACACCAAAATTGTCTGGGGTACATGGAGTTGGTGGTCCATTTCTGGATTCTCTCTTCTTATCCTTTGATCCATGAGTCTGTTTCTGTGCCAGTACCACACTGTCTTGAAGATCACAGTTTTGTAATACAGCTTGATGTCAGGCATTGTGATGTCTCCTGATTGTTTTTCTTCTCAACATCCCTTTGCCTATTCAGGGTCTTTGCTGGTTTCATACATTACACGATTGTTTATTCCAGTTCTGAGAAAAATGGTGGTAGTACTTTGACAGGGTTTGCATTGACTGTGTAGATTTCTTTGGGTAGCACAGATATTTTGTCAATATTTGTTCTTCTAATCCATGATGATAGAATATTTTTCCATCTCTTTATGTTTTCTTCAATTTCTTTCTCAGTTTTCAGATTACACATACTTTTTCTCCCTGGTTAGATTTATGCCTTCTTGCCTGGTGCTTTTTGGTGAAATTATAAGTGGGATTCATTCCTTGATTTCTCTTTCTTCTTTTTCATTTTTAGTGAATAGAAATGCCACTGACTTCCATGTATTGATTTTATATGCTCTGACTTACTGAATTCCTGTGTTCTAGCAGGTTTTTGTTGGAATCTTTTGGGGTTTCTACATAAAGTATCATGTCATCTGTGAAGCGTGGAATTTTGCCTTTTTCTTTGCTGATTTGGATACAGTTTACTTCTTTTCGTTGTCTGATTGCTGAGACGAAGACTTCTAGTACTATATTGAAGAGTGATGAGTGAACATCTCTGTCATGTTCCCGACCTCACGGAAAATGCTCTCAATTTTTCCCTGTTGAGGATGATATTGACTCTGGGCTTTTTGAAGTTGCTTTCGTGATGTTGAGTAGGTTCCCTCTATCTTAACACAGAAGAAGCTGTTCATTAAAAAAGAATGATCTCTTTTGTCAAGTACTATTTTTGCATCAGTTGAGGAGATCAAATAATTATTTTCCTTTCTTTCATTACTGTGGCTTGCCATGTTGATTGATTTATAGGCGTTGAACTACCCTTGCAGGTCAAGAAGAAATCTCATTTGGTCATAGTGAATAATCCTTTCAGTATACAATTGGATTATATTGGCTAGAAAGTTGATGAGAATTTCTGCATCCACACTGGTCAGGGATATTGTGTAATTCTCCTTGTTGGTGCGGTAATTGTTTGGTTTGGGGGGTCAAGGTAATGCTGATATCGAGAATGGGCTTGGAAGTTTTACTTCCATTCCTATTTTGGGAACATTTTCAAAGGACTAGGTATTAATTTTTCTTTAAATGTTTATTGAATTCCCCACCAGGCGCCTGGACTCTTGTTTGTTGAGATACCTTTAATTATGATTGTTTTGATTTGCCTGGTTATAGCTCCTTGTAGCTTTTCCTTTCCTTCCTGTTTCAGTTTTGGTGCTTTTTATGTTTCTAGGAATGCAACTATTCCTTCTAGATTGCCTAATGCATTGGCATATAATTGCTCAGAATATTCTCTTATACTTGTTTGTATTTATTGTCTGTTGGTTGTGATCTCTCCTTATTCATTAATGATTTTATTAATTTGGGTCCCTTTTCTTGTCTTTTACAAGTCTGCCTGTAGTTTTACAATCTTATGAATTCTTTCAAAGAATCAGCCCCGAGCTGAGTTGATATACTGTCTTTTTTTTTTACTTCTATATCCTTGATTTCTGCTCCAATCTTGATTATTTCTCTTTCCCACTAGATTTATGCTTTCTTTGCTGTTTTTCTCCAAGTTTAACTTGTGTATATGAGACTCTCTTGTTTCTTAAGAAGGCCTGTATTGTTCTATGCTTCTCTCTGAGGGCCCCTTTTTGCTATGTCCAAAGTTTTGATAGTGTCATGCTTTCATTTTGATTGCTTCCATGTGTGCTTTAATTCCTTAACTTCCTGATCAACCCATTATTTCTTCAGTAGGACTTTTTTTAACCCCATGTATTTATGTACCTTCTATAGTTTTTACTGTGGTTCACTTCTAGTTTGATCGCATTATGGTCTGAAAATATCAATGGAATGAATACAGTTTTTCTGTACAACTTGAGACTGGATGTGTGACTACCTATGTGATCAAATCTGAAGAATTTTAAGAATTTTCCATGTGCCCTGGAGAAGAATGTGTATTCTCCTATTTTACGAGGAAATACTGTGTATGTATCTTTGAAGTCCATTTGGTCCAGTGTGTTGTTCTAAGCCCTTGTTTCCTTGTTGAGATTATGCTTGGATTCTGCTTCCCTGATGTCCATGGGAGGCCAGTTCCCACTATTATTGTGTTATTATCAATCTGTGTCTTTAATTTTATTGTTACATGGATTATATCCTGGCCGACATCACCTTTAGGCACACACATATATAGAATAGTTATATCTACTTTGGATTGAACATTTAGTGATATAGTATGCTTCTTCATCTTTTATTTTTTCTCTCTGTTTCTTTTTTTTCACTTCAACTTTTATTACAGTTTGGTTCATAGTCTAATTCTTTTGATATAAGTGTTGCTACTCAAAGTTTTTTTGATGCCCTTTGACATAATAAGTGGTTCTTTACACCCTCAATTGCATTTGGATCTTTGTTTGTGTCTAAAATGATTTTCTTCTTTTTTAAAAAAGATTTTATTTATTTATTCATGAGAGACACAGATAGAGAGAGAGAGGCAGAGACACAGGCAGAGGTAGAAGCAGGCTCCATGCAGGGAGCCCGATGTGGGACTTGATCCTGTGACTTCAGGATCATGCCCTGGGCCAAAGGCAAGCGCTAAACCGCTGAGCCACCCAGGGATCCCGAAATTGATTTTCTTCTATATTTGTGTAAATATACCTTCTTTCTCCCTCTCTCTTTGTTCTCCCTCAGGAACCCCAATCATTCTAATTTTGATTCATTTTATGGCTCTACTGATTTTTAAAATTCTCCTCACATGGTCCATTTACTCTCTTTTATGCCTTTTCATCATCACCTTGTTTTCTATGTCCCTAACTCTCTTCTGTTATATTTACCCTTGTTGTTAGAGCTTCCAATTCAGCCTGCATCTAACTTAGAGCATTTTAAATTTCGGCCTGATTATTTTGCATTTCTACCCTAAGGAGTGCCTAGAATTTTGTATGCTTTTTCAAACCCAGCTAGAAAACATAAATCTTGTCCTAAATTCCAGTTCTGATATCTTATTATATACATATTGATGAGATATGTTGCAGGGTGTATTATGTCTGGTTCCTTTTTTGGTTGTGAACACCCCGTGACCCATAAATTGCATGATTGTGTATATATATAGTGATTTTATATATATATATATATATATATATATATATATATATATATATATAATCTCCAAAGGGGCAACTGCACCCCCATGTTTATATTAGCAATGTTCCAAAGGTCAAACTGTGGAAAAAGCCAGAATATTTATGGAGAGAAGAGTGGATAAAGAAGATAAATAAATACATACAAGGCAACAAACATATATACATCAAGGTCCAACAAACTAATCATCCTATGAATCCAACCCCAAACCACTGAGGTATCTTCTCACAGTTGTTTTCCTGGTGATGAAAGAACCACAGGAAAGAAAATGAGAAGGACCATGTGCTGGTGAGGATGTGGAGAATAGGCTATGGGAAACTCTGGATGGAAGGAACCACGTGGTGTAGCTACTATGACAACCATCACAGTGCACACCACACACTACACAGAGCTCCACATCTGTTCCCGGACACATTCCCTCATTTCCAGCTGAGTGTGAGGAAGGTCTAGACCTCAGTTTGTGGGAAGAAGCAGTTGTAGGAAACAGCTGGAAAAGGTGGAGGTGTCCTAACGTAGTCTGCTCACCTGCAGGAGAGAGCCAGAGCCAGAGATGCTGGAGGGGACAGCTGCTGTCAGAACACATATCACACTCTGGTCTCAAACACCCCCATTAGAGGACTCGAGCTGGTTTGCGTCAGTCTGTGAAGCCTCCATATGTGAGGACCTTGTGCACTGGAGGGAAGCATGCACCCTGATGCAGAGGAGCTCATCATCTGGGTTTGAGGAAGAGAGAGGGAAAGAAAGCCCAACCATACCACTGTGACCCTGGCTTGGCTGTACGAATGCCACAGGCTGCACAGCCTGTCCTTTCTGAGACTGCTGACATTCACAGAACATCATGTCCTTGAGGTTGCCCTGGGATGGCATGTGCATTAATAATGTGACTTCTTATTGCAGAATGCTGTCCCATTGATGGATGTTTTCTTACTGGGATTATTCTTCACGCAGGCTGTTGGGTTTTTCTAGGCTTCTAACAGAAATGAAGACACAAAAAGTCCTCACATGCCATTTTTACATGAACATGGGGTTTCATTATTCTAGAGCAATCACTGAGGAGTGGGATTTCCAGGTCTCGTGGTAGGTCATCCATCTATAATTTCATGAGGAACAGAAAAATGATTTTCCAGGGCTTCTGTTTCATTTTTCCTTCCTACTTACAGGGTTGAGACCCAGGTGTCCTGTATGCTTCCCAGGATGTCTGGTAAGTGCTTCATTCATACATGAGCCCCCGTGATGAGTATATAGGGCATCTCATTGTGATTGATATGAATTTCCCTGACATATCCTGGTGGAAAGTGTCCTCTCCTGTGCTTACTTCATGTGTCTGTACCCTCCTGTATAACATGTCCACACAAGGCTCTACCTGTTGTATAGATGGATGTCATTGTTTTTTTTTTCTATTGAGTTTGAGGGTTCTTATGATATTCAGGTGAAAGTACTTTGTGGGTTATGAAATTTGTGCAAGTTTTTCCTTGGTCCATATTTTGTATTTCATTACCTTGATAAATACTTGGGTAGAAAAATGTAGTTGATTTTCACAAAGTGTATTCTTAATATTTGGTGTTATGTATATTAAAATTTTATCTATAACATTCCAATGTCATGATTAATGATTGCCTATGAATAGTTTATCCATTGACAATATATGTAAAAGTCTTGTTTTTTTCCTGGTCTCCTCAGCGTTGACCTGTTCCCTAATTGGTCTCTAGTAACTCAGTATTTTTATGTTATATGAATATAGACTCTTGCAATTGATTTTCATGGTGTTGTTTTCATAAACTGTAGCAATTCTGTTCTCATGCTCAAACGTGAACTTGTGATTTCATGACAGATGCTCTGCTGTATCTCATCAGGCTGGTTGTTCATCAGGTTGAATAGATGTGCTTCTGCTGTGAAACATAATCCTTTATCTTTCCAAGTGTTGGACTTTCTATACATCTTGCTGCTGTTCAGAGACAGGCTGTGGTACTTAGTGTTCTCCCACCAGATGTGGCATTGACTCCAGTGCCTTCCCCTGGTGGGTAAAGGACCCATGTGACACCCATACTGACATGCTCAATAAGAACCCAGAGAAGGAGCAGGTGAGTGTAAGGGTTTGCCTGGGTTTCCCCAGCCCAGAAACAGACTCCTGCAGGGGTGCCAGGGACATATCTCCTGTGGAGAGGGACACCACAGGATGGGGACAGGACCTGCCTTCCCTGAGAAAGCCTACAACATGAGCACTCAGAGGAAATGGTAGTCAGCAACAGGGGTGAGGAACACAGGATGCCCAGGCGGGGATGCAAGAGTCACTGCCCTAAACCCAGTGCATGGATTTTCAACCAAGGAGAGATTTTGGGGATATTTCCATTCTCATAAATGTCCTGACTCACGTGTGGGTCGGACACAGGGCCCTGCCATGTGGAGACTGAGTCTGTAGGGGAGGAACCGTGAGCACTTAGATCTGTGACCTCATGTCCTAGGTCCCAAAGGGACACTCCATTCTTCAGGACTGGAGCCACCAGGACACAAAATCCTCTCCTCAACTTGATCCAGGAACCCTCACCCTGGGGCTTCTCTACTAGAGGATTTGGTATAGAGGTATAGACTGGGGGCATTCCTCCTGCCTGCAGAGGTGGTGGTGTCAGCCTGCAGAGATTAGGAATGTATCCTCAGGACCTTGTGCTAGCGTCACTGTGATTATGAGAGAGAAGGATGACATTGTTCAATAAGACGGGGTCAATGGACAAATCATTTTCATAGACTGTGGAAGCAAGGATATGTTCTTGAGATAAGTGCACAGTGTGTAATTTCTCTTAGTGATAGTCCATGAATATCTTGATGTGCACAGTTGGGCTTGAGACACAGGATACCACACTTGATGCCCTTCCCTCTCCATGAGCCCAAAACTGCATAGGGATGCTGGGCATCTGGTGTGGGGTGAATCATGTGAAGCACTGGCTGGCAGCATGATCACCCCTATCATCAACTCCCCCTGAACTGGATATGATCCCATTTCATGTCAGGTTCTGGATAATTCCTCCATGGAGATCGTCCTCAACACTATGTAAAAATAGTTGCAAATAATTGATGTTTCGAGATCAGTACCATTATAGACACTGCATGGTGACCAAACTAAGCACCAGGACTTGTGAAAATTGGGGATTATATCATCAATAAAATATTGTTATTTCCAGCGTTGTAGTGTGGCTTTGAGTTGATTTTATTCATATGCAATGAATCCCTGCTCATGCAGCAGAGCCCTGAAAAGTGTTTAAGAAGTTGTAGAGGTAGGATCACACCCAGGTGAGGCTGACAGGAAGAGAGAGAGGATAACTTGTAAGATGGCCATGGGTCTCCCTTAATTTTCATACCAGAGAGCATGCTGGTAAACACACATGTCCTCACACTGACACAGATCCTGAAAAGGATAGAGGTCCACAAGGGAAGAGCGACAGACACAGTGTAGATTCCAGAACTAGAGAGAATCCCAGGCCTCAGAACCTAATTGTTTCCAAGTTGTTCTTAGAAATGTATGTCCAACTCCTATATCCTCTCCATGTGATCCCTGCACTGGGAGGGTCTACAGCTGGTGCTCCTTGTGAGGTCCACCAGACATTTTGGAATTAGAATTATTTTTAGAATCATGCATCCTCAGGTTTAGAGGAGACATTCCCAGGGTGATCATACACCGAGTCCTGCCCACATGTGTTTGAGATGACGAGATGTGGGAATTTGGGTGGAGGATATTTAGACAGATTTGGACTGGAGATTTTGCATTTCTAGGCTGAAGGTTCGAGGGCTGTAGGGATGTGATAAATGTATTAGCACATGGGCTGGATGTTGAGCTTGGATTCCCAGGGTGGACTGTGGTGTCCTGATCATGGATGGAAACTGTGAATGTTCTATTACATGGTAAAAGGGACATTTCTGAGTCTCCTTAATTTTTTTAATATTTATTTATGATAGTCACAGAGAGAGAGAGAGAGAGAGAGAGAGACGCAGAGACATAGGCAGAGGGAGAAGCAGGCTCCATGCACCGGGAGCCCGACGTGGGATTCAATCCCGGGTCTCCAGGATCGCGCCCTGGGCCAAAGACAGGAGCCAAACCGCTGCGCCGCCCAGGGATCCCTGAGTCTCATTAATTTAGACATCCTAAGATTAATATAATTTCCTGATGGTGGAGCCCCTGGGCAAGAGCATAGCCCACCATATATTCCGTCCTGTCACTGTGATGTACTCCTGAAACATGTAACAGTGTGTGTGAAGTGAACATAAGTGACAGAAAATAAAATAATACTCTTTATGGAGCATCTTGGTGGCTCCTCAAGTAATGCCAATGCTCTTATGGGAGGTAATAGAGGGAGGTGAGCTCCCAAAAAGGAAGTAATGTGACTATTGGTTCTCAATGATCTTTCCTCTGTGAAGGTGGAAGAAGAATCATAACATGAAAATACAAGTACGGCTACTCTGGAAACACGGAGGAAGGGTCTGAACACCCAGGAATCTGCAAGGGTGTTGCCCTGCAAGCGTGAACTCTAGTTGATGGAGCTGACTTCAGGTAGACCTCCAGATGGTAGGGCAATAAAAGTCTGTAGACACGAGCCCTTTGTGTGGTACCTGGACAGTGTGGTCATGGAAAGAATATAGGTTGGGTATTCAGTGTCACATTCCAGGTCACACAATAATGCCCAGGTTTGTGGTGACCACCATCACTGTCCCAGGGGCAGGACCACACACTGGCTGGGTGGTGTGAAAAGGAACCTCTGCAGGAACACAGCACTGAAGGGGGGCAGCAAAAATGATGTGGTGACCTAGACTGAGCCAGAACCTGGCACACCTGTCAGCCCAGGACTTGTGACCATGAATTCATGAGTATCTTATGAGAACGGGATGGTTGTGGTGCTCACATGGAGACTGGGACAGATAAATTTATCCATGGAACTCACATCCTTTCTTTCCCCCAAGAACTTTGTCACATTTCAAAAAAAAGAAAATAAAGCAGGCGGGGAGGGGGAGATATCCCATGCTTGATAAAGACAGATCTATAGTCCCAGACTCTGCAGCCTGACACTTCCCAAGTCTTCTCAGATGATGCCTCAAGGAGCATTCTCTCCTTCTAACCATATAGAGATTGCAAATATCCCCCACCACAAAAAGTAATAAATGTTTTTTTCTTGATGCAAAGTGTTAAACCTTTACCATTCCTTCCGTGTAGCTGTTGCTTCAAACCACCATAGAGAGAATGATGTGCACATGACAGCATTATCTCTGTCCTAAACCCCTGACACATTGGTGTGATGAGGTCAGGAGAATCCTTGTTCCTGTCACCTCCTCAGCCCTCCACCACAGTTCTCCTCTCAACAGGAGTTCTGACACTCCCAGGCTGTGGGTTGTCACAATGTGTCCTGCACAATAATACACTCCTTAATCCCCATCTGACAGGTCCACCATACCCCAATTATCTCCCATGTTGTAACCATCAACTTGTAATCTGTAATGAAGGAGCTATTACTTGGTGTATGTATCAATGTTTTTTTTTCTCCTTTGCTCATTTTTTCTTTCTTTTTTTTTAATTTTTATTTATTTATGATAGTCACACAGAGAGAGAGAGAGAGGCAGAGACATAGGCAGAGGGAGAAGCAGGCTCCATGCACCGGGAGCCCGACGTGGGATTCGATCCCGGGTCTCCAGGATCGCGCCCTGGACCAAAGGCAGCACCAAACCGCTGCGCCACCCAGGGATCCCATTTTTTTCTTTCTTAAATTCAACATATGACTGAAATCCTACAGTGTTTTTCTTACTCTGACTTACTTCACTTAACATTATACTTGCTATCTCAATCCCCGTAGTTGCAAATGGATTAGATTTCACTCATGTATGGATTGTTTCCATAGTTTGGCTAATGTACATAATGCTGCTGTAACATAAATGCACATCCCTCTGAATTAGTACTTTTTTGTATATTCTTTTATTGGAGTTCAATTTGCCAACATATAACATAACACCCAGTACTCATCCCATCAAGTATCCACCTCAGTGCTTTTATATTCATTTTTATAATAGTGAGTATGCCAATGGTCCTGTTTTCCTTTGAATATTCTTTCATTTCTTAAAAAGATTTTATTTATTTATTCATGAGAGACACACACAGAGAGAGTCAGAGACCTATGCAGAGGGAGAAGCAGGTTAAATGCAGGAAGCCTGATGTGAGACTCGATCCCTGGATTCTGCGATTATGCCCTGAGCCAAAGGCAGACGCTCAACCACTAAGCCACCCAGATGTCTCAGGATTATTTTATTTTCACTGATTTTATTTATTTATTCAGGGGAGATGCAAAGAGACAGTGAAGAGAGGGAGAAGCACGCTCCTCCCAGGAGCCCAATATGAGACTCAATCCCCAGATTGGGAACATGGCCTGAGCTGAAGGCATGTGCTCAACAGCTGAGACACCTGGGCAGCCCAGTACTTTTGTATTCTTAGAGTAAATGCCCAGTAATGCAGTTGCTGGATCATAGGGCAGGTCTCCTATTACTTATTTGATGTTGCACCATATGGTTTCCCAGACTGGCTGCACTCTTGCCCACCCACATCTCCTGACCAGAGAATTCTGCAGGGCCTCAGTTCTAGCGGAGGTGGTATCAGGGCTTATTTAACAAGCAGAGCAGAACACATCCAGGTAAAACACACCACATGCTGGCCAGGGACCACACACTGCCCACTGCAGGCAAAGAGGGCCTGTGTAGATGCCTGGCCTGAAAGAAATAGCAGCCAAAACAGGACAACACAGTGCATGCAGCACACACCACAGACACTCTCTGAAAACCCAGAACCAGCACCATATGTGACGTCTTCGTCATAAAGCTGTTATTCTGGAGCAGAAGCTAGACCTAGCTTTTGTACACACAGAGGAAGATAGAGACTTAGAGAATATACCAAGGTTAAGGAATTCAATTCCAGTTTGCTGCTCTGATCCACCTCAAATTTGAGTTTCTTGGGTCAGTCCCCTTGACCCTGCAAAATGAGACAGGACTTCTGCTCTGCCTACAGATCCAGCAACTTCTGTTCCTGAAAGGATCCTGTGCATCCGGAGGACTGCCAGCTGCCCACACCATCCAAAGTGCATCTACCTCAATGGCATGAAGACATAGAGTTGTGATAACAATATTACCACATTCTTGTCCTTGCGAAGGATGCCCGACCTCCTGCCCAAAGCCTGTGTCACATGTTGAGGGGTGCTTTCCTCTCTATGTCACTCATTAGTGAGATTATGTGCATGGACCACATATGTCACCATTACTTACTGCAAAATAATACAATTATTGTACAACATACACTCAAACACAAAATAAATCCACAGGACTGAGATAAGAGTTGGGAGGGAAATAAACCTGGCGATTTTGACATAAAATTCCAGAATCCCCATTTTATCTACAGCATATAAATCAGAAGGAATTCCCCACACGGTCTTTGCTATAACAGCATTGGGAGGGAGGAGTTAAGATCCTGGATCAGGGTCCCTGAGCTTGTCTCGTTCCTGGAACATGATAGGCAGTCGTCGAATCATTCTGATCACCCATGAAATCAGCCAGAGTTCTGAGAGAACAAAAACTGCAAGTCCACAGGTGGAAAATCAACCTCCTTTTGAATGTAGGAGGTGTGGATGTTGTGATGGGGAGATATAGCTGTGGTGATGAAAGCAGGGAGGGAGGCTGATCCAGAATATTCTGTATAGTATTATGAGCAGCAGACAGGAAAATCTGACCTTTTAGATGTCTGCTTCCATGGGGATGTGCCTGGGTTAAAGCTCCTTAGGTGGTACAGAGGCAGGAATCTCAGGATACTAATGTGTCTAAAGAACCCAAGGATTGTAGGTGGAATGTGTGGCACCAACATGATGCAGAGCTACTAAGCACAGGAGCATGGAAGGCGGCTGAGGACAGTGAGTCTGGATGTGGGTTTCCTGCTATTTTGTCATAACCTCACTGTTTCACTGGGACCAGGTTGTAAAGGACAAAAAAGAGATGCGACACTGTTTTAATGTGTCTGGGTGGTGTCATTACACTCCCAGACTGTGTGGATTAAACTACAGACACTCATTATCACAGTTCTGGAGTCTGGGAAGTCTAAGGTCCAGATGCAGGCATATGTGGTGCCTGGAAGCACCCACGCCCTAGCCTGTCCTTTCCTGTCATCTCGCATGGGGCCTGGGTCAGGGAGATTTCTCAGTTCTGATGTATAAGGAACCTGATCACATCAAGGGCTGCACCTCCTGAACTAAGTGCTCCTCTAAGGCTACACCTCCTCCTCCCATCACAAGAGCGTTAGGTTCCAACATGGGGATGGCAGAGGTCACATACAGTGAGCTGATATCCGCACCTGAAGATTCCATGAGTTATTCCTTGCAGGTGGAAGGTCCTCCTCCACTCTTGTTCTCTCCAGTTTTCATAATAGTTTAGTTGAATTTGTCATCACACAATATCTTTGAGTGGTACCTGTTAACTTCTGTGATCACCAGTCCTCCCTCTTCTCCTCCTGCCCCACTCATGAGAAATCCCGCAGGAACCATTGAATTTCCTCCTGTGATGCAGGTGGGACACTGACTCCACACAAGCCCCTCCTGGAGCAGGACCTTGTCCCCACCACTGACCCAAAACACACACCCTGAGCCAGTGTCCTTCCCAAATCCAAGCACTTATGACTTGCTGAGAGGCCTGACCTGCTCTCAACAGACCTGATGACGAAGGTGATAAAGGTTTGTACTCTCCTGTCTGTGTCTGTGTGTGTGGGGGGGCCCTTCACTACACATCCTCACAACTCACTTCTTGGGGTCTCTTGTTTTCCCAGGTTGAAGCTAATATTGTTTTTGTCAGTGTGATTCAAGACTGAGGTCACAACTGCAGTCCGTCTTCTCTCCTTTGGATTTTTGACCCCCTTGTAGTGTCATGACCAGCATGTAGTTTATGCGGTTTCTAAAAACCTTGCACACTGAGCTGAGTGGTTATTTCATGTAGCATGTATGCAGCTTAGATTCTTAAAAAGGAGAAGTTGTAGTACATGGAGAAATGGGTAATAAACTGATATTTAGGGAAAGTTTAAGGAAATATGTCCTTGTGCATATAAGAAGAGTTGTTGACTAAATTCAACAAAGTTTTCAAATCAGAAACTGCCATTTGTGGACATTACTATATTTCTCTTTCTATGACAACAAAGATTGTAAATTAGAGACTGAATAGGTAAAAATATCCTGTACCTAGAGAGGCTCTCTCAGGGAAACTACACCTTGGAGAGGAAGCCCAGGCCCTGACAGTAAACCTGCCCAGAACCTCCATCTGCACCTACTCCTAGGACTTCAAGACAGAAGTGGTGAAGAGTGTGCACCCCCTGGTGGTCCCGATCCCCTTCTACAGGGAGGTTTGTGTCTGGGCTCACAATGATGTGCCCTCACTATGTGTGTACAGTAATACACGACCGTGTCCTTGGCTCTGAGGCTGTTCATCTGCAGATACAGCGTGTTCTTGTGAACTCTTCCCACTGTAGCATTCCAGCTGTTCTCTCTTTAAATATCAGGTGATTTTGTAGGTTTTCAGGATGATTTGAAAGTTATCTGGATAATTTGGTGAGGACAGGTGAGTTGGGGACCCTACTTTTCTGCCATCTTGTCCCACCTCCAAGTGCATGATATTTGAATGCCTAAGCCCTAAATTGGGGCATGCACAGTGCCTCTCTATCACCAAATGGAAGAAGTGATGGGTTCTGAAGCGATCCTCAGGACACAGAATGTCACTTCTAAGTACTTCCAAATATTCATGGACTCCAGTCCTGCTCCACTACCTTCTCTCTCCACCCTGCCCATATTCTCATGGTGAGATTCCTACAATTATTTGAAAGAAAAAGCATAAGCCTCCTTCACAGATTGTTCTGCAGATAATCAAGCACTACTTTATGTTGGAGCTCAGTAGAGTATCATAGTATCCATATCCCTGAAGCAGCTGGCTTTATAGACGAGTGTAATTTCCTTGCGAAGAAAGAATTACAGCACTAACTAGGTAGCAATAATGGTAAAGAGGAGACCAAGGAGAGACCCTTCAGGATTAAGGTGTTGGTCATTCGGCCAGGTAATGAGCTCTGAGGAGCTGAAGGGTTGCTGAAATCAAAGAGTATATGTAGTTGGTAGACGAAGAAGGAAGGTCAATTAACAGTTTTTATTCTTTTCTGTTACAGAAATGAGGATTGTAGCTGTCATACATATTCTCTCCTTCTATTACTTCAGACCATCTTTGCTGTCAAACAAATGTGAAAAGAAGGATTTAACATGGCAGACATGTAGGGGCGATGAGCTTGTCTCCTCCCTGCACACATCTGGGTTTTTATCAAATCATTCTGAGCTCCTACAAAATCAATTGTAAGACTGAGAGAAGAAAACCTGCTTGTCTGCAAGTAGAGAATCGTCCACCTTTTGGAATGTAGGATGTGTGGGGTGTTTTGTTGGGAAGGTATACCTATGGGGATGGGGTTGTGAAGAGACTTTCTCAAGCTATCACAAAGTATTATAAGCAGCAGAGGGTGGCAGGGCAAGATGGCGCAGCAGTAGGGTCCCCAAGTCACCTGTCCCCACCAACTTACCTAAATAACTTTCAAATCATCTTGAAAACCTATGAATTCTACCTGAGATTTAAAGTTAGAATACCTGGCACACTACAGAGAGAAGAGTTTGTGCTGCTAACAAGGTAGGAAGGTGGAAAAAAATAAAAGAGTCAAGTGGGGGAAGGACCCCTATGAAGATCCTGGATAAGGCCAGGCGATGAAATCCTCCAGGACAGGAAACCCCAGGCCAGGAGAACCAGGAACTTTAAAAATCTGCACTGGATTCTTCCCAGGCAGAAAAGCGCTAAGCAGAGAAATCGAGAAGAACTGCAGGAGGGGCAGTGTAGCCTCCAGTCTCCTGGAGTCACTAACAGAGGCAGTGCACCCTGGGGAGAGTGCGCCACAACTGTGGGGCCACGATCCACATAGGGCTAGAGTGCAGGCCAAGTGGGGTCTCTGGACAAGCTCAGGTGGGGACTCTGGATGGCGGGGTCTGCACCTGGCTGCCTTTGGAAGCCACACCCTGGGTGCTGGATTCCAGCAGTATAGGCCCCTGATCCCAGGGGGCTGAGGACCACAGCCCTGGATCCTGCACTTTCCCTAGGACTCTCAGAAGCAGGGAGGGCACAGGACAAGGACTCTCCTGCACCAGGCACCCCCAAACTGTGCAGATCAGTGCCTCCTCAGCCCCGGGAGCATCCAGGCCAGTGTGAACTAGGAGACTGTGGTACTTACTGCAGGAGCTGACTCCAGAGCTAGAGAGCTGACTGCCACTAGAGTTGTTTTCCTCCTTGTGTCACCTGTCCCTGGGACAGACCAGGGCCACCATAGAACAGGGGACTCACAGGATAAACAGCTTTCACTGAGCCCTGCACCTGGCAGGGGGTGTGGCAGATAACTCAGGTGCGCACACCTGGGACACAGCACAACAAGTCCGTCCCCCAGAAGACCAGCTGGAAGGACAGCGGAAGAGCAAATTCTTATAGGCAGCACTGGAAAGCTCCAAGGAAGTCGAACGTTTACAGTATAGAGAAACAGAGGATACCCCTCCTTTTTTTATCCTCTTTTTCCCAGTAAAACTTGTTTTAATATCAGAGTGAACATTTCCAATTTTTTATTTTTCCACCTTAACTGCAATATTTTACCACCTCTTCATTTTTAAGATTCTTCCTTTTTGACTTTCATATTTCTACAATTACAGGTCTGAGATATATTTTCCAATGCTAGATTCCCTTAAGCATACTTGACTTAATTTTGGGAGATATACAAGATATGTTTTGTGTGTGTGTGTGTGTGTGTGTGTGTGTGTGTGTGTGTTTTACCTGCCTCATTTTGTTTTAAAATGGCCGAAGATAATGCCTTCTAAAACAGGACCAATATGCACCCAGAACCAAGTGGAATACCATGCTGGGGCATTTTGTGAGATTCCTCATTTCCATTCGACCCCCCTCTTTTATCTTATTTATGTTTTGGTGGTCAGTGTTGGGGCCTTCTGCAAGTATTTCTGGTTTACATAAATTTGGGACTGAGCATCTACTAATATACAGAAATTAATATACACAGAAACAAGGGGATCATCCTATAGAACCCCTCAGATTGACTACATTCTCCCTCCAGTACAACTTCTTCACCTCCACCACCATCTCCCAGTCCTCCTCCCCCTTTTTATTATTCTCCTTTGTTTTTCTTTTTTTCTACTCTTCTTTAGGATTCCTGGCCTTTTATTTTTTACCACTTTGTTTTAAAATTTGTTTTTCACTTTAGTGGTCCTTTTGTTTAATTTCATTCTGAACTTTCTTTTCAATTTCTGGTCTCTGACCTCGTCAGAATAATCTAGGGTGAAATTTACTTAGGTCTTGGTTGATATACTTGACTCACCCCACTCATAAAGCCACTCTGCACTAAGGAAAATGACTAAAAGGAAGAACTCACTACAAAAGAAAGAATCAGAAACATTACTCTCTGCCACAGAGTTACAGAATTTGGATTACAATGCAATGTCAGAAAGCCAACTCAGAAGCACAATTAGAAAGCTACTGGTGGCTCTAGAAAAAAGCATAAAGGATTGAAGAGACTTCATGACTGCATAATTTAGAACTAATCAGGCCGAAATTAAAAATCAATTTAATGACATACAATCCAAACTGGAGGTCCTAACAATGAGGATTACTGAGTTAGAAGAACAAGTGAGTGACATAGAAGACAAGTTAATGGCAAGGAAGGTAGCTGAGGAAAAAAGAGAAAAACAATTAAGAGACCATGAGGAAAGGTTAAGGGAAGTAAATGACGGCCCCAAAAAGAAAAATCTATGTTTAATTGGGGTTCCAGAGGGTGCTGAGAGGGAGAGAGGATGAGAAAGCATATTTGAACAAATCATGGCTGAAAAATTCCCTAATTTGGGGAGGGAAACAATCACTCATATCCAGGAGATATAGAGGTCGCCCCTAAAATCAATAAAAACCGTTCAACACTTCAACATTTAATAGTGAAACTTGGAAGTTGCAAAGATAAAGAGAAAATCCTTAAAGCAACAAGAGATGAGAGATCCGTAACTTATATGGGGAGAAATATTAGATTAGCAGCAGACCTCTCCACAGAGAGCTGGCAGGCCAGAAAGGGCTGGCAGGATATATTCAGGGTCCTAAATGAGAAGAACATGCAGCCAAGAATACTTTATCCAGCAAGGCTCTCATTCAGAATAGAAGGAGAGATAAAGAGTTTCCAAGATAGGCAGAAACTGAAAGAATATGCGACCACCAAACCAGCTCTGCAAGAAATGTTAAGGGGGACTCCGTAAAAGAAAGAGGAAGTCCAAGGAAACAATCCACAAAACAGGGACTGAATAGATAATATGTTGACCCTAAATTCATATCTTTCAATAGTAACTGTGAATGTGAATGAGCTTAATGATCCCATCGGAAAGCGGAGGGTTTCAGACTGGATAAAAAAAAGCAAGACCCATCTATTTGCTGTATATAAAAGACTCATTTTAGACAGAAGGACACCTATGGCCTGAAAATAAAAGATTAGAGAACCATTTACCATTCAAAAGGTCCTCAAAAGAAAGCAGGGGTAGCCATTCTCATATCAGATAAATTAAAGTTTATCCCACAGACTGTAGTAAGAGATGACGAGGGACACTATATCATACTTAAAGGATCTATCCAACAGGAGGATCTAACAATCATGAATATTTATGCCCCTTATGTGGGAGCCTGCAAGTTTATCAATTAATAACCAAAGTTATGACATACTTATTATAATACACATATACTGGGAAACTTCAACACAGTGCTTTCTGTAATTGAAAGATATTCTAAGCACAACATATCTAAAGAACAAGAGCTTTAAATGATACACTCAACCAGATGGATTTCACAGGTATTTTCAGAACTTTACATCCAAACGCAACTGAATACACATTCTTCTCGAGTGCACATGGAACTTCTTCAAGAATAGACCACATAACCAAAAAAAAAAAAAAAATAGACCACATAATGGCTCATAAATCAGGTCTTAAGTGATACCAAAAGATTGGGATTGTCCCCTGCATATTTTCAGAACACAGTGCTTTGGAACTTCAACTCAAGCACAAGAAGAAATTTGGAAGAAACTCAAACATATGAAGATTAAAGAGCATCCTGGTAAAAGATGAAAGGGTCAAAAAGGAAATTAGAGAAGAATTAAAAAGATTCATGGAAACTAATGAGAAAGAAGATACAACATTTCAAAATCTTTGGGATATAGCTTCTAGCTCCCTTGATTTTTCTACTGTTCTGGATTCCTTTTCTTTGATTTCTGCTCTGAAACTTATTATTTCTGTCTCCTGTTTGGTTTAGGTTTTATTTGCTGATCTTTCTCCAGTTCTTCTTTTTAAAAAGTACTTATTTACTTATTCATGAGAGACACAGAGAGAGGGGGCCTGATGTGTAACTTGATCCTTGGACTCCAGAATCATATACCCAGGGCTGAAGGCAGGTGGTTGACCACTGATCCCCCCAGGAGTCCCTTTCTCCAATTCTTTTAGGTTTAAGGTTAGCTTGTGTATTTGAGATGTTTGTCTAATTTTTTAAAAAGATTTTTTTTATTTATTCATGAGAGAGAGAGACAAAGAGAGAGAGAGAGAGAGAGAGACAGAGAGAGAGGCAGATGGAGAAGCAGGCCCCATTCATGGAGCATGACATGAGACTTGATCCCTCGTCTCCAGGATCAGGCCCTGGGCAAAAGGCATCATAAACTGCTGAGCCACCAGAGCTGTCCCAATTTTTGGTTTCAAATCTAATTTATCTGATATGAAGATATTTACCCCAGCTCTCTATTTATGTCCATTTGCATGATAAATCTTTATCCATCCCCTCATTTTGAATCTGAATGTGTCTTTGGGTCTAAGATGAGTCTCCTGTAGACCCAAATGAATGGGTATTACTTTTTATCCCACCTGATATCCTATGACTTTTGACTGGATCATGTATCCAATTCATGCTCCTAGTAACTATTGAAGAGTATGAACTTACTGCTATTGTATTACCTTTAAAATCCCCGTTCCAAAAAATATAAAATAAAATACAATCCCCATTCCAGCAGAATTTTTTTGTACCTTTGGGATCCCTCTTAGCTTACTGAATCCCTCTTCATATTTATTGGAAGGTGGGCTTGGTGGTCACAGAATCTTTTAATGTCTTTCTGTCCTGAAAGAACTTTATCTCTCCTTCAATTAGGAATTACAACCTAGCTAGACAAATGGATTCATGCATTTCACATTTTCTCCCCTGAATTTATCATTCCAGCCTTTCTGACCTACCAGGTCTCTATGTTTAGCCCTGCTGTTTGTCTAATATTTCTCTCTCTCTGTATGTGAGGAATCTCTTTTCTTGAGCTGCTTCTATGATTTTCTCCTTATTTCTGAAAATTGCATCTTCCCTATTATAAGTAGTTGTGTTGACCTATTTTATTGATTTTTGGAGGGCTCCTTTGCATTTTCCACATATGACCACCTGTTTCCTTCCACAGATTATGGATGCTCACAGTTGTGATTTGTTCAAACATTCCTTCTGGTCCTCTGTCTCTCTTGGTTTGCTCAGAATACCCAATATATCAGATGGTATTTTTCAAACTATTGGTTACTTCTCCGAGTATCTGTTTGTGGCTCTCACTTGTTTTAATGCCTTTATCTCATCTTTCTTCCTTTCCATCACCTTCTCTTATATGTCATTTACTGTCTATTCTTCCTCATTTACATTGGTTGTTACAGCATTCAGTTTAGACTGCATCTTAGAGCACATTGAATTTCAGCCTGATGAAATTTGATTCCTACACTAAGAAACTCTCATGTATTTTATGTTTTTTTTCAAGCACGAATAGTAATTCATAATTATAATTGTGTACTTCATCTCTTATATTTTATTTATAACTGTATATAATAGATCTGTGATATAGAAGACTTTCTTTGGTTCTTGCATATGTTGTGGATTCCTCTTTCTAATCATTTTGTCCAGTGCTTAATGGCTATATGAGTGAGCAGATTGAAAAATATCTACAACAACCCAAACAAAATACAAAGTATTCTTCCAGCTTGTCTCCTGTGGGAGGGCCATGCTACACAGGCTCTCAGGTGCCTGTGCTTGGGTGGAATTGCCCCACCCAATGTCAGGGGGGCGTGGTACAGTGTTAGGCATTTGCTGTGTGAAGCTTTTGTTCCTTGAAGGATTTCCTTGCCTCCTTAGAGGAAGAAAATAAAAATGATTGTGCTCCAATCTCCAGCCCTGCAGATAAGGCATCGCACTGTGTGCCAAACTCTACGGACTCCTATCGGGCCTGCCCACTCAGGTCCTCCTGGGTTCATATGGAATGAGGTTCATTTGTGAACAATGTAGAGCCCTGGCAAGGAGACCTTTCACCTAGTCATTCATGCACCTGCTCCCCACATCCTGGAGGAAGCATAGGGTGGTCTCTTTTCCCTCTGTTGTAGGGCCCTGGCATGGAGAGTACTCATCCAGTCTAGTGTACCACTTCTCTGCCTCTCCCAGAGGAAGGTGGAGGGTTGTTGCATTCCCAACTTCTGCAGGGATCTAACATGGAGAGCTGTCACCCAATCAGGCCTTGGTTCACTGTTTAGTTCAAACAAGCTGAACCTCCTCCTGGGGTTGTTACATAAACTCATTTCCCTGTTCCAATGTGTAGAAGCTCTTGTGGTTCAGACAGCCTGATCTTTCTGTGCCTCCAGAAAGATTCAACCCCACTGTCCCATCTGTGATATTGCCTGCTTCACTCAAGAACAGCTTTCAGGGAGGGACTGCACTCACAGAAGCATATTTCTAAAGATCCAGGTTTTGAGGTCCAGACTGTATGACTTTCCTGTAATGTGCTTACGAAGGCTCTTGTGTCACCATTTGTCTCTCCACATATCCCCTCCATTTCTCTCTGTATATTCCTACTGCGGAAAAGCGGTCACATTTTATTTGTAGAGATCCATTCATTTATTCCTGACATCTGTGGTTGAATTCATAGGTGTTCCAGGTGGTTTGACAGTTATCTAGCTAAATTAATGGGGTGGAATGAAGTGATGACCCCTACTGTGCTGCCACTTTGCCTGTCTCACTGTTCTCTGTTTCGTCAGAAATGGAATGGAGGTGTGATCCTGTTACCTCTATCCCAGCAGAATTTAAAGACTGTGAGACCCTCCCTCGGAGGACCAGCCCAGGTTCACACGACAGGAGTCCCTCATGTTGATATATGGAGGCTCATTCATGTGCCTGAGATAAACCAGTTCAGACACAGACAGGGTGAAATTGGGGTTCAGATGGAAACTGAAGACAGAAGAGTTGATGGCTCTCATGTGAGGGCCCTCTGAAGAGTGGGGGTTGTGAATATTCTACCCCAGGCTAGAGAGAGGGGACCATTTTCAACCCCCCCTTCAGTGCATCAGGGAGAAGAGGGCCATCCATTGGAGCCCAGAGCTGCTCACTCTGAGCCCTGCCCCCTACCCGGTAGAAGAGGATGCCCACTAGGGCAGGACTTCTGAGAGTGAGCACGGCAGCCCCTCCCCAGGGGATCAGCACCAGCAGTTCCAGGTCAGCAAGTCTGGTCATCAGAGAGTGTTGTGAGGTGTCAGTTATAGGGGAGTTAGTTCTTAGCTTCCTTTCTACTTTCATTCTTCATTATTTATTCCTATTTTCTATTTATATTCCAATAAATCCTTCTTTATTTATCATTATTAATTTGTTCTTAATTTTCCTCTCTAATTTTCATAAATACTTTTAGTTTTTTATTTTTATTTTATTTTTAAATTTATTTTGTAGTCCACATTCTTTCAAGTGGAAGACTAAAGAGAACCAAGGATCTTCCTTTTTTAAGAATTTATCATAAAAAGGTAAATGATGAAACAAATCGATCCTAGCAGATTATACAGGATGAAAATGTCTCAAACCAGGATTTTAGATTTACATATCTGTAAGATATGTATATAAACAGGATTTAAAGCAATGATTGAATAATAGTAGAAGAACTTGGAAATTGGATAGAAGACAATAGATAGATATTTGCTTAATGCAGAGATAAATGAATAAACTCAAATCAGGCCAAGTTAAAATTTCTATAACCAAGACACTATCCCACGTGCATGCCATACAATGGAAGTAGGATGAAGCAGAGCAATGATGTAGTATAGATAGTAAGAAATTACAGAAAATACCAACTGAAAACAGGAGAAAACAAAGGTAAAGACAACAAAAGTAGACGTGGGGAACTCAGTGACTTATGAAATCATAACAACATTTGTATTAATGGAGTTCCAGTAGATGATAAGAGAGTAAACAGAAGCAGAAGCTATTCAGTGAGCTGATATCAGCACCTGAAGGCTCAATGAGTTATTCCCTGCAGGTGGAAGGTCCTCCAATCCAGCTCCTCACCCTGAGGATCCCCATGGATCCATTAGAATCTTTTGTTATCTGAGTATACGCAGTGCACACACGACCTTCAGAACCAGCTGGTGACCTTGGGTAGAGGACTGTTTCTACCTGAGACTCTTGGTAAAACCTTGCTTTATTTCTACTATCATTTTAAATTTTCTGCTGCTTCCATGGATCATTCTCATTATCCATGATTCAGACCTTTTTCTACTTAGAATGGATATTTCTTGTTTTGTTCTTCCACTTTTCATACTTGTTTAGTCGAATTATTCCTTACGCCATATCTTTGAATCTACGTGCTAAATTTTTGACATTCATGCATCCCTCATTTCCTGTTCTACAACCTTGGGAAATAAAACAAGAACCCAAAGGTTCACCCTCCTTTGTTGCATGGGAGACACTAACTCCACACCAGACCCTCATGGAGAGGGACCCCGTTCCCACCACTGACTCACAACACACACCCTGATCCTGTGTCCTTGCCTGCCTCCATCCAAGCATCTATGGCTTGCTGAGAGGCCTGGCCTACTCTCAACTGATGATGGTGAGGGTGATAAAGGTTTAATACTCTCCCGTGTGTGTATGTGTGTCTCTGTGTGTGCATTTGTGTTATCTTCAGAATTCACATTCACACCATGTGCAGGTGGGGGTTCCTCTGCTTTCCCAGGTGGTCAATAACATTGATCCTGGGAAGATGGTTTAAGACAGTGACCCCTCCAGGGATTTTTACACTCTTGCTTTAGACTGTTGATGACTCTGTTCCTTCAAGTCCAGCAGGCAGTTTATGCTGCTTCTACCAACCTGTATAAGGATCTCGGTGGTTCTGTCATACACAGTGCACATAGCTGTGAGGCTTATAAGGATAATTTGATGTACACAGAGATTTCTAATTACTGATATTTTTGGGACAGTTAGCAAATCTAATCAAATTTATCTTTTATGCATAGAAGGATTTTTTAACAAAAAAGTTACAAAATTAGTGACTAAATTCATAAACACAGAATTCTGTGCCAAGAGAGGTTTCCTAGAGGAAACTGTTCCATGGAAAGCAAGCTCAGAGCCTGACAGGAAACCTGCCCAGAACCTACATCTGCACCTGCTCTTGAGCCTTTGACTCAGAAGTGGTGAGGAGTGCACACCCCCTGGTGGTCCTGATCCCTTTCTACAGGGAGGTTTGTGTCTGGGCTCACACTGATGTCAACTCACTGTGTTCCTCATGCAGTAATACACGGCTGTGTCCTCGGCTCTCAGGCTGTTCATCTGCAGATACAGCATGTTCTTGGTGTTGTCTCTGGAGATGGTGAATCTGTCCCTCACAGTGTCTGTGTAGTATGTGCTACTTCCATCATAGCTAATATGTCCGACCCACTGCAGCCCCTTCTTTTGAGCCTGGCAGACCCAGCTCATGCCATAGCTACTGAAGGTGAATCCAGACGCCTGACAGGAGAGACCCAGGGAACCCCCAGGATTCACCATGTGTCCTCCAAACTCCACCAGTTGCTCCTCACCCTGGACACCTGCAGACACAAGACATCCTGGTCAGAAAACTGTCCCCCAACATCTCTTTCTCTCACTCATCTCCACTCACATACTCAAGGTCCCTGGTTCTCCATGAATTACCTTTTAAAATAGTGACAAGGAAAACCCAGCCAAGCACAGACTCCATGGTGAGTTGTCTGTGCTCTGTCCTGATCCCTGAATGGGGTCACCTCGGGATTCTGAGGCTGGAGTTTCTATCCCAGCGGCAAGGTCAGGGCTAGGCAGGTTTAATCAGTGGAGGGAGGGCCATATTTGCATGTATTCTGAGTATACAGGAAATTTTTGAGGAAGCAACCTCAAGAGGCACTCAGATCTTATGTAGGATCCTGGAAGAGTTTTGAAGACAGGATATCTGTCAGTAAATTGTTTTTTCTCAATACCTGATTTGCTGTCTGAATACTTAGCATTGATCATTTTCCATATTTCCACATATGGACGCAACATAATGTATATACATAAACAATTAGCACCATTTACAGGTATGTAAGTATTCACTGCAGCACAGAGAGGTTGTGTGAGGATCTAAACAGACACAGCAGTTTGGAGTGACACAGTGTTTGGGCCTGTGATCCCCACCATAGCACCTGGATGCTCCCTGAGCCACTTCCAAGACAGAATTGGACATAAGATTTGAAGGTTTCTTGAATTTCCAGAAGCCCCAACTGAGTGATGTGTGTAGACCAGATCGTTCTTTCACAGAAACACAGAGACAAGTAGAAGCCTTGACAGAGACTCAGAGAGCTGATAGAAATGCTGTGGTTTTCAACAAGCTAAGGGCTTTACACCTGATCTCTCTCTGTACATAAGAATAGAAATTCTACATAAAGATAACAGAGTGGAACGATTACTAAAGCAATTAATGTCAGAAGATATGACCACAGAAAGGATTCTATTTTTTAAGGACATTTCTTCGTCTATGTCATGAAGGTCATTATACTTCGACACTCACATTTTTTAAAAGATTTTATTTATTTATTCATGAGAGAGAGAGAGAGAGAGGCAGAGGGCGAAGCAGGCTCTATGCAGGGAGCCCGACATGGGACTTGAACTTGATCCCACGTCTTCAGGATCCCACCCTGGGCTGAAGGTGGCACTAAACCGCTGAGCCACCCGGGCTGCCCTCGACACTCACATTTATTGCCATAACAATATCAGTTATTTTGATACTGGTGGCTTGACCTTGGCAAGTTTGCTTACTGGCACTATGATGGTGTCTTCAAAAAGTGGGGGACTTTTCTGTGTTTCCACAGATTTTACAAATGTTAACCTTGTCCCTGTCTGGAAGATGTTTTCAGAACATGGCACAGAAATCCCTGGAGAGGAGACCAGCTCTCAACCGTCATCTTGTTCTGGATCTTGAGCTCCCTGGTTACTGAGATCTCCTGGTGGTTGTGCGTGTCCCCTGGTGATCCCAGCAGAACTTGTTGGCTCTAAACACCCCTGCAGAGACAGAGTAGACATCTCACGCTTTTGTGTTTTTCCAACATGCAATCAGAGTCTCTTCCACATGATCACACAGATCCTCCTGGTGAAGGATGTCTCCTACTTATCCCCATCTTTCATCCCTCCTTCTACTCCTTGGCTACACATCTCCAGCTATATTTATTGTAGTCAGAGGTGAGCCGGAATCTTGAATCAAGTCCCTGACATCTAGGTCTTTCCCTCCAGATGATAAAAAGTCATTGTTTCTACTTAACATAACTATTTTCTAACACTGAGAAGAATTTGGAGGCTTAAAAAAAACTGCCAAGATGGGGAAGTGGGTCAAGATGGTGGAGGAGTAGGGGTCCTCCACTCTCCTGGCCCCACCAACTTACCTAGATAACTTTCAAACCATCCTGAACACCTACAAATTTGACCTTAGATTTAAGGAGAGAACAGCTGGAACATCATAGAGGGAAGGATTTTAGCTTCTAGCAAGGTAGGAAGGTGAAAAAAATGAAATAAAAAAGAATCAAGTGGGGGAGGGGCACTGCAAGGGCCTCCCTGGCTAAAGCCCAGTGACAAATCTTCTGGGACAGGAAAGCCCAGCCTGGAAGATGTGGGAACTTTTTTCTATATTTTTTAGTGGAGTTCAATTTGCCAACATACAGTATAACACCCAGTGCTCATCCCGTCAAGTGCCCACTTCAGTACCCGTCAACCAGTCACCCCAACCACCCGCCCACCTGCCTTTCCATTACCTTTGTTCAATTCCCAGAGTTAAGTCTCTCGTGTTTTGTCTTCCTCTCTGATTTTTCCCACACATTTTTTCTTTTTTCCCTATAATCCCTTTCACTATTTCTTATATTCCCCATTTGAGTGAAACCATATGATTATAGTCCTTCTCCAATTAACTTGCTTCACTCAGCATAATACCGTCCAGTTCTATCCATGTCAAAGCAAATAGTAGGTATTCATTGTTTCTGATGTCTCTAATTGTGATTCCTCTGCTATTCCCCAAATTAACTCACTTTGTCAGAAATAAAATAAAAAGGAAAAATGAAATGATAGAAAAATTTACCGCAAAAAAAATGAAGAGCATGCCAATCTCATAGTCCAGGAATTTAATGCTTAGAGATTCAATTAAATACTCCAAAGTGGAATTTATTTTTTTGTTAAAGATTTATTTATTTATTCATGAGTGACTCAGAGATAGAGAAGGAGAGACACAGGCAGAGGGAGAAGCAGGCTCCATGCAGCGAACCCGAAGCAAGACTCAACCCCAGGACTCCAGGGTCACACACTGTGTCAAAGGCAGATACGCTGAGCCATCCGAGCATACCTAAAGTAGAATTGAAACACTGATTTAAAGAATACTAGGTGGGCTTGGAAAAAAAGGAGAGAAGACAATATATGTTCCAATTCTTCTAATTTTTGCTATCTTTAAATTTTTAAAAAAATTTTTATAATAAATTTATTTTTTATTGGTGTTCAATTTGCCAACATACAAAATAACACCCAGTGCTCCCCCTCAGTGCCCATTACCCATTCACCCCACCCCCTGTCCTCCTCCCCTTCCACCACCCCTACTTCGTTTCCCAGAGTTGGGAGTCTTTATGTTCTGTCTCCCTTTCTGATATTTCCCACACATTTCTTCTCCCTTCCTTTATATTCCCTTTCACTATTATTTATATTCCCCAAATGAATGAGAACATATAATGCTATCTTTAAATTTAAAGATAGGCTAGGTCTTTTTTTTTAAGATTTTATTTTTTATTCATGAAAGGTAGAGAGAGAAAGAGAGAGAAGCAGAGACACAGGCAGAGGGAGAAGCAGGCTCCACGCAGGAAGCCTGAAGTGGGACCCAATCCTAGGACTCTAGGAACACACCCCGGGCCAAAGGCAGGCGCTAAACCACTGAGCCACCCAGGGATCGCCAGAAGTTCCAATTCTTCTAGATGAATGAAGTAAAATCAAGTCAGACAACATTAAAAATGCTATAACCAATATTTAATCCCCAGTGAAGGTTATAAAAATGCGGTTGATGAAGCAGAAGAGAGAGCCAGTTTAGACAAGATAAATTATTGAAAATAATGACTGAAAAGAAGAGGAAACAAAGGTAAAGACAACAAAGGGAGCCATAGGGAACTCAATTAATTCCGATGTCATAGTAATATACGTATGATAGGAGTCTCATTAGATGAAGAGGCAGGAAAATAAAAGTTATTTGATTAATAGCAGAAAAGTTCCCTAATCTCAGGAAGAAGAAAGACGTCAACTCCAAGAAGCACAGGAACTCCCAATGATCCCATTATGAGGCTGCACCTCCTTACTCAAGTCTTCCACTAAGGCCTCTCCTCCTCCTCCCATCACATGGGCATTAGGTTCCAACCTGGGGATGGTTGGAGCACAGTGAGCTGACGTCAGCACCCGAAGGATCCATGAGTTACTCCCTGGAGGTGGAAGGTCCTTCAATTCAGCTCCTCACCCTGAGGAGCCTCATGGATCCAGTAGAAGCTTCTGCTCTCTGTGCACAAAGCACACATGTGACCTTCAGAACCAGCTGGTGACCTTGGGGGAGAGGACAGCTTCCACCTGAGACACTGGGTTATCCTTGATCCATTTGTATAATCACTTTATATTGTGTAAGGCTTTGAAGAAACATTCATCTCACTTTCCCCTAATTCAGACATTTTCATACTTAGAACAACCACTTCTCTCAATGTTCTACCAGTTTTCATACATGTTTAGTGGAATGATTCCTTACACCATCTTTTGAATGTACCTGCTAGAACCTTGACATCCATTCCTCCCTATTGTCTTGCTCCACAAACATGGGTCATGGAACCAGAACCCATAGGTTCTCCCTCCTTTGATGCAGGAGGGACACTGACTCCACACAAGCTCCTCCTGGAGAAGGACCCCATCCCTACCACTGACCTACAACACACTCCCTGAATCAGTGTCCTTCCTTATTCCATCCAAGCATTTATGACTTGCTACGAGGCCTGCCCTGCTCTCAACAGACACGGTAAATGTGATGATGATTTATACTCATGTGTGTGCGTGTGTGCGTGTGTGTGTCTCTGTGTGTTGCATGTGTGTGTGTTCATGTGCATGTGATCTCCGGATTCCACATCCTAACAACGACCTTAGGGAGTTTCCACTGCTTTTCCACGTTATCACTAGCATGAATGCTGGTAGGTTGGTTCATTACAGTGATGCCTCAAGAAGTTCTGTCTTGCTTTCTATTCCTGATCGCTCTATAGCTTCTTGTCCATTTGGTTCATGCTGCTTCTACCAACCTTGTACGTTGAGCAGGGGGGTTCTATAATGAACAGGGTAGAAAGGTGAAACTCTTTAAGGAGAAGATGAGATGCACTGAGATATGTGTCATTAAATGATGTGTAGGGGCAGTAGAGAAAAAGTGTAAGCAAATTTGTCTTTAGTGCATGTAAACAATAGTTTATATACAAACAAATGTTATAAATTAGAAAGTTTATAAGAAGACTGCTAACTCTGGGAAACGAACTAGGGGTGGTAGAAGGGGAGGAGGGCGGGGGGTGGGAGTGAATGGGTGACGGGCACTGGGTATTATTCTGTATGTTAGTAAATTGAACACCAATAAAAAAAAAAAAGAAGGCACTTAATCATGTGTCTAGAGAGACTCCCTAGATAACCTGCTCCATGAGGAGGAAGCCCCAGATCCTGACAGCCTCCATGAGGAGGAAGCCCCAGAAACCTGCCCAGAAACTCCATCTGCACCTGCTCCTGAGCCTTCAGGACAGAAGTGGTGGGGAGTGTGCACCCCCTGGTGGTCCTGATCCCCTTCTACAGGGAGGTTTGTGTCTGGGCTCACACTGAGGTCCCCTCACTGTGTCACTCGCACAGTAATACACAGCCGTGTCCTAGGCTCTCAGGCTGTTCATCTGCAGATACACCATGTTCTTGGCGTTGTCTCTGGAGATGGTGAATCGGCCCTTTACAGCTTCTGCGTAGTATGTGGTACTTCCACTCTCATAAATCCTTGCGACCCACTCCAGCCCTTTCCCTGGAGCCTGGTGGACCCAGTACATTTCGTAGTTACTGAAGGTGAATCCAGAGACCACACAGGAGAGTCTCAGGGATCCCCCAGGCTTCACCAGGTCTCCCCCAGACTCCACCATCTGCACCTCACCCTGGACACCTGCAGATACAAGACATCCTGGTCAGGAAACTGTCCCACATCCCCTGTTTCTCTCACTCACCTGTACTCACATACTCAAGGTCCCTTGTTCTCTTTGAATTACCTTTTACAATAGCGACAAGAAAAACCCAGCTGAGCACAGATGCCATGGTGAGTTGCCTGTGCTCTGTCCTGATCCCTGAATGGGGCCACCTGGGGATCCTGGGGCTGAGGTTGCATTCCCAGCTGCAAGGTTGGGCTGGGTTGGTTTAATCAGTGGAGGGAGGGCCCTATTTGCATGTCCTCTGACTATATCTTCAGCACTTGACTACAATTTGATTCTAACGAGTTAATAGCAAGATTGCATTACCTTTGCAGATCACATTGTGCAGATGTCACTGTGAAAATATGAATTTCTCATCATTGAGTGGTGTTATCTTTGCATTTCTATTTTTTTAAAAAAGCCATTCATCAAAATAGGTAATTTTTAGCATGATATCTTATCTACTATTGAAATTTAATCCTAAATATTTATTTTTGATGCTAGTTTAAGTGATATTTTTGTCAATAGATAGGTATTTTATATCCAAAAATTTCCCTGAAATCATTATTTTATTCCTGGTTTATTGAGTTTGTAGAAATTGCCCCTTCCACCTGTTGGACAATACAACATTTGGATTGTGGATATTTAATGCCAGGATTTGGTTTTGGTTACGCGAATGACTAGGAACTGAAAAGGGTTGTTTGCACAGACTTCTGGGTCCTATGTTTCCTCTTCTGGTTCTGAGGATGGTTCTCTCCTTCTGCTATATGGAATGAGTTGTTCTCACTGGAGATTTATTTCCTGCCATCAGGGGGAATCACATTTCTGAGTGGACTTAACTTCCTGAAACAGCTTCACTACCAATGAGTTCACATGTAAACTATGCAATAGAATGGCAGAGCTGAGAGACACTGTCAACACCAGGACATGCCACCAGGATGGCGTAGAAACCCTCTAGAATAATGATTGTGTATAAACATATAGATAAAGGGTAAACAATTACTGTAGGTGTTTGAGGGTTTCCAGTAATGAGCTCATCATTGGAAACCTCCCTCATCTATGGAGGGAGAGTAACCAACACAGATGTGTATTTGGTTGGTGTCATGGGGGACCAACATAATTCCCAGTGGTGAGGCGCACACCTCACAGCAGTTAGTATAACACAAACTGGTAAGGACATGGTACCACGCAAATCCCACAGGGTCATCAGAGACACATTGTACATTGTACAAAGACTGGGGTTTTTTATTTTTTATTTTTTTAAACATTTTATTTTATTTATTTTTATTTATTTATGATAGGCACACAGTGAGAGAGAGAGAGAGAGAGGCAGAGACACAGGCAGAGGGAGAAGCAGGCTCCATGCACCGGGAGCCCAATGTGGGACTCGATCCTGGGTCTCCAGGATCACGCCCTGGGCCAAAGGCAGGCGCTAAACCGCTGCGCCACCCAGGGATCCCTATTTTTTATTTTTTTAATAATAAATTTATTTTTTATTGATGTTCAATTGGCCAACATACAGAATAACACCCAGTGCTCATCCTGCCAAGTGCCCCCCTCAGTGCCCATCACCCAGTCACCCTCACCCCCCGCCCTCTCCCCTTCCACCACCCCTTGTTCGTTTCCCAGAGTTAGGAGTCTTCCATGGTCTGTCTCCCTTTCTGATATTTCCTACACATTTCTTCTCCCTTCCCTTCTATTCTCTTTCACTATTATTTATATTCCCCAAGTGAATGAGGACATATAATGTTTGTCCTTCTCCGATTGACTTATTTCAATCAGCATAATACCCTCCAGTTCCATCCACGTTGAAGCAAATGGTGGGTATTTGTCATTTCTAATGGCTGAGTAATATTCCATTGTATACATAAACCACATCTTCTTTATCCATTTATCTTTTGATGGACACCGAGGCTCCTTCCACAGTTTGGCTATTGTGGACGTTGCTGCTAGAAACATCAGGGTGCAGATGTCCCGCCGTTTCATTGCATCCATATCTTTGGGGTAAATCTCCAACAGTGCAATTGCTGGGTCATAGGACAGGTCTATTTGTAACTCTTTGAGGAACCTCCACACAGTTTTCCAGAGTGGCTGCACCATTTCACATTAAGACTGGGGTTTTTTAAACAACAGATTTTCAGGACACCTGGGTGGCTCAGTGGTTAATTATCTGCCTTCATTTCAGGTTGTTCTGGAGTCCCAAGATTGAGTCCCACATCGGGCTCCCTGCATGGAGCCTACTTCTCCCTCTGCCTATGTCCCTGATTCTGTCTCTGTGTCTCTCATGAATAAGTAAAGAAAATCTTAAAAAAATAAAGGGATGCCTGAGTGTTTCTCAATAGGATAATTGGGAGAAGGATGAAGACTTCCATCATTCTTCCTGCTTCCATGCTTGTTCTGGAACATCCACGTCCTCCTGCCTTGAAGACAGTTACACATGCACATCCCCAGGTTCTTCAATGAAAGACTAGGGCAGAGTCAGATGAAAATTACTCTACTGGCTTTCCTGGGTGTTCACATTATGACCGTAAATCATGGACTTCTCAGACTAGTCAGTCATGGGAACCAATGTGCTATGGGTTCTGTCCCTCAGGAAACCCTGACCAGTTCATGCTATTACCTCTTGTGGGGTAAAAAAATTTCAGAAAATGCCATCCTACAATGTCCTGAGAAGCAAACTGCTATAAATGAAGCATCTTGTTCTGAGTTTGGGACAAGAGCTGGGTAAGGATAGTGAGCAGCTTTGAGATTCTGAAGAAACCTTATGATACAAGAGGAGAGAGACATCTGGTCCTTTGACTGACATGGGAGAAGACAACTTCTGTTCATCCTGGGGTCATTCCTAGAGCTTTGCAGATGGAGAAGTGCAGATGGCATGTCAGGGTGATATAATCAGGTATGTAACACAGGAAGATAATGATTTTGACTAAGGAATAGTGTATTAAAATGAGTACATTTGGAGTGAAATTTTAAATATCAATTCATGTAGAGTTATTGATATATTTTCAACTGTGAGTAATCACATATTTTGTTATTTTTCCATCAATAAATTTTATTTTAGATATTAATTATGGAAATATTTTACAAAAAGTTTTATTAAATAGGCTACATATGCCTATAGATTTTTGTACTTATTCATTTATTTATAATCATATATTATAATCCCATAACTTTTAGTTTTGGAAATATCAATAAATTATCACAAAATCTAGGAGGTTAGATGTAAATATTCATGAGTTATTATTTCCTCATAATATAGAGTTTTCATCGTTTATTTCCAGAGATCATTTAAGGGATATTTTAGTTTACATATTATGCAAAATAAAATGTAATGATTTTAACATATATTATGAATAAAATATCATGACCTTTAAAAATGAAGACCAACAAAGAGCGTATTTTTCTAGCTAGAAGAAAGACAATTCAACTTCTGCACTTGTTCTTGGGTCCTACCCTGTCCTTATTCCTAATGGCCCTAGTCCCTTGACTACACTTGTTAATCCAAGTGCTCCCTGGCTACCTGTGGAGCCCCTAGCGACCTGAGTGTTCCCTTGTTGACCTGAGAGGACTCTGGTGACCTTCACATCTTCTGGTGACCTCAGCGACCCCCTAGCCTAGCCCCTCCCCTGTCCCTGCAGGGAGGTGTGTGTCTGGGCTCACACTGATGGCCCCTCCCCATTTCTCCTGTGCAGTAAGACATGGCCAGTTGTTTGGTGGGAAATGAGCTCAGCTACAGGGAGCACTTGTTCTGGGATGGGATTCAGGATGGGACTCTGGGATGTGGCTCCTGTGGGACAGGCTGTTGCATGTGTTATAATTAATTATGATCCAACTCACTGCACCCACTCTCCTGGTGTTGGTGGATGCATTTCTACCAGAAATCAATGGTTTACATGGAAAATCAATAGACAGTGGTGGTGAGGTGTGGGGTCCGTGATTCCCTCTCCTGTCATTGCTCTTAATCTTGCAGCAGCACCTGGGAAATGAGCCTGAGAACAAGGAGACTCAGGCGCTGTCAGTCACGAGCATTCACAACTATCCCCATGGTCCCCCACCTGACATCTGAGACCATCAACTTGAAGAGCAGTCACCAGACACAGAGAAGGCCCCAGAAAATCATCTTCCTCCATATTACAGCTCTGCCTTCACCAGAGACCTCAACCAGCCTTTGAAGAGAGCTCTGAGCTCCCTCTGCCTGAGAGAAGATTTTACCCTAGATGTTGAGGAGAAGTGGGTGGTTTTGGGTTGTATCCTGTCCTTTTAAGTGGACAGGGACTGGGCTAGGCTTCCATGGACCTCCCAGGACCACCCATGGACATCTACTTGTTGAACCCATAAAGCATGTTGTTTGGTGTTGGGAGAGTCGTGGTCCATGAGCTGTGTTGCAAACAGGCCAACAGATGGCCTCTGGTTTCTAAGAATGAGGACCAATGTTAAACAAATAATTGACAATTTATTTAAATCGAATCGATCTTTCAAAAAGGTATTTAAGGGGTCCACATTGGTGTAGAGGACTTTACAAATCTAGTCTTATATACACAGTATTAACATTTATTCCAGACATAATTGCATAGAAAGTTATATATTTGTTACATCTGCTATAAACAAAGTGATTTGGGGATGCCTGGGTTGCTCAGCAGTAAAGCATCTGCCTTCAGCTCAGGGAGTTATCCTGGAGTCCTGGGATTGATTCCCATACTGGGCTTCCTGCATGGAGCCTGCTTCTCCCTCTGCCTATTTCTCTGCCTCCCTTTCTCTGTGTGTCTCTCATGAATAAATAAATATAATCTTAAAAAATGAAATATAGCATGGATGTTATGCTATATGTTGGCATATCGAACTCCAATAAAAGAATATATATACAAAAAGTTCATAATATGCAAAAAATGAAATAAAATGATGTGTTATGGTTTCTAACTCTTAAGATGATATTTCTTTCAGTTTCCTCCCTGATGTACTTGACCTCACATGAACCATTGCATGCACAGCATAGACACAACTGGAGACCTTGATCCTGATCATCTGGGCTGATGATCTTTTTCTTCCAGGACACCTGCACATCCTGGATGTGGTACCAATGTCTTCAAGGTCACAGACACCAACATCGGGCACCCTCTCTGTGGTCTGTAGGTACAATTCCTTATTTTTTTTTGGTGGGAATTTTATTTTTTTATTTTTTAAAATAATAAATTTATTTTTATTGGTGTTCAATTTGATAACATACAGAGTAACACCCAGTGCTCATCCTGTCAAGTGCCCACCTCAGTGCCCACCACCCAGTCACCCCCACCCCCGCCCTCCTCCCCTTCCACCACCCCTAGTTCATTTTCCAGAGTTAGGAGTCTTCAATGGTCTGTCTCCCTTTCTGATATTTCCTACACATTTCTTCTCCCTTCCCTTCTATTCCCTTTCACTATTATTTATATTTCCCAAATGAATGAGAACATATAATGTTTGTCCTTCTCCTATTGACTTATTTCACTCAGCATAATACCCTCCGGTTCCATCCATGTTGAAGCAAATGGTGGGTATTTGTCATTTCTAATGGCTGAGTAATATTCCATTGTATACATAAACCACATCTTCTTTATCCATTCATCTTTCGATGGACACCAAGGCTCCTTCCACAGTTTGGCGATTGTGGACATTGCTGCTAGAAACATTGGGGTGCAGGTGTCCCGGCATTTCATTGCTTACGTATTGTTGGGGTAAATCCCCAGCAGTGCAATTGCTGGGTCCTAGGGCAGGTCTATTCTTAACTCTTTGAGGAACCTCCACACAGTTTTCCAGAGTGGCTGCACCATTTCACATTCCCACCAACTGTGTAAGAGGGTTCCTGTAGGTACAATTCCTATACTGAGAGGCTGCCTCCCTTCTCCTGAGACAAGTACCTGACATGGGGGCCTGTTAACTCAGGGAGCAGAGTCATGCTTTATAGAACATGAACAATCTTCCTCTGATGCAGCACAGAGATCATCACCATCTCAGGTATGGAGTTAGTGACCCTCAGATAGCCACTGTGAAGGGAATGAAGTGGTTTCTGGGTTCTCTACAATGTTCCATTCATCTATGTGTCTATTTTGTACCAGATCCATACTGTCTTGATGATCACAGTGCTGTAACCTCGCTTGAAGTCGGGGATTGTGATGCCTCCACATTTGCTTCTCTTTTTAAACATTCATTTGAGTATTTGATGTATTTTCTGCTTAAATTTAAGCAGTAGGATTGTTTATTTCAGCTCTGTGAAGAATGTTGATGATATTTTTATGGTAGTTTCTTTTAATATGTCAAATTCCAGGATGACTGGGTGGCTCAGTGGTTGAGTGTTCACCTTTGGCTCAGGGCATGATCCTGGATTCCCAGGATTGAGCCCCACATTAGGCTCCCTGCATGGAGCATGCTTCTCTCTCTGCCTATGTTTCTGTCTCTCTGTGTATCTCTCATGAATAAATAAATAAAATCTTTTAAAAATACACCAATTTCCTTGGGTAGCATAAATATTCAAGCAATATATTTTCTTCTAATTCTTTGACATGGAATTTGTTTTAGTTCTTCGTGTCTTCTTCAATTTCTTTCCTATGTTTTCTACAGTTCTCAGAGTACAGATCCTTTACTTCTTTAGTTTGGATCACGCTGAAGTATTGTTGTTTTTACCATTGTAAATGGGATTTATTCCTGGCTTTCTCTTTCTTCTGTATCATTGTCTGTGTAGAAATGTACCTTACTTCTGTGCATTGCTTTTATAACCTGTTATGCTGCTGTATTGCATATTAATTGACTTTATGTAGCCCTCCAGATGGTAAGGGAATTAACCTGTGCAGACCTGAGCCTTGTGTGTGATTCCCGGAAACTGTGGCCATGGAAAGACTATGTTTTCCGGGTTTTCAGGTCACATTATCCCAGGTCATCCAATGATGCCCGTGTTTGTGATGACTCTCAGAAATGCCCTAGGGACAGAGACACCATTAGGGTGGGCTGGGTGTGGAGGAGCCTCTGCAGAAACTCAGCACTGAAGGGGGGTATTGCAAGGATGATGTGCAGACATAGACTGAGCTTGAACCTGGCACACCTGTCAGCCCAGGACTTGTGACCATAAGTTCATGAATGTCCTACTAGAATATGGAATTCATAGGAGGAGAACCCTTGTCGCCGTCACCTCCTTAGCCCACCACCAAAACTGTCCTCTCACCAGGGATTCTGACTCTCCCAGGATGTGGGTCCTCACACTGAGTCTCGCACAGTGGTACACAGCTGTGTACTTATATGCGAGCCCATCTGCACAGGTGAGACAGATCCTGATCTCCAGGAGGGATAATCTCAGTTCAGAGACACTTCCATGTCACTCAGGTAGGAGACACTGATCCAACATGCAGCATTCCAGGAACCCTATTCCTCCATCAACTGCTGTCTTTGCTTCTAGGGAGGCTGCCCTTTCCAGGGACCTCCATGACCTCAAGTTTAATAAGTTCTTTCTAGATCTTGGGAACTAGTCCTTTATCTGATACGTCATTTGTAAATATCTTCTCCCATTCTGTAGGTTGTCTTTTAGTTCTGTTGACTTCATCCTTTGCTGTGTAAAAGCTTCTTATCTTGATGAAGTCCCAATAGTTCATTTTTTGCTTTTCTTTCTTTTGCCTTCGTGGATGTATCTTGCAAGAAGTTACTGTGGCCAAGTTCAAAAAGGGTGTTCTCCTCTGGGATTTTGATGTAATCTTGTCTCACATTTAGATCTTTCATCCATTTCGAGTTTACCTTTGTGTATGGTGAAAGAGAGTAGTCTAGTTTCATTCTTCTGAATGTGGATGTCCAATTTTATCAGCACAATTTTCTTGAAGAGACTGTCTTTCTTCCAGCGGATAGTCTTTCCTCCTTTATCAAATATCAGTTGATCATAAAGTTGAGGGTCCACTTCTGGATTCTCTATTCTGTTCCATTGATCTATGTGTCTGTTTTTGTGCCAGTACCACACTGTCTTGATGATGACAGCTTTGTAGTACTACCTGAAATCTGGAATTGTGATGCCCCCAGCTATGTTTTTTTATAAATTCCCCTGACTATTAGGGGTCTTTTCTGATTCCACACAAATTTTATAATAATTTGTTCTAACTCTCTGAAGAAAGTCCATGGTATTTTGATAGGGATTGCATTAAATGTGTATATTGCCCTGGGTAACATTGACATTTTCACAATATTAATTCTGCCAATCCATGAGCATGGAATATTTTTCCATCTCTTTGTGTCTTCCTCAATTTCTTTCAGAAGTGTTCTATAGTTTTGAGGGTATAGATCCTTTAACTCTTTGGTTAGGTTTATTCCTAGATATCTTATGCTTTTGGGTGCTATTGTAAATGGGATTGACTCCTTAATTTCTCTTTCTTCAGTCTCATTGTTAGTGTATAGAAATGCCATTGATTTCTGGGCATTGATTTTGTATCCTGCCAGGCTACCAAATTGTTGTATGAGTTCTAGCAATCTTGGGGTAGAGGTTTTTGAGTTTTCTTTGTAGAGTATCATGTCATCGGTGAAGTGGGGAGTTTGACTTCTTCTTTGCCAATTTGAATGCCTTTTATGTCTTTTTGTTGTCTGATTGCTGAGGCTAGGACTTCCAATACTATGTTGAATAGCAGTGGTGAGAGTGGACATCCCTGTCTTGTTCCTGATCTTAGGGGAAAGGCTCCCAGTGCTTCCCCATTGAGAATGTTGTTTGCTTTGGGTTTTTCGTAGATGGCTTTTAAGATGTTGAGGAATGTTCCCTCTTTCCCTATACTCTAAAGAGTTTTGATCAGGAATGTATGCTGTATTTTGTCAAATGCTTTCTCTGCATCTAATGAGAGGATCATATGGTCCTTGGTTTTTCTCTTGCTGATATGATGAATCGCATTCATTGTTTTACGAGTGTTGAACCAGCCTTGTGTCCCAGGAATAAATCCAACTTGGTCATGGTGAATTATTTTCTTAATGTACTGTTGGATCCTATTGGCTAGTGTCTTGTTGAGAATTTTTGCATAGGAAAACCTCTTGATCACTGTTTTAGCAATACAGTTAACAGCAAGATATCTAAACTGGAATGTAAAACAATGATATAAAGAATAGAAGGTGGACTTGAAGAAAGGATAGAAGACAATAGAGGTTCCATTTCTGCTGAGATAATTGAGCTATAATTGATTCTGGCCAAATTAAAAATAATATAATCAAGATGCTACCCAAAATGGAGCTCATAAAATGATGATGTAAGAAATGGAGGTGTAAGTTAAAATTATGAAAAATAATGACTGAGAAAAAGCTGAAACAAAGTTAAAGAACCAAAGATGAAGATTTTCAAAAATCAGCAAATTTTGAAACAATAACTTTCCTAAGATAGAAGACCCTAGGAGGGCAGAGAGAAAAAGGGGCAGATGATTTATTCCATGAAATAGTAAGTGAAAAGCTCCCTAATCACAAATTACACAGACATCAACATCCAAGAAGTACAGATACTCACATGAGATGTAACAAAAGTAGACCATCTCCAAGGAATTACATAGTTAAACTCACAAAAGACTCAGACAAGAAAGGAGTCTGGAGAGCACTAAGCAAACTGCTCTCATGACCCTCACAGCCATCATTCTATCAGCATCTGGAAGATGATGCTCAGACTCAGGTCCCACAGGGTCAGCAAATCCCCTTTCCTTGGAAAGGTTGATAAATCACCATCCTTACACTAAAGTTCCACAATCTCCCAGCCTCCTGACTGCCTGTAAAGGTTCTAACTCCGTGTGTCCACTGGGTCTTGTTCACACAGAGTCCTAGGATTGTCCACAGGTTCCTCCTCTCTGCAGGAGTGAACATGTGAGAAATCCACCCTTTACCTCATGGATGGAAGTTATCAGGGACTTTTCACGACAAATGCAGCAGGAAAAACCATAGCATCAGTGAATGGGTCCACGTGTCACTAGTGTCTTTTCCTGTGCCCCCTGCTGGAACATCATACATGGACTGGGTGGATTAAAAAACAGACACTCATTCCCACAGTTCTGGAGTCTGGGAAGCCTGAGTTCCAGCTGCAGGCAGATGTGGTGTCTGGAGAGAGCCCATATTTTATCATATCCTTTCAATTATTCCCTCACGTGGGGACAAGAGAATGGAGGTTTCCCTGTCCTGGCATATAAGGGGCCTTATCCAGACATGACACTGCACCTCCTGACCTGAGTGCTCCCATAAGGCCCCACCTGTTCCCCTCATTACATGGGCTTATGATTCAACATAGGGATGGTAGAGGTCACACAGATTGAGCAATATCAACACCTGAAGGATCCATGAGTTATTCCCTCCAGATGGAAAGTCTTCCAATCCAGCTCCTCACCCTGAGGATCCTCAGGGATCCAGTAGAAGATTATGGTCCATGTGTGAACTGTGTGCACACATGACCTTCGGAACCAGTTGATGACCTTGAGTAGAGGACAGCTTCGAGCTGAGAGTCTGGGTAAGACCTCAGGTGTCTTCTATTTCATGCTTTTTGCTGTTTTCATGATATCACTTTACTCACTTCCCAATATTTCAGTTCGTTTCACTCTACTTGGATTTTGGCTACTTTTACTGGTTGACCTCATATTCATCATTCTCAACATGGATATATTTATAATTATTTCATATTTAGTCACAAGTGTAATCAAGTCTAAGCATATGTGTGTTATCTCCATATATCAATAGTTGTTTCCTAAAAAAAAAAAAAAGAAAGAAATCCGAATGGAATAGGTAAACACAGAATCATGTGTCCAGAGAGCCTCCCTGGGGGAAACTGCTCCATGGACAGGAAACCAGACCCCGACAGGAAACCTGTCCAGAACCTCCATGTGCACCTGCTCCTGGGCCTTCAAGACAGAAGTGGTGAGGACTGTGCACACCCTGGTGGTCCCAATCCTCTTCTACAGGGAGGTTTGTGTCTGGGCTCACACTGAGGTCGCCTCACTGTGTCCCTCGCACAGTAATACACAGCCGTGTCCTCAGCTCTCAAGCTGTTCATCTGCAGATACAGTGTGTTCTTGGCGTTGTCTCTGGAGATGGTGAATCGGCCCTTCACAGCGTCTGCATAGCTTGTGCTACTTCCACTAGCATAAATCCATGCGACCCACTGCAGCCCCTTCCCTGGAGCCTGGCGGACCCAGCCCATGTTGTAGCTACTGAAGGTGAATCCAGAGGCCACACAGGAGAGTCTCAGGGACCCCCCAGGCTTCACCAAGTTTCCCCCAGACTCCACGAGCTGCACCTCACCCTGGACACCTGCAGATACAAGACATCCTGGTCAGGACACTGTCCCACATCCCCTGTTTCTCTCACTCACCTCCACTCACATACTCAAAGTCTCTTGTTCTCCATGAATTACCTTTTAAAATAGCGACAAGGAAAACCCAGCCAAGCACTAACTTCATGGTGAGTTGTCTGTATTCTGTCCTTATCCTAGATCGGGGTCACCTGAGAATCCTGAGCTGGGGAACCTCTCCAGGCTGCAGGGTCCATGCTGGGCTAGTTTAATGAGTGGAGAGACGGTCTAATTTGCATATCTTCTGACTATATAAGCAAATCCAAACTTAAATTCCACCTTTACACGTTATAAAGAAGGATTACTTCAAAATTCTAATCACTTTGTATAGATCACACAGTGACTATATGACGTTCAAATTTACCAATGTACATATCTTTGAATTTCTCTGTGGTCTTTTTTACACTTTCATTAATATAGTTCATTTTTAGTAGAGTATTTCATCTACTTAGTGAAACTTAAGCAAAATTATTTATTTTTGATGCCTGTCTAACTAGGGTTATTTTTTTAACTCAATCTTTCTCTTTTATTTTAATAAATTTATTTTTTGTTGGTGTTCAATTTGCCAACATACAGAATAACACCCAGTGCTCATGCCATCAAGTGCCCACCTCAGTGTCTGCCACACAATCATCCCTACCCCTGACCCCCTCCCCTTCCACCACCCTTAGTTCGTTTCCCAGAGTTAGGAGTCTTTCATGTTCTGTCTCCCTTTCTGATATTTCCCACTTATTTTTCTCCTTTCCCCTTTATTCCCTTTCAATAATTTTTATATTCCCCAAATGAATGAGACCATATGGGTCCTTCTCTGATTGACTTATTTCAGTCAGCATAATACACTCCAGTTCCATCCACGTCAAAGCAAATGGTGGGAGATGGAAAAATATTCCATGCTCATGGATTGGAAGAATTAATATCGTGAAAATGTCAATGTTACCCAGGGCAATTTACATGTTTAATGCAATCCCTATCAAAATACCATGGACTTTCTTCAGAGAGTTGGAACAGATTATTTTAAGACTTGTGTGGAATCAGAAAAGACCCTGAATAGCCAGGGGAATTTGAAAAAAGAAAACCAAAGCTGGGGGCATCACAATGCCAGATTTAATGTTGTACTACAAGGCTGTGGTCATCAAGACTGTGTGGTTCTGGCCCAAAAACAGACACATAGATCAATGGAACAGAATAGAGAATCCAGAAGTGGGCCCTCAACTTTATGATCAACTGATATTTGATAAAGGAGGAAAGACTATCCACTGGAAGAAAGACAGTCTCTTCAATAAATGGTGCTGGGAAAATTGGACATCCACATGCAGAAGAATGAAACTAGACCACTCTCTTGCACCATACAGAAAGATAACTCAAAATGGATGAAAGATGTAAATGTGAGACAAGATTCCATCAAAATCCTAGAGGGGAACACAGGCAACACCCTTTTTGAACTCGGCCACAGTAACTTCTTACAAGATACATCCACGAAGGCAAGAGAAAGAAAAGCAAAAAGGAACTATTGTGACTTCATCATGATAAGAAGCTTTTGCACAGCAAAGGATACAGTCAACAAATCTAACTGGGATTATTTCAGTAATTTCATATAAATAACTTGGTGTATAGAAAGAGCTTTATTGAATATGTTGATTTTATATCCTGGATTTTCCCTGAGTTCATTAGTTAGTTCTAAGTGGTTTTGTGAGGCTTGTCCTCATTCAATAGGTATAAGAATTTTCATAAGCATGCAATTTATTTTTTCTCCCTGTTTACTGATTAAATATCTTTTTTATTACATAATTTTTATTACATAATCTTCAAGTTAGGGACAATTTTTTCCCTCCTTGTTGTCAAATTCTTTGTGTTTTCTAATATTTTGGATTATATAAGGCAGACCTAGGAAAGAAAAAGTATTTCATCTTACATGGGATGAGCTACCTAATATATCGTGTGAAGTGGGATCTTGTAACAGGACAGTATGTCTGTTCACGACTTCTACTGTTTCTGAAGTTTCGTTTTGTTTGTTTAGGTGGGTGTTGAGGTTGATAAGCTCATTGTATATTTTGGATTCCAGACCTTAAAGAGATAAGACATTTCCAAGTATCTTCTCCCATTCTGTAGGTTGCCTTTTAATTACACTGAGTGATTCCTTTGTTGTGAAAATGCTCTTTCCTTGATGAAGTCCCCATAGTTCATTTTCCTTTCCTTTCTCTTGCCTCTGGAGACACATCTAGAAGTGGTTGCAGCTGAGCTAGAAAAGGTACTGCCTGTGTCATTAGGAGTCTGATGGTATCTTGCCTCTTACTTAGGTCTTTCATCAACATTGAGTTTATTTTTGTGAATGTTGTAAGAAAAGTGTTCCCATTCATTCTTCTGCATGTGGCTCTTCAATATTCCCAACACCATTTTTTGAAGAGACTTTCTTTTTTCCATTGGATCTTCTTTCCTGCTTTGTCAAGATTTTTTGACCATAGAGTTCAGAGTCCATTTCTGGGTTCTTAAATTGTTCTATCTTTATTTGTGTCAGTGCCATACTGTCCTGATTATCACAATGTTGTAATTTACCTTGGCAACCAGAATAGTGATGCCTCCAGCTTTGCTTCACTTTTTCAGGATTGCTTTGGCTATTTGAGGTGTTTGTAGTTCCCTACAATTTTTAGAATTTTTTTCTTTAATTCTGTGAACAATGCTGGTGGTATTTTTATATGGATCGCTTTGAATATGTAGCTTGCTCTTGGTAGTATAGATATTTTATCAATATTTATTCTTCTAATCTATGAGAATCAATACTTTCTATCTACCTGTGTCTTCCTTACTGTCTTTCAGAAGTGTTCTGGAATGTTTAGACTATACATCCATCCTTCTTTGGTAAGGATCATTCCTCATTTTCTGATGATTTCTGGTGCAATTATAAATTGCATCCAGTCCTTGATTTACTTTTTCTGTTTCATTTACACTGTAGAGAAAGCCACTGACTTCCTTGTATTGATTATATATGCTCAGATTTTGCTGAATTCCGGTATCAGTTCTAGCAATTTTTCGATGGAGTCTTCGGGATTTGTAGGTAAATTACCTTGTTGTATGTGAAGAGTGAAAGTTTGACTTTTTCTTTGCTGATTTATATGGTTTTTACTTCTTTTTTTCTGATTGCTGAGGCTAAGACTTCTAGTACTATGGTGAAGAACAGTTGTGACAGTGGGCATCCCTGTCCTGTTCCTGATTTTATGGGAAAATTTCTCAACTTTTCCCTATTGAGGATGACTTTTCTGTGTGTCTTCTGTAGATGGCTTTTATGATGTAGTGTATGTTCTCCTATCCCTATACAGTAGAAGGTTTTTATCAGGAAATAATAATTTCTTTTGCCATATGATTTTTGAGCATCAGTTGAGAAGATAAAATGGTTCATATCCTTTTCTGTTATTTTTTTTTTTATTTAGGATAGTCACAGAGAGAGAGGGAGAGGCAGAGACACAGGCAGAGGGAGAAGCAGGCTCCATGCACCGGGAGCCTGACGTGGGATTCGATCCCGGGTCTCCAGGATCGCGCCCTGGGCCAAAGGCAGGCGCCAAACCGCTGCGCCACCCAGGGATCCCCTCCTTTTCTGTTATTAATGAGAAACATCACACTGATTGATATGCAGACGCTGAACCACACTTGCAGAACAGAAATTAAGCCCATTTGGTCTTGGTGTATTTTCCTTTTAATGTGCTGTTGGATCCTGTTGTTTATGATGTTTGTGGGAATTTTGCATCCATATTCATCAAGGATATTGGTATGTAATTCTGCCTTGTAGTTGGATCTTTGTCTGCTTTTGAGGTCAAGGTAATGCTGATCTCTAAGAATGAGTTTGGAAGTTTCCTTTGATTTCTTTCATAACGGTTCTGTAGATTTAGAGAACACATCCTTTACCTCATTGGTTAGGCTTATTTGTAGGTATCTTATGGTTGGGTGCCATTGTAAATGGGATCAGTTCTCTAATTTCCCTTTCTTCAATCTCATTGTTAGTGTTTAGAAATGCAGCTGCCTTCTCTGCATTGGTTTTCTTTCCTGTCAAGTCAAAACTATGTGAGTTCTGGAATTTTGGGTGGTATATTCTGGAGATTTATACAAACTATGATGCCCTTTGCAAAGAGTTTGATTTCTTCTTTGCCATTTTGAATGACTTTTATCTATTTTTCTGTCTGCTGAGTCTAGGAATTCTACTTCTATGGTGAATAGAAACTGTGATATTGGACATCCTGGTGTTTTCTTGAACTTAGGGAAAGTTCTGATTTCCCCACCGAGAATGAGATTCACTGTGAAATATCCTAGATAGGTTTTATGATATTAAAGAATGTTCTCTCTATCCTTCAATTTGAAGATTTTAATCAGGAATGTAGGTTGTATTTTGGCAAAACAAAAATAGAGCTATCCTGCAAACCAGCGATTGCACTGCTGGGTATTTACCACAAGGATACAGATGTAGTGAAATAATGGGACACATGCCCCCCAATGTTTAAAGCAGTAGTGCCAACAATAGCCAAATTCTGGAAGAAGCTGGATGTCATTCAACAGAATACTGGATAAAGATTATATGGCTTATATATACACAATAGAATATTACTCAGCTATCAGAAAGGATGAATAACCACAATTTGCTTTGATGTGTATGAAACTGGAGGATATTATGCTGAGTGAAATTAGTCAGTCAGACAAGGACAGTCATCTTGGTTTCACTCATATGGGGTGTATAAAAATAGGGAAAGGAATTATAGGGAAAGGAGGGAAAATGAATGGGAAAAAATAGAGAGGGAGAAAAAACATGGAAGACTCCTAATTCTGGGAAACAAAGTGAGTGTCTCTGGAAAGAAGGTGGTTGGTTGGGTGGGGTGACTGATGAACCAGCATTAAGAAGGACATGTGATGTGATGAGGACTGGGTGTCATACAATATGTTGGCAAATTGAATTTAAATAAAGACAATATAGACTACCATATGTTGTGCTAGCTTCTAGCTTCTGTAATGTCATACATGGACGGGGTGGATTAAAAAACAGTCAATCTTAAGCTCTGGACTCTGAGAAGTCTGAGGTCCAAGTGCAGGCAAATGTGGTGTCTGGAGTGCCACATGTGCTAGTCCATCCTTTCCCTGTCACCTCACATAGGGCCAGTGGGAAGGAAGCTTTCCCAGGCCTGATGTATAAGGGCCCTGATCCCATCATGAGCCTGTACCTCCTGACCTAAGGTCAGACTAAGGTCTCACCCCTCCTCCCATCACATGAGGGGTTTCAATATGGGGATGGTAGGTCATACACAGTGAGCTGATATCAGCACCTGGAGGATCAATGAATTATTCCCTGAAAGTTGATGGTCCTCCAATCCAGCTCCTCACCCTGAAGATCCTCATAGATCCAGTAGAAGCTGGTCTCTGAGCACAGTGTACACATGACCTTCAGAAACAGCTGGTGACCTTGGGGAGAGGACAGCTTCCACCTGAGAGTCTGGGTAGGTCTTTGGTCTGTTTATATTATCATTTTATGTTTCATCCTGCTTCGATATATCATTCATTGTCTTTTCCAGGGATTCAGACCATTTTCTACTTAGAATGACAATTTCTCTTTTTTGTCCTCCCAGTTTACAAACATGTTTAGTGTAATTAATCCCCACAACATATCCTTTGTTTATTGATTGCTAGCTCCATGATCTTCCTTCAACCATCTTGTTTTCAAAATATAGAATAGGAAATCCAACAAGAATCTAAACCTTTCTTCCTTTGATATAGGGAGGACACTGACTCCACACAAAATGGTGAGGGTGATAAAGATTTATACGTGTGTGTGTGTGTGTGTGTTTGTGTGTGTTTGTGATTGTGATTTTGACTCCACCTCCTTACCTTGTCATGTTGGAAATCCCTCTGAGTGCCAGGCAGTTACTAACATTATTGTGAGCATTTTGCCAGTAATTGACCTCACCTAAGGGTCTCTTTTTTCTTGTGTTCATTCAAGATTCCTCTGTACCCTGATGTGCTGCATGCACTTAAGCTGCTTCTAGCAAGACTACGTTTTGGGGATCCCTGGGTGGCGCAGCGGTTTGGCGCCTGCCTTTGGCCCAGAGCGCGATCCTGGAGACCCTGGATCGAATCCCACGTCGGGCTCCCGGTGCATGGAGCCTGCTTCTCCCTCTGCCTGTGTCTCTGCCTCTCTCTCTCTCACTGTGTGCCTATCATAAATAAATTAAAAAAAAAGACTACGTTTTGTTGGGGTCCTTGTTCCATAGAGAGTGACACTGGGACCCATGAAAATGTTCATATAATGTGCATGGAGTTATTTGTAACTGATTAATATTTAGGATCAGAATAAATTAAGTACAACAATGTGCAAATGTATAGTTGATTCTCTAAGGCTCTAAGACAAAACTGAATAGGAAAACACATAATCAAGTGTTCAGAGAGGCTCCCTGGTGGAAAACGCTTCATGGAGAGGAAGCCCAGACCCAGACAGAAACCTGCCCAGAACCTCCATCTGCACCTCCTCCTGGGCCTTCAAGACAGAAGTGATGAGTAGTGAGCACCCCCTGGTGGTCCCGACCCCCTTCTACAGAGAGGTTTGCGTCTGGGCTCACACTGAGGTCCTCTCCCTGCGTCCCTTGCACAGTTATACACAGCTGTGTCCTCGGCTCTCAGACTGTTCATCTGCAGATACACCGTGTTCTTGGCATTGTCTCTGGAGATGTTGGATCAGCCCTTCACAGAGTCTGCATAGTATGTGCTACTTCCATCACTTCTAATGTATGTGACCCACTGGAGCCCCTTCTCTGGAGCCTTGTGTACTCAGCCCATGTAGCAGCTATTAGGATGAATCCAGAGGCCACACAGGAGAGTCTCAGGGACCCCCTAGGTTTCACCAGGTTTCCTCCAGACTCCACCAACTACAACTCACCCTGAACACCTGCAGACACATGACATCCTGGTCAGGAACTGTCCCAAATTCCCTGTTTCTCTCATTCACCTCCACTCACATACTCAAGGTCTGTTGTTCTCCATGAATTATCTTTTAAAACAGTGAAAAGGAGGGCAGTCCAAGTGGCCCACTGTTTAGCACCACCTTCAGCCTGGGGTGTGATCCTGGCATTTCGGGATCGAGTCCCACATCAGGCTCCCTGTATGGAGTCTGCTTCTCCCTCTGCCTGTGTCTCTGCCTCTCTCTCTCTCTCTCTCTCTGTCTCATTAATAAATAAATAAAATCTAAAAAATAAAAACAATAAAATAGTGACAAGGAAAACAGCTGAGCACAGACTCCATGGTGAGTTGTCTTTGTTCTGTCCTGATCCCTGAATGGGGTCACCTGGGGATCTTGGGGCGGCTGGGCCTCCTTTCCCCCAGCTGCAGGGTCGGAGCTGGGGTGGTTTAATGAGTGGAGAGCCCACTTTGTATGCCTTCTGAATATATAATATGCTCTACACTTATATTTGATTCTTTACAAGTTATAAACAAGGATTCCATGACATTTGTAGGCATTGTCATGTATAATGTCTTGTGACAATATGAAGTGTTCTAATCTGTGAACATAATTACTTTTGTATCTCATATCTTTAAAAAAACTTTCTTTATTGTAGAAATTTTTAGTATGCACTAGTTTACTTCCTTCCTGAATCTCAATCCTATAAATTTTATTTTTAATATTAGTATCAATAGAATATATTGTTAATTTCTTCTTAGATAATTTGTTTTTAGTGTGTGGAAACATAGCTTTATTTGTATTCTTTTAATATCCTGAAGATTACCTAAAATCATTAAATACCTCTAAGAGTTTGTTTGTGGAATTTGGAGAGTTTGCCCCAGTAACAGATCTTGTCATAATTAACAAAGAAGTTTTCTTCCTCTCTTTGGATTAAATATATTTTATTTTTTGATTGCCTACATTTCCTGGGTAGGTCTTCCATTTGTTGGGGGCAGGAATGTTATCCTTCTATTCTTCTGGGTTATTTGTCTGACATAACAACTCAGTAGACATAGACAGGCCTAAAGGGAAATGTACTTCATTTTGCCTCGGCATGAACTACCTAGAATTCGACACCCAGTAAATGATCAAACTATGCAGACCTTGTGCCTATGAGACAATATAAATGTTTTGGAGATCTAAGGCCAGGACTTGGTTTTGGGCCACTGAATTAGTGACAAAACGGCAAGGGTTGTTTGCACAGCCTTCTGGGCCCTAAGGTCCCGCTTCTGCATCTAAGGATGGTTCTCAACTTCAGCTACAGGGAAGGGAAACTCCCATGGAGGATATATTTTCTTCTATCTGTGGACTCAGTGTCCTTTTATTTGAATAATATGATTTATTCATGAAACACACACGCAGAGGTAGAGACATAGGCAGAGGGAGTAGTGGGCTCTATGCAAGAAGCTGATGCTGCTCTCAATCCCAGACCCAGAATCTCACTGTGAGCCAAAGGCAATAGCTCAACTTGTGATCCAACCAGGTGTCCCAGGGGGATGCACTTTTCATAAATAGACTTAAATTCCCTGAAACAGTTTAAGTATCCGTAAGTTCACTTGTAAACTATGGAATAGGTTCGAAGAGCAGTTAGATATTGTCATCACTGGGTCATGTTACTTGGTAGGTACAGAGAATGGTTAGAAAGCTCCAATTATATATATATAATAATATATAATATATATTATATATATATAATTATAATGATTTAATATAAATAAATAGATAACAGGTAAACAATAATGCAGGTGTCTGAGGGGTTCCAGTAATTAACACTCCAAGGGGAACCTCCCTTATCTCCAGAGTAAGCCATAGAAGCACGTGGGTATTAGGCTCAACATGGGGTAACAATGCTGCATCCAGTGATGAGGTGACACTTCATGACTGTCAGTATAACATAGCTTTGTATGGAGATGGTAACACTCAAATCACACAGGGTCTTCGCAGCCACATTATGTGGAAATGCCAGAGCATCAGTGCTTGGGTTAATGTGTCACTAGGGTCATACCCTGTGCTGGGACCTGGAACATCAGACATGGACTGGGTCGATTTAAACAACAAACACTCATTTGTCACAGGTCTGGAGTCTGGGAAGTACCAGGTCATTGTGAAAGAGATGTGGTGTCTGGAGAGTGCCCAACTCCTAACCTGTCCTTTTCCTTTCACCGCACATGGGCCCAGGGAATAGAGTATTTTCCAGTCCTTGTATATTTGGGTAATTTGTGTCAATATAATGTAAGCTTAACCAAGACTTCTCAATCATAAAGCATAGTAGTTCAGTTATAGGATGTTCAGGAGACAAGTAAACATCACTCAAGAGATTCAACTCTTCTCTTGCAGAAGAGGTTGTTGTGGTTTTGGTTGTATACAGAATACATATTTCATATAAGGTGAATTGAAGAACTTGATTTTTTTCAGGATGAGTGTGGTGTATGAAGATGAATATGGATACCCAAATTTGCAGGAGGCTGACGTATGATGGTTAATTCCATGTGTCAATAGACTGGCCCATTGGTGCACAGATTAAACCTATTTTCTGTGAATGTCTGAAATGGTGATTGCAGAGACTGGTATATGCATCATTGTCTCTGTGTAAGTGGGCATCCTCCAATTCATTAAGGTCCTGAATAGAATAAATGGCAGAAGGATGAAGACTCCCATCATTCCTCCTTCCTGCATGCTTGATATGGAACATCCATGTCCTCCTGCCTTGGAGAAAGTCACACATGCATGTTCCCAGGTTCTCAGGTGAGAGACTAGTTCAGAGTCAGATAATTACCCCACTATAATTCCTAGGTCTCTACCTCATGAATGTACATCATGAACTTCTCAGTCTACTCAGTAATGGGAGCCAATGGGCTATGAGTTCTGTTCCTCAGGATAATCCTGACAAGTTCATGCTATTACATCTTGCGGGGTAAAGTAATTTCAGAAAGGTACAATCCTATAATGTCCTAAGAAGCAAATTGTTATGAAGAAAGCATCATGTTGTGTGTTTGGGACAAGAGCTGGTTGAGGATAGTGAGTAGCTATGACATCCTGAAGAAATCTCATGATTCAAGAAAGGAGAGACCTCCAGTTCTTGGACTCACATGGGGGAAGCCAGTTTTTGCTCATCCTGGGGACAATTCATAGATCCTTGCAGACCAAGAAGTGCAAATAAGATCTCAGGGTGATACAGTCATATATGTAATACAGACAGACAATTATTTTGACTAAGATATAGTCTATTGCACTACTGGGCTTACCTGAAAGATACAGATACAGTGAAAAGTCGAGACACCTGTACCCCAATGTTCACAGAGGCAATGTCCAAAATAGCCAACTGTGGATGGAGCCTAGTGTCCATCAAAAGATGAATGGATAAAGAAGGTGTGGTCTACATATATAATGGAATATTACTCAGCCATTAGAAATGACAAATACCCATCATTTGTTTTTGACATGGATGGAACTGGAAGGTATTATGCTGAGTGAAATAAATCAAAGAAGGCAATTATCATATAGTTTCACTCATATGGGGAATATAAAAAATAGTGAAAGCCACTATAGGGAAAAGGAGAGAAAATGAGTAGGAAAAATCAGAGAGAGTCACAGAGCATGAGTCTCCTAACTCTGGGAAATGAACAAGGGGTAGTGGAAGGGGAAGTGGGCGGTGGGTGGGGGTGACTGGGTGATGGGCCCTGTGGGGAGCACTTGATGGGATGAGCACTAGGGTTTATACTATATGTTGCCAAATCTAAATCCAATAAGAAATATTCAACATACAGAGGAAGGGGGCAAGATGGTGGAGGAGTTGGGTCCTCAAATTACCTGGCCCCACCAACTTACCTAGTTAACTTTCAAACCATCCTGAAAACCTAAAAATTCGACCTGAGATTTAAAGGGAGAACAACCTGAATGCTACAGAGACAAGGGATTTCACTTCTAGCAACGTAGAAAGGCAGCAAAAGCACTGGGTGTTATTCTGTATGTTAGTAAATTGAACACCAATAAAAAAAATTAAAAATAAATAAAATAAAATAAAATAAAATAAAAAAATCAAGTGAGGGAGGGGCATTGCTAGCATCCAGACTAAGGCTGGTGGCAAAACCTCCTGGACAGGAAAGCCCAGCCTTGGAGAAGCAGGAATTTAGATCCACACCAGATTCTCCCTGGACTGAAGAGCACTTAACAGGCAATGGAGGAAATGGCAGTGAGGCCTCCAGTTTCCTGGAGTTAGTAATAGAGGAAGTGCACCCTGGGGAAAGTGCACCAAAAACTCTTGAGCTGATCTCCTTAAAGGGTTAGAGCACAGACCCAGCAGGGCATCTGGGAGAAGTGAGGAGGTTAGGCAAGTAGTTCCAGATGGACGTATCTGTGCCCTGCTGCCTTCAGGAGCCTTGACCTCAGGAGCACAATTCCAGCAGCACAGAGCCTGGAATCCCAGGATGCAGAGCAGACACAGCCCAAGATCCTGCACCCCACCCCAGGATAGGCGGAATCGGGGAGGGCACAGGACAGTACTCTCCTGCCACTAGGTGCCCCCAAGCTGTCCAGATCAGTTCCACCCGACACCCCTGGAGCATCCAGGCCATTGCAGACTGGGGGATTGCATTTCTTACTGCAGGGAGCTGACTCCAGACCTGGAGACTTGGCTTCCACCAGTGGTGTTGTTCCTCCTTGTTTCACCTTATGCATGGCACGGGCGGGGGGGGGGCGCAGTGCCAGAATAGAAGCCTCACCGGGTAAACAGCTCCCACTGAGCTCAGCACCTGGCAAGGTGGGGCATCTCCTGCAGGTACACAAATCTGAGAATCAGCACATAAGGCCCCTTCCCCAGAAGACCAGCTGTAAGGTCAGGTATGAGCAGGTTCTTGACCAAGAAGTGCTGGAAAGAACCAGGGGTTGAGAGATTTATAGTATATAGAACTACAGGGTACCCCCTCTGTTTTTCCCATTTCCATAATGATTTGATTTTATATCAGACAGTAAATTTCCAATTTCTTCTCTTTTCCCACCTTAACTACAATATTTTACCACCTCTTATTTTAAAGATTCTTCCCTTTGGACTTTCATATTTCTACAATTACATGTCTCAAGTACATTTCCCATTTCTATATTCCCTTCAACATACCCAACTTAATTTTTGGAGATATATGAGATATGTATTTTTTGTTTTGTGTATTTGCTTTCTCTGCCTCATTTTGTTCTACAATGGTAGAAGTTAATAACTTCTAAAACATGACTAGCATGCATGCCGAACCAAGTGGAATACCATGCTAGTTCATTCCATGAGATTATATTCTCTATTCCTTCCCATTCTCTTCCCGTGTTTTATCTCATTTGTGTTTTGGTGGTCAATGGTGGGTCTCTGTACAAGTATTTCTGGTTTATATAAATTTGGGACTAAGCATCTTCAAACATACAGAACTTAATATACTGGAACCAAGAGGATAACCCTCTAGGACCCCTCAGGTAGACTAAACTTATCCTTCACTACAACTTCATCACCACCACTATCTCCCAATTCCCTCCCCTTCTTTCCCTCCTTTTTGTTCCTTTAACATTTTTTCCCTCTTTACTTAGCTTTTGTCACTTCTTTTTTTCCCCTCTTTTCTTCTTCTTTGGGATTCTTGGTCTATTATTTTTTATTAAATTGTTTTAAAATCTGTTTTTTCACTTTAGTGGTCCTTTTGTTTTATTTTCTTCCAATCTTTGCTTTCAGTTTCTGGTATCTAACTCATCAAAATCACCTAGGGTGAAATTTATTTAGGTTGTGATTGATTTTTCTTGACTAAGCCCACTCATACAGTCACTCTGCACTGAGCAACATGACTAGATGGAAGAACTCACCATCTGAGAGAATTAATCAGAAAAAGTAATCACTGCAAAAGAATTACAGAATTTGGATTATAAATGCAATGCCAGAATGACAAATCAGAAGCACAATTATAAAGCTAATGGTGGCTCTGGCAAAAAGAATAAAGGATTCAGGAGAATTCATGACTGCAGAATTTAGAGCTAATCAGGCTGAAATTAAAAATCAATTATGAGATGCAATCCAAAATGGAAGTCCTATTTTTTCCTGTTCCAGAACAACCTACAGAATGGGAGAAGATATTTGCAAATGAAGTATCTAATAAAGAGCTAGTATCCAAGATCTATAAAGAACTTATTAAACTCAACAGTAAATAAATAAACCATCCAATCATGAAATAGGTAAAAGATGACAGAAATCTCACAGAGGAAGACATAGACATGGCCAACAAGCACATAGGAAAATGCTGTCCATCACTTGCCATCAGGGAAATACAAATGAAAACCACAATGGGATCCCACCTCACACCAGTGAGAATGGGAAAAATTAACAAGGCAGGAAAAAACAAAGGTTGGAGAGGGTGTGGAGAAAGGGGAACCCTCCTGCACTGTTGGTGGGAATGTGAAATGGTGCAGCCATGGGAAAACTGTGTGGATGTTCCTTAAAGAGTGAAAAATAGATCTACCCTATGACCCAGCAGTTGCACTGCTGGGGATTTACCCCAAAGATACAAATGCAGTGAAACACCAGAACACCTGCACCCCGATATTTATAGCAGCAATGTCCACAATAGCCAAACTGTGGAAGGAGCCTCAGTGTCCATCGAAAGATGAATGGATAAAGAAGCTGTGGTCTACGTATACAATGAAATATTACTCAGCCATTAGAAAGGAAAAATACCCACCATTTGCTTCGACATGGATGAAACTGGAGGTTATTCTGCTGAGTGAAATAAGTCTATTGGAGAAGGACAAACATTATATGGTCTCATTCATTTGGAGAATATAAAAAAGTAGTGAAAGAGAATAAAGGAGAAAGGAGAAAAAATGAGTGGGAAATATCAGAAAGGGAGACAGAACATGAGAGACTCCTAACTCTGGGAAACGAACAAGGGGTGGTGGAAAGGGAGGTGGGCAGGGAGTGGGGGTGATTAGGTGATGGGCACTGACAGGGGAGAGTTGATGGGATGAGCACTAGCTGTTATTCTATTTGTTGGCAAATTGAACACCAATAAAAAATAAATTTATGAATGGGTGACGGGCACTGTGGGTTATTCTGTATGTTAGTAAATTGAACACCAATAAAAAATAAATTAAAAAAAATAAAAAATAAAACTTTGTAGGTAAAAAATAAATAAATAAATAAATAAATAAATAAATTTATACAAAAATAAATTAAACAAACAAACAAACTGGAAGTCCTAATGATGATGGTTAATGAGGTGAAAGAAAGGTTGAGAGACATAGAAGACAAGTTGATGGCAAGGAAGGAGGCTGATGGGAAAAAAAGCAAAACAACTAAAAACCACGAGGAAAGGTTAAGGTAAACAAAGAATAGCTTCAGAAGGAAAATTCTACATATAATTGTGGTTTCAGAAGACGCCACAAGTGGCAGAGTACCAGAAAATGTATTTGAAAAATCTTAGTTGAGAACTTCCTTAATTTGGGGAGAGAAACAGGCAACAAATCCAGGAGACAGAGAGATTCCCCCCTAAAATCAATAAAAACCATTGAACACCTCAACATTTAATAGTGTAACTTGCAAATTCCAAAGATAAAGAGAAAACCCTTAAGCAGTGAGAGACAAGAGGTCCCTAACCTTTATGGGGACAAGTATTAGGTTAACAGCAGCCTCTCCACAGAGACCTGGCAGGCCAGCAACACTGCCTGGCTGGATAGGATATATTCAGGGTCCTAAATGACAGGAACCTGCAGCCAAGAATACTTTATCCAGCAAGGCTCTTATTCACAATAGAAGGAGAGATAAAGAGCTTCCAAGATAGGCAGAAACTGAAAGGATAAGTGACCACCAAACCAGCTCTGTAAGAGACATTAAAGGGGACTATGTAAAAGAAAGAGGAAGCCCAATGAAATAATACACAAAAACAAGAAGTGAATAGGTATTATGATGACACTAAATACATATCTTTCAATAGTCACTGTGAAGGTGAATGGGCTAAATGATACCATCAAAAGACACAAGGTTTCAGACTGGATAAAAAAGCAAGATGCATCTATTTGCTGTGTACAAGAGACTCTATTCAGACTAAGATAACCTCCAGCCTGAAAATGAAAGGTTGGAGAATGATCTTCCATTCAAATCATCCTCAAAAGAAAGCTGGGGTAGCAATCCTCATATCAGACAAATTAAATTTTATCCCAAAGCCAGTAGTAAGAAATGAAGAGGGACATTATATCATACTTAAACTTATCATACTTTTCCAACAAGAAAACCTAACAATCATGAATATGTATGCCCCTAATGGGGAACTGCCAAGTATATTAATCAATTAATAGCCAAAGTAAAGACATCCTTAGATAATAATACACTAATACTGGGAGATTTCTACCCGGTGCATTCTGCATTTGATAGATCTTCTAAGCACAACATCTCCAAAGAAACAAGAGCTTTAAATGGTACACTCTACCAGATGGATTTCAGAGATATATATAAAACTTTACATCCAAATGCAAATGAATACCTATTCTTCTCAAGTGCACATGGAACTTTCTCCAGAAGAGACCACATACTGGATCACAAATCAGGTATCAACCAATACGAAAGATTGTCCCCTCCATATTTTCAGACGATAGGTCTTTGAAACCTGAACTAGATCACAAGAAAAAATTTGGAAGAAAAGCAAACAAGTGGAGGTTAAAGAGCATCCTGCTAAAAAGATGAAAGGGTCAACCAGGAAATTAGAGAAAACTTTAAAAACTTCATGGTAACTAAAAAAAAAAATGAAGGTACAAACATTCAAAATCCTGGGATACAGCAAACACAGTCCTAAAAGAAAAATACATCACAAAAACATACCTCAAAAAAATTGGAGTAAAACTCCATAAACAAGCTAACCTTGCACCTAAAGAAGCTGGAGAAAAAAAAACAGCAAAGAGATCCTACACCCAGCAGAAAAGAATTAATAAAGATTCGAGCAGAACTCAATGAAATAGAGACCAGAAGAACTGTAGAACAGATCAAAAAAACCAGGAGGTGGTTCTTTGAAAAAATTAACATGGATAAAGTACTAGCCAGCCTTATTAAAAAGAAGAGAGGAAAGACACAAATTTATAAAATCATGAATGAAAGAGAAGAGATTACAACCAATAACAAGTAAATACAAATGATTTTAAAAATGCATTATGAGCAGTTTTAGGCCAATAAATTAGGGAATCTAGAAGCAATGGACGCATTTGTGGAAAACCACAAACTACCAAAACTGGAACAGGAAGATATAGAAAACCTGAACAGGCCGATAACCAGGGAGGAAACTGAAGCAGTCATCAAAAACCTCCCAAGACACGAAAGTCCAGGGCCAGATGTCTTCCCAGGGGAATTCTATCAAATGTTTAAAGAAGAAACAATACCTATTCTATTAAAGCTGTTCAGAAAGATAGAAAGGATTAGAATACTTCGAATCTCATTCTATGAGGCCCCCATCACCTTAATTCCAAATCCAGACAAAGACCTCACCAAAAATGAGAATTATAAATCCATATCCCTGATTAACTATTGCAAAAATTCTCAACAAATAGTAGCCAATAGAATCCAACAGTACATTTAGAAGATTATTCACCATGACCAAGTGGGATTTATCCCTGGGATGCAAGGCTGGTTCAAGACTTGTAAGCAATCAACGTGATTGATTATATCAGCAAGAGAAAAAACAAGAACCATAGGATCCTCTCAATAGATGCAGAGAAAGCATTTGACAAAATACAGCATCCATTCCTGATCAAAACTTTTCAGAGTTTAGGGATAGAGGGAACATTCCTCAACATCTTAAAAGCCATCTACAAAAAGCCCACAGCAAATATTTTCAATGGGGAAACACTGGGAGCCTTTCCCCTAAGATCAGGAACAAGACAGGGATGTCCACTCTCACCACTGCTATTCAACATAGTACTATCAGTCCTAGCCTCACCAATCAGGCAACAAAAAAAAATAAAAGGCTTTCAACTTGGCAAAGAAGAAGTCAAACTCTCCGTCTTTGCAGTGACATGATATTGTACCTAGAAAACCCAAAGACTCCACCCAAAGATTGCTAGAACTCATACAGCAATTTGGCAGTGTGACAGGATACAAAATCAATGCCCAGAAGTCAGTGGCATTTCTATACACTAACAATGAGACTGAAGAAAGAGAAATTAAGGAGTCAATCCCATTTGCAATTGCACCCAAAAGCATAAGATACCTAGGAATAAACCTAACCAAAGAGGTAAAGGATCTATACCCTCAAAACTACAGAACACTTCTGAAAGAAATTGAGGAAGACACAAAGAGATGGAAAAATATTCCATGTTCATGGATTGGAAGAAAAAATATTCTGAAAATCTCTATGCTACCCAGGGGAATTTACACATTTAATGTAATCCCTACCAAAATACCATGGAGTTTCTTCAGAGATTTGCAAAAAAATCATCTTAAGGTTTGTATGGAATCAGAAAAAAAAAACCAGAACAGCTGGGGGAATATTGAAAAATTAAATCAGAGCCAGGGACATCACAATGCCGTATTTCAAGCTGTACTCCAAAGCTGAGATCATCAAGACAGTGTCATACTGGCACAAAAAGAGACACATAGATCAAATGAACAGAATAGGGAATCCAGAAATAGGCCCTCAACTCTATGGTCAACTAATATTCGACATAGTAGGAAAGACTATCCACTGGAGAAAGGACAGTCTCTTGAATAAATGGTGCTGGGAAAATTGGACATCCACATGCAGAAGAATGAAACTAGACCATTCTTTTACACCATACACAAAGATAAACTCAAAATGCATGAAAGATCTAAATGTGAGACGAAAATCCATCAAAATCTTAGAGGAGAACAAAGGCAACACCTTTTATACACTTGGCAGAGCAACTTCTTGCAAGATGCATCAATGAAGACAAGTGAAACAAAGAGAGAAATAAGCTATTGGGATTTCATAAATATTAAAAGCCTCTCCTCAGCAGAGAATTAGTAAAACAACTCAAAGACAACCTATAGAATGGGAGAGGCTATTTGCAAATGACATATCAGATAAAGGGCTAGTTTCCAAGATCTGTAAAGAACTTCTTAAACTCAACAGCAAAGAAACAAACAATCCAATCATGAAATGGGCAAAAGACATGAACAGAAATCTCACAGAGGAAGACATAGACATGGCCAACATACACATGAGAAAATGCTCCGCATCACTTGCCAGCAGGGAAATACAAATCAAAACCACAATGAGATCCCACCTCACACCAGTGAGAATGGGGAAAATTAACAAGGCAGGAGACCACAAATTTTGGAGAGGATGTGGAGAAAGGGGAACCCTCTTGCACTGTTGGTGGGAATGTGAACTGGTGCAGCCACTCTGGAAATCTGTGTGGAGCTTCCTCAAAGAGTTAAAAATAGATCTGCCCTACGACCCAGCAATTGCCCTGCTGGGGATTTACCCCAAAGATACAGATGCAGTGAAATGCCGGGACACCTGCCCCCCGATGTTTATAGCAGCAATGTCCACAATAGCCAAACTGTGGAAGGAGCCTCAGTGTCCATCGAAAGATGAATGGATAAAGAAGATGTGGTCTATGTATACAATGGAATATTACTCAGCCATTAGAAAAGACAAGTACCCACCATTTGCTTTGACGTGGATGGAACTGGAGGGTATTATGCTGAGTGAAGTTAGTCAGTCAGAGCAAGACAAGTATTATATGGCTTCACTCATATAGGGACTATAGAAAATAGTGAAAGGGATTATAGGGGAAAGGTGGAAACTGAAATATCAGTGAAGGTGACAGATCATGAGAGACTCCTAAGTCTTGGAAATGAACAAGGGGTGGTGGAAAGGGACGTGGGTGGGGGGATGGGGTTACTGGTGACGGGCACAGAAGGGGGTACTTGAGGGATAAGCATTGTGTTGTATAGTATATGTTGGCAAATTGAACTCCAATTAAAAATATACAAAAAATGAAACCTAATCCATTACAGAGAAAGAATCACATCCTTAAATGGAGAGGAGTTAAAATCAGAGCATTAGTCTTATTCAGGATGTTACAGGTCCTGAATTGATGAGGGCTCAATAGCCCTGATCATTTCCCCAGAGAGTGAGGTTATCAGGGAAATTGAGAATCAGGGGCAGATAAAGGCTCTAAGTGTGGACTTGCTCCTCCCGACCTGGTGGTCCAGGGCCTCAGCTTCCAGGCTCCTGAGCCCTGGGTTTTGCGCAGAACTACTGTTTCCAGAGTGAAACACCAGGTACATCTCCACCAACAGTGCAAGCGAGTCCACCTTCTCCACATCTTTGCCAACATCTGCTGTTTCCTCTCATTAATTTTAGCCATTATGAGCAGTGTAATGTGATATCTCCTTGTGGTTTTGATTTGTTTTTCCCGAATGCTGAGTGATGTGGAGAATTTTTCCTGTTCCTTGGCCATTTATATATCTATTTGGGAGAAATATCTGTTCGTGTTTTCAGCTCATTTCTTGACATGAATTTTTATTCATCGAGTGTTGAGTTTGCTAAGTTCTTTATACATTTTGGATACTAGGCCTTTAAGTAATGTCTCATTTGCAAATATCTTCTCTCCTTCTGTATTTTGTCTTTTAAATCTTGACTGTTTCCTTTCCTGTGAAGAATTTTTATCCCGATGAAGTCCCATAGTTTATTCATTTTTTTTTGCCACAGTTTCAGTTTCCTGTGGAGACATGTCCTGCAAGATGTTGCTGTGACCGATGTCAGAGAGGTTGCTGCCTGTGTTCTTCTGTAAGATTATGAGTGACTCCTGTCTGACATTTAGTTCTTTCATACATTTTGAGTTTTTTGTTGTGTCTGGTGTAAGAAAGTGTGTCAGGTTCATTTGTCTGCATATGGCTGTCCAAGTATTAGAACACAGGATTTCAAAGACTTTTTTTTTTCCATCGGGTATTTCTGTCTGCTTGTTGAAGAGGATTTCGTCATAAATGGGAGGATTATTTCTGGATCCTCTATTCTTTCCTATTCATCTATATGTCTGTTTTGTACCATATCCATACTGTCTTGATGATCACAGCTTTGTAACACTCCTTGACATTGGGGGTTGTGATGCCTCCAGGTTTGGTTTCTTTTTCATAATCTATTTGGGTATTTGAGGTATTTTCTGATTCCATTCAAAAATTAGGGTTGTTTATTCCAGCTCTGTAAAAAATGTTGATGTTAGTTAGATAGGATTTGCATTAAATATGTAGATTTCCTTGGTAGCATAAATATTTACATATTGATTTTTTCTAACCCTTGAATGTTGATTTTTTTAAATATCATCATACCTCCTATTTTTTTCCTATGTATTCTACAGTTCTAGAGTACAGATCCTTTACTTCTTTGGTTTCGTACAGGCTAAGGACTGTTGTTGTTACAATTGTAACTGGGATTGACTCCTGGGTTTCTCTTTCTTCTGTCTTATTGGCAGTATGTAGAAATGTACTTGACTTCTGTGCATTGGTTTTATAACCTGTTATATTGTTGAACTTCTGTATGAATTGACTTTATATCGACCTCCATGGTAGGGGAATTAACGTGTGCAGACCTGAGCCCTATTTGTGATACCTGGACACTGTGGCCACAGAAAGACTATAGGTGTAGTTTCAGGCCACATTATCCCAGGTCATCCAATGATGCCCGTGTTTGTGGTGCCCACAAGTACAAGCCCTTGGATCAAGGACACTCATGGACTGGGCTGTGTGGGGAGGAGCCTCTGCAGGAACTCATCACTGAAGGGGGGACAGCAAGGATGGTGTGCTGTCGTAGACTGAGCTTGAACCTGGCACACCTGTCAGCCCAGGACTTGTGACAATGAGCTCATGAGTGTCTACCAGAATGTGATGTGTGTTATGCTCAAATGGAGAGTGGAACACAGAAATTCATCCATGGCATTCACATCATTTCTTTTCTCCAAGCACATTGTCACATTTCAAATAAAGTGGGAAAATTTCTGTCCCTTTTGGGGACAAATCTACAGTCTCAGACTCTGAAGCCCAACACATTCCAACAGTTCCCAGATGATACCTCAAGGGACTTCCCCTTTTAGGTCCACATAGGTTACAAAAATCCCCACTACAAGGATAATAAAAATTTTTTTGATGCAAAGTGTTTAACCAGGAACATTCTTTTATTATCTGTCATTTCAAACCCTCCTAGAGAGAATGATGTGCACCTGAGTATATTAACTTTGTCTAAAATCCCTGACACATTGTTATGAAGAAGTCAGAGAACCCTTGTCTGTGTCACTCCTCAACTCGCTATAACAGCTGCGCTCTCACCAGGGTTTCTGACACTCCCAGGATGTGGGTTCTCACACTGTGTCTCACAGAGTAGTACATGGCTGTGTCCTCAGCTCTCAGACTGCTCAGCTCCATGTAGGCTGTGCTTGTGGATGTGTCTGTTGTCAGGGTGACTCTGCCCTGAAACTTCTGTGCATACTTTGTGGCACCATCTTAGGGACCAATCTGTCCCATCCAATCAAGCCCTGCTCCTGAAGCCTGTCGTACCCAGTACATATAGTAGTCAGTGAAGGTGTATCCAGATGTCTTGCATGAGACCTTCACGGATGTACCTGGCTTCTTCACTTCAGCCCCAGACTGCACCAGCTGGACCTCAGAATGCACACCTGTGGAGAGGAACAGGAGGGGATAAAGTTATCTCGGATTGACCTGTTCCTGTCCTCAGGCTTACCTGTGGGACATCCCTTACCTGTGGCTAGTGCCAGCAGGAAGAGGATCCTCCAGTCCATGGTGACAGCTCTGCCCACAGGGGCTTCTGGAGGGAGCGTGTGCAGGTGTTGGTGACGCTGTCAGGGCACAGATATTTCCATACTTAACCTAGTGCATCTTAGATCATTTGCATATTCATTAGATGGGGTATTTCATACTCAAGATAAGTCTCATCTAGAGAAGGAGCAGATCACCATCACAGGGCTGTGCTGTGTAGGGACCTGCGCCCCAAGTCCTAATCTTCGTTGGTCAACAAATGTCCCCTTCTAGGTCCCTGAACTGTGTGCAGACAGAAGGCCTCCCAGTGAAGGTCTGGAAGCCACAGGACATCCTCTTCATTGTGAAGCCACCTCTGAATGACAGAGACTCTCTGAACCTCTTTTTTGCTCTGAGATCTGAATGTCTTATTCCTGGATCAGTGTGTCTCCAATATGCTGCATTCCGTGACATAATCAGTGTATTCCATCCTCCATCTCTTCACACTTCAAATATGTAAAAGCCATGGGATAGCATCTCCTGCAAATGTGCTCCTCATTGTCTAGAGTTTGGTAAATGCTTCTGACAGAACAGGAGACTTACACACCCTGTAGTGCTCCCTGTCCTATTTGCATTTCAGATGGTTTTCAGAACTGGGTGATGGGCACTGCAGAAGGCATTTAATGGGATGAGCACTGGGTGTTATACTCTATGTTGGCAAATCGAAATTCAATTAGAAAATAGAATATTTCCTGAATAAGGTGACCCCATCTTCTGAGAGGAAAACCTCCAGACCCCTGTGCAGCTGTTCCTCAGAAAGCAGCCCTGTGCTGGGTGGTCCTGAGTGCCCCCGACAGGTCTGACCTGGGCCCTGCAGGGAGGACCCTGTTAGGGTTCACAGGGTATTTACTGCAGGGTCTCTACTGTTGTATTACATCATTAAGGGGCACAGGATAATCTACCCAAGTGTGTTCTTGGAATTTAAGGTCCTTGAGAAAGAGCCAGTACAGAGACACCCTGACCCTCCCTGAATCTCTGAGCTGGAAAATTCTTGCAATGGTCAGGCTTCCTCCCTGTTCCATGAGGCATGATTGCATTAGTACCAGAAATAGGATTTTAGGCCCAAGAAACTGTACAAAAAACTTTATTTCCTCAATAATTTATTTCAACAAACACACATTTAGTTATACTTCCCAATCCCCACCCTTTATGAAGATGTAAATCCTATGTACTTTAGTGACATCTCTGTGTCTTTATGTTTTACACTTTCTTACATATGCAAAATTGATATTCTTTTAATCCTGCTGTCTTGTGTCAATGTAATTATTCAAGCAGCCTAAAACTCTAGAAGGAAATGAGGGAAAGATTTCTGCCCCTACAGTGGGTGTGTTGTGCCTTCAGAGAGCTCTTCCCGTGACACCATGTGCTCTGATAACATCTCCTGTAATAGTGACCTGCAATATGACACTAAGCTGTGCATAGTCTGAAGGGAGACCCCAAGCAAGTGTCCTCTAAACCTCTGGTGGAGTCACTTCCCTGGAGCCCAAGATGCACTGACACAGTCCCCCTCACCGGAGTCCAGAAGTTCAGAGTTCTCTGGGAAGGCTTTTATCTCCATTAGGTTCCTGGGGTTGAAGGTCACAGCTGACTATATCTGCTCATACAGAAACATGCAGCTCACAGCCCTCTGCACAATCACTGTCCAACAAAACACACACACACACACTGTAACTGATATTTGCAGTAATGATCACAATGTGCCCTTCTTCCCTACACTCAGCTCATGGGCAGTGTCCTCCAAAGGATGCTGGGCCTGGGTCTGTGACGTGTTTCACAACAACAGAATTAAAGCACATATGATTCAAGCAGAGACAGGGAAGTTTTTGTGTGTTGGTTTTGTCTGTCCTCCCAGCATCTGGGATTCTGCAGGTCTGTGGACAGGAGGGTCCCGGCCTGCCCTCTCAGATGATCACTCTCAGGATGATACACTCTGTCATTGCTTCCAGCACTGTGACCCATACCAATGGGAAAGGTCTCAGGAAAACTGCAGTCCCTGTATGTCCCCTTTCCCAGAGGGCACAGACAGGAACCTAAATCAATGTTATGAAGGTCACTGGGCAGGGCATCTCCTCAGAAGCAAAGACCTGGCCAGTTGATGCAGGAATAGGGTTCCTGGAATGCTTCATGTTGGATCAGCTTCTCATCCTGAGTGACAGGTAAGAGTCTCTGATTTGGGGTTATCTATCCTGGAGATCAGTGTCTGTCTTACCTGTGCAGATGGGCTCGCATATAAGTCGTGTTTCAGGAACAGAAGAGCTGCACATAAAAACCATAATGGAGGAGATGCATCTGCTTCTGGTTTGAATAAAATACCTCCTCATGAGAGCTTGATGTTTTGTGTAGAGTGTCCTCGTGGGTCTTCTCAGTGTCAGCAGTGCTGCTGGGGCCTGGGAGGATTCTGGTCACTGCCACATTGTATGATCACCAGCTTGTCTCATGGTCAAGTTCAATAGGACCACAGATATCACACATCAGGATGTGATCAAATGCGTGTCTCCTCTGTCCTGGGCTGGGCACTGGGATCATGCCCACCATAGAGTAGACTTGGTCCCTGCAAGGACTTGGCTGTGCTCACTTCTGGGCATTAGTATAAACACCACCAGGCATGAACTTATTCCTGGAGCAGAGGGATGGCAGGAGCTGTCATGCATTGACCATCCCTGGACTAAACCTGAGGGCCTGGTGACTCCATGCTTGTGGAAGAGGTGACCCCAAGAATTGGAGGAGCAGAATTATCAGCACCATGTCAGCTTACTCGGGTGATGCTCCAGGTCACCTGATGGGGAGGGCTGCAGAGCGGCAGGTGAGTGGGTTCAGTTATCTGAGAGTCACTCCAACTTCCACATGACCACTCTTTACCAGAAAGCTCTGGTTCTGTCCATTCATAAGGCTCCATCTTGCTGGTTGACCCTCCTGACACCTGTCCATTGCAATTCAGGCAGGAGGTCCTCCTGGATCTGTGCTTTTGCCAGAACCCTCATAGACAATCCTATTAAACCAATAGAGCAACAGTTGGGAGAGGTATTGGCCAAGACCCCTAAGAAAAGGAGGGAATGTTCAAGGTCCATGACTTAGGGGTCTGGGGTCAGTATGTATCTGGAGAGATCTGTCCTTGAACTTGTGTCACTTTTGCCCCTGAACACCCTTCATTCTGCTCCTCAGACACATGGGCATATGGTAGCACCTCAGCTTTAATCCCTCCTGAGACACTGGTGTGGTGGTCCTGTGTGCAGAGGGGCATCAAATATTCTCATGAGTAAATGCCTGTGATTCAGAGGTACTGGACCTCCGCTGGAACTGACACAGGGAATCCAGAGAGCAGGTCTCATTCATTAAGCACAAGACATCCAATGAGATAGCTGGTCCTGTTGTAGATGCAGAGCTGGGTGTAAGATTGGGACCTCCTTGGATTCCAGGATGAGCTGGAACACGAGGTCCAAGGTCACAACTGAGGGACTGTGGTCCATATGTGGGGACAAGTAGGAACAATGAGCTCTCTCAGGAGGAACCTGTGAGTGTTCAGAGAATCAGGAATGTTACCTCTTTCCTTTGGCTGAGCCTCTTCCCACAGTTCAAAGTGTAAATGGGGAGTCCATCATTGCTAATTATGTAAGTACCTGCTAATATTAGAGAACAAAGAATGTACAGAGAAGAAGCAATGAATACAAAAATGATAAATCAACAAGAAAAAAATAAATAACTGCATTATATCAGGAATTCTCTGGGGAATAGAAAAGCAAACATTGTGAAAGTGCCAATTTAATGTTTTGAGACTCTCCTCTACTATATATCTGTTGAAAACTTGCAGGTGAGAGACAGAAGCACAGAAGAGAAAGAATATGCAACAGGAAAAAATGACTTTTCTGTACATATTTGTAATTCATAATTCATGAAATATTCAATGTACATGCAAGGACTTGTCCATGAGGGGCACAGAGGATGGAGAAATCAAGTTGAAGAACCAAGATGCTCCAGACATGCCCATAAGCACGTGTCATTCTGTCCAACCACCTTCTACATTCTCATGGGGAATTGGTGTCTGGTTGGAGCTGAGGGTTCATCCTGGTTTTGGGAACTATGTAACCACCTGTTTACTTGCGTCTCCCATTGCGGGCGAAGGGGACACTTACCCTTCAGTTTCCTACTCTGATTCTTTTGTTCTTTGGTATTGAGTTAATAAGTTCTTTACAGATCTTCGATACTAGCCTTTTATCTGATATGTCATTTGCAAATATCTTCTCCCATTCTGTAGGTTGAATTGTAGTTTTGTTGACTGTTTCCTGTGCTGTGCAGAAGCTTTTTAATCTTGATTAAGTCCCAATAATTCATTTTTGCTTTTGTTTCCATTGCCTTCATAGATGTATCTTGCAAGAAGTTGCTGTGGCCGAGTGTTGCCTGTGCTCTCCTCTAGGATTTTGATGGAATCTTGTCCCACATTTAGATGTTTCATCCATTTTGAGTTTATCTTTGTGTCTGGTGTAAGAGAGTGGTCCAGTTTCATTCTTCTGCACATGGCTGTCCAATTTTCCCAGCACCATTTATTGAAGAGACTGTCCTTTTCCCAGCAGACAGTCTTTCCTGCTCTGTAGAATATTAGTTGACCATAAAGTTGAGGGTCCACTTCTGGATTCTCTCTTCTGATTCATTCATCTATGTGTCTGCTTCTGTGCCAGTACCACACTGTCTTGATGACCACAGCCTTCTACTACAACCTGAAATCTGGCATTGTGATGCCCCCAGCTATGGTTTTCTTTTTTAAAATTCCCCTGGCTATTCGGGTTCTTTTCTGATTCCACACAAATCTTAAGATGATTTGTGCCAACCCTCTAAAGAAAGTCCATGGTATTTTGATAGGGATTTCACTAAATGTGTAAACTTCCCTGGGTAACATTGACATTTTCACAATATTAATTCTTCCAATCCATGAGCATGGAATATTTTTCCATCCCTTTGTGTCTTCCTCCATTTCCTTCAGAAGTGTTCTATGGTTTTTAGGGTATAGATCCTTTACCTCTTTGGTTAGGTTTATGCTTAGGTATCTTATGCTTTTGGGTGCAATTGTAAATAAGGTTGACTCCTTAATTTCTCTTTATTCAGTCTCATTGTTAGTGTATAGAAATGCCACTGACTTCTGGGCATTGATTTTGTATCCTGCCAGGCTGCCAAATTGCTGTATGAGTTCTAGCAATCCTGGGGTGGAGGCTTTTGGGTTTCTATGTACAGTATAATGTCATCTGTGAAGAGGGAGAGTTTTACTTCTTCTTTGCCAATTTGAATGTATGGCTCTGTTTTCAACTTCCTGAGAAACCTCAATACCGTTTCCCAGAGTGGGTGCATCCTTGTCCACTCATATCTCCTGACTGAAGAATTCTGCAAGGCCTCAGTTCTAGTGGAGGTGGTATCAGGTGTCATTCATCAAGCAGAAAGGAGCACACCCAGTTAAAACTTATCAAATTCTGGCCAAGGACCACACATTGCACACTGCAGACAGGGAGAGCCTCTGTAGATATGACCTGATGGAAAGAGATGCCAAAACAGAAGAGCCCAGTGCATGCAGCACACACTAGAGACACTCTCTGAGGCGCCAGACCCTGGTCACTGTATAACCTTTTCTCAAATATCTCTTACTTTCTGGAGGAGGAATCATAACTGGCTTTTCTAACACAGAGAAGGAGGTAGATGCTTAGAGAAACTGCCAAGGTCGAGTAATTGGATTTAATGTTGCACCTCTGATCACCTTCAGTAGTTGGTTTCCTCAGATGATCTCCACAACCCTGCAGGATTAGCAGAAGGCTCCTGTTATATATCCATTTGCAGGAGTTTCCATCACTGAATGGATCGTGTGCATCAGGAAGTCTTCCAGCAGTCCACACCCTCCACCTTGGAGCAACATCCACTGAACAGGGATAGAGAGTGCTGCTAATAATAGTACTGCCATTTTCATCGATTTTAACTCTTCTGATGTCCTGCGGGAAGCTTCTGTGTCCCTGGAGACGAGAATGAGATCGTGTGCATTGTCCTCCGGTGGCAACTGTCACTTCCTGCAAAATCATATAATGATTGTTTCATATGCAATGGACTTTCTACATTAAAACAGCTCTTGAATTCATCATTGGAACATTGGATCAGGGGAAAGAGGGATATAAGAGTATGATATTGTGAGATAAAAAAAAAACAGTGTGAGTTAGGGCTTTAAGATATAATGCACAATGTAGTTATCCCAAAATATTTGTTTATTTGTTTGTAAATTTAAAGGAGGAATTTATTCTTTGCATTCAAATACCGGTGTTCCAAATATCCAAAGGTGGAATAAGATGGGGCCGGCTTACAACCAAAGGCTAAAATGGTCTACCCTTAAAGGATTTAGGATTTAATTCATATACAGTAAAAAAAGTTATCAGACAAGAAAAGTCTAAATAAAAATAATGGTATCTTAGAGAACCTAAAAGTATATTTCTTTTTACATTTTTTAATGAAAAGTATCTAAAGAGATGAGAAGCTTTAGAGATGACTGGCATAAATGACCAATGATTATTGTAAAAGGCAATATAAAACAACAAGGAATAATCTATTGATGTATGCATGATATGTGCAGGGCTCTTGGAATTTTTCTACCATTTTTTCTTTTTTTTAAAAAATTCAATTTGACAGCGTATAGTATAACCCCCTGTATTTGCCACATCATATGTGGTAACTGGGTGATGGGCATTAAGGAGGACATCCAATGTGGTAAGAACTGGGTGTTGTACTATGTTGGCTAAATGAATTTACATATCACATCATCTATCAAACAAGAAAATATGGAGGATGTTGAAAAACACACATTTTGGGTCCCTTATAAAACTGAGTTCTGGGGCACCTGAGTGGCTCCATGTTTGAGTATCAGCCTTCAGCCTAGGTCAGAGCCTTCAGCTCTATGAAATCCTGGGAGTGGTCCTAGCTCAGGCTCCCCAGAGAAAGCCTGCTTCTCCCTCAGCCTGTGTCTCAGCCTCTCTCCTTTTCTATCATGAATAAATAAACAAAATATTTAAAAAACAAAGCTGAATTCTGGGAGGAAACCATCACCCAAACTATAGAAAGGCACGTGAATCCACTGACAGACCTGTGCTCTACATGTTTTGCAGAGGAGCCTTGGCTTTCCATAGAAATGAGCATGTTTCCAGGTGAGATGACCATTGGATCCCTGGACTTATAAATTATATTTCCTCCCCCAACCATAGAGAGCATCCGCCAACTCATTGAAACCATGAATACAAGAATAGCTATGGAAGGCAGAAGTCATCTCATTTATTTCTGTCTCAATGTCTGTGCCGGTCATCTCATGCTATCGTCTCCTACTCTTAGACTGAGCAACACACATGACCTTCCCTGGTTCTCATTCCAACAGATCAGAATGCTTTACACCAACATCGAATCTGTGGCTCTGGTATGTAGAGGACAGATCATGTGTCTTGTCAAGCTCTGTTATCCTAGGATCTAATTATATATATTCTGTCCAGATGAGATTAGAACTCAGAATTAAAGAGTTCTACTTTCTATGCATCCCTGTTGGTATTTGGTATTGTCATAATTTTTGTTTTGTTTTATATATATATATATATATATATATATATAGTTTGATTTGCCAACATATAGCATAGCACACAGTGCTCATCCCATCAAATGCAGTCCTCAGTGCTCCAGTCACCTTGTCCCAGTCACCCTGTCCCCCTGCCCACCTCCCTTTCCACTTCCCCTTGTTCATTTCCCAGAGTTAGGTGTCTCTCATGTTTTGTGAACCTCACTGATATTTCCCACTCATTTTCTCTCCTTTCTCCTTTATTCCTTTTCACTATTTTATATTGTTATACTTTTGTAATTTAGTCAATAGGTGGAGATGTAGTGTATTGTGAGGATCATTATATTTACATTTATCATTTACCTCTTTCCAGGGAATAGAATATTAATCTGTTACATGTTCCTTAAAGAACTGCTGAGAATAGTGCCACCATCATGGACATGGAGGATGTAGGGGTGGTGATGCTCCCCACATGACTATTCACCTTTCCTATTTGGGCTGCAGAAAATCTTAAGTGCTCTAGAAATCTACTATCAGTATTTCGATTGATGGTCTTCAAAGTGTTGGGGAAAAGCCCTGCCAATCTCTGCTGATCATGGTTCATCTTTAGAGAAATAGCTGTAAGGCTCTTTATGCATCTAAGAATCTACAGCTGGAAGCTGTGTCACTAGGTTAGCACAGAAATGGAGATGTCCATCTTGAAGTGCGCGGTATTTGAGCACCTAAGCCCTAGATTGGGGCATGCACAGTGCCTCTCCATCACCAAATGGAAGGAGTGTTGGGTTCTGAAGCAATCCTGAGGACACAGCATGTCACATTAAAGATTTTACAAATCCTCATGGACCCCAGCCCTGCTCCACTGCATTTTCTCACACACCCTGCACATATGAATTCAGGGAGAGAGTAAACAAATTATTTGAAAGGGGAAGCAAATGTTTGAGCCTCGTCCACAGATGGTTCTGCAAATATTCAGGTCCCACTTAAGAGTGGAACTCAGTGTACTAAAATTGTTTCCACATCCCTGATGCAGCTGGCTTATTAGACGAGTGAAATTTCCTTCTGAAGACAGGAATAGATCAATAACTAGGTAGCAACACCTTGTAAAGAGGAGACCAAGCAGAGACACTTCAGGATGAAGCTGTTGGTCGCCCTGTCAGGTAATGAGCTCTGACAAACTGAAGGGTTGCTGAAATAAGAGTATATGTAGTTGATAGAGGAAGAAGGAAGGTCAATTAACAATTTTTATTCTCGTTTGATTACTAAAATGAGGATTGTAGCTGTCATACATATTCTCTCCTTGTATTATTTCAGGTATTCTTTGCTAACAAACACAAGGGAAGGAGGAGTTAAGATGTCAGACCTGTAGGGGTCCCTGGGCTTGTGTCATCCCTGAACACAGCTGGATATTTATCAAATAATTCTTAGCTAACAAGAAAACAATTGGAAGACTGAGAGAACAAAAAATGCTAGTCTGCAAGTAGAAAATCGACACGTTTTGGAATGTAGGATGTGTGGAGTGTTGTGTTGGGGAGGAGACATAGCTATGGGGCTGGGGCAGGGAAGGAAACTACTTCCTGAAGTTGCCGCAATTAGGATGAGCAACAAAGAGGAAAACTGTTCAGATTTCATTCCATTCTATGAGTTTATCATGGAAATCCATCCACTTGAGGACATGCCTGGTTAAAGGTGTTCAGATTATAAAGCAGGCTGGAATCTAAAACAATGTTTTTAAAGATACAACTGGAATTGAACAAACATTGAAGACCCTCGAGAATCCCTTATTGTAGAGATAAAAGAAATAATCCCTTGTCAGCCCAACATTAAAAATGCTATTACAGGAATGCTGTCCCAAATGCAGGAATATAGAGGATGAATGAAAGACTAGCATATTGGAGAATTAGAAGATAACATGGTGGAAAATATTTACAGAACAGTAGAGGGAAACAGAGTAAATGTCCGTAAATGTAGAAATAGGGAACTGAGTGACTTATGAAACAATGACATTCCTATGATAGGAGGCCCAGAAAATTAAGAGCAAGAAATGTTGGCAGATTTATTCAATGAAATAATTACTGAAAATCTCCCTAATCAGGAAGGACAGAGACCTCGACATCCTGGAGGCACAGATACTTTTCATATTTAGGGAGATAGTAAATAAGTGTAAGCAACTCTGTCTTCTGCACATATAAAGTAGCTGTTTTCCTAAAGAATCTAATTATATCAGAAACCAAATATTTAAGCACAAATTCCTGATCCGGAGACGCTCCCTGGGTGATGTTGCTCCTTAGAGCGGAAACCCAGATTTTACAGGAAACCTGCCCAGAAAGTCCATCTGCACCTGCTCCTGGGCCTTCAAGACAGAAGTAGTGAGGAATGTGCACCCCCTGCTGGTCCCAATCACCTTCTACAGGGAGGTTTGTGTCTGAGCTCACACTGAAGTCGCCTCACTGTGTCTCTCGCACAGTAATAAAGGGCTGTGTCCTCCACTGTCAGGCTGTTCATCTGCAGATACAGTGTGTTCTTGGCGTTGTCTCTGGAGATGGTGAATCGGCCCTTCACAGCGTCTGGGTAGTATGTGCTACTTCCATCTTTGTTAATATATCCGACCCACTGATTGCCCTTCCCTGGTGCCTGGCGGATCCAAAACATGTAGTAACTACTAAAGGTGAATCCAGAGGCCACACAGGAGAGTCTCAGGGACCCCCCAGGCTTCACCAGGTCTCCCCCAGACTCCACCAGCTGTACCTCACCCTGGACACCTGTAGACACAAGACATCCTGGTCAGGAAACTGTCCCACACCCTGTTTCTCTCACTCACCTCCACTCACATACTCAAGGTTTCTTGTTCTCCATGAATTACCTTTTAAAATAGTGACAAGGTAAATCCATCTGAGCACAGACTCCATGGTGAGTTGTCTGTGTCCTGTCCTGATCCTTGAATGGGGTCACCCGGGTATCCTGGTGCTGGGGCTGCTCTCCCAGCTGCAGGGTCAGACTGGGCTGGTTTAATTAGTGGAGGGAGGCTCCTTTGCATATCCTTTGAATATATAATCAGCACCAGACCTAGATTTGATTCTTTACATATTATTAACAAGGATTGCTTACATCTGTGGGACAGTGTGTGTAATGTCTTGTGACATTATGAAATGTTCGAATCTATGAACCAAATTACATTTGCATTTCTCTATGATTTTAAAAATCTCTCATCAATGCAGGTACTTTTAGAGTACAGTATTTTACCTCCTTCAGGATATTTAGTTCTACATATTTTATTTTTAACACTGGTGTCAGTGTAATAATGTTTTATTAATTACCTTTTAAATAATTTATTGTTAGGGATGCCTGGGTGGTTCAGTGGTTGAGGTCTGCCTTCTGCTCAGGGCGTGATCTTGGAGTCCTGATATCAAGTCCCACATTGGTCTCCCAGCATGGACCCAGTTTCTCTGTCTGCCTGTGTCTCTGTCTCTCTGTGTCTTTCATGAAAAAATAAAGAAAATGTTTAAAAATAAATGGATAATTTGTTGTTAATGAGTGGAAACCTATATTTATTTCATATGTTGATTTTGTATCCTATAGATTCCATGAAATTGTTCATTAATTCTAAGTGTTTGGTTTTGGAGCTTGTAGGGTTGACCCTGCAATAGATCATGTCATATGGATACAAATAATTTTTTCTATATTTATTGATTTAAATAACTTTTATTTTTTGTTTCCTTAATTTCCGGGATTGGATTTCCTGTCGGGCCAGTAATATTTTCTTTCTCTTATTTCTGGTTATTTGTCTGGACTACTCACTCTTTAGACATATGACAGATCTAAGTGGAAATGCCTTTTGTTTTTCATGTGCATGAACTCCCCATAATACAACATGCAGGCAATGACCAAAGTGGGCAGTCCTTGTGCTTCTTACACAACAAGATGGGTTTATGGAGGTATAAGGCCAGCAATTGGGTTTGGGTCAGTGAGTTAGTGAGGAACTGATAAGGGTTGTTTGCACAGCCTTTTGGACCCTATGTTTTCTTATTCTGGTGCTGAGGTTGGCTCTGCCCTCCTGCTACAGGGAAGGGAATTTTCCCATAGGAGATTTATTTCCTGCCATCAGGGGGACATAGGAGTCTTGGCCCATATGTCCACTGGATGTTTTCCAAGTGACTTTAGTTCACAATAACCCAGGGGACCAGCTGACATATGGGGTGGCACAGTTTATTCTCCTTCATGATACTATGTTGAATACTCATGGTGGGAATGACCTCCTTGTGTGGATCCTGACTTGACAGGAAGGTTTCAGTTTTTCACTTTGAATGCAGTGTTGGTTCTGGGTTTTTCATAAAATGCGACTAATTCACGGAGGCAATCTCTTCTGCCTTGATTGTTAAGACGTTTTGAAGATAAAAGCATGTTACACATTGTCAAGCAGTTATAGGCATTATAAGAAAGAATCATATACATCCAATCCTTCACTCATTTATGATCTGGGTGTGTTGAAGCACCCTTGCATCCCAGGGATGATTTCCTCTAGGTCATCCTGTGCAATCTGTCCATGGGCTGTTGGATTCAGGATGTCAGGACTTTTGCATTTATGTGCATTTGAGACAATGTCCATGAGTCCCTTCCTATGAGGACCTTGGTGTGGGTTCACTGTCAGAGACATCCTGGCCTCCCTAAATCAATTTGGGCATGTTACATTCTCATGATGTTTTGGAAGAGATTTAAAAGTTTTGGCCTTAATTCGTAAAATATTTGGTAAAATTCAAAGATAAAACCATCCAATTTTGGTCTTTATTTTTGGTTTGTTTTTAAATTTTCGTTGTCTTTCATGAAGCAGAAATGTTTAGATAATGATTTCAGTCCTTGTATTTGTTCTGTTTTGTTCATTTTTTATTTCTTCATGGAATTGTTTTAGTGTATTGGTAATACTAGTAATTTTGTATTCTGCCGTGGTTTTCCAATATTTCCTCTATTAAAATATTAGAGTTTTATTCATGGTTCTTTTTATTTTTTGGTGTCTGTAATTTCTTCTCTTTGAAATCTGATTATACATATTAAGACTTACATATTTTCTTAGAGTGCCTATGAGTTTTATTTTTTAAATTTATTTTTATTTTTTAATAAATTATTTTTTAATGGTGTTCAATTTACCAACATACAGAATAACACCCAGTGCTCATCCCGTCAAGTGTCCCCCTCAGTGCCTGTCACCCATTCACCCCCACCCCCTGCCCTCTTCCCCTTCCACCTCCCCTAGTTCGTTTCCCAGAATTAGGAGTCTTTATGTTCTGTCTCCCTTTCTGATATTTCTCACACATTTCTTCTTCCTTCCCTTATATTCCCTTTCACTATTATTTATATTCCCCAAATGAATGAGAACATACACTGTTTGTCCTTCTCCCTTCTCCGATTGACATACTTCACTCAGCATAATACCCACCGGTTGCATCCACATTGAAGCAAATGGTGGGTATTTGTCGTTTCTAATGGCTGAGTAATATTTCATTGTATACATAAACCACATATTCTTTATCCGTTTATCTTTCGATGTACACCGAGGCTCCTTCCACAGTTTGTCTAATGTGGACATTGCTGCTACAATCATCGGGGTGCAGGTGTCCTGGCGTTTCATTGCATCTGCACCTTAAGGGTAAATCTCCAGCAGTGCAATTGCTGGCTCATAGGGCAGGTCTACTTTTAACTCTTTGAGGAACCTCCACACAGTTTTCCAGAGTGGCTGCACCATTTCACATTCCCACCAACATTGTAAGAGGGTTCCCTTTTCTCTGCATCCTCTCCAACATTTTTTGTTTCCTGCCTTGTTAATGTTCCCCATTCTCATTGGTGTGAGGTGGTATCTCATTGTGGTTTTGATTTGTATTTCCCTGATGGCAAGTGATGCAGAACATTTTTTCATGTGCATATTGGCCATGTCTATGTCTTCCTCTGTGAGATTTCTGTTCATGAATTTTGCCCATTTCATGATTGGATTGTTTGTTTCTCTGGTGTAGAGTTTAAGAAGTTCTTTATAGATCTTGGAAACTAACCCTTTATCTGAATGTCCTTTGCAAATATCTTCTCCCATTCTGTTGGTTGTCTTTGAGTTTTGTTGACTGCATCCTTTGTTGTGCAAGAGGTTCTTATCTTGATGAAGTCCCAATAGTTCATTTTTGCTTTTGTTTCTTTTGCCTTCGTGGATGTACCTTGCAAGAAGTTACTGTGGCTGAGTTCCAAAAGGGTGTTGCCTGTGTGCTCCTCTAGGATTTTTTTTGATAATTTTTTAAAATTTTTATTTATTTATGATAGTCACATAGAGAGAGAGAGAGGCAGAGACACCGGCAGAGGGAGAAGCAGGCTCCATGCACCGGGAGCCCAATGTGGGATTCAATCCCAGGTCTCCAGGATCGCGCCCTGGGCCAAAGGCAGGCACTAAACCGCTGCGCCACCTGGGGTTCCCTCCTCTAGGATTTCGAAGGAATCTTGTCTCACATTTAGATCTTTCATCCATTTTGGGTTTATCTTTGTGTATGGTGAAAGAGAGTGGTCTAGTTTCATTCTTCTGCATGTGGATGTCCAATTGTCCCAGCACCATTTATTGAAGAGACTTTCTTCCAATTGATAGTCTTTCCTCCTTTATTGAATATTAGTTGACTACAAAGTTGAGGGTCCACTTCTGGGTTCTCTATTCTGTTCCATTGATCTATGTGTCTGTTTTTGTGCCAGTACCACACTGTCTTGATGACCATAGCTTTGTAGTACAACCTGAAATCTGGCATTGTGATGCCCCCAGATATGGTTTTCTTTTTTAAAATTCCCCTGGCTATTCAGGGTCTTTTCTGATTCCACACAAATCTTACAATAATTTATTCTAACTCTCTGAAGAAAGTCCATGGTATTTTGATAGGGATTCCATTAAATGTGTAAATGCCTGGGTAACATTGACATTTTCACAGTATTAATTCTGCCAATCCATGTGCATGGAATATTTTTCCATCTCTTTGTGTCTTCCTCAATTTCTTTCAGAAGTGTTCTATAGGTTTTAGGGTATAGATCCTTTACCTCTTTGGTTAGGTTTATTGCTAGGTATCTTATGCTTTTGGGTGCAATTGTAAATGGGATTGACTCCTTACTTTCTCTTTCTTCAGTCTCATTGTTAGTGTATAGAAATGCCATTGATTTCTGGGCATTGATTTTGTATCCTGCCAGGCTGCCAAATTGCTGTATGAGAACTAGGAATCGGGGGGTGGAGGCTTTTGGGTTTTCTATGTAGAGTATCATGTCATTGGAGACGAGGGAGAGTTTGACTTCTTCTTTGCCAATTTGAATGCCTTTAATGTCTTTTTGTTGTCTGATTGCTGAGGCTAGGACTTCCACTACTATGTTGAATAGCAGTGGTGAGAGTGGACATCCCTGTCTTGTTACTGATCTTAGGGGAAAGACTCCCAGTGCTTCCCCATTGAGAATGATATTTGCTGTGGGCTTTTCATAGATGGCTTTTAAGATGTCAAGGAAAGTTCCCTCTATCCCTACACTCTGAAGAGATTTGATCAGGAATGGATGCTGTATTTTGTCAAATGCTTTCTCTGCATCTAATGAGAGGATCATACGTTTTTGGTTTTTCTCTTGCTGATATGATGAATCACATTGATTGTTTTGAGTGTCCAGTCAGCCTTGTGTCTCGGGAATAAATCCTGTTTGGTCATGGTGAATTATTTTCTTAATGTATTGTTGGTTCCTATTGGCTAGTATCTTGTTGAGAATTCTTGCATCCATGTCCATCAGGGATATTCTGTAATACTCCTTTTTGGTGGGGTCTTTGTCTGGTTTTGGAATTGAGGTGATGCTGGCCTCATAGAATGAATTTGGAAGTACTCCATCTCTTTCTATCTTTCCAAAGAGCTTTAGAAGAATAGGTTTGATTTCTTCTTTAAACTTTTGATAGGATTCCCCTGGGAAGCCATCTGGCCCTGGATTCTTGTTTCTTGGGAGGTTTTTGATGACTGCTTCAATTTCCTCCCTGGTTACTGGCCTGTTCAGGTTTTCTATTTCTTCCTGTTCCAGTTTTGGTAGTTTGTTGCTTTCCAGGAATGCGTCCATTTCTTCTAGATTGCCTAATTTATTGGCGTATAGCTGTTCATAATATGTTTTTAAAATCGATTGTATTTCCTTGGTGTTGGTGGTGATCTCTCCTTTCTCATTCATGATTTTATTAATTTCAGTCTTCTCTTTCTTCTTTTTAATAAGGTTGGCTAAGGAATTATCTATCTTATTAATTCTTTCAAAGAACTAACTCCTGGTTCTGTTGATCTGTTCCACAGTTCTTCTGGTCTCGATTTCATTGAGTTCTGCTCAAATTTTAATTAACTCTCTTTTTCCGCTGGGTGTAGAGTCCATCTGCTTTTCCTTCTCTAGCTGCTTTATGTGTAATGTTAGCTTTTGTACTTGAGTTCTTTCCAGTTTTTGAATGGATGCTTGTTTTGCGATGTATTTCCCCCTTAGGACTGCTTTTGCTGCATCCCAAAGATTTTGAATGGTTGTATCTTCATTTTCATTAGTTTCCATGAATCTTTTTAATTCTTCCTTAATTTCCTGGTTGACCCTTTCATCTTTTAGCAGGATGGTTCTTAACCTCCACGTGTTTGAGTTCCTTCCAACTTCTTGTTGTGATTTCTTCTAATTTCAAGGCATTACGGTCTGAGAATATGCAGGGGATGATCTCAATCTTTTGATATCTGTTCAAACCCGATTTGTGAATCAGTATGTGGTCTATTCTGGAGAAAGTTCCATGTGCACTTGAGAAGAATGTGTATTCAGTTGAGTTTGGATGTAAAGTTCTGTAGATATCTGTGAAATCCATCTGGTCCAGTGTATCATTTAAAGCTCTTGTTTCTTTGGAGATATGTGCTTAGAAGACCTATCGAGTATAGAAAGAGCTAGATTGAAGTCACCAAGTATAAGTGTATTTATATCTAAGTAGTTCTTCACTTTGGTTATTAATTGGTTTAAATATTTGGCAGCTCCCACATTCGGGGCATCTATGTTGAGGATTGTTATGTTCTCTTGTTGAATAGATCCTTTAAGTATGAGATAGTGTCCCTCTTCATCTCTCACTACAGTCTTCGGGGTAAATTTTAGTTTATCTGATATAAGGCTGGCTATTCCTGCTTTCTTTTGAGGACCATTTGAATGGTAAATCGTTCTCTAACCATTTATTTTCATATTGTAGGTGTCCTTCTGTCTAAAATGAGACTCTTGTAGACAGCATATAGATGGGTCCTGCTTTTTTATCCAGTCTGAAACCCTGCGCCTTTTGATGGGGTCCTTAAGCCCATTCACATTCAGTGTTACTATTGAGAGATATGAGTTTAGTGTCATCATGATATCTATTCAGTCCTTGTTTTTGTGGTTTGTTCCACTGAACTTCTTCTTAAGGGGGAATTTTAAGAGTCCCCCTTAAAATTTCTTGCAGAGCTGGTTTGGAGGTCACATATTCTTTCAGTTCCTGCCTGTCTTGGAAACTCTTTATCTCTCCTACCATTTTGAATGAGAGCCTTGCTGGATAAAGTATTCCTGGTTGTATGTTCTTCTCATATAGGACCCTGAATATATCCTGCCAGCCCTTTCTGGCCTGCCAGGTCTCTGTGGAGAGGTCTGCTGTTACCCTAATATTCCTCCCCATAAAAGTCAGGGCTTTCTTGTCTCTTGCTGCTTTAAGTATCTTCTCTGTATCTTTGGAATTTGCAAGCTTCACTATTAAATGTCGAGGTGTTCGACGGTTTTTATTGATTTTGGGTGGGGGGATCTCTCTATTTCCTGGATCTGAATGCCTGTTTCCTTCCCAGATTAGGAAAGTTTTCAGCTAGATTTGTTCAAATACATATTCTGGCCCTCTGGCCCTTTCGATGCACTTGGGAACCCCAATTAAAAGTAGGTTTTTCTTCCTCAGGCTGTCGTTTATTTCCCTTAATCTGTCTCATGGTCTTTTAATTGTCTGTCTCTTTTTTCCTCAGTTTCCCTCTTTGCCATCAACTTGTCTTCTATGTCACTCACTCGTTCTTCCACCTCGTTAACCCTCGTCGTTAGGACTTCTAGTTTGGATTGCATCTCATTCAATTTATTTTTAATTTCTGCCTGATTGGATCTAAATTCTGCAGTCATGAAGTCTCTTGAGTCCTTTATGCTTTTTTCTATCGCCACTAGTAGCTGTATAATAGTGTTTCTCAATTGGCTTTCTGTCACTGAATTGTAATCCAGATTTTGTAACTCTGTGGGAGAGAGGACTGTTTCTGATTCTTTCTTTTGAGTTGAGGTTTTCCTTTTAGTCATTTTGCTCAGTGCAGAGTGGCCAAAAACAAGTTGTATTGGGAAAAGGAGAAAAAGAGAGAGAAAGAAGGAAAGAACAGAGAAAAAGAAAAAAATGAAAAAGAGAAGAAAAAGAGAAAGAAAAAGAAAGGGGAAAGAAAAAGGGTGGGGGAAGCAATCAGAAATCAAAAAGAAAAAAGAAAAAACATGGGGGAGTATCTTCTGATTCTGTATACTTTAAGTCCCTCGACTTCCCCTGGAACTTGTCCGCCTAGCTGGTCTTCTGGGGGAGGGGCCTGTTGTGTTGATTTTCAGTTATTAACATTTGGGGGTCTGCTCTGCCCCCTGCCTGGTGCAGGGCTCATTGGGGGTTGTTGACCCATGAGGCCCCAGGAGGAACAACCCCAGTGGCTGCAGCAGCTCTGGAAACCTGGATTCAGCTCCCACAGTAACTCCGGAGCTTTCTGTCTGCAGGGCCTGCAGGCTCTGGGGTGGCGCCGTTGATCTGCTCAGCTCTGGGCAGGAGTGCCTTGCTGTCCTGCGCCCTCCCGGCATCTGCCTATCCTGGGGGAGGCCGGATCCTGAGCTGTGTCCTGGTGCCCTTTGCTTCTGGGCCTGTGCTGTTGGATTCACGCTCCCGGCTGTGCAGCTGCCTATTCGCGGAGTCACCACCAGAGCCCCTCCGAGCTGCTCCCAGAGTCGAGCAGCCCCCTCTGCGCGGAGCCTCTTCCTCTGCTGGAGCCACCGCCGCCGAGCTGCTCTCAGCCCGTGCAGCCTCCTCCACGCAGAGCTGCCAGCTGAGCCCCTCCGAGCTGATCCGGGCCACTCAGCCCCTCCGGAGCCACCACCCGAGCCCCTCTGAGCTGCTCCCGGGCCACACGGCCCCCTCCGTGGAGCCACTGCCCGAGCCCCTCCAAGCTGCTCTGGGTCCTGCCATGCACGTTGCAGCCCTTTGGGAGCTCGGTGCACTCTCCCCAGGGCTCAGGTGTCTGTTAGTGCCCCAGGGAGCCTGAGGGCATCCCCGTCCTCCTGGGGTCCTGCTCTAACTCCCTGTGAGCCCCTTTCCACCCAGGAAGATTGATGAAGCTCCTGCTTCTCCGGGACAGAGCTCTCCTGTCCTGGGGGCTCTCGCCCCAGCCTTAGCCCGGCTCCTCGTGGGCCCCTCCCCCTTGGATGCCCTTTGTTTCTTTATTTCTTTTTCCCCGTCTTCCTACCTTGATAGAAGCGCAAACTCTTCTCACTGTAGCATTCCAGGTGTTCTCTCTTTAAATCTCAGGCTGAATTCGTAGATTTTCAGGATGATTTGAAGGTTATCTAGGTAATTTGGTGGGGACAGGTGATTTGGGGACCCTACTCTTCCGCCATCTTGCCCCTCCTCTGAGTTTTAAATTTCATTTTGATTTTCTATATATTTATTTAAATCTCCTTGAATATTTTTATTTGTCTGTATAGACAAAATTTTTGTTCAAATGATTTTAATGTTGATTAAATTAATCAAAATACCAATTGTTTTCTTACATAATAGAAAAATTCCGTATTCATATGGAAAGGAAAATCTCAGGATAGTGAGCATACAATTATGAAAAGTAAGAACAATAGTCAGACATCACACATCCCTCTACAGAAATTTATTTTAGTCACACATTCAGCATATCAGTGTGTGACTGCATAACATCAGACCTGTAGACGGTGGAGCAAAATAGAGAGCCCAGGAGTAAACATGTGCATATACAGTCAGAAATCCTTCCTCCACAGGATATCTAAGAATACACAGTGGGGAAAGGATAGTCTCCATAGCAAATGGTGTTGGACACCTCATGCAAATAATGGCACTTGGTCCTTATCAAACATAACACAGATACAGGGACACAGAAAATCTCAGAATGGATTAAAGGGTTAAGCAGAAGTCTCAACCCTAGAACTCATAAATGAAAACTAAGGGGAAAACATCATGACATTTGCTTAGCTGTGATGTTTTTGAATAACATTAAAATCACAATAATAAAGCAAAGACAGATGAATGGGGCTATTTCATGTACAAAGTGTGCAGAGCAAATATTAGCAGAGCAAGAAGGCAGCCTATGAAATGGGAGATGGTGTGTTCAACTATATACTGAGAAGGAGTTAGTATCCAAAATACAGAAGGGACTCTTAACCTGAAATACAAAATCTGACAAAACACAATAATAATAAATCCAAATCTCCCACTAAATATTTTCTCAAGGATGGGGCGCCTGGGTGACTCAGGTGGTTAAGCATCTTACTCTTTGTTTTTGATTCACATCATGATCTCAGGATTCTGTAATTGAGCCCCAAGTCAGGCTCTTAGGTCATGGGGAATGTACTTGAGATTTTCCTTCTCTCTCTCTTTCTCCTCTCCTTCACTCTCTTTCTCTTTAAATAAATATATAATATATAACATATAATATAGAGATTTCGAGGGAGGAGGGGCAAGATGGCGGAAGAGTAGGGTCCCCAAGTCACCTGTCCCCACCAAATTAACTAGATAACCTTCAGATAATCCTGAAAATCTATGAATTCAGCCTTAGATCTAAAGAGAGAACAGTTGGAATGCTAGAGTCAGAAGAGTTCACGCTGAAACGCATGCAGGGCTGGACCCGGGAGAAGCTTGGAGGGGTCCAGGCAGAGGCTCCGCAGAGAGGGGGCTGAGCAGCCCTGGGAGCAGCTCGGAGGTGGCTCCAGCAGAGGAAGAGGTTCCTCAGAGAGGGGGCTGCCTGACTGAGAGCACAAATACAACAGCACAGGCCCACGAGCACAGGGCGCCAGGGACGCAGCCCAGGATCTGGCCTCCCCCTGGGACAGGCAAAGGCCAGGAGAGCCCAGGACAGCAAGGATGCTCCTGCCCCAAGCTGAGCAGATCAGTGGCCCTGCCCCTGGAGAATGCAGGCACCTGCAGACTGAGAGCTCCATAGGTATCGCAGGAGCTGAATCCAGGGCACCAGAACTGACTGCTGCCACTGTTAGTGTTCTAACAGTCTCTTCAAAGAACTAACTGTGGCCTCACAGGATAAACAACCTCCACTGAGCCCTGCACCGGGCAGGGGGCTAAACAGCTCCCCCAAGTGCTAATGCCTGAAAATCAGCACAACAAGCACCTCCCCCAGAAGACCAGCTGGAGGGACAGGGGAAAAACAAATTATTGACCAAGCAGCACTGGAAAGCTCCAGGGAAAGTCAAGGGACTTAAAGTATACAGAATCAGAGGATACTCCCCAATGTTTTTTTTTTTTTTGCTTTTTGATTTCTGTTTGCCACTCCACCCCGTTCTTTCCTTTATTTTTTCTCTTTTTCTTCTCCTTTTTTCTATTTTTTCCTTGTTTTCTTTTTTTATTTTCTTTCCTTCTTTCTCTTCTCTCTTTTTCTCCTTTTCTCAATACAACTTGTTTTTGGTCACTTGGCACTGAGCAAAATGACTAGAAAGAAAACCTCACCTCAAAAGAAAGAATCAGAAAGAGTCCTCTCTCCCACAGAGTTACAAAATTTGGATTACAATTCAATGTCAGAAAGCCAATTCAGAGGCCCATTAAACGTATTAAACCTATTACACCTATTATACAGCTACTGGTGGCGATAGAAAAAAGCATAAAGGACTCAAGAGACTTCATGACTGCAGAATTTAGATCTAATCAGGCAGAAATGAAAAATCAATTGAATGAGATGCAATCCAAACTAGAAGTCCTAACGATGAGTGTTAACGAGATGGAAGAACAAGTGAGTGACATAGAAGACAAGTTGATGGCAAAGAGGGAAACTGAGGGAAAAAGAGACAAACAATTAAAAGACCATGAGGATAGACTAAGGGAAATAAATGACAGCCTGAGGAAGAAAAACCTACGTTTAGTTGGGGTTCCCAAGGGTGCCAAAAGGGACAGAGGGCCAGAATATGTATTTGAACAAATCATAGCTGAAAACTTTCCTCATCTAGGAAAGGAAACAGGCATGCAGATCAAAGAAATAGAGAGATCTCCTCATAAAATCAATAAAAACCATTCAACACCACGACATTAAATAGTTAAGCATGATGATTCCAAAGATAAAGAGAAGATCTTTAAAGCAGTAAGAGACAAGAAATCCCTGACTTTTATGGGGAGGAGTATTAGGGTAACAGCAGACCTCTCCACAAGACCTGGCAGGCCAGAAAGGGTGGTAAATGAGAAAAACATGACACCAAGAATACTTCATCTAGCAAGGCTCTCATTCAAAATGGAAGGAGAGATAAAGTGCTTCCAAGACAGACAGGAACTGAAAGAATATGTGACCTCCAAACCAGCTCTGCAAGAAATTTTAAGGGAGACCCTGAAAATTCCCCTGTAAGAAGTCCAATGGAACAATCCACAAACAGGAACTGAATAGATATCATGATGACTCTAAACTCATATCTTTCAATAGTAACTTTGAACATGAACGGGCTTAATGACCCCTTCATCAGGCACAGGTGTCAGACTGGATAAAAAAGCAGGACCCATCTATTTGCTGTCTACAAGAGACTCACTTTAGACAGGACAACTACACTCTGAAAATAAAAGGTTGGAGAACCATTTACCATTCAAATGGTCCTCAAAAGAAAGCAGGGATAGCCAGCCTTATATCAGATAAACTAAAATTTACCCCGAAGACTGTAGTGAGAGATGAAGAGGGACACTATCTCATACTTAAAGGATCTATCCAACAACAGGACATAACAATCCTCAATATATATGCCCCGAATGTGGGACCTGCCAAATATATCAATTAATAACCAAAGTGAAGAACTACTTAGATAAAAATACACTTATACTTGGTGACTTCAATCTAGCTCTTTCTACACTCGATAGGTCTTCTAAACACAACATCTCCAAAGATACGAGAGCTTTAAATGATACACTGGACCAGATGGATTTCACAGATATCTACAGAACTTTACATCCAAACTCAACTGAATACACATTCTTCTCAAGTGCACATGGAACTTTCTCCAGAATAGACCACATATTGGGTCACAAATTGGGTCTGAACCAATACCAAAAGATTGGGATTGTCCCCTGAATATTCTCAGACCATAATGCCTTGAAATTAGAACTAAATCACAACAAGAAGTTTGGAAGGACCTCAAACACGTGGAGGTTAAGAACCATCCTGCTAAAAGATGAAAGGGTCAACCAGGAAATGAAGGAAAAATTTAAAAGATTCATGGAAACTAATGAGAATGAAGATACAACCGTTCAAAATCTTTCGGATGCAGCAAAACTGTCGTAAAGGGAAATACATCGCAATACAAGCATCTATCCAAAAAATGGAAATAAATGAAATACAAAAGCTAACCTTACACTTAAAGGAGCTAGAGAAAAAACAGCAAATAGATCCTACACCCAGCAGAATAAGAGAGTTAATAAAGATTTGAGCAGAACTCAACAAAATCGAAACCAGAACTGTGGACAAGATCAACAGAACCAGGAGGTGGTTTTTTGAAAGAATTTATAAGACAGATAAACCATTAGCCTTCCTTATTAACAGAAGAGAGAGAAGACTCAAATTAATAAAATCATGAATGAGGAAGGAGAGATCACTACCAACACCAAGGAAATACAAACGATTTTAAAAACATATTATGAACAGCTATATGCCAATAAATTAGACAATCTAGATGAAATGGATGCATTCCTGGAAAGCCACAAATTACCAAAACTGGAACAGGAACATATAGAAAACTTGAAGAGGCCAATAACCAGGGAGGAAATTGAAGAAGTCATCAAAAACCTCCCAAGACACAAAAGTCCAGGGCCAGATGCCTTCCCTGGTGAATTCTATCAACGTTTTAAAGAAGAAACCATACCTATTCTACTAAAGTTGTATGAAAAGATAGAAAGAGATCGAGTGCTTCCAATCTCATTCTAGAAGGCCAGCATCACCTTAATTCCAAATCCAGAGAAAGAACCCACCAAAAAGGAGAATTACAGGCCAATATCCCTGATGAACATGGATGCAAAAATTCTCAAAAAGATACTAGCCAATAGGATCCAACAGTACATTAAGAAAATTAATCTCATGACCAGTAGGATTTATTCCCGAGACACAAGGCTGGTTCAACACTCGTAAAAAAATCAATGTAATTCATCATATCAGCAAGAGAAAAACCAAAAACCTTACGATCCTCTCAATAGATGCAGAGAAAGCATTTGACAAAATACAGCATCCATCTGATCACAACTCTTCAGAGTGTAGGGATAGAGGGAAATTTCCTCAACATCTTAAAAGCCATCTACAAAAAATGCACAGTAAATATCATTCTCAATGGGAAAGCACTGGGAGCCTTTCCCCTAAGATCAGGAACAAGACAGGGATGTCCACTCTCACCACTGCTATTCAACATAGTACTGGAAGTCCTAGCCTCAGCAATCAGACAACAAAAAGACATTAAAGGCATTCAAATTGGCAAAGAAGAAGCCAAACTCTACCTCTTCACCAATGACATGATACTCTACATAGAAAACCCAAAAGTCTCCACCCCAAGATTGCTAGAACTCATACAGCAATTTGAAGTCAGTGGCATATCTGTACACTAACAATGGGACTGAAGAAAGAGAAATTAGGGAGTCAATCCCATTTACAATTACACCCAAATGGATAATATACCTAGTAATAAACCTCACCAAAGAGGTAAACGATCTATACCCTAAAAACTACAGAACACTTCTGAAAGGAATTGAGGAAGACACAGAGATGGAAAAATCCATGGAAAAATCCATGCTCATGGATTGGCAGAATTAATAATGTGAAAATGTCAATGTTACCCAGGACAATTTACTCATTTAATGCAATTCCTAACAAAATACTATGGACTTTCTTCAGAGAGTTAGAAAAAATAATTTTAAGATTTGTGTGGCATCAGAAAAGACCCCGAATAGCCAGGTGAATTTTAAAAAAGAAAACCGTAGCTGAGGGCATCACAATGCCAGATTTCAGGTTGTACTACAAATCTGTGGTCATCACAACTGTGTGGTACTGGCACAAAAACAGACACATATATCAATGGGACAGAATAGAGAATCCAGAAATGGACCCTCAACTTTATGTCAACTAATATTCAATATAGGAGGAAAGACTATCCACTGGAAGAAAGACAGGGTCTTCAATAAATGGTGCTGGGACAATTGGACATCCACATGCAGAAGAATGAAACTAGACCACTCTCTTTCACCATACACAAAAATAAACTCAGAATGTATGGAAGATCTAAACGTGAGACAAGATTCCATCAAAATGCTAGAGAACACAGGCAACACCCTTTTTGAACTCAGCCACAGTAACTTCTTGCAAGATACATCCACGAAGGCAAAAGAAACAAAAGCAAACTGAACTATTGGGAGTTCATCAAGATAAGAAGCTTTTGCACAGCAAAGGATACAATCAACAAAACTAAAAGACAACCTACAGAATGGGAGAAGATATTTGGAAATGACATATCAGATAAAGGGCTAGTATTCAAGATCTATAAAGAACTTATTAAACTCAATACCAAAGAAACAAACAATCCAATCATGAAATGGGCAAAAGACATGAACAGAAATCTCACAGAGGAAGACATAGACATGTCAACACTCATATGAGAAAATGCTCTGCATCACTTGCCATCAGGGAAATACAAATCAAAACCACAATGAAATATCAGGAAGGGAGACAGAACATAAAGACTCCTAACTCTGGGAAACGAACTAGGGGTCATTGAAGGGGTGGAGGGCGGGGGGTGGAGGTGAATGTGTGACGGGCACTGAGGGGGGCACTTGACGGGATGAGCACTGTGTGTTATTCTGTATGTTGACAATTGAACACCAATAAACTATTTATTATTACAAAAAAAGAAGGAAATAAATCACAATGAGATCCCACCTCACACCAGTGAGAATGGGGAAAATTAGCAAGGCAGGAAACCACAAATGTTGGAGAGGATGCGGAGAAAAGGGAACCCTCTTGCACTGTTTGGGAATGTGAACTGGTGCAGACACTCCGGAAAACTGTGTGGAGGTTCCTCAAAGAGTTAAAAGTAGACCTGCCCTACGACCCAGAAATTGCACTGTTGGGGATTTACCCCAAAGATACAGATGCAATGAAATGCCAGGACACCTGCACCCCAATATTTCTAGCAGCAATGTCCACATTAGCCAAACTGTGGAAGGAGACTTGGTGTCCATCGAAAGATGAATGGATAAAGAAGATGTGGTTTATGTATACAATGGAATATTACTCAGCCATTAGAAACGACAAATATCCACCATTTTCTTCGACGTGGATGGAACTTGAGGGTATTATGCTGAGTGAAGTAAGTCAATTGGAGAAGGACAAACTCTCTATGGTCTCATTCATTTGGGGAATATAAATAATAGTGAAAGGGAATAGAAGGGAAGAGAGAAGAAATGGGGAAATATCAGAAAGGGAGACAGAACATGAAGACCCCTAACTCTGGGAAATGAACTAGGGTGGTGGAAGGGGAGGAGGGCCGGGGTGGGGGTGAATGGGTGACGGGGACTGAAGGGGGCACTTTACGGGATGAGCCTTGGGTGTTATTATGTATGTTGGCAAATTTAACACCAATGAAAATAAATTTATTATTTAAAAAATAACATATATTACATATACATATATAATTTTTTAAATCAAGACTAGTTCCTCTATATCTATTTCTTTTTTAAAATTTATTCATCAGAGATACAGTGAGAGAGAGAGAGGCAGAGACACAGGCAGAGGGAGAAATAGGCTCCATGCAGGGATCCCGACATGGGATTGGTCCCAGGACCCCAGGACAATGCCCTGAACGAAAGGCTTATCCCCATCCGCTGAACCACTAAGGTGTCCCTCTCTATCTATTTCTCTATAGAAAACAAATAATGTTGGGTCCTTTTGTGGACAGTTGATTAAAAATCTGACCTTGGTTCTGTTCCCAAACACATGACATCATTTCCAGTTGAGTGAGGGGAAGGTAGATGCCTCAGGTTTTAGGGTGAGGCAGTCACAGGAGATGGTTGGACTCAGTGCAGGTGTCGTAACCTTGTCCTGGTCGCTTACAGGAGAGAGCGTGATCTGGAGACGCTGGATGGGACTGTTGCTGTCAGAACACATAATAGACTCTGGTCTCAAGAATTCCCCATCAGAGGAACTGAGGTGGTTTGGGTCAGTCTGTGAAGCCTCTGTACCTGAGGACATTGTGCACTGGAGGGCAGCATGCAGCCTGATGCAGAGGAGCCCATCATCTGGGGTTGGGGAAGTGAGAAGTAAAGAAAGCCCATCCAAACCACTGTGACCCTGGCCTGGTTGTACGAATGCCCCAGGCTGCATGGTCTGTCATCTCTGAGACTGCTGACCTTCATGGAACATCATCTTCCAGGTTCCCCTGGGATGATGGGTGCATCAATAGCGCGGTGTCTTATCGCAGAATCCTGTCCCATTGATGGATGTTTTCTACTGGGATTATTTTTTAAATCATGAAGGTTTTAGGGGTATTATAGACTTCTAACAGAAATGAAGACACTATAAATCCTCACATGCCATTTTTACATGAACATGGGGTTCATTATTCTGCAGCAACCAATGAGGAGTGGGATTTCCAGGTCACGTGGTAGGTTATCCACCTTTAATTTCAGAAGGAAGAGAAAAAAATGATTTTTTCAGAGCTTCTATTTTACTTTTCCTTCCTACTTGCAGGGTTGAAACCCAGGTGTCCTGTATGCTCCCCGGGATGTTCTGGTCAGTGCTTCTTTCACACCTGAGCCCCTTTGATGAGTGTATAAGGCATCTCATTGTGGTTGATGTGAACTTCCCTGACAGATTCTGGTGGGAAGTGTCCTCTATTGTGCTTGCTTCATGTGTCTGTACCCTCCTGTATAACATGTCCACACAAAGCTCTGCCTGTTTTATAGATGAATGTTGTTTTTCTATTGAGTTTTGAGGGTTCTTATGATACTCAGGTGAAAGTTCTTTGTTATGAAATTTGTGTATGTTTTCCCTTGGTCCATATCTTGTCTTTCATTATCTTGATAAGTACATGAGCAGAAAAATATAGTTGATTTTCACAAAATGTATTCCTAATATCTGGTGTTATGCATATTGATTTTTTATCTATAGCATTCTAATTTCATGATTAATGATTGCCTCTGAATAGCTTCTCCATTGACAATATATTGAAAACTCTTGTGTTTTTTTTCCTTGTTTCCTCAGTGTTTATCTGTTCCCTAATTGGTCTCTATTGATTCAGTGTTGCTTTTTAATATATAAATGAATATAGACTGGCAATTGATTTGCATGGTGCTGTTTTCTTTAACTGTAGCCATTCTGTTCTCATGCTCAAACTTGAACTTGTAATTTCGTGACAGATGCTCTGCTGTATCTCAATCAGGCTGGTTGTTAATCAGGTTGAATAGATGTGGTTCTGGTGTGAAACAGCAACATTTATCTCTCCAGATGTTATACTTTCTATACATCTTGCTGTTCTTCAGAGACAGGTTATAATACTTAGCATCCACTCACCAGACATTGGCATTTGCTCTAGTGCCTTCCCCTGGAGGATGATGGACCCTTGTGACATCACACTGATGTGCTCAGTGAAAACCCAGAGAAGAAGCAGGTGAGTGTAAGCATTTCCTGGTTTTCCCCAGCCCAGAACCAGACTCCTTCAGGGTGATCTGGGAGCTTCCCCAATGGAGAAAGACATCACAGGATGGGGAAAGGAATCTTTTACCCTGAGGGAGCCCCTGACACAAGCACTCACAGGAAATGATAGTCAGCAGCAGGGTTGAGGAGCACAGGTTGCCCAGGCAGGGATACAAATGTCACTGTCCTAAAACCAGTGCTAGTCTTTTCAACTGTGAGGAGGTGGATTTGAGTATATTTCAATCTTCATCAATGTCCTGACTCATGTGATGAGACGTAGGGTCCTGCAGCATGGGGACTGAATCTGTGTAGGAGGAACAGTGAGCCTTTAATGTTCTGGAGATATGTGCATGATGTTTATGTTTTGTTAACAGTAGTTGATTGATATCTTGATGTGCACAGTCAGATTTGAGACACAGGTGTCCACACGTCTACCCATCCCACCTCACCAGCCCATGACTGAGCAGGGGCCCTGTGCAGCTGGAGTTGGGGGAAACATGGGGAACAGCAGCCTGGTAATATGTTTTACCCTCATCTTCACTCTGCTTATGCACTGGATATGCTCCCATTTCAAGTCAGGTCCTGGAGAATTCCTCCATCGAGATTGTCCACATCACTATGTAGAATTACATGCTGACCATGAACAATTCTAGAACAGTATCATGGTAGACAAATACCTGCATGGTGGCCAGACTAATCAGCAGAATTTGTGAAAGTTAGGGACTTCATGCCTTCAATAGAATGCGATTATTTCCAGTGTTGGTGTGTGGCTGTGGTATGATCTTCTCCATGTGCAATGAATCCCTGCTCATGCAGCAGAGCACCACACAGTGTTTAGGAAGTTGTAGAGGTAGGATCACTCCAACATTGGGCTGACTGGGAAAGATACAGGATAACCTGAAAGATGACCATGGGCTCCCCTAATTCTTCTACCAAAGTGCATGCTGGTAAACACACATGTCCACCCATTGGCACAAAACCTGTAAGGGATAGAATCCCCAAGGGCAGAGTAGTGTAGGTCCTTGAAGAAGAGAGATTCCTTGGCATCAGAAACTAATTGTTTCCTAATTTTTCTTAGAAACTACTGTCCTCTCCTGCATTCCCTCCATGTAATCCCTGCACTGGGAGAGTCTATAGGTGGTGTTCCTTATGGGGTACAGCAGGCATTTTAGAATCAGATAAGATTTTTTTGAGTATCATGAGTCCTCATGTTTACAGTAGACTTTTCCAGGGGAATCACACCTAGAGTTCTGCCCACATGTGTTTGAAATGATGAGGTGTGGGAATTTGGGGTGATGATTTTAGAAAGATTTACAAGGATACTCATTGGCTGGGCTGGGTGGGGAGGATCCTCTTTAGGAATTCAGCACTGAAGGGGGAACTGTCAGGATGATGTGTTGATGTAGACTGAGCTGTAATCTGGAACACCTGTCAGTCCAGGCCTTGTGACCATGACTTCATGACTGTCCTGACAGAATGTTATGGATGTGATGCTCAGAGAGTGGGATGGAGAAATCCATCCACAGTATCCACATCATTTCCTTTGCACAAGCACATTGTCACATTTCAAAAATAGCAGAAGTTACGAATTTGTTAGGGAGAAATCTCCAGTCCTAGTGTCTGCAGCCCAACACCTCTCAACTCTTCCCAGATGATGCCTTAAGGAACTTTTCTACTTCTGTCCACATAAGGGTGCAAATATCCCCACTACAAAAATTAATACCTTTGTCTTTTATGCAAAGTGTTTAACCTCCATCATTCTTTCAGTGTAGCTGTTGATTCAAAGCTTCCTAGTGAGAATGGTGTGCACACAAAAGCAGTATATTGGTCCCAATATCCTGACTCATTGCTGTGAGGAAGTCAGGAGTACCCTTGTCCCTGTCACCTCCTCAACCCAGCAGCACAGCTGTCATCTCACCAGGGTTTCTGACACTCCCACAGTGTGGGTTCTCACACTGTCTCACACAGTAGTACATAGCTGTGTCCTCAGCTCTCAGACTGGTCAGCTCCATGTTGGCTGTGCTTGTGGTTGTGTCTGCCATCAGGGTGACTCTGCCTGGAACTTCTGCACATACTTTGTCTCACCATCTTCAGGACCAATCCATCCCATCCACTCAAGCCCTGGTCCTGGAGCCTGTCATACCCATTCCAAAATGTAGTCAGTGAAGCTGTATCCAGATGTCTTGCAGGGGACTATCACTGATGCCCCTAGCTTCTTCACCTCAGCCCCAGACTGCACCAGCTGGACCTCAGAATGCACACCTGTGGAGAGGAACAGGAGGGTATTAAGTCATCCTGACTGGCCCTAATCCTCTCCTCAGCATAGAAACTGGGTTGTACTTTACCTGTGGCCAGTGCCAGCAAGAAGATAATTCTCCAGCTGCAGTACATGTTGAGTACCATACTGTCAAGGGCTTCTGGAGGGAAGGTGTGCAGGTGTTGGTGAGGCTGTCAGGGCACAGATATTTCCATAGTAAACCTAGTGCATCTCAGATCACGTGGATGTCCTATTTTCCAGCGCCATTTATTGAAGAGACTTTCATTTTTCCAGTGAATAGTCTTTCCTGATTTGTCAAATATTAGTTGAACATAAAGTTTAGGGCCCATTTCTGGATTCTCTATTCTGTTCCATTGATCTATGTGTTTGTTTTTGTGCTATGACCACACTGTCTTCATGATCACAGCTTTGTAATACACCTTGATATCAGGCATTTTGGTGCCCCCGGCTCTGGCTTTTTTTTTTTTAATTTCCCTGGCTATTAGGGGTCTTTTCTGACTCCACACAAATCTTAAGATAATTTGTTCCAAATATCTGAAGAAGAAAGTCCATGGTATTTTGATAGGGATTGCATTAAACGTGTATATTGCCCTGGGTAACATTGACATTTTCACAATATTAATTCTGCCAATCCATGAGCATGGAATATTTTTCCATCTCTTTGTGTCTTCCTCAATTTCTTTCAGAAGTGCTCTATAGTTTTGAGGGTATAGATCCTTTACCTCTTTGGTTAGGTTTATTCCTAGGTATCTTATGCTTTTGGGTGCAATTGTAAATGGGATTGACTCCTTAACTTCTCTTTCTTCAGTCTCATTGTTAGTGTATAGAAATATCTGAAGAAAGTCCATGGCATTTCCCATGATAGGGATCACATAGACTGTGTAAATTGCTCTTGGTATCATGCTCATTTTCACAATTTTAACTCTTCCAATCCATGAGCAGGGAATATTTTTCCATCTCTTTGTGTCTTCCTCAATTCCTTTCAGAAGTGTTCTATACGTTTTAGGGTATAGATCCTTTACCTCTTTGGTTAGGTTTATTCCTAGGTATCTTATGCTTTTGGGTGCAATTGTAAATGGGATTGACTCCTTAACTTCTCTTTCTTCAGTCTCATTGTTAGTGTATAGAAATGCCAGTGATTTGGGGGCATTGATTTTGTATCCTGCCAGGCTACCAAATTGTTGTATGAGTTCTAGCAATCTTGGGGTGGAATCTTTTGGGTTTTCTATGTATAGTGTCATGTCATCTGCAAAGAGGGAAAGTTTGACCTCTTTGCCAATTTGAATGCCTTTTATTTCTTTTTGTTGCCTCAATGCCGAGGATAGGATTTCCAGGACTATGTTGAATAGCAGTGGTGAGAGTGCACATCCCTCTTTCATTCCTGATCTTAGGGGAAAGGTTCCCAGTGTTTCCCTATCGAGAATGATATTTGCTGTGGGCTTTTTGTAGATGGCTTTAAGATGCTGAGGAATGTTCCCTCTCTCCCTACACTCTGAAGAGTTTTGATCAGGAATGGATGCTCTATTTTGTCAAATGCTTTCTCTGCATCTATTGAGAGGATCCTATGGTTCTTGTTTTTTCTCTTGCTTATATGATCAATCACATTGATTGATTTATGAGTGTTGAATCAGCCTTGCATCCTGAGGATAAATCCCACTTGGTCATGGTGAATAATCATCTTGATGTGTTGTTGGACCCTATTGGGTAGTATCTTGCTGAGAATTTTTGCATCCATGTTCATCAGGGATATTGGTCTATAATTCTCCTTTTTGGTGGGGCCATTGTCTGCTTATGCATTCAAGGTGATGCTGGCCTCATAGAATGAGTTTGGAAGTTTTCCATCCTTTTCTATCTTTCTGAACAGCTTGAGGAGAATACTTAGGGTTTCTTCTTTAAACGTTTGATAGAATTTCCCTGGGAAGCCATCTGGCCCTGGACATTTGTGTCATGGGAGGTTTTTGATGCCTGCTTCAATTTCTTCCCTGGTTATTGTCCTGTTCAGGTTTTCTATTTCTTCCTGTTACAGTTTTTTAATTTGTAGCTTTCATTTTGTTCTATGAATTCATCATAGGAATCCATCCACTTGAGTATATGGCTGGTTAAAGGTGCTTAGATGATAAAGCAGGCTGGAATCTAAAACAATATTTTTAAAGATACAACTGGGATTGAGCATACATTGAAGACAGTTGAGAATCACTTATTGTAGATATAAAAGAAGTAAGCCCTTGTCAGCCCAAAATTAAAAATGCTATTACAGAAATGCTGTCCCAAATGCATGGAAAAAAGAGGACGAATGAAAGAACAGCATATTGGGGAAATAGAAGATAATATGGTGGAAAATCATGACAGAACAGTAGAGGGAAACAAAGTAATTGTCCCTAAATGTAGACATAGGGAACTCAGTGACATATGAAACAGTAATATTCCTTTGACAGGAGGCCCAGAAAATGAAGACCGAGAAATGATGGCAGGTTTATTCAATCAAATAATTCCTGAAAATCCCCCGAATCAGAAGGACAGAGACCTCAACATCCAGGAAGCACAGATACTCTCATGAAATTCAACAAATTCGACCTTCTCCAAGGCATTTCATAGTCAATCTCACAAAATATGCAGACAAAGAAGGAATCCTGAAAGCAGGAAGGGAACTGCTGTCCCGACCCTCACAGCCATCGGTCTAACAGCATCTGGACAGTGATGCTCAGACTCAGGTCCCACAGGGTCAGCACATCCCCATCCCATGGAAAGGTTGATAAATCATCATCCTTACACTAAAGTTCCACAATAACCCGGGCCCGTCACTCCCTGTGTAAAGGTTCTCCTCCGTGTGTCCACTGGGTGTGTTCACAGAGTCCTAGAAGTGTCCATAGGTTCATTCTCCCTGTAGGTGTGAACATGTGAGAAATCCACCCTTGACCCCATGGATGGAACTTATCAGGGACTTACCACAACAGATGCAGCAGAAAAGACCATATCATCAGGGCTTGGATTCTCGTGTCACTAATATCTTAGCCTGTTCCCCCTGCTGGAACATCATACTTGGTCTGCGTGGATTAAACAATGACACTCATTCCCACAGTTCTGGATACTAGGAAGCCTGACGTCCAGGTAAAGGCAGATGTGGTGTCTAGAGAGTGCCCACGTCCTACCACATCCTTTCCTCATAAACTCACATTGGGCCATGGGGCAGTGAGCTTTCCCAGTCCTGGTGTATAAGTCCTATCATGAGGCTGTACCCTCCTGACCTAAGTGCTCCCCTTGGACCACACCAACTCCTCCTATCACATGGGCGATAGATTTCAACATGGGGAAGGTAGAGGTCACACACAGTGGGCTGATATCAGCACCTGAAAGATCAATGATTTATATCCTGGAAGTGGAAGGCTCCTCCAATTGAGCTCCTCACCCCGAGGATCTTCATAGAACCAATGGAAGCTTCTGGTCCTTGAACAAGGACACACAAGACCTTCAGAATCAGCTGATAACTTGGAGTGAGATAGATTCCACTTCATATTCTGGGTGAGGCGTCGGTCTACTTCTATAATCATATAATTTTTGCTACTTCTCTCTGATCATACTTCTCATATACCACTACGTCAGGTATTTTTTTTTTCACACATGGATTGTAGGTCCCTCTCTTTTAAAAGATTTTATTCATGAGAGACAGAGAGAGAGAAGAGGTAGTGACACAGGCAAACAGAGAAGCAGGGTCTATACAGGGAGCTTGATGTGGGAGTTGAACTTGGGACTCCAGGATCATGCCCTAGGCTGAAGGCAGATGCTAAAACACAGAACCACCCAGGGATCCCCGGATTCTTCTAGTCCTTGAGATACTTGGAGATATTTGTATATTTTTCATATTTAGGGGAATAGTAAATAAGTGTAAGCAAATCTGTCTTCTCTGTATATAAAGTAGCTATTTCCTAAAGAATCTAAGTTTAAAAATCAGAAACTGGATAGTTAAGCACAAATTCCTTGCCCAGAGAGACTCCCTGGGGGAAACTGCTCCTTGGAGAGGAAGCCCAGACCCTAACAGGAAACCTGCCCAGAGCCTCCATCTGCACCTGCTCCTGGGCCTTCAAGACAGAAGTGGTGAGGACTGTGCACCCCCTGGTGGTGCCGGTCCCCTTCTACAGGGAGGTTTGTGTCTGGGCTCACACTGCTGTCCCCTCACTGTGTCCCTCGCACAGTAATACATGGCCATGTCCTTGGCTGTCAGGCTGTTCATCTTCAGATACGGCATGTTCTTGGCGTTGTCTCTGGTGATGGTGAATCGGCCCTTCATAGCGTCGGTGTAGCCTGTGCTCCTTCCACTATGGCTAATTTCTGCAACCCACTGCAGCCCTTTCCCTGGAGCCTGGTGGACCCAGCTCATGGCATAGTTACTGAAGGTGAATCCAGAAGCCACACAGGACAGTCTCAAGGATGCCACAGGCTTCACCAGGTCTCCCCCAGACTCCACCAGCTGCACCTCACCCTGGACACCTGCAGACACAAGACATTCTGTTCAGGAAACGATCCCACATCCCCTGTTTCTCTCACTCACCACTCACATACTCATGGTCCCTTGTTCTCCTTGAATTACCTTGTAAAATAGCAACAAGGAAAAGCCATCTGAGCCCAGACTCAATGGGGAGTTGCCTGTGTTCTCCCTTGATCACTGAATGAGGTCACTGGGGGATCCTGGGGCTGGTGCTCTTCTCCCAGCTGCAGGGTCGGGGCTAGGCTGATTTAATCAGTGTAGGAGGGCCATATTTGCATGTCCCCTGAGTATATAGTCAGATCCAGAGGTAGATTTTATTCTTTTCAAGAAGTAAACAAGAATTACATTACATTTGCAGGCAATTCTTTCTTTTTTAGTAGTACTAAAAGGTGATTATGTATTTTTTTAAATAAATTTATTTTTTATTGGTGTTCAATTTTCCAACATACAGAATAACACCCAGTGCTCATCCCATCAAGTGACCCCTCAGTGCCCGTCACCCATTCACCCTCACCCCCTGCCCTCCTCCCCTTCCACCAACCCTAGTTCATTTCCCAGAGTAAGGAGTCTTCATGTGCTGTCTCCCTTTCTGATATTTCCTACCCATTTTTCTCCCTTCCCTTCTATTCGCTTTCACTAGTATTTATATTCCCCAAATGTATGAGAACATATAATGTTTGTTCTTCTCCGACTGACTTATTTCACTCAGCATAATACCCTCCAGTTCCATCCATGTTGAAGAAAATGGTGGGTATTTGTCATTTCTAATGGCTGAGTAATGTGCCATCGTATACATAAACCACATCTTCTTTATCCATTCATCTTTTGATGGACACCGAGGCTCCTTCCACAGTTTGGCGATTGTGGACATTGCTGCTAGAAACATTAGGGTGCAGGTGTCCCGACGTTTCATTGCATCTGTATCTTTGGGGTAAATCCCCAACAGTGCAATTCCTGGATCATAGGGCCAGACTATTTTTAACTCTTTGAGGAACTTCCACACAGTTTTCCAGAGTGGCTGCACCAGTTCACATTCCCACCAACAGTGTAAGAGGGTTCCCTTTTCTCCGCATCCTCTCCAACATTTGTTGTTTCCTGCCTTGTTAATTTTTCCCATTCTCACTGGTGTGAGGGGGTATCTCATTGTGGTTTTGATTTGTATTTCCCTGATGGCAAGTGATGCAGAGCATTTACTCATGTGAATGTTGGCCATGTCTATGTCTTCCTCTGTGAGATTTCTGTTCATGTCTTTTGCCAATTTCATAATTGGATTGTTTCTTTGCTGTTGAGTTTAATAAGTTCTTTATAGATCTTGGAAACTAGCCCTTTATCTGTTACGTCATTTGCAAATATCTTCTCCCATTCTGTAGGTTGTCTTTTAGTTTTGTTGACTGTATCCTTTGCTGTGCAAAAGCTTCTTATCTTGATGAAGTCCCAATAGTTCATTTTTGCTTTTGTTTCTTTTGCCTTCGTGGATGTATCTTGCAAGAAGTTACTGTGGCCGAGTTCAAAAAGGGTGTTGCCTGTGTTCTCCTCTAGGATTTTGATGGAATCTTGTCTCACATTTAGATCTTTCAACCATTTTGAGTTTATCTTTGTGTATGGTGAAAGGGAGTTGTCTAGTTTCATTCTTCTGCATGTGGATTTCCCAACACCACTTATTGAAGACACTGTCTTTCTTCCCGTGGATAGTCTTTCCTCCTTTATCAAATATTAGTTGACCATAAAGTTCAGGGTCCACTTCTGGGTTCTCTGTTCTGTTCCATTGATCTATGTGTCTATTTTTGTGCCAGTACCACACTGTCATGATGACCACAGCTTTGTAGTCCAACCTGAAATCTGGCATTGTGATGCCCCCAGCTATGGTTTTCCTTTTTGAAATTCCCCTGTCTCTTTGGGGTCTTTTCTGATTCCACACAAATCTTAAAATAATTTGTTCTAACTCTCTGAAGAAAGTCCTTGATATTTTGATAGGGATTTCAATAAACCTGTAAATTGCTCTGGGAACATTGACATTTTCACAATATTCATTCTGCCAGTCTATGAGCATGGAATATTTTTCCATCTCTTTGTGTCTTCCTCAATTCCTTTCAGAAGTGTTCTATAGGTTTTAGGGTATAGATCCTTTACCTCTTTGGTTAGGTTTATTCCTAGGTATCTTATGCTTTGGGGTGCAATTGTAAATGGGATTGACTCCTTAATTTCTCTTTCTTCAGTCTCATTGTTAGTGTATAGAAATGCCACTGATTTCTGGGCATTGATTTTGTATCCTGCCACACTGCCAAATTGTTGTATGAGTACTAGGAATCCGGGGATGGAGGCTTTTGGGTTTTCTATGTAGAGTATCATGTCATCCGCGAAGAGGGAGAATTTGACATCTTTGCCAATTTGAATGCCTTTAATGTCTTTTTGTTGTCTGATTGCTAAGGCTAGGACTTCTAGTACTATGTTGAATAGCAGTGGTGAGAGTGCACATCCCTCTTTCATTCCCAATCTTATGGGAAAGGCTCCCAGTGCTTCCCCATTGAGAATGATATTCGCTGTGAGCTTTTCGTAGATGACTTTTAAGACGTTGAGGAATCTTCCCTGTCTCCCTACACTCTGAAGAGTTTTGATCAGTAATGGATGCTGTATTGTGACAAATACTTTCTCTGCAACTAGTGATAGGATCATATGGTTCTTGGTTTTTCTCTTGCTGATATGATGAATCACATTGATTGTATTACGAGTGTTGAACCAGCCTTGTGTCCCGGGAATAAATCCTACTTGGTCATGGTGAATAATTTTCTTAATGTATTGTTGGATCCTATTGGTTAGTATCTCGTTGAGAATTTTTGCATCCATGTTCATCAGGGATATTGGTCTATAATTCTCCTTTTTGGTGGGGTCTTTTTCTGGTTTTGGAATTGAGGTGATGCTAGCTTCATAGAACAAATTTGGTAGTACTCCATCTCTTTCTATCTTTCCAAACAGCTTTAGTAGAATAGGTATGGTTTCTTCTTTAAACGTTTGATAGAATTCCCCTGGGAAGCCATCTGGCCCTGGACTTTTGTGTCTTGGGAGGTTTTTGATGACTGCTTCAATTTCCTCCCTGGTTTTTGGCCTGTTCAGGTTTTCTATTTCTTCCTGTTCCAGTTTTGGTAGTTTGTGGCTTTCCAGGAATGCATCCATGTCTTCTAGATTGCCTAATTTATTGGCATATAGCTCTTCATAGTATGTTTTTAAAATCGTTTGTATTTCCTGGGTGTTGGTAGTGATCTCTCCTTTCTCATTGATGATTTTATTAATTCGAGTCTTGTCTCTTCTTTTAATAAGGCTGGCTAATTGTTTATCTATCTTATTAATTCTTTTCTTTATTTATGATAGTCACACAGAGGAAGAGAGAGAGAGAGGGAGAGACACAGGCAGAGGGAGAAGCAGGTTCCATGCACCAGGAGCCCGATGTGGGACTCGATCTCATGTCTCCAGCATCGCGCTCTGGGCCAAAGACAGGCACTGAACTGCAGCACCACCAAGGGATCCCATATATTATTAATTCTTTCATAGAACCAACTCCTGGTTTTGTTGATCTGTTCCACAGTTCTTCTGGTCTCGATTTTGTTGAGTTCTGCTCGAATCTTTATTAATTCTCTTCTTCTGCAGGGCGTTGGGTCTATGTGCTGTTTTTCTCTACCTCCTTTAGCTGTAAGGTTAGCTTTTCTGTTTGAGTTCTTTCCAGTTTTTGGATGGATACTTGTATTGTGATGCATTTCCCCCTCAGGACTGCTTTTGTTGTATCCCAAAGATTTTGAATGGTTGTATCTTCATTCTCATTAGTTTCCATGAATATTTTAAGTTCTTTCTTAATTTCCTGGTTGACCCTTTCATCTTTTAACAAGATGGTCCTTAACCTCTACGTGTTTGAAGTACTTCCAAACTTTTTGTGATTTAGTTCTAAGTTCAAGGCATTATGTGCTGAGAATATGTAGGGGACGATCCCAATCTTTTGGTTTCAGTTCAGACCTGATTTTTTACCCAGTATGTGGTCCATTCTGGAGAAAGTTCCATGTGCACTTTAGAAGAATATGTATTCAGTTGAGTTTGGATATAAAGTTCTGTAGATATCTGTGAAATCCATCTGGTCCAGTGTATCATTTAAAGCTCTCTTCTTTGGAGATCTTGTGTTTAGAAGACCTCTCTGTGGAGAGGTCTGCTGTTACCCTAATACTCCTTCCCATAAAAGTCAGGGATTTCTTGTCTCTTGCTGCTTTAAGGATCTTCTCTTTATCTTTGGAATTTGCAAGCTTCACTATTAAATGTCGAGGTGTTGAACGGTGTTTGTTGATTTTAGGGGGGCATCTTTCTATTTCCTGGATCTGAATGCCTGTTTCCCTTCCAGATTAGGAAAGTTTTCAGCTAGGATTTGTTCAAATACATATCCTGGACCTCTGTCCCTTTTGGCGCCCTCGGGAACTGCAATTAAATGTATGTTTTTCTTCCTCAGGCTGTCGTTTATTTCCCTTAATCTATCTTCAAGGTATTTTAATTGTTTGTCTCTTTTTCCTTCAGTTTCCCTTTTTGCCATCAACTTATCTTCTATGTCACTCACTTGTTCTTCCACCTTGTTAACCCTCGTTGTTAGGACTTCTAGGTTGGGTTGCATCTGTTTCAATTGATTTTTAATTTCTTCCTGATTAGATCTAAATTCTTCAGTCATGAAGTCTCTTGAGTCCTTTATGCTTTTTTCTAGTGCCACCAGTAGCTGTACAATAGGGCTTCTGAATTGGCTTTCTGACATTGAATTGTAATCCAGATTTTGTAATTCTGTGGAAGAGAGGACTGTTTCTGATTTTTTCTTTTGAGGTGAGGTTTTCTTTCTAGTCATTTTGCTCAGTGCAGAGTGGCCAAAAACTAGTTGTATCGGGAAAAGGAGAAAAAGAGAGTAGAGAAGAAGGAAAGAAAAGAGAAAAAGAAAAATAAAAAAGCAAGAAAAAAGGAAAAAAAGAGAAGAAAAAGAAAAAGTAATAAAGGGAAAAAAGGGTGGGGGAAGCAAACAGAAATCAAAAAGGAAAAAAAAAAAACAACCCCACAGGGGAGTATCTTCTGATTCTGTATACTTTAAGTCCCTTGACTTCCCTTGGAACTTGTCCATCTAGTTGGTCTCCTGGGGGAGGTGCTTGTTGTACTGATTTTCAGGTGTTAGCACTTGGGGGAGCTGCTCTGCCTCCTGCCTGGTGCAGGGCTCAGTGGGCGTTGTTTACCCCATGAGGCCCCAGGAGCAACAACCACAGTGGTGGCGGCCAGCTCTGGAGCCCTGGAGTCAGCTCCAGCAGTAACTATGGAGCTCTCAGTCTGCAGGGGCCTGGATGCTCTGGGGTCCGGGCCGCTGCTCTGCTCAGCTCAGGGCAGGAGCGTCCTTGCTGTCCTGGGCCCTCCTGGCCTCTGCCTATCCCGGGGGGAGGCCGGATCCTGGGCTGTGTCCCTGGTGCCCAGTGCTCATGGGCCTGCACTGTTGGATTTGCGCTCCTGGCTGCGCAGCCCCATCTCCTCGGAGCCACCGCCCAAGCCCTCTGAGATGCTCCCATATCCACGCAGCCCCTTCCGGGGAGAGCTGCCGTGGAGCCCCTCTGAGCTGCTCCCGGGTCAATCCGTGTGCGCTGCAGCCCTTTAGGGAGCTCAACGCACTCTCCCTCTTGCGCAGTTGCTGTGTTAGTGTCCCAGGGATCCTGAAGTCATACCCGCCCTCCTGGGGTATTGCTCTAACTCCCTGCGAGTGCCTTTCTGCCCGGGAAGATTTGTGAAGCTCCTGCTTCTCTGGGATGGAGCTTTCCAGTCCTGGGGGCACTCCCCTAGGCCTTAGCCTGGTGCAGGGCCCCTCCCCTTTGAATGCCTTTTGTTTTTTTAATTTTTTCCCCCATCTTTCTACCTTGATTGAAACGCGAACTCTTCTCTGTAGCATTCTAGCTGTTCTCTCTTTAAATCTCAGGCTGAATTAGTAGATTTTCAGGATGATTTGAAGGTTATCTAGGTAATTTGGTGGGGACAGGTGATTTGGGAACCTTACTCCTCCGCCATCTTGCCCCTCCTCTATAGATAATTTTTTGTTAGTGGGTGGAATCATCGTTGTATTTGTTGATTTTATATCCTGAATATTCCCTGAAATATTTAATTAATTCCTAGACTTTGTGGAGTTTGTAGACATTGCCCCTGCAACAGATAATATCATATGGAAACAAATAACTTTTCTTCCCTCTATTATTTTTTTATTGCCTAATTTCCCTGGGTAGGTCTTCAACCTGTTGTAGCAGAAAGATTTATCTTCTGATTTTCTGGTTTGCCTCATCTAATAACTCAGCAAACATAAGACATATCTAAGGGGAGATGCATTTCATTTTCCATGTACATGAGCCATGTAAAATATGACACCCAGACTATGATCGCTGAGGCAGCCCTTCTGTCTGTAAGAAAATAGACATTGTGTTTGTGGATATTTAAGGTCAGGATTTGGGTTTGGCTCCGTGAATGAGTCAGGAACTGACAAGGGTTGTTTGCAGAGCCTTCTAAGCCCTACGTTCCCTACTCTGATTCTGAGGATAGATTTCCTCTCATGATAAGTAGAAGGGGTTAATCTCACCAAAGATTTATTTCCTGCCATCAAGGGGACTCGCTTTCCATGAGTGGACTTCACTTCCTGTAACAGCTTTACTACCAGTGAGTTCATGTGTAAACTATACATAAGATGGAAGAGCTGAGAGATACTGTCAATACCAGGTCATGCCACCAGGATGGTGTAGAAACCCTCTAGAAGAAGGACTGCATATAAGCATATAGATAAAGGGTAAACAATTATTGTAGACATTTAAGGGTTTTAGGTAATGGACTCACCAATGGAAACCTCCCTCGTCTTTGGACGGAGAGTAACAGACATAGGTGGGTATTAAGTTGAGGACATGGGGGACCATTGTCTTTCCCAGTGGTGAGGCGCACACTTCACAGCAGTCAGCATAAACAACTCTGGAAGGAGATGGTACCATTCAAATCCCACAGTGTCATCAGAGACACGACTTGGGAAATGCCAGAGGATCATTACTTGGGTTCATGTGTCATTAGGGTCATTCCCTGTTCTGGCTGCTGTAACATTGTACAAGGACTGGGTGCATTTAAACAACACACACTCAGGATGCCTGGGTGGCTCAGTAGTTGAGCATCTGCTTTTGGCTCAGGTCATCTTGGAGTCCAAGGTTTGAGTCCTGCATGGGGCTCCCCGCAGGGAGCCTGCTTCTCCCTCTGCCTGTTTCTGCCTCTATCTTTATCTCATGAATAAATAAACAAAATCTTTTAAAAAAGATAAAGGGACACCTGTGTGGTTCTGAATAGAATTAATGGCAGGAGCATGAAGACTTCCATCATTCTTCCTGCCTGCAGGCATGATCTGGAACATCCAAGTCCTCCTGCCTTGGAGATAGTTACACATGCATGTCCCCAAGTTCTCCAATGAAAGAATAGGGCAGAGTCAGATGAAAATTACTCCCCTGGCTTTTCTGGATCTCCACCTCAATATCATAGATCATGGACCTCTCAGCCTATTCAGTCATGGGATCCAATGTGCTATGGGCTCTGTCCCTCAGAAAACCCTGACCAGGGTTATTACCCTAACCATGAGCTATTATCTCCTCCTGGGGATAAAGTAAGATAATGTCCCCTCATGGGATAAAGTAGGGTAAAATAATTTCAGAAAGCACCATCCTACAGTGTCCTGAGAAGCAAACTGTTATGAATGAAGCATCATATTGTGAGTTTGGGACAAGAGCTGGGTGAGGATAGTGAACAGCTATGAGATCCTGGAAAAACCTTGTGTTCCAAAAGGGGGGAGACTTGGAATCACATGGGGGGAATCCATCTTATGCTCATCCTGGGTGCAGTTCCTAGACCTTGAAGTTGGAGAAGTGCAGATGAGATATCTAGATGATATAATCATGTATGTAACACTGGCAGATAGCGTTTTTTAAATAATGAATATTATAATAAAATGTATACATTTCAGGTAAAGTTTTAAATATCACTTCATGTAGAGTTTTTTTTAATTTTTTTTTTATTTATGACAGTCACACAGAGAGAGAGAGAGAGAGGCATAGACACAGGCAGAGGGAGAAGCAGGCTCCATGCACCGGGAGCCTGACGTGGGATTCAATCCCGGGTCTCCAGGATCGCGCCCTGGGCCAAAGGCAGGCGCCAAACTGCTGCGCCACCCAGGGATCCCATGTAGAGTTATGTATATACTGAGTCAACTGTGAGTAATCACATATATTGGTATTTTGTCCATTAATAAATTTTATTGCACAAAAACAGATGCATAATGTAACTAGAGAGAACCCAGCAATATACCCTCAACTCCTTAGTCAACTCAAATTTGACAAAGCAGACAGGAATATCCTGTGGCAAAAAGGCACAATCTTTTCAATAAATAGGGTGGGAAAATTGGACAGCCTCATGCAAAAGCATAAAATGACCAGTCTTTCACATCACACAGAAATTAAACTTAATGTGAATGAAAGACAAATATGAGCCAGAAATCCATCAAATTCCTAGAGGAGAATAGAGGTAGCAAACTTTTTGACCTTGGCTGCAGCATCTTCTCACCAGACACTTCTCTAAATGAATAAGAAAAGAAAAGCTTAAATGAACTGTTGGGACTTCATCAGGATAAAAACATCTTCACAGCAAAAGGAAACATTCAACAAAACTAAAAGGCAACCTTATGAATGGGAGAAGTTGTTTGCAAATGACATATCAGATAAAGGACGAGTATCCAAGATCTATAAAGAACTTATGAACATCACCATGCCAAAAGTACATAATCTAGTCAAGAAATGGGCAGAAGACATAAAGTCTTTTTTCCACAAGGTATAACCATTGTCAACAGAGACTTGAAAAATGCTCCTCGTCACAAGGCATCAGGGAAAATTACATCAAAACCACAATGAGATACCACCTCACACCAGCGAGAATGGCTAAAATAAACAAGACAGGGGACAACAAATGTTGATGAGGATGTGGAGAAGGGGAAGTGTTGGTGGGAAGGCAAGGTGGTCCATCCACTCTGGAAAATATTATTGAGGTTTCTGTCAAAGTTGAAAATAGAGGGACCCTCTCTTCCAGTAACTGCACGACTCTGTATTCACTCCAATGATACTGATGAAGTGTAGTGATGTGGCCCTTACACACCAATCATCATAGCATCCAAATCCACCATAGTCAGACTGTGGAAACAACCTACATGTCTTCCAACAGATGGATGGATAAAGATGGTGTGGTATACACAGAACAGAATATTCTTCAGCCATCAGAAATGATAAATACCTACCATTTAAAGTAATGTAAAGGAAACAGTAGAGTATCATGCCAAATGAAATAAGTCAACTGGAGAAAGACAATCATCACATGGTTTCACTCATATACGGAATATAAGCAATAGTACAGAAGACCATAAGGGACAATGGAGAAAACGAATGAGCTGAAATCAGAGAAGGAGACAAACTATGAGAGACTTTCAACTCTGAGTAAGAAAACTGAGGGTCACTGTAGGGGAGGTGGGGGGGATAGGTAACTGGTTGATGGGCATTAAGGAGGGCATGTGATGAGATGAGCACTGGCTGTTATAGGCATCTGAGGAATTACTGAACACAACATTGAAACTTATGATTTAGTATTTGTCTGCTAATTGAATTTAAATAAAATTTTAAAAGGATGAAATCTGATGATTTACATTGACATGGATGGAAATGGAGGATATTGTACTTAGAAAAATAAGTCAATTAAAGAAAGACAATTTTCATGACTGAACTCATATGCAGAATCTAAAAAAGCACAGGGATTCATAAGTGAAGGAGTAACACAGAATGGGAAGAAATTAGAAAAAGAGACAAAATGTGAGAGATTCTTAAGTATAAGAACCAGTGTGAGGGCCACTGTAGGGAGTGGGGGGACGGGATAACTGGGTTATGGGCAATAAGGTGGGCACGTGATGTGATGAGCACTGGGTGTTTATGAATCTGATGAATTATTGAATGCTCCTTATGAAACTGATGATGTAATATTTCTGTGGTAGTTGCATTTAAATAAAAACATAAAATATGTAGAAAAATAACTACTTTTTATTTTCATGCCAGTTAGTTAACAGACTGTGTGATATTAGTTACAGGTATGCATGTAGTGATTCAATACCTCCATATATCACTTGTGCTCATCAGAATACTGTTCTCCTTCATTCCCATCCGATTTGTAATTACCCACCCTCATCCCTTCTGGTAACTCTCACGTTGTTCCCTGTGTTAGTAGTCTGTTTGATGGTTTGCTTCTTTCTCTTTTCCCCTTTGATCATTTTTTTTGTTTCTTAAATTCCACTTATGAGTGAAATCATACGGTGTTCTGTCTTTTTCTGAATGACTTTTTTCACATAGCATAGTACCCTCTAGATCTATGCATGTTGTTGCAAATGGCATGATTGATGCATCGTATCTATCTGTCAATCTATCTATCCATCTATTTATCCATCCATCTATCCATCTATCACATCATCTTTTTTCTTTCATAGGTACTTAATATCACTTGATTACTATGTAGTGTATTATGCGTTCATTGTATTTTTATTTTCAGACGTAGAATTTAGTGATTCCTCAGCTGCATAAACACCAAGTGCTCATCACATCACGTGCCATCCTCATGCCCATCACCAGTGACCCATCTCCCCACTGTCTGCTCTCTGCTAACCCTCAGTTTCTTGCCTAGAGTTGAGTGTCTCTCATGTTTTGTCTCCCTCTCTGTTTTCATCTAATTTTCCTCCTCCTCTATGTTCATCAGTTTCATTTCTTAAATTTAACAAGAGTGAAATCATATGATATTTGTCTTTCTCTGAATCCACTCTCACCACTGTTGTACAACATAGACCTGGATGTCCAGTCTCAGCAAGCAGACAACAAAAATAAAAGACATCCAAATTGGTCATGAAGAAGTCAAACTCTGACTCTTTGCAAATGACATGACTGTGTATGTAGGAAACACAAAAGACTCAACCCCCAAATTACTAGAACTGATACAGGAATGCAGCAATCCTGTAGGATGTAAAATCAGCTCACAAAATTTAATCCCAAATCTTTCCATTAACCATGATGCAGAAGAAACAGAAATCAAAGCACAGATCATATTTATAATTGCTCCAAAAACCATAAGATACCTAGGAATAAACCTCACCCATAAGGTACAGGATTTGCACTCTGAGAAGTGTAGAACACTTACCGAAGTAGTTGAAGAAGACACAAGGAAATGGAAAAATTCCATGCCCATGGAATGGAAGAATAAATATTGTTAAAATGTCTATGCTACTTAGAGAAGTCTACACATTCAATGCAATCCCCATCGAAATACCATGTTCTCCAGTGTAGTTAACACACTGTGTAATATTGAGTGTACAATATAGTGATGACACTTCCACCCATCCCCCACTGCTCCTTAGGACCAGTGCTCTCCCTTATCCCGATCTGCTTGTCTGTCGGGCCCTCCCACCTCCCCTTTACTAACCATCAATATGTTTTCCATATTGAAGAGTCCATTTCCTGGTTTGATTCAGTGTATTTTTTTCCTTTGCTCATTGTTTCGCTTCATGAATTTTGTATATGACTGAATCATATGGTATTGGTCTTGCTCTGACTTAGTTAACTTTACACTCTCTAGTTATGTACTTGTTGCTGTAAATGTCAAGGTTTCATTCTTCTTTATGTATGTCCCACATCCCTGTATCCTTTCATCATTAATGGACAGTTGGTCTACTTCATAAATTGACTATTGCAAGTAATGCTGTCATAAATAAAGGGATGCAAGCTTCCCTTCGAATTACTATTTTGTGTTTTCTGCAAAACTACCGTGTACCACAATTGCTGTATCATATATTAGTTCTATTTTTCTAATTTTCGGAGGAATATCTGTTTTATGTAAAGTCGGGATTTAGGTTATTGCCATTATGGGTTGTCATTTTGGGGGAATCCATGGTGTGTCATGGTGAATGCCATGTGAGATGGAGTTGAGTTTTTGCAGATGTGGTTTTGGACTGTATTTTCCTAGGCAGTCTTTGAATCTGTGGTTAATAACTTATGTGGTAAAAAGGAATGAGATGTTTGATAATTTTAGAGAATTTCATATTACCACTATGAGGGCGACACTGGATAGCAACATCAGAGATAGAGTGGCATTCACTCTCTGTTCACCTCGTGACTCTAGATATGGGGTACTGAAGACCCCACATCTGTGAGTGGCTACACTCTGTGAACTGGGCAAGGAAACCCTCCTGATCAGGTGCAGCCAGTTTCCTGTATAAAATCCAGGTCTCCTTCTGGTTCGTGTGTCTAACTAAACCCTGATGGATGTACATGGATGGATGGAAAACCCCCAAGAGACAGAGAGAGAATTTGCAGTAACAAGGAAAGCTACTTACTAAAGGTGTCATTGCCACCTGAGCCTGGTGTGCATGTGGTTCTCTGCAGCTCTGATGGGATCATTCGGGAAACCTATCAGTGAAAGTTGGAGACAGCCCTACAAACTGGTTCCAGGATGTCCAAACAGAACCCATGACTATCCTCAGGATGACTGTGATGAGAGCAAGGACCGTCCACAGAAGGTCCCTCATCTGAGGTATCACAAGGTTCCTGCCATCTACTTGATGTCCTCAAACTTGTGAGTTCTTTCCCTCCAGGTGTTGTATTGTCATGGGTTCTATTGGATGTTAAATTTAGCCTCTCTCAATAAGGTGTAGAGAACTGCTTCTCCTGGGAAGAGTGGTTACTGGGACATACTCTGTGGTATAAACCTCTGCTCTGTCGTCTGACAGTGAAAATGAAGATCCTCTTCTGTTGCAGCTAAAGTCTGATATGATGTCCACACTTTTTTCCAACTATTCTCAGTTTGAATCACTAGTGAGATTGCCATTTGTCTGATAATTCGTCCAAGGAGCCACTTTTGGGATTCATGGATGGTGTCAGGTGGTGAAGACTAGGGTACAGCTCCTGGTAAACAGGCATCCTCAAGCTTGATATTGTTCCCTACAGAGGAACGGGAGGTGTACGGGAATGCCAGCTGACACTTTCCATGATTCCTGCAGATGGAGCAGCACCATGTGTGAACTAGCCTGGTTGAGGAGCTCAGGATGACCCCACAGAGGCAGGATGTGGAAGATCGTGTATCTGGATAGGCTGCCTGTGAGGTGTGGGCATAGGTGGCAGCTGTGTTTCAAAGTCCGGGCCACCTGGCACCATAATGATAATCAACACATTTTACTTAATTAATGTCATCTACTGGTTAGTAATAAATTTTATAAGTGCAAAAAACTGAGACCTAGATCCCAATGGTTATGATCTTTTTTTTTCTTTTATTTATTATTTATGATAGTCACAGAGAGAGAGAGAGAGAGAGAGGCAGAGACATAGGCAGAGGGAGAAGCAGGCTCCAAGCACCGGGAGCCCGATGTGGGATTTGATCCTGGGTCTCCAGGAGGTTATGATCTTTTGAAGCATAATTTCTCCCTTTCTATGTGAGTGCAGAATGATGATTAAATTATTCTGAAATCTTAAAAAAATTACAATCATAGAAATTTCTTTGTCCATTGTTGCAAATGCTTATATTTTTATTTTAGAGAGATCACATGTTCAGAATCTTATAATTTTTGAAGTGTAAAAAGCAGTAGTGTTAAGCATCTGCACCACATGATTTCTTCTTGAACTGCCTCTAAATGAGCCTCATTGATTCCACAGCATGGACATGTGGGTCAGGCCTTCCAAGGTCACAACCTCGGGAACTAACCAGAATCGTATCCCTGATAGGACATCCTCTGAATCTTTGCAAGAGCTTCCAGGTTTATGGATATAATTGAGTTGAGTAGAGATAAAGATGATATGTTAATGTTTAAAAGGTGCTATGTTCTCTTCTATCCGCTTGTAAGAAGCAAATATGCAGCAGGACAATTAAGGGGAATTTAAAACACAAGGATATTCCAAATCCACAAGTTTTAAAAAGGCAAACCACTCTAAAAATGGAAAACAAGCCTTAAAAACTAAGGAATTATTCTATTTCTCAGTAAGACACTCTATAGAAGATAAGTAGGAATTTGCATTCTTGATTAATTATTCAATTTCAGCATCACAGAAGTGGAAATTAGCAAATCTATGAATAACGTCAGATTTGTTTCATAGAAAAAGCCTCCTGTATTATGCTATGAAATTCAGGAGAATAAATACAAATTCAAGGTGTAGTTATTTTAAAGTTTTTACGTCAATTAAAATGGAGATGACATCCAGTGTAACATTCATTTCCGGTGTGCAATAGAGCTATTGATCATTTCCATTCATCGTCCAGTGTCCATGAGGACATGTGCACTTCCTAATCCCCATCTGATATGTCACCCGGCCCCCACTTACCTCCATGTAATAACCATCAGTTTAATCTCTATAATGTAGAGACTATTTTTTGGTCTTTGTATCAATTTTCCCCCTTTTTTCCTTTGATTTCTTTCTAAAATTCAATATAAGACTTAAATCGTACAGTATTTGTCTTTTTCTGACTGACTCATGTCACGTAGCTTTATACTTGCTACCTCCATCGCCATACTTGCATATGGTTAGATTTCATTCTATTTATTTCATTCATTTCTATTTATTTCATTCATTCTATTTAGATTCTATTCTATTTATGCATGATTTCAATGTTTTGGCTAATGTAGTTAATAGTGCTGCAAATACTGAGGTGAATACATTCCTTTAAAATTAGTAGTTTTGTAGTCATATGGTAAATACCCAATAGAGCAGTTGCTGGATCACAAGGTAGGTCAACTTTTATCTATTTGAGCCACCACTATATTATTTGCAGGAGCAGCTGCACCCCTGAGCAGCCACATTTCATGACCAGAGAATCCTGCAGGGCCTCAGTTCTAGTGGAGGTGGGATCAGGTGTAAATTAATAAGCATAGCAGAGCACATCCTGTCAAAACTCACCACATTCATATATATATAAGAAGATACATAGATGACAAATGAACAGAAGAAAAAATTGTTGACATCATAAATCCTTAGGGGATTGCAGTTAAAATTGCTTCTTGCTTGTTAAAAGGGTAAATTTGAAAGACTGAACGCAAAGACTGATGCCATGCGCTGGCAAAAGTGTGAAAACTGGAATACTCATGCACTCCTGGTGGGTATGCAAAAGCAAAAAAATAATTTTATTTATTTTTTTAAATTTTTTATTTATTTATTTATGATAGTCACAGAGAGAGAGAGAGGCAGAGACATAGGCAGAGGGAGAAGCAGGCTCCATGCATCGGGAGCCCGACGTGGGATTCGATCCCAGGTCTCCAGGATCGTGCCCTGGGCCAAAGGCAGGCGCCAAACCACTGCATCACCCAGGGATCCCAAAAAAAATCATTTTAGATCACTTGGTAGTTTCTTAATAAGTTAAACATTCACCTATCCTATGACTCAGGCATTTTACTTTGAGATATAACACAAGAGAAGGGAAAAATACATATATACATATTAAATTATGCACAAATATTCTAGCAACTTTATTTGCAATGCCAAGATGAGGTACCTAAGGGCCCTTAACAGATGAGTGGATAAACAAATGGTATATCCACGTTAAAGATATTATGCAGCAATAGAGCAAAATAATTATGTAAGCATCACTGAAGAATCTCAAAATAATTACAAATCATGAAACCAGGAAAAAAAATCTGAACATTTTGTGACTCAGATCATATAAAATTCTAGAAAATGCAAACTAATTTACTATAAATGAAGGTAAGTCAAAGGTTGCCTGTAGAGAGAAAAGACAGATTATAGAATTATATGAGGCAAAATAGGGGTGATAGACATGTTCACAATCATGATTATGATCCAGTTTTGTGGGTTTATACATATGGCAAAACTTAAACTGTACACCTCAAATAGGTGCACTATATTGCATGACAACTACACCTGGATAAAGTTCTACAAGATAGTTCCAAAACCCCACAAAACCCCCCACAAAACCCTGTATCTCTCACTCTTTTCATAAAACCAGGTTTGGTAGCCCTATATTGACTCTATCTCTTTCCTAATGACCTTGGAGGAGCAGTCTTACCTTAGTGGTAGCAAATATTTATGAGCAATTAAATCTATCTCAAAGTCAATGGGAATGCTGGCTAGGCCACAGAGCCACATTGAGGAACTAAGGGATCTCCTTTCTCTGCTTGTTTTCCTATCTGTGTAGAAATGGCCTTTAAGTGAACATACCCTAAAGACTATGGGAATCCACAAAACCAAGAGTTTATTTTCTTTGACAAAGATCTCAGCCACAAAAGGTGCACATACATGGAGATCCTGAGAATTTCTGTGCACACTGATCCTGCAGTCACAGTCATTGGATCATTTGTTGATGCAATGTTAGAAGGGGCACACGCCATCTACTTTGCTGGAGTCTTCTCTGCTGCAGTGTTACTGTACCAATTATGGTTTCTCCGGGGCCTTGAATTCTCACCATGACACTAGCCTAGTGAATTCTGGGAATTAGGAGACATGGCTCATTCATAGGATCTAGAGTATAGATTCCCCTGAACACTACTGACCATTATGTGACATCCACTGTGAAAAAGAAAATTAATGTATTTCTCAGAAGCACTGAAGGTTGTCACACCTTCCTGACTTTCCACGGTGTTCTCTGCCCCCCACCCCCAAATCCTGATAGCCAGTCCACAAATTAGGATAAGGCCCTGCTGTCTTTCCTAGGAGACCTCAGGCAACAATGTAAATTAGGCCAAAGCTAGAAAGAGCTATTTTCTTTCACCAGACGGTCATCTCTGAGGTACAAAAACACTGGGAACCCTTAGAAAGCTGTTTGCTCCTTAATGCTGACAAAGCCCAGCTCTTTTCAAATCACTTCACACAGTGAATAGAAATCTAAGATCAAAGGTGGCTTAAATAATCTCTTTATTATTGCAAAGTCCAATGCAATATGAAGCAGGAAGTTCCCAGGTTGGTAACTTGGAAGATAGGAAAATCCAAGAGGAGTATCACACATAACTAGCACATCCTGGAAAATGTGGTCCTTCTTGGCAAGTTACCAGCAGAACTCAGATTGGGTCCACTGGGCCATGCCCTAACTTCTACAAGAGAAGAGAATGAAGACCCTATAAGGGCTAAGACTAACATGATTTCCTCCAGCAAAAGGAGAGGCAAAGAGGTCAGCTTCCCTGAGCACATTGCAGGAGTATATAATGTATCTGATGCACACTGTGTGAACCTGCTGAGTGGCAGATGTGACAAAACACTTCCACAAAAACCGAGACTGACATAAATCTGGCAAGAGCCCTGGACAGGTTAGAAAGTTTAACACAACTCCTTACATATTCACACATTCTTCAACTAAAGGGAGATCTCCTCACTGTGGATTTTCAGTAGTATGGGCTTAAATTTAGGTAGATGGCTTCCTCACAACTTCTTTCCTCCAGTGTAATTATCTTAAAGGAAACTGCACATCCCTGTACATCTAAGGCCTTTCTGTAGTATGAAGTCTCTGGTGTTGAATGAGGTCAGATTTGGAGCTAAAGGATTTTCCACATTGTCTGCACTCAATAGGCCTCTTTCCAGTGTGAACTCTCCAGTGTTGAATAAGGCTGGAGCTATGGCTAGAGGATTTTCCACATCCCCCACACTCATAAAGCCTTTCTCTGGAATGGGCTTTCCTTTTTTTTTTAATGTTTATTTATTTATGATAGTCACAGAGAGAGAAAGAGAGAGAGGCAGAGACACAGGCAGAGGGAGAAGTAGGCTCCATGCACCGGAAGCCCGATGTGGGATTCGATCCCGGGTCTCCAGGATCGCGCCCTGGGCCAAAGGCAGGCACCAAACCGCTGCGCCACCCAGGGATCCCTGGAGTGGGCTTTCCAATGTGAACTGAAACTGGAGCTCTGCTTAAAGGATTTCCCACATTCACTTCACTGATGAGGCCTTTCTCCAGTGTGAACTCTCCTGTGGTAAATGAGACTGAAGTTTTGGCTAAAAGACTTCCCACATTCACTGCACTCCTAAGGCCTTTCTCCAGTGTGAACTCTCTGTTGTTGAATGAGGTTGGATCTTTGGCTGAAAGATTTTCCACATTCCCTGCATTCATAAGGCTTCTCTCCAGTGTGAACTTTCCTATGGCTATTGAGGCTGTAGCTTTGGCTAAAGGGTTTCCCACATTCATTGCACTCATATGGCCTTTCTCATGTGTGAATTCTCTGATGAATAATGAAACTGGAATAATTGGTAAAGAGTTTCCCACATTCACTACATTCATAAGGCCTTTCTCGAGTGTGGACTTTCTGGTGCTGAATGAGGTTACATCTTTGGCTACAGGCATTCCCACATTTTCCACACTCATAAAGTCCTTCTCTAGTGATGACTCTCTGGTCCTGAGCAAGTATGTCTGTGCAGCTGAAAGCTTTATTGCATTCTCCACAGGTGTGATGACTTTTTTCACTGTGAAAGACAGCCTCACACTCATTGTTTGGCTTCTCCCCAGTAGGAGTGACCTGTTGGAGAAATCCCATGCTGGCTAAGAAGTCCTTCCTTGTCTCCTCAATGGGAAAGAGCTTCCCTGACACATGGACTGTACAGTTCTTTATAAATGAACCTCTGGGAGGAGGAGGGGCAAGATGGCGGAAGAGCAGGGTCTCCAAATCACCTGTCTCCACCAAATTACCTAGAAAACCTTCAAATTATCTGAAAATCTATGAATTCGGCCTGAGAATTAAAGAGAGAACAGCTGGAATGCTACAGTGAGAAGAGTTTGCGCTTCTATCCAGGTAGGAAGATGGGAAAAAAAGAAATAAAGAAACAAAGGCATCCAAGGGGGAGGGGCCCTGTGAGGAGCCGGGCTGAGGCTGGGGCGAGTGTCCCCAGGACAGGAGAGACCCGTCCCGGAGACGCAGGAGCTGCACCAACCTTCCCGGGTGGAAAGGGGCTCCCAGGGAGTTGGAGCAGGACCCCAGGAGGGCGAGGATGCCCTCGGGTTCCCTGGGACAGTAACAGAGCAACTGCGCCCCCAGGAGAGTGCACCGAACTCCCTAAGGGCTGCAGCGTGCACGGCGGGACCAGAGCAGCTCGGAGGGACTTGGGCGGCGGCTCCGTGGAGGGGGCTGTGGGGCCTCAGGAGCAGCTCGGAGGGGCTCTGGCAGAGGAAGAGGCTCCGTGCGGAGGGGGCTGCGTGGTTCCAGGAGCAGCTCGGAGGGGCTCAGGTAGAGGAAGAGGCTCATGCAGAGGGGGCTGCGCGGTTCCAGGAGCAGCTCGGAGGGGCTCGGGTGGCGGCTCCGTGGAGGGGGCTGCGTGGCCAGGACTGCGAATCCAACAGCACGGGACCTGGAGCACAGGCGACGGGACACAGCCCAGGATCCATCCTCCCCCCGGGACAGGCAGAGGCTGGGAGGGCCCAGGACAGCAAGGACGCTCCTGCTCCAAGCTGAGCAAATCAGCGGCCCTGTCCCGGATCCTCCAGGCCCTGCAGACGGAGAGCTCTGGAGTTCCTGCGGGAGCTGACTCCAGGGCTCCAGAGCTGGCCCCGCCACTGAGGTTGTGCCTCCTGGGGCCTCACGGGGTGAACAACGCCCACTGAGCCCTGCACCAGACAGGAGCACAGCACCTCCCCAAACTGCTAACACCTGAAAATCAGCACAACAGGCCCCTCCCCCAGAAGACCAGCTAGACGGACAATTTCGAGGTGAAGCCAAGGGACTTAAAGTACACAGAATCAGAAGATACTCCTCCGTGGTTCTTTTTTTGTTTTGTTTTGTTTCGTTTTCCTGTTTGATTTGTTTCCTTCCCCACCCTCTTTTTTCTTCCTTTCTTTCTTTTTCTTTCTCTTTTTATTCTTTTTTTTTGTTTTTTTTTCTTCCTTTTTTCCCCTCTTTCTCTTTTCTCTCCTTCTTTCTCTCCTCTCTTTTTCTTCTTTTCCCAATACAACTTGTTTTTGGCCACTCTGCACTGAGCAAAATAACTAGAAGGAAAACCTCACCTCAAAAGAAAGAATCAGAAACAGTCCTCTCTCCCACACAGTTACAAAATCTGGATTACAATTCAATGTCAGAAAGCCAATTCAGAAGCACTATTATACAGCTACTGGTGGCTCTAGAAAAAAGCATAAAGGACTCATGACTGCAGAATTTAGAGCTAATCAGGCAGAAATTAAAAATCAATTGAATGAGATGCAATCCAAACTAGAAGTCCTAACGACGAGGGTTAACCAGGTGGAAGAATGAGTGAGTGACATAGAAGACAAGTTGATAGCAAAGAGGAAAAATGAGGAAAAAAGAGACGAACAATTAAAAGACCGTGAAGATAGATTAAGGGAAATAAACAACAGCCTGAGGAAGAAAAACTTAAGTTTAATTGGTGTTCCCGAGGGCGCCGAAAGGGACAGACGGCAAGAATATGTATTTGAACAAATTCTAGCTGAAAACTCTCCTAATCTGGGAAGAGAAACAGGCATTCAGATCCAGAAAATAGAGCGATCCCCCCCTAAAATCAATAAAAACCGTTCAACACCTCGACATTTAATAGTGAAGCTTGCAAATTGAAAAGACAAAGAGAAGATCCTTAAAGCAGCAAGAGACAAGAAATCCCTGACATTTATGGGGAGGAGTATTAGGGTAGCAGCTGACCTCTCCACAGAGACCCTGCAAGCCAGAAAGTGCTGGCAGGATATATTCAGGGTCCTAAATGAGAAGAACATGCAACCAAGAATACTTTATCCAGCAAGGCTCTCATTCAAAATGGAAGGAGAGATAAAGAGCTTCCAAGACAGGCAGGAACTGAAAGAATATGTGACCTCCAAACCAGCTCTGCAAGAAATTTTAAGGGGGACTCTTAAAATTCCACTTTAAGAAGAAGTTCAGTGGAACATTCCACAAAAACAAGGACTGAATAGATATCATGATGACACTAAACTCATATCAGTCAATAATAACTCTGAATGTGAATGGGCTTAATGACCCCATCAAAAGGCGCAGGGTTTCAGACTGGATAAAAAAGCAGGACCCATCTATTTGCTGTCCACAAGAGATTAATTTTAGACAGAAGGACACCTACAGCCTGAAAATAAAAGGTTGGAGAACCATTTACCATTCGAATGGTCCTCAAAAGAAAGCGGGGGTAGCCATCCTTATAACAGATAAACTAAAATTTACCCCGAAGACTGTAGTGAGAGATGAAGAGGGACACTATATCATACTTAAAGTACCTATTCAACAAGAGGACTTAACAATCCTCAATATATATGCACCAAATGTGGGAGCTGCCAAATATATCAAGCAATTAATAACCAAAGTTAAGGCAAACTTAGATAATAATACACTTATACTTGGTGACTTCAATCTAGCTCTTTCTATACTCGATAGGTCTTCTAAGCACAATATCACCAAAGAAACAAGAGCTTTAAATGATACACTGGACCAGATGGATTTCACAGATATCTACAGAATTTTACATCCAAACTCAACTGAATACACATTCTTCTCAAGTGCACATGGAACCTTCTCCAGAATAGACCACATATTGGGTCACAAATTGGGGCTGAACCAATACCAAAAGATTGGGATCATCCCCTGAATATTCTCAGACCATAATGCCTTGAAATTAGAACTAAATCAGAACAAGAAGTTTGGAAGGACCTCAAACACGTGAAGGTTAAGGACTATCCTGCTGAAAGATGAAAGGGTCAAGCAGGAAATTAAGGAAGAATTAAAAAGATTCATGGAAACTAATGAGAATGAAGATACAACCGTTCAAAATCTTTGGGATGCAGCAAAAGCAGTCCTAAGGAGGAAATACATCGCATTACAAGCATCCATTCAAAAACTGGAAAAAACTCAAATACAAAAGCTAACCTTACACATAAAGGAGCTAGAGAAAAAACAGCAAATAGATCCTACACCCAGGAGAAGAAGAGAGTTAATAAAGATTCGACCAGAACTCAACGAAATCGAGACCAGAAGAACTGTGGAACAGATCAACAGAATCAGGAGTTGGTTCTTTGAAAGAATTAATAAGATAGATAAACCATTAGCCAGCCTTATTAAAAAGAAGAGAGAGAAGACTCAAATTAATAAAATCATGAATGAGAAAGGAGAGATCACTACCAACAGCAAGGAAATACAAATGATTTTAAAACCATATTATGAACAGCTATACGCCAATAAATTAGGCAATCTAGAAGAAATGGACACATTCCTGGAAAGCCACAAACTACCAAAACTGCAACAGGAAGAAACATAAAACCTTAACAGGTCAATAGCCAGGGAGGAAATTGAAGCAGTCATCAAAAACCTCCCAAGACACAAGAGTCCAGGGCCAGATGGCTTCCCAGGGGAATTTTATCAAACGTTTAAAGAAGAAACCATACCTATTCTCCTAAAGCTGTTTGGAAAGATCGGAAGAGATGGAGTACTTCCAAATTCCTTCTATGAGGCCAGCATCACCTTAATTTCAAAACCAGACAAAGACCCCGCCAAAAAGGAGAATTACAGACCAATATCCCTGATGAACATGGATGCAAAAATTCTCAACAAGATACTGGCCAATAGGAAAATTATTCACCATGAACAAGTAGGATTTATCCCTGGGACACAAGGCTGGTTCAACACCCATAAAACAATCAATGTGATTCATCATATCAGCAAGAGAAAAACCAAGAACCATATGATCCTCTCATTAGATGCAGAGAAAGCATTTGATAAAATACAGCATCCATTCCTGATCAAAACTCTTCAGGGTGTAGGGATAGAGGGAACATTCCTCAACATCTTAAAAGCCATCTACGAAAAGCCCACAGCAAATATCATTCTTAATGGGGAAGCATTGAGAGCCTTTCCCCTAAGATCAGGAACAAGACAGGGATGTCCACTCTCACCACTGCTATTCAACATAGTACTAGAAGTCCTAGCCTCATCAATCAGACAACAAAAAGATATTAAAGACATTCAAATTGACAAAGAAGAAGTCAAACTCTCCCTCTTTGCCAATGACATGATACTCTACATAGAAAACCCAAAAGTCTCCACCCCAAGATTGCTAGAACTCATACAGCAATTCGGTAGCGTGGCAGGATACAAAATCAATGCCCAGAAATCAGTGGCATTTCTACACACTAACAATGAGACTGAAGAAAGAGAAATTAAGGAGTCAATCCCATTTACAATTGCACCCAAAAGCATAAGATACCTAGGAATAAACCTAACCAAAGATGTAAAGGATCTATACCCCCAAAACTATAGAACACTTCTGAAAGAAATTGAGGAAGACACAAAGAGATGGAAAAATAGTCCATGCTCATGGATTGGCAGAATTAGTATTGTGAAAATGTCAATATTACCCAGGGCAATATACACGTTTAATGCAATCCCTATCAAAATACCATGGACTTTCTTCAGAGAGTTAGAACAAATTATATTAAGATTTGTGTGGAATCAGAAAAGACCCCGAATAGCCAGGGGAATTTTAAAAAAGAAAACTATATCTGGGGGCATCACAATGCCAGTTTTCAGGTTGTACTACAAAGCTGTGGTCATCAAGACAGTGTGGTACTGGCACAAAAACAGAGACAGGGATCAATGGAACAGAATAGAGAACCCAGAAGTCGACCCTGAACTTTATGGGCAACTAATATTCGATAAAGGAGGAAAGACTATCCATTGGAAGAAAGAGAGTCTCTTCAATAAATGGTGCTGGGAAAATTGGACATCCACATGCATAAGAATGAAACTAGACCACTCTCTTTCACCATACACAAAGATAAACTCAAAATGGAAGAAAGATCTAAATGTGAGACAAGATTCCATCAAAATCCTAGAGGAGAACACAGGCAACACCCTTTTTGAACTCGGCCACAGTAACTTCTTGCAAGATACATCCACGAAGGCAAAAGAAACAAAAGCAAAAATGAACTATTGGGACTTCATCAAGATAAGAAGCTTTTGCACAGCAAAGGATACAGTCAACAAAACTAAAAGACAACCTACAGAATGGGAGAAGATATTTGCAAATGACATATCAGATAAAGTGCTAGTTTCCAAGATCTATAAAGAACTTCTTAAACTGAACACCAAAGAAACAAACAATCCAATCATGAAATGGGAAAAAGACATGAAGAGAAATCTCACAGAGGAAGACATAGACATGGCCAACATGCACATGAGTAAATGCTCTGCATCACTTGCCATCAGGGAAATACAAATCAAAACCACAATGAGATACCACCTCTCACCAGTGAGAATGGGGAAAATTAACAAAGCAGGAAACAACAAATGTTGGAGAGGATGCGGAGCAAAGGGAACCCTCTTACACTGTTGGTGGGAATGTGAAATGGTGCAACCACTCTGGAAAACTGTGTGGAGGTTCCTCAAAGAGTTAAAAATAGATCTGCCCTATGACCCAGCAATTGCACTGTTGGGGATTTACCCCAATGATTCAGATGCAGTGAAACGCCAGGACACCTGCACCCCGATGTTTATAGCAACAATGGCCACAATAGCCAAACTGTGGAAGGAGCCTTGGTGTCCATCGTAAGATGAATGGATAAAGATGTGGTTTATGTATACAATGGAATATTACTCAGCTATTAGAAATGACAAATACCCACCATTTGCTTCAACGTGGATGGAACTGGAGGATATTATCCTGAGTGAAGTAAGTCAGTCGGAGAAGGACAAACATTATATGTTCTCATTCATTTGGGGAATATAAATAATAGTGAAAGGGAATATAAGGAAAGGGAGAAGAAATGTGTAGGAAATATCAGAAAGGGAGACAGAACGTAAAGACTGCTAACTCTGGGAAACGAACTAGGGGTGGTAGAAGGGGAGGAGGGCGGGGGTGGGAGTGAATGGGTGACGGGCACTGGGGGTTATTCTGTATGTTAGTAAATTGAACACCAATAAAAAATAAATTTAAAAAAATAAAAAATAAAAAAATAAATGAACCTCTGTCAACATGACTTCTAACGGGTATCTCTCTACTGTGCTGCCCCTGGTATTGTTGAAGGCTGGCAGCTACAGAGAATTGTTTCTTACATGTATATGATTTTTCCCGAAGATTTGTTCCCTGGTGTTCAGCCAAATGCAAAATGTTTCTCAAGATCGAGCCATGCAGGTCAAAGGGCTGAGCCTTCTGGGGAAATGAACCTGACCTAAGAGTCCCAATCTGTGACACTCCTAAAGAAATGCTCTCTTTGGAAGGTACCTCCTCATCTTCCACTCCAGGCCAACAACCTAGTGAGCATGTGAGTACAAAGTTCTCCGGCATCACTCATGGTACAGGTATCTCTAATCCTCATCTAAGAGATCCCATTCCTTCCAGGAGAAATAGGGGGCCACATCCTCAAAAGTCACACTTGCCTGTGTAGGTTCCAAAAACACTTCTGCAACCATGGAAACTTGTGGGAAGAGGCAGGTCTTCGAGGGGTGTGACCATGACGACTTTCCAGGGGCTCAGGCCTTCCCTGTGTCCCTGCACCGGATCCCTGGACACGAGCACTGCCAATGGCTCAGGGGACACAGTGAAGTGATGACAGCTGAGCGACCCGGCCATCCCAGGCAACAAAGTCTCTAGGCCGGCATTGCAAGCAGCGAATTTTCCCAACCCTAAGCATTCCCTGTCCATCGCCTGGGTACCAACCCATGTTCAGGATCGTCGGGCAGGGCCCAAAGACCCTAGAACTGCTAAAATGACTGCCGTGGAAAAACCAACCCACCACATTCTGGGCAAGGACCACACACTGCCCACAGCAGACAGGAAGAGTTTCTGAAGATGCGAAGCCTGATGAAAAGAGGCACCAAAATGACACCAAGGTTCACGCAACACACACCGCAGACAATCTTTGAAGCCCCAGGCCCTGGACCCTATGTGACCTCTTCATCATAAAGCTGTTATTCTGGAGCAGGACCTATAAGTTGCTTTCCTAACACATAGAGGAAAAGTGAGACTTGGAGAAAATGCTGAGATGGAGGAATTAAATTTCACTTTGCAGCTCTGATCCACTTAAATTTTGTGCTTCTCAGATCAGTCCCTTTGACCCTGCCAAATGAGACAGGACATATGTTCTGCCTCCAGATCCTACTTTCTCCAACCCTGACTGGATCTTGTGCATCAGGGAGACTGCCAGCAGCCCATCCCATCCATAGTGCATCTACAGCAATTGCATGAAGACACAGAGTTGTGATAATAATATCCCTGCAATTCTTTATTTTTTAAATATATTTATTTTCATTGGTGTTCAATTTGCCAACATATAGAATAACACCCAGTGCTCATCCCGTTAAGTGCCCACCTCAATGCCCATCACCCAGTCACCCCAACCCCTGCCAACCTCCCCTTCCAACACCCCTAGTTAATTTCCCAGAGTTAGGAGTCTCTTATGTTCTGCCTCCCTTTCTAATATTTCCCTCTCATTTTTCTCCTTTCTCCTTTATTCCCTTTCACTATTTTTTATATTTCCTAAACGAATGAGACCATATAATATTTGTCATCTCCGATTGACTTATTTCACTCAGCATAATACCCTCCAGTTCCATCCACGTCAAAGCAAATGGTGGGTATTTTTCGTTTCTAATGGCTGAGTAATATTCCATTGTATACATAAACCACATCTTCTTTATCCATTCATCTTTCAATAGACACTGGGGCTCCTTCCACAGTTTGGCTATTGTGGACATTGCTGCTATAAACATTGGGGTGCAGGTGTCCCGGCGTTACATTACATCTGTATCTTTGGGGTAAATCCCCAGCAGTGCAATTGCTGGGTCATAGGGCAGATCTATTTTTAACTCTTTGAGGAACATCCACAGAGTTTTCCAGAGTGGCTGCACCAGTTCACATTCCCACCAAAAGTGCAGGAAGGTTCCTCTTTCTCCCCATCCTCTCCAACATTTGTTGTTTCTGGTCTTGTTAAGTATTATTTATTTATTTATTTATTTATTTATTTATTTATTTATTTATTCTTGAGAGACACAGAGACAAAGAGAAGCAGAGAACTAGGTAGAGGGAGAAGCAGTCTCCAAGCATGGAGCTCAATGCGGGATTCGGTCCTGGGACTCCAGGATCACATCCTGGGCTAAAGGCTTGCACTACACTGTGAGCAGAAAAAAATATATATATATATAATATATATACGTTTTATAATATTTTATAATTACATATTTATATTATATATATATATTTTCAGAATCGGGACAATTTCTTCTATTTCATTTTCTCTATAGAAATCAAACAAACGTGGGTCCTTGTGCAGACAGTGGATTAAGAAACTGACCTCAGTTCTGGTCATGATCTCAGGGTCCTGGGATTCAGCCCAACACTGTGATCTAAGATGAGAGAAGAGTCTGCCTCTCTCACTGTTCCTACCTGTGGGTGCAATCTCTGCCTCTATCTCCAATAAATAAAAATATACAAGGAACCAAGAAACATATACATCAAGGTCCAACCAACATTAATCATCATAGAAATCCAACCCCAAACAACTGAGGTATCTCCTCACAACTGTTTCCTTGGCAATGAAGGAACCACAGCAAATAAAATGAGAAGGACCTTGTTCTGGTGAGGATGTGGAGAACAGGCCATGGCAAACTCTGGGTGGAAGGACCACATGGTGTAGTTACTATGGAAACCAGCCCGGGGCACACCACCCACTACACAGAGCTCCTCGTCTGTTTCTGAACACCTTTCATTTCCAGCTGAGTGAGAGGAAGGTCTAGACCGAGATTGTAGGGAGAGGCAGTAGCAGGAGAGGAATGGACTCAGTGGAGGTGTCCTAACATAGTCCTGCTCACCTGCAGTAGAGAGCCAGAGCCAGAGATGCTGGAGGGGACAGCTGCTGTCAGGATGCACATCAGACTCTGGTATCAGGAACTCCCATTCAGAGGATCTGAGCTGGTTTGGGTCAGTGTGTGGAGGCTCCATATGTGAGGAACTTTTGCACAGGAGGGCAGCATTCAGGCTGATGCAGAGGATCTCATCATCTGGGTTTGGGGAAGAGAGAGGGAAAGAAAGCTGTGACCCTGATCTGGCTGTACAAATGCCCCAGGCTGCACCGCCTGTCATCTCTGAGACTGCTGACCTTCATGGAACATCATGTCTTTGAGGTTGCCCTGGGATGATGGGTGCATCAATAGTGTGACTTCATTTTTTTAAAGATTTTATTTATTTATTCATGAGAGAGACACAGAGACAGAGACAGAGATGCAGGCAGAGGGAGATGCAGGCTTCATGCAGGGAACCTGATGAGGGACTCAATTCTGGGCTGAAGAAGACACTAAACTGCTGAGCCACCCGGGCTGCCCAATAGTGTGACTTCTTATCGCAGAATCCTGTGCCATTGATCAATGTTTTCTACTGGGATTATTCTTTAAATCACGGAGGCTTTTGGGGGTTTTTCTAGGCTTCTAAAAGAAATGAAGACACTATCAATCATCACATGCCATCTTTACATGAACACGGGGGTTCATTATTCTGGAGCAACTACTGAGGAGTGGGATTTCCAGGTCATGTAGTAGGTTATCCATCTTTAATTTCAGGAGGAACAGAAAAATTATTATCCTGGGCTTCTCTTTCATTTTCATTCCTACTTGTAAGGTTGAGGCCCAGGTGTCCTATAGCTCCCCAGGATGGTCTTGTCAGTGCTTCTTTCATACCTGAGCCCTTGTGATGAGTGTATAGAGCATCCATTGTGGTTGACATGAATTTCCCTGACAGATCCTGGTGGGAAGTGTCCTCTCCTGTGCTTACTTCATGTGTTTGTACCCTCCTGTATAACATGTCCACACAAAGCTCTGCCTGTTTTATAGATGAATGTTTTTTTTTCTATTGACTTTTGAGGGTTCTTATGATAATTTGTGCAAGTTTTCCTTGGTCTATATCATGTATTTCATTACTTTGATAAATACATGGAACAAAAAATGTAGTTGATATTTGCAAAGTGTATTCTTAATATTTGGTGTTATGTATGTTGACTTTTTATCTATAACATTCCGATTTCATAATTAATGATTTGCCTTAAGAGTTTTTCAATTGACAATATATGGAAAAGTCTTGATTTTTATATCAGATAAAGTGCTAGTTTCCAAGATCTATAAAGAACTTCTTAAACTAACACCAAAGAAACAAACAATCCAATCATGAAATGGGAAAAAGACATGAAAGATCTCACAGAGGAAGACATAGACATGGCCAACATGCACATGAGCAAATGCTCTGCATCACTTGCCATCAGGGAAATACAAATCAAAACCACAATGAGATACCATCTCACCAGTGAGAATGGGGAAAATTAACAAAGCAGGAAACAACAAATGTTGGAGAGGATGCGGAGCAAAGGGAACCCTCTTACACTGTTGGTGGGAATGTGAAATGGTGCAACCACTCTGGAAAACTGTGTGGAGGTTCCTCAAAGAGTTAAAAATAGATCTGCCCTATGACCCAGCAATTGCACTGTTGGGGATTTACCCCAATGATTCAGATGCAGTGCGCCAGGACACCTGCACCCCGATGTTTATAGCAACAATGGCCACAATAGCCAAACTGTGGAAGGAGCCTTGGTGTCCATCGTAAGATGAATGGATAAAGAATGTGGTTTATGTATACAATGGAATATTACTCAGCTATTAGAAATGACAAATACCCACCATTTGCTTCAACGTGGATGGAACTGGAGGTATTATCCTGAGTGAAGTAAGTCAGTCGGAGAAGGACAAACATTATATGTTCTCATTCATTTGGGGAATATAAATAATAGTGAAAGGGAATATAAGGAAAGGGAGAAGAAATGTGTAGGAAATATCAGAAAGGGAGACAGACGTAAAGACTGCTAACTCTGGGAAACGAACTAGGGGTGGTAGAAGGGGAGGAGGGCGGGGGTGGGAGTGAATGGGTGGCGGGCACTGGGGTTATTCTGTATGTTAGTAATTGAACACCAATAAAAAATAAATTTAAAAAAATAAAAAATAAAAAATAAATGAACCTCTGTCAACATGACTTCTAACGGGTATCTCTCTACTGTGCTGCCCTGGTATTGTGAAGGCTGGCAGCTACAGAGAATTGTTTCTTACATGTATATGATTTTTCCCGAAGATTTGTTCCCTGGTGTTCAGCCAAATGCAAAATGTTTCTCAAGATCGAGCCATGCAGGTCAAGGGGCTGAGCCTTCTGGGGAAATGAACCTGACCTAAGAGTCCCAATCTGTGACACTCCTAAAGAAATGCTCTCTTTGGAAGGTACCTCCTCATCTTCCACTCCAGGCCAACAACCTAGTGAGCATGTGAGTACAAAGTTCTCCGCATCACTCATGGTACAGGTATCTCTAATCCTCATCTAAGAGATCCCATTCCTTCCAGGAGAAATAGGGGGCCACATCCTCAAAAGTCACACTTGCCTGTGTAGGTTCCAAAAACACTTCTGCAACCATGGAAACTTGTGGGAAGAGGCAGGTCTTCGAGGGGTGTGACCATGCGCTTTCCAGGGGCTCAGGCCTTCCCTGTGTCCCTGCACCGGATCCCTGGACACGAGCACTGCCAATGGCTCAGGGGACACAGTGAAGTGATGACAGCTGAGCGACCCGGCCATCCCAGGCAACAAAGTCTCTAGGCCGGCATTGCAAGCAGCGAATTTTCCCAACCCTAAGCATTCCCTGTCCATCGCCTGGGTACCAACCCATGTTCAGGATCGTCGGGCAGGGCCCAAAGACCCTAGAACTGCTAAAATGACTGCCGTGGAAAAACCAACCACATTCTGGGCAAGGACCACACACTGCCCACAGCAGACAGGAAGAGTTTCTGAAGATGCGAAGCCTGATGAAAAGAGGCACCAAAATGACACCAAGGTTCACGCACACACACCGCAGACAATCTTTGAAGCCCCAGGCCCTGGACCCTATGTGACCTCTTCATCATAAAGCTGTTATTCTGGAGCAGGACCTCATAAGTTGCTTTCCTAACACAAGAGGAAAAGTGAGACTTGGAGAAAATGCTGAGATGGAGGAATTAAATTTCACTTTGCAGCTCTGATCCACTTAAATTTTGTGCTTCTCAGATCAGTCCCTTTGACCCTGCCAAATGAGACAGGACATATGTTCTGCCTCCAGATCCTACTTTCTCCAACCCTGACTGGATCTTGTGCATCAGGGAGACTGCCACAGCCCATCCCATCCATAGTGCATCTACAGCAATTGCATGAAGACACAGAGTTGTGATAATAATATCCCTGCAATTCTTTATTTTTTAAATATATTTATTTTCATTGGTGTTCAATTTGCCAACATATGAATAACACCCAGTGCTCATCCCGTTAAGTGCCCACCTCAATGCCCATCACCCAGTCACCCCAACCCCTGCCAACCTCCCTTCCAACACCCCTAGTTAATTTCCCAGAGTTAGGAGTCTCTTATGTTCTGCCTCCCTTTCTAATATTTCCCTCTCATTTTTCTCCTTTCTCCTTTATTCCCTTTCACTATTTTTTATATTTCCTAAACGAATGAGACCATATAATATTTGTCATCTCCGATTGACTTATTTCACTCAGCATAATACCCTCCAGTTCCATCCACGTCAAAGCAAATGGTGGGTATTTTTTAGATAAGAAGTCAAAACCTCTGTCTTCGCAGATTACATGACACTGTATCTAGAAAACTCAAAAGACTCCACCCCAAGGTTGATTGAACTCATACAGCAATTCGGCAGTGTGGCAGGATACAAAATAAATGCCCAGAAATCACTTCCATTACTGTACACTAGCAATGAGATAAAAGAATGAAATGTTAAGGCATGAAAAAAAATCTTAAATTGCACCCAAAAGCATAAGATACCCAGGATTAACCCTAACCAAAGAGGTACAGTTTCTATACCCTAAAAACTATGGAACACTTCTGAAAGAAATTGAGGAAGAAACAAGTATATTGATGAATATTCCATGCTCATGGATTGGAAGAATTAATTTTGTGAAAATGTCAAAGCTACCCAGGGCAATTTACACGTTCAATGCAATTCCTATAAAATACCTCAGACTTTCTTCAGAGGGTTGGAACAAATCAACTTAAGGTTTGTGTGGAATCAGAAAAACCTCCAAATAGCCATGGTAATACTGAAAGGAAAACCAGAACTGGGGCATCAGAATGCTGGATTCCAAGTTCTACTACAAAGCTGTGATCATCAAGACATTCTGGTAGTGGCACAAAAACAGACACATTGATCAATTGCACAGAATGGAGAACCAGAAGTGGACACTGAACTCTATGGTCAACTAATATTCGACAAAGCAGGAAAGACTATCCACTGGAAAAAACAAGAGTCTCTTCAATAAACGGTGCTTGGAAAATTGGACAGCCATGTACAGAAGAATGAAACTAGATCATTCTCTTACACAAAACACAAGACAAACTCAAAAATGGATGAAAGATCAAAATGTGAGACAAGATTCCATCAAAATCTTAGAGAACACAGGCAACACCCTTTTTGAACTTGGCCACAGTAACTTCTTGCAAGATTCATCCATGAAGGCAAGAGAAACAAAAGCAAAAATGAACTATTGGGACTTCATCAAGATAAGAAGCTTTTGCACAGCAAAAGATACCGTCAACAAAACTCAAAGACAACCTACAGAATGGGAGAAAATATTTGCAAATGACTAGATAACAGACTAGTATAGGACAAATAAGAGGTGAGACCCTGTTTAAGTGTTTCTGGGTGATGTCACCACATTCCCAGATTCAGTGGACTAAACAACAGACGCTCATTCTCACAGCTCTGGAGTCTGGGAAGTCTAAGGTCCAGGTGCAGGCAGATGTGGTGTCTGGAGCGCCCATGTCCTAGCATGTCCTTTCTCCCCCTTTCAAATGGGGCCAGGGGGCATTGAGCTTTCCATGTACTGATGGTTCCTGATCAGGTTCCTGATCGCATCATGAGGCTCCATCTCCTGACCTCATTGTTCCCCTAAGGTCCCAACTCCTTCTTCCATCACATAGATGTGAGGTTCCAACCTGAGGATGGTAGATATGATGACACACAGTTAGCTATATCAGCACCCGAAGGATCCATGAGTTATTCCCTGCAGGTGGAAGGTCCTCCTTCACTTTTGTTCCCTCATAATTGTTAAGTGGAATTTGTCATCACACAGTATTCTTGAGTGTTACCTGCTCGCTCCTTGATCTCCAACACCCCATCTTCTCTTCCTGCCCCACCCATGGGAAATCCAGCAGGAACACTTGACTTGACATCAGGGAAATACAAATGAAAACCACACTAAGGTCCCACTTATACAACTCAGAATGGATAAAGTAACAAGGCAGGAAGCAATAAATATAAGCGAGGATATTGAGAAAGTGGAACTTTCTCTTCTTTTGGTGGGAATGCAGGCTTGTTCAGCCACTCCAGAAAACAGAATGGAATGTCCTGAAAAAGTGAGAATAGAGCTACCCTAGGACACAGCCATTGAATTACATGGTATTTACCCCAAAAATGCAAATTTAATGTAATTAAGGGACCCCTGCACCCCAATGTTCACAGCAACAATGTCCAGAATAGCCAAACTGTGGGAGGAATCATGATTCCCTTCTACAGAAGAGTGATAAAGAAGATGTGGAATGAGCCTCGGTGTCCATCGACAGATGAATGTTTAGAGAAGATGTGGTTTATATATACAATGGGACATTACTCAGCCATTAGAAATGACGAATAACCACCATTTGCTTCAATGTGGATGGAACTGGAAGGGATTATGCTGAGTGAAGTAAGTGATTCAGTGAAGGACAAACATTATATGGTTTCACACATACAAAGTACATAAAAATAGTGCAAGGGAACAAAGGGGAAAGGAGATAGAATGAGTGGGAATTATCAGAGACAGTAACAGTACATGAGAAACTCCTACCTATGGGGGAAAAAAGGAAGGAGTAGTGGAAGGGGAGTTGGTTGGTGGGTTGGGGTACCTGGATGACAGGAGCTGAGGGGGGCAATTGACGGAATGAGTACTGGCTGTTATATGTAGGCAAATCGAACTCCAATAAAAATATACAAAATATGTGGTTTATATATACAATGGGATATTACACACCTGTCAGAAATGATGAATAACATGAAATAGCATTTCCTTCAACATGGATGGAACAGGAGCTATTATAGTGAGAGAAATTAATCACAGAAAGGCAATGATATGGTCTCACCCATATGTGGAGTATAGGAAATATTGAAAGAGACCATAAGGGAAGGAGTGAAACTTAAGTGGGGTAATATTACAAGGAAGACAAATCATGGGAGACACGTAACTCTGGGGGAAAAAAACCTGAGGGTCGCTGGAAGAGAGGGGGTGTGGGATGGGGAACTGGGTGATGGGAGTTAAGGAGGGGACGTGATATGATGAGCACTGAGTGTGTAGTAAATATTGGTAAATTCAATTTCAACAAAGAAAAAAATGGAAAAAATTCCTGGAACATCATACATGGACTGGGACGATCAAACAACAGACACTCATTCTCACAGATCTGGAATCTGGGAAGTCTGAGGTCCAGGTGCAGGCAGATGTGGTCTCTGGAGAGCACCCACGTCCTACCCCATCCTTTCCCCATCACCTCACATGGGGCCAGGGTGCAGGGAACTTTCCAAGTCCTGGTTTATAAGGGCCCTGATCCTATCATGAGGCTGCACCTCCTTACCTAAGTGTTCCCCTAAGGCTCCACCTCCTTCCCCATCTCATGGACGTTAGGTTCCAACATGGGCATGGTAAAGGTCACACACAGTGATCTGACGTCAGCACCAGAAGGATCCATGAGTTATTCCCTGCAGGTGGAAGGTTCTCCAATCCAACTCATCACACTGAGGTTCCTCATTGATCCAGTAGAAGCTTCTGGTGTCTGAGCACATGGTGTATACATGACCTTCAGAACCAGATTGTGACCTTGGGGAGAGGACACCTTCCATCTGAGACCTGAGAAGGATCTTGGCCTATTTGTAGTATTATTTAAAGTTTCGTGCTGCTTCCATATATTATTCATCTCCTTTCCCTATGATTCAGACATCTGTCTACTGAGAATGACCATGTTTCTCTTTTTTCCTTCCAGTTTGATGCTTGTTTAGTGAAATGATTCCTCACACCATGTGCAGTCTTTACTGCCTGTTACCTCCCTGACATTCCTTGCTCATTCTTCTCCTGCACCCAAAGGATAAGAAATCAAACAGTAACCCAGGAGTTCCCTCTTTTGATGCAGTTGGGACACTAACACCACACAAGCCCCTCCTGGAGCAGGACCCCATCCCACCACTGACCCACAACACATACCCGGAGCCAGTGTCCTTCCCTGGCACCATCCAGGCATTTATGACCTGATGAGAGGCCTGCCTGGCTCTCATCAGACATGAAGGTGAAGGTGATGAATGGTTATACTCTTGTGATTGTGTGCGTGTGTGTGTGTGTGTGCTTGTGCTTTGTGTGAATGACCTCTGAGTCCACATCCCTACCATGTCATGATGTCATGCGGGAAATCTCTCTCACTCCCAGGCTGTTATTAACATTTTTGTAGAATGTCTCTTTACTCTTGTGTTGACTGGGGATTCTGCTATACCGCAATGTGCAAGACAGCATGTTAGCTTGGGGTCCTGTGATCCTCAGTGATCACCACTAGGACTCATTAAAAGGTTCAGATGATGTGAATTGAGTTATTTGTAATTGATTAAAATTTCGGGTCAGGAGAATTTAAGTACAAGTAAGTGCAAGTTCTATATTTGAATTCTAGGTCTCTAAGAAAGAGACTGAATAGGTAAACACATGATCAAGTGTTCAGAGGGTCTCCTGGGGGGAAACTGCTCCATGGAGAGGAAGCCCGGTCCCTGACAGGAAACCTGCCCAGAACCAGCCTCTGCACCTGCTCCTGGGCCTTCAAGACACAAGTGGTGAGGAGTGTGCACCCCCTGGTGGTCCTGATCCCCTTCTACAGGGAGGTTTGTGTCAGGGCTCACACTGAGTTTGCCTCACTGTGTCCTTCGCACAGTAATACACGGCCGTGTCCTCGGCTCTCAGGCTGTTCATCTGCAGATACAGTGTGTTCTTGGCGTTGTCTCTGGAGATGGTGAATCGGCCCTTCACAGCGTCTGCGTAGCTTGTGCTACTTCCACCACTGTTAATACCTGCGACCCACTGCAGCCCCTTCCCAGGAGCCTGGCGGACCCAGCTCATGCCGTAGCTACTGAAGGTGAATCCAGAGGCCACACAGGACAGTCTCAGGGACCCCGCAGGCTTCACCAGGTCTCCCCCAGACTCCACCAGCTGCACCTCACCCTGGACACCTGCAGACACAAGACATCCTGGTCAAACAACTGTCCCACATCCCCTCTTTCGCTCACTCACCTTCACTCACAGACTCAAGGTTTCTGGTTCTCTATGAATTACCTTGTAAAATAGCGACAAGGAAAACCCAGCCGAGCACAGACTCCATGGTAATTTGTCTGTGTTGTGTCCTGATCACTGAATCGGGTCACCTGGGGTTCCTGGGGCTGGGGCTCCTCTCCCAGCTGCAGGGTCGGACTGGGCTGGTTTAATCAGTGAAGGGAAGGCCCTATTTGCATGTCCTCTGACCATATGATCAGCTACAGACTTACATTCATGTATTTAAAGCCAACACAAGTGTTGCACCACAATTCTATAGCAATTTGTGTAGATGACCCTCTGACTATATGAAGTTCTAATGACAGTTATTTTTGAATTTCTTGGTTCATTTCAAAAGACACATCAGTATAGGACATTTTCTGGAGATATTTCATCTTGTTAATAAATTTTAATCCTAAATATTTATTTTTGGTGCTAGTGGAAATCAGATTATTTTGTTAATTTTGTACATGTAATTTGTATTTATTATGTAGGAATATATCTTTATTTTATTTGCTGATTTTATATACTGATTCTTTGGCTGAGCTCATGAGTTATTTCTTCCAGTTTTTATGTGACGTTTTTACTCATTGACTCTATTAAGACATTGTCATAGGAAAACTAATTATTTTCTTTCCAGGTTACCACTTTTTCTTTTTTTTTTAATGTAGTTTTCTTGCTACGTTTACTGGTAGGTCCTCCAGTCCGGGGCAGAAAGCATTTTCCTCTTGTCTTCAGGATGCATTGTCTGTTCTATTTTTTTTTACATGCATCCTATGTTTATTGCAGCCTTTTTTAAATAATAAATTTATTTTTATTGGTGTTCAATTTGCCAACATACAAAATAACACCCAGTGCTCATCCCGTCAAGTGCCCCCTTCAGTGCCCTTCACCCATTCACCCCTTCCCCCCTCCATCATCCCCTTCCACCACCCCTAGTTCGTTTCCTAGAGTTAGGAGTCTTCCATGTTCTAACTCCATTTCTGATATTTTCTACACATTTCTTCTCCCTTCCCTTCTATTCCCTTTCACTATTATTTATATTCCCCAAATGAATGAGACCATACGTTTGTCCTTCTCCGATTGACTTATTTCACTCAGCCATAATATGCTCCAGTTCCATCTTCATTGAAGCAAATGGTGGTTATTTGTCATTTCTAATGGCTGAGTAATATTCCATTGTATACATAAACCACATCTTCTTTATCCATTCATCTTTCGATGGTCACCGAAGCTCCTTCTCCAGTTTACCTATTGTGGACATTGCTGCTCTAAGCATCGGGGTGCAGGTGTCCCGGCATTTCATTGCATGTGCATCATTCGGGTAAGCAGTTGATATAAGGTAGACCTAGAGGAGACAATACATTTCATTTTGTATGTGGATGACCTACCTAATATAAAGTGACAGTCTACAACTCAAATCAGGACAAGGTGAATCATCATGTCCTCTGCCCATTTCTTATTGTAGTTTTCACTTTGTGGTGTTTAGTTTGGTAATTTATTTTTCGATTTTGGAAACTAGCCTTAATCTGGAGATAGATTTGCAAATCTCTTCTCCCATTGTTTTTATTCTTTTGGAAGATGTTATTTATTTATTCATCAGAGATGGAGTGAGAGATTCAGAGACCGGCAGAGGGAGAAGTGGGCTCCCCACACGGAGCCTAATGCTGGTCTCAATCCTAGAGCTCTAGGACTCCCTGAGCCAAAGACAGATGTTCAACCTACACAGGCATCCCTATCTTTTCCAGTTGTTAGGTTGCTTTTTAATTATGTTGTGTTTCCACAGCTGTACTACAGCTCCTTCCTTTATGTAGTGCATAGAGTTCACTTTTACTTTTGTTTGCCTTCCCTTTGGAGTTTCGAGTACCAAGAACCTCTTGTGGCCGAGGTCACAAAATCTCCTTGATTTTGAGAGTTTCTTGCCTCACATTTAGGTCTTTCATCTACTCTGAGTTTATCTTTGTGTGGAGTGTAAGAATGTGGCCCAGGTTCATTCTATTTGCAGCTGTCCAATGTTCCCAACACCACTTGTTCAAGAGATTGCCCTTCTTCCAGTCAATAGTCTTTTGTAATTTGTCGAGGATAAGTTGGCCATAGAGCTGTGTGTCCATTTATGGGTTCTTTTTCTATTCCATTGACCATGTGCATGTTTTACTGTCACTATTATACTGTTTTGATGATCACAACTTTGAAATCTGGAATTCTGATGGCTTTTGCATTTTTTAAGTTTTTATTTATTTACTCATGAGAGACACAGGGATACAGAGATAGTGGTAGAGACTCAGGCAGAGGGAGCAGCAGGCACCATATAGGGAGCCTGATATGGGACTTGTTCCCAGGTCTGCAGGATCAAGCCCTGGACAAAAAGGCAGTGCTAAAACGCTGAGCCACCCGGGCTGCCCTGATTTGTTTTTGTTTCAACATTCTTTTGCTCACTCAGAATCTTTTCTGTTTATTTACAAATTTTAGGCTTGTTGCATTGTCTAGAAAAATGTTGGTGGTGTTTTGATAGGGTCCTATCCTGAGGCTTCACCCTCCTTACCTAAGTGTTCCCCTAAGGCTCCACCTCCTTCCCCATTTCAATGTCATTAGGTTCCAACATGGGCATGGCAGAGGTCACACAGAGGGAACTGATATCAGCACCTGACTGGTCAATGAGTTATTCCCTGCAGGTGGAAGGTTCTCCAATCCAGCTCCTCATCCTGGGGGTAAACATGGATCCAGTAGAAGCTTCTGGTCTCTGTGCACAGTGTACCCATGACCTTCAGTACCACCTGGTGACCTTGGGAGAAGACAGGTTCCACCTGAGACCCTGGGTAGTACCTCAGGCATCTTCTATTATCATTTCATGATTTGTGCTGCTTTCTTGAGATCACTAACCATTTTCCAATATTTCATATTGTTTCTCTCTACATCGATTTTTTTATAGGTGCATATATAGGTTGACCTATTTTGGACATCCTCAACATGGAGATATTAGTAATTTATTCCTATTTAGTGACAAGTCTAAAGAAGTGTAAGCAACTGTGTGCTCTGTGAATATAGAAATAACTGTTTCTTATAAAGAAACAAATTTTAAAATCACACACTGAAGAAGTCAACTCAGAATCTTGAGTCTATAGAGGCTCCCTGGGGGAATCTGCTCCATGGAGAAGATATAGAGCCCTACAGGAAACCTGCCCAAAACCTCCATCTGAACCTGCTCCTGGGCCTTCAAGACAAGAAGTGGTGAGGAGTGTGCACACCCATCATTTATTTCCCTTAACCTTTCCTCATGTTCTTTTAATTATTTTCCCTTTTTTTTCTCAGCTTACTTCCTTGCAATCAACTTGTATTCTATGTCACTCACTCTTTCTTCTATGTCATTAAGACTCATCATTAGCACTGAGGTGGGCACTTGATGGGATGAGCACTGGGTGTTATTCTGTATGTTGGCAAATTGAACACCAATAAAAAATAAATTTATTATTAAAAAAGCAGATTCATCATTAGGACTTCCAGTTTAGATTGCATCTCATTTGATTGAGATTTTTAAATTTGGTCTAATTAGATGTAAATTCTGAATTCATGAAGTCTCTTGAATCCTTTATGCTTTTTTCCAGAGCCACTAGTAGCTTTCCAATTATGCTTCTGAATTGGGTTTCTGAATATGAGTTGTAATCCAAGTTCTGTAAGTCTGAGGCAGAGAGTATTGTTTCTGTTTCTTTCTTTTGTGGTTATTTCTTCTGTCTAGTCATTTTGCTCAGTGCAGAGTGGCTGTTTCAGCGGGCTGCATTAAGAATATTAACCACAACCTGAGTAAATTTCACCCTAGATAATTCTGACAAAGTAGGAGGCCAGAAATGGAAAACAAAGTACGGAATGAAATAAAGCAAAAGATCCCCTTAACTGAAAATCAAATTTAAAACTAAGTAGTAAACAATAAATTCCAAGAATCACAAAGGAGAGAAAAAAAGAAAGAAGAATTAAAAAGGGGGAAAAAACCAAAAGTAAACAGGAAAAGAAGGAAGAGTACCATCTAGTTCTATATACTGTAAATCCCTCATATACCCTCTAGGTTTCCAGCGCTGCTGGTCAAGAACTTGCTGCTCTTCTGACCTTACAGCTGGTGTTCTGGGGGTGGGGCTTGCTGTGCTGATTCTCATGTGCATGTGCCTGGTTGGAGATTCCAGATTCAAGAGATCTAATCGGGCTTTTAGATACTATTCTCTTTACCCACCAGCCTACTTCGGATGACTGACAACAGTTCTTGCAGGATCTCTTCACCACCGAAGAGAGAGAACGAATTCAGATGGAAGCCTGGAAGTCTGTCCTGGGAGAGGACAGACAGCTGACTCAAAACCCAGACCTCATAAATGCTGCCTTCTCTCTATCCCGCCCCACCTGGGACTACAACTCAGCTGAAGGTAAGGAGAGGCTCCAGGTCTACCGCCAGACTCTAATGGCAGGTCTCCAGTCTGCCGCTTGCAAGCCTACCAATCTGGCCAAGGTATATGATGTGAGACAAGGTAAGGATGAGAGTCCAGCAGCCGTCTTAGATAGAATCATGGAAGCTTTTAGGCAGTACACCCTTATGAACCTAGAAGCCCCAGAAACAAAGGCTGCAATTATCATGGCTTCTGTTAACCAGGCTACTTTGGACATTAAAAAGAAATTGCAAGAGTAGAGAGACTAGGAGAGAAGAGCTTACAGGACTTAGTAATAGTAGCAGAAAGAGTCTATAATAATAGAGAAAGTCTGGAAGAGAAACAAGCCAAACTATGTGACCAGCAGACCTGAAACCTGGCCAAGATCCTGCTGGCCACAACCACGGAGGACCCACGGGAAAGACTGAGGCACCTCAAGAAGCTGGCTTCAGGGACATGTAAGGAGGATGGCCCTGGTCCCCGTCAGGAGTGCCCTAAGCTGAACAAAAACCAATCTGCTTATTGCAAAGAAGAGAGCCACTGGGTAAAAAAACTGAGGTATGGTTTTCCTGTTAAGATTGGATCAGACAACAGCTCAGGATTCGTCTCTAAGGTAACACAGGGAGTGGCACTAGCACTTGGGGCAGACTGGAAATTACATTGTGCATATAGGTCCCAAAGCTCAGGACAGGTAGAGAGCCTGAACAGAATATTAAAGGAGACTTTAACTAAATTAGCCCTGGAGACTGGCAGGGACTGGGTGACTCTCCTCCCCTTCGCCCTATATAGGGTGAGGAACTTCCTGTATAAGATCGGACTGACTCCCTACAAGATCATGTTGGGTCTTGCTCCACCTATTATATCCAATTTAAAACCTGAGGTGCTTGCTGAATTTGATGATCACCAACTCCTTTTCTCCCTCCAAATGTTACAACGAATCCATGAGCAGTTGTGACCATAACTGAGGGCCTTCTAAAAGACTGGGCGACCTCTGGGTCCCCATGGATACCGGCCAGGTGACTGGGTGTAGGTGAGGAGATACCAACACCAGACACTTCAACCTCGCTAGAAGGGACACTACATTGTGATCCTGACCACACCAAATGCTCTCAAGGTCGATGGGATTACTCCCTGGGTCCACTACACCCACGTCTGGCCAGCTGACCCACACGCCATTATCATGGACTTTGTTCCAGAATGGAAAGGCCACAATCCCCTAAAGCTAAGACTGCACCGTTCTCACTTTCTCCACTAATGTTGCTTATGCCTGTCCTCTTCATGCCAGAACCAATCTCCATTAGCCATTTAAAAATGTGCACCCAATTCAGCCTTACTTTTAAAGTCTTTTAAGGTTTAAAAAGATGGGAGCATCTTAAGTGTAGAGAGGCTTTTAGCAAGCAAGGAGGGGGGTTATGTGCTGCCCCAAAAGAGGAGTGTTGCTTCTTTACTGGCCACTCAGGAAAGGTCCGGGAATCTGTGGCAAAAGTCAGAAAAGGTTTGGCTAGACATAAACGGGAGCAAGAACAGCAAAAAGGTTGGTTTGAATCATGGTTTAATCATTCCCCTGGCTCACTCGGAGACCAACGTGGACCCATGATTGGGTCTGTCCTTAGGTTCCTCTGTGAGGGGGAAATGTGGAGGCTGAGAAAATTAAGGCCATTCCACCTCAAGTTTAGCATTATCACAAGTACAGCCATCTTAGACCCCTGTAAAGAAGAGCTGAACTTTACAGAAAAAACTGCAGAATGTCCTCAGCAGGGAATCCCATATCACAAGACAACAGCCCAAGCCAGTGGCAGAAAGCTCCATATTAGAATGAGAACAGAGCTCCATGCCCTTGAAAGCCCATATCAGAATGTAAACAAAACTTGAGAAATTCCTCCACCCCTTCTGAAAATCCCCTAGACCAGCCCATAAAAAACCCAGCTGTAACCCACTTCGGGGTCAGAGTTCCTGCTCCACTGTGTTGGGTATACTGGGATCCAAGCTCGAGCTTGCTAATAAACCCTCTTGCACTTGCATCGGTGTCGGCTCCTTGGGGGTTTCTCAGATTTGCAATCTTGGGCACAACAGATCAGCATTAAGGAGGGCATGTGATGTGAAGAGGACTGTGTGTTATACAATATGCTAGCAAATTGCATTTAAATAAAGACAATATAAACGACCTTATCCTGGTTCCCCTGCTGGAACATCCTACATGGACTTGATGAATCAAACAACAGACACTCATTCCCATAGACTTGGAGCCTGGAAACCCTGAGGTCCAAGAGTAGGCATATGTGGTGTCTGGCGACCACCCACATCCTAGCCTGTCCATTCCCTGTCACCTCACATTGGTCCAGCGTGCGGGGAGCTTTCCCAGTCCTGGTGTATAAGGGACCTGATCCCATCATGAGGCTGCACTCCTTCTGACCTAAGTGCTCCGCTAAGGCTCCACCTCTGCCTCACATCACATGGGCGACAGGTTTCAGCATGCAGATGGTAGAGGTCACACCCAGGGAACTGATATCAGCACCTGAAGGATCAAGGAGTTGTTCTATGCAGGTGGGAGTTCCTCCAATCCAGATCCTAACCATGAGGATCCTCATGGGTCCAGTAAAAGCTTGTGGTCTCTGCATGTGCACAGTGTACACCTGATCTTCAGAACCAGCTGGTGACCTTGGGGAGAGGACAGCTTCCACCTGAGGCTCCACGTAGGACCTTGGTGTATTTGTACTATAATTTTGTGTTATGTGCTTCTTCCATATATCGTTCATCTCCTTTCCCAGAGAATCAGATATTTGTCTACTTAAAATGACCATTTCTCTCTTTTGTCTTCCCAATTTCCTATACTTGTTTAATGTAATTAATCTTCACACCATTATTTTGTTCTTAAATTTTCTCTTTAATGTTTATATTATATGTATATTGTATACTTATTTTTTCTAATTTCATTTTATTTATTTTAAGAAAATTTTATATGTATTCCTACAAGAGGTATACATATGTGATATGTATTCCTACAAGAGGTAAACCCACCATTTGCTTCGACATGGATGGAACTGAAGGGTATTATCGCTGAGTGAAATAAGTCAATCGGAGAAGGACAAACATTATATGGTCTCATTCATTTGGGGAATATAAATAATAGTGAAAGGGAATAGAGGGGAAGGGAGAAGAAATAGGTAGGAAATATCAGAAAGGGAGACAGAACATGGAAGACTCCTAACTCTGGGAAATGATCTAGGAGTGGTGGAAGGGAAGGAGGGCGACGGGTGGGGGTGACTGGGTGGCAGACACTGAGGGGGGCACTTGATGGGATGAGCACTGGGTGTTATTCTGTATGTTGGCAAATTGAACACCAATAAAAAATAATTTATTATTTAAAAAAAGCAAAATGATCCACATGAATTTTTATCAGGGAAATACAAATGAAAATCACAAGGAGATACCACTTCTACAACTCAGAATGGATACACTAACACGGCTGGAAATAACAAATATTGCAGAGCATGTGGAGAAAGGGAGAACTCTTCCACTGTTGGTAGGAATGAAAGCTGGTGCAGGCTCCTCAGATAATGGAATCAAATTTATTCAAAAACTGAGAATAGAGCCACCCTATGAACAAGCCATTGCTATACTGGGTATTAGCTTCAGAGACACAGATATAGTTAAATGAAGGGTCACCTGCACCCCAGTGTTCACAGCAGCGATGTTCACAATAATTAAACTGGGAGGAACTATGGTGTTCCTTGACAGGAAAAAGGATAAAGAAGATGTGGTTTATATATAAATTGAAGTATAATTAAGTCGCTAGAAATTATGTATAACATGAAGGAACATTCACATCAACATGGTTAGAACTTGAGGTATTATATTGAAGAAAATAAACCAATCACTGATACGCAATGATATGGTCTCAGTCATATGTGGAGTATAAGAAATATTGAAAGAGACCAAAAGGGAAGGAGTGGAACTGACCGGGGTAATACTAGAGAGGAAGGTAAACCATGAGAGTCACTTAACTCTGGTAATTAAACTGAGGGTCACTGGAAGGGAGGTTATTGTGGGGATGGGGTAACTGGGTGATGGGCATTAAGGAGGGTACGTGATGTAATGAGCACTGGGTGTATAGTAAATTTTTGAAAATTGGATTTAATTAAATAATAATAGTAATAATAATAATAATTATTATTATTATTAAGAAGAAGAAGAAGAAGGAGGAGGAGGAGGAGGAGGAGAGGAGGAGAAGGAGAAGGAGAAGGAGAAGAAGAAGAAGAAAAGGTAGAAGAAGAAAACTTTAGCCTGTGCTGGCTGCTGTAACATCTAAATGGATTTAGCAAATCAAAGAACGACCTTCATTTCCTATAGTTCTGGAGTCTGCGACATCTTACATCCAGGTGCATGCAGATGTGGTGTCTGGAGAGCACCCACGTCCTATTCTGTCCTTTCCCTGTCACCTCATATGGAGCAGGAGGCATGGAGATTTCCAACGTCCTGGTGAATAAGTTTCCTGATCCCATCATGGGGATCCAACTGCTGACTTACATGCTCCCGAAGGCCCCACCTCCTCCTCCCATCTCATGGGCCTTAGGTTTCAACAAGGGGATGGTAGAGGTCACACACAATGAGCTGATATCTACACCTGAAGGATCAATGAAAGGACCTCCTCCAACTTTCTTCCCTTATTTTTCATAATTGTTTAGTGGCATTTTTCACCACACCATGTTTTTGAATGTTACCTGATAACTCCTGGATCTCGAGTCCTACCTGTTCTCCTCTTGCCCTACTTGTCAAACTGTTGTGACTGCCTTAGTGTGCTCATAATGACTGCTTTGAGAAACTATGATTTTATTAAGTAATATTCCAGACTTCAGACTTTGTGTCCATGTGGTTCTTTGTAATGCTTTTAGCATGTCAATCTTGGCTTTTAGGTGTCAAGTGTCCCCATAGAGTGATTTTATCCTACCCCTTAAATTGTAGAGGTTTTGTTCATATGTCCTTGTGCACATTTCAGTGAGTCAGAATCTTGGCCTGTGCTCCTCTCCACAGGACTTACTGGCCCTCTTGAAACACCTGATGGACAGACTGACAGGGTTCCTGAGATATGTGGACCCCTGCTGTATCAAGGATCACATGATTCTGCTAAATTTAGAATATAGCTGAATTTCAGTGTTTCAGGTAATGTACTTGGATTTGTAACTCTCTATCAACTCAGTCACTGTGTGTCACTCCAGTCAAATCTGTGATTTTCTGTAATGGCTTTGATAAGCTTACCTGATGCTGAATGAGCTGCATTCATGCAGAGTTTGGGATATAATAAACTGATGTCAGGATGAACATTTTCCATTGTATAGCCTATATGTCTATTTTTCTTATCCCTCCTAAATGAACAGTGTAATGCTGCCTTTCCACTCTAAGTTTTTTATGAATTCCTTTTACATTCAAATAGTATATTCCATCTAAGAGAAGAAAAATATCTACCCTTGAACCCTTCGACAGATTTATCGGGTATTTTTGATAATAAGTGTGGCAGGAAACTGTTGAAGGAGCCTCGGTGTCCATTGAAAGATGAATGGATAAAGAAGATGTGGTTTATATATATAATGGAATATTACTCAGCCCTTAGAAATGACAAATACCCAACATTGGATTCGATGTGGATAGAACTGGAGGGTATTATGCTGAGTGAAATAAGTCAATCGGAGAAGGACAAACATTATATGGTCTCATTCATTTGGGGAATATAAATAATAGTGAAAGGGAATAGAGGGGAAGGGAGAATAAATGGGTAGGAAATATCAGAGAGACAGAACATGGAAGACTCCTATCTATGAGAAAAGAAGTAAGGGTGGTAGAAGGGAGGAGGGTGGGGGTGGTGGTGGCTGGGTGGTGGGCACTGAAGGGGCACATGACAGGATGAGCACTGGGTGTTATGCTGTATGTTGCCAAATTGAACACCAATAAAAAATAAATTTATTAAAAAATAATAAAATAAAAGGAAAAAACCAAATGTGTCAGGAAAATTCAGTTTCAACTCAATTTCAATCTGTGCCTCTAATCAACCTTAAATTTGGTTTTCTCAGATCAGTCCCTCTGACCCTGTGGCTGTGCACACGACTTCTGTTCTGTCTCCAAATCTAACACATTCCAACTTTGATTTTTTTTTATTTATTTATGATAGGCACACAGTGAGAGAGAGAGAGGCAGAGACACAGGCAGAGGGAGAAGCAGGCTCCATGCACCGGGAGCCCGATGTGGGACTCAATCCCGGGTCTCCAGGATCGCGCCCTGGGCCAAAGGCAGGCGCTAAACCGCTGCGCCACCCAGGGATCCCCACATTCCAACTTTGAATGGATCATATGCATCAGGAAAACTGCCAGAAGAGCCCACCAACCAAAAGGTGCCTGTGTCCACTTCACAAAGACATGGAGTCTTGCCTATAATATTCCTGAAATTCTAGTCCGTGGGAAAACTACCTGCCCTCCTAGAAGCCCCATCTCACTCCTAGGAGGTGCATTGCTCTTTATGTCACTTGTTGGATGACCTTAGGTGTATGAACCCCATAGGTCAGCATGTAATTCCTGCAACATAACATAATGATTGTACAATATTGAATAGGCTTGTACAAACAAAAATAAGTCCATAGGATCCAGAATCAGAGTCGGGGGTGAAATAAGTTTAGGACATTCTGAAACAAAATACCAGAGTTCAAGGTGGACAACCAACATATAAATCAGAAAGAATTCAACACACCATCTTTAGTATAAGAAAATATGGGAGGAAGGAGTTAAGATGTCAGAGGATTAGGGCGACTCAGGGCTTGTCACATCCCTGGAATAGCTGGATGCTTATTGAATCATTATCGAACATCGAAGAAATTGATCAGAGATGAAAGAATATAAACTGCAATACTCATAAAAAAATACTGAGTATCTGTGTGTGTGTGTGTGTGTGTGTGTGTGTGTTTCTTGTGAATAAGCAAATAGAATCTTAAAAAATAATACTGAGCAGGTTTTGGAGTGTTGGAGCTGTGGAGTGTTGACTTAGGGGAGAGTCAACTATTGGGATGACAGTAAGAAAGAGGTTGCTTGCAGAAGCTACTGTCAAGGATTTTAAGGACAAGAGAGGAACGTGTGAACCTTTAGAATTCTGATCCTGCACTGAACCCCGAATTTATAGCAGCAATGTCCACAATACCCAAACTGTGGAAGGAAAAACGGTGTCCATCGAAAGATGAATGGATAAAGAAGATGTGGTCTATGTATACAATGGAATATTACTCAGCCATTAGAAACGACAAATACCCACCAATTGCTTCGATGTGAACGGAACTGGAGGGTACTATGCTGAGTGAAATAAGTCAATCGGAGAAGGACAAACATTATATGGTCTCATTCATTTGGGGAATATAAAAATAGTGAAAGGGAATAAAGGGGAAAGGAGAAAAAATGAGTCGGAAATATCAGAAAGGGAGACAGAGCATGAGAGACTCCTAACTCTGGGAAACGAACAAGGGGTGGTAGAAAAGGAGGTGGGTGGGGTGGGGGTGACTGGGTGATGGGCACGGATGTGGGCACTTGATGGGATGAGCACTGGGTGTTATTCTGTATGTTGGCAGATTGAACACCAATTAAAAAAAAAAAGAATTCTGGTCCTGCATGGAGCGAACCTGGTATGATGGTGCTCAAGTGGCAAAGTGGGGAAATTTCCAGGATCTGTGGTCCCCCTGAGTCCTGCAAAGAAAAAATGGCACCATGTGATGGATGATTAAGAAGAACAGGATTCTGGAGATGGGTAAACATTATGTCTGAGTGCAGGCGTTGTGATTTGTGTTTCCATAAACTGAACCCTGTTTGGTCCTGTGACTTCTACCTGAGACCAGCAAGCAGAAAGTAAGAGACCATGAGACCCTTGCTCGGAGGACCATGCCAGGTCCACACCACAGAAATCCCTCTTATTGACGTTTAGAGACTCATTCATGTGCCAGAGATAAACCAGCTTAGACACAAGCAGGGTGAACATGGGGTTCAGTTGTAAACTGAGGACAGAAAGGGCTTGATGGCTCTCCTGTGAGGGCTCCCTGAAGACTGGAAGTGCAAACATTCAACTCCAGGATAGAGGTAGGAGGCCATGTTCAGAACAGCTCTCTGATGCAGCCAGGAAGAGAGTCATAAAATCCCCAAAACAGGCCTCAACAAGGTAGGGTGTGAGCATCTAAAGAGGAAACTAAACCAATAGCAAATGATAACAATCCATTGCCAACTGCACTGTGAATTTACAGATTCATCCAAGCCCATCTCAGGTCCAGGTCTGCACACTGTCAGAGGAAATGTGTGCTCCATCCCTTGCTCCATCCTCTCACATTATGTTCTGAGTGTGCGTGTTTGGAGACAGCTGGTATCTGTATAAATATTAGTGAAATTGGCAAAACCAACTACTGCCTTGCTTCTGGGCATTTGGAGCTGCTCCACTGCCTTGCTGACCATGAGTGGACTAACCTTCCCTGAAACAGCTTCACCGTCATGTAAGTTCACATGTAGACTATGGATTAGGATGGTACGGCTGTTAGATATTGACATGACCAGGTCATGTTACCTGGTTTTTGCATATCCCATGACAAAAATGATTGCATTTAAATACAATGATAAAGAGTGATAAAGAGTAAATAAGTCATGTAGGTCCCTTGAGGGGTTTCATTGAGGAAATCCTAAAGGGAATCTGAACTCATGCCCAGATGGAGAGTCACTGATGCAGGTGGTTTTGAAATGAGGACACAGGGCACCACATGTTCGCAAGTGACAAGGCACATATGTCACAACCATCACTACAACACAACCCTGTAAGGTGATGGAGAGACACAAATCCCACTGGGTCATCACATTCTCATCTTCTGGAAACGTTATAAAAGAACATCCTTATAGTGAAGATCCAAAGTGTCTGAGTATCTCTGACTCTCTTGTATCATTATTCTCCTTCTGTGTGTCCACTGTGACTTTTGACAGATACCTATGGTTTGCAACAGGTTAGTCCTAGTTCCAGGTGAAAAATGCACCCTTCACTGGAAAAGGGAGGCTAATGGATAGTTTTCAAAAAAATTCAACAGGGCAATGCCAGAGCATCAATGTGTCCCTAATATCTCTGTGTGTGCCATAAAAATCTTAGGATTATATGTTCATACTCTGCGAAAAATGTCCAGGATGATTTGATAAAATTGCTTTGAATATGTAGAAGGTTCTGGGCAGCATAGAAAATTTTACAATAGTTATTTTTCATTTTGTCTTAAATATTTTTTATTTATTCACGAGAGTCACAGACGGATGTAGAGACTTAGGCAGAGGGAGAAGCAGGCTCTCTTCCAAAAGCCTGATGCAGGACACCATCCCAGGACCCCAGGATCACAACCTGAGCCAATTGCAGGCACTCAAACTCTGAGCAACACAGGTGCCCTGACAATATTCATTGTTCTAATCCATAAGTACAGAAATTTTTCCACCTCTTTGCATCTTCTTCAATTCCTTTCCTAAGTCGCCAAATAGAAACATTTTGGCCAAAAAAAATCCTACAGCTGTTGGGCAAAACAATATTTGCAGAAAAGCTCTATTATAAAGTCTTTATCATCAAGATAGCCTGGTACTGGCAAAAACAACACATAGATCAATGGAAAAGAGCAGAGAACGCAGAAATGGACCCTCAACTCTATGGGCAACTACTCCTCAAGAAGCAAGAAAAAATATCTAATGAAAAAATGCCTCATCAATAAATGGATCTGAAAAAAATTAGACAGCCACCTGCATAAGAATGAATGTGGACCATTCAGCTACAGCAAACACAAACATAATCTCAAAATGGATGAAGTACCAAAATCTGAGACACAAAAGCTTCAAAATCATAGAGGAGAATTCAGGTAGCAACTTTTTGTCCTCAGCTGCAGTGACTGCTACCACGGCACCTTTCAAAAGGCATAGGAAACAACAGGGAAACATAGGGAAAGCCAACTATTAGGACTTCATCATGGTAGAATCTGTACAACAGTGCAATAAGCGACGAAATGAAAGGCAACATACAGAATAGGAAAGATATTTCCTTAACAACATCAGCACCCAACAAGACAAACAATCCAGTGAAGAAATGGAGAGAAGGCACAAACAGCCATTTCTCCAAAGAAGACCTACATATGGCCAACAGGCAGATGAGAAAAATGATCCACATGACTTGTCATCAGGGAAATAGAAATGAAAACCACACTAAGATCCCACTTATACAACTCAGAATGGATAAAGTAACAAGGCTAGGAAACAATAAATATAAGCGAGGATATTGAGGAAGTGGAACTGTCTCTTTCACCTTTGGTGGGAATGCAGGCTTGTTCAGCCACTCCAGAAAATAGAAAGGAATGTCCTGAAAAAGTGAGAATAGAGCCGCCCTATGATGCAGCCACTAAACTACAGGGTATTTACCACAAATACGTAAATTTAATGAAATGAAGGGACCCCTGCACCCCAATGTTCACAGCAGCAATGTCCACATAGTCAAACCATGGTAGGAATCATGAAGCCCCTCTACAGAAAAGTGGATAAAGAAATGGTGGAAGGAGCTTCAATGTCCATCGACAGATGAATGGATAATGGAGATACGGTCTATATATACACTGGGACATTACTCAGCCATTAGAAACAACGAATACCCATCATTTGCTTCAACGTGGATGGACGTGAAGGGTATTATGCTGAGTGAAGTAAGTGATTCAGAGAAGGACAAACATTTTATGATTTCACTCATAAAAAGAACATAAGAAATAGTGCAAGGGAATAAAGGGGAAAGGAGATAGAATGAGTTGGAATGATCAGAGACAGTGACGGTACATGAGAAACTCCTAAGTATGGGGGAAAAAACAATGAGAGTGGAAGGGGAGATGGTCGGGGGATTGGGGATCCTGGATGACAGGAGCTGAGGAGAGTAATTGTCGGAATGAGTACTGTCTATATGTCGGCAAACGGACTCCAATAAAAAATATACTCAAAATGTGGTTTATATATACAATGGGATATTACACAGCTGTCAGAAATGATGAATAACATGAAATAACATTTCCTTCAACATAGGTGGCCCTGGAGGTATTATGATGAGAGAAATTAATCACAGAAAGGCAATGATATGGTGTCATTCATATGTGTAATATAGGAAATATTGAAAGAGACCATAAAGGAAGGAATGAAAATTAGTGGGGTAATATTACAGAGGAAGACAAATCATGAGAGACCCTTAACTCTGGGGAAAAAACACTGAGGGTCGCTGGAAGGGAGGGGGTGGGCAATGGGAAACTGGGTGATTGGAGTTAAGGAGGGCACGTGATGTGATGAGCACTGAATGTGTAGTAAATATTAGTAAATTCAATTTAAACAAAGAAAAAATTACTTTAGCCTGTTCCAACAACTGGAATATTGTACATGGACTGGATTGAGCAAACCACAGACACTCATTCTCACAGATCTGGAATCTGAGACATCTGATGTCCAGGTGCAGGCACATCTGGTGTCTGGAGAGCACCCAGGTCCTAGACCGTCCTTTCCCCATCACCTCACATGGGGCCAGAATACAGGGAGATTTCCCAGTCCTGGTGTATAAGGGCCCTGGACCTATCATGAGGCTGCACTTCCTGACCTCAGTGCACCCCTAGGGCCCCACCTCCTCCCCAAATCCCATGGAACAGGATCCTGTCCCCACCACTGACCCACAACACACACCCGAAGCTAGTGGCCTCCCTGGCACCATCCAGGCATTTATGACGTGATGAGAGGCTTGCCTGGCTCTCATCAGATATGAAGGTGAAGGTATTTAAAGCTTGTTCTCTCATGATTGTGTGTGTGTGTGAGTGACCTCAGAGTCCACCTCCCTACCATGTCATGCTGGGAATCTTTCTCACTCCCAGGCCATTTTTAACATTTTTGTATGTAGAATGTCTCTTTTCACTTATGTTGAATGGAGATTACTGAATACCATGATGTGCAAGAGAACAGTTATCTTGGGGTCCTGTGATCCAAAGGGAGTGCCAATACGACTCATCAAAATGTTCAGATGACATGAATGGAGTAATTTGTAATTGATTAATATTTCAGGTCAGGAAAAGTTAAGTACAAGTAAGTGCAAGTGCTATAGTTAAATTCGAAGTCTCCAGGAGAGAGACTGAAGAGGTAAACACACAATCAAATGTTCAGAGAGACTCCCTGGGGGAAACTGTTTCTGAGAGGAAGCCCAGACCCCGACAGGAAACCTACCCAGAACCTCCATCTACACCTGCTCATGGGCCTTCAAGACAAAAGTGGTGAGGAGTGTGCACCCCCTGGTGGTCCTGATCCCCTTCTACAGGGAGGTTTGTGTCTGGACTCACACTGAGGTCCCCTCACTTTGTCACCTGCACAGTAATACACCGCTGTGTCCTCAGCTCTCAGGCTGTTCATCTGCAGATACAGTGTGTTCTTGGCATTGTCTCTGGAGGTGGTGAATCAGCCCTTCACAGCGTCTGTGTACCTAGTGCTACTTCCACCACTGTTAATGTATGCGACTCACTGCAGCCCCTTCCCTGGAGCCTGACAGACCCATCACATGTAGTAGATACTGAAGGTGAATACAGAGGACACAGAGGAGAGTCTCAGGACCCTCCAGGCTTCACCAGGTCTCCCCCAGACTCCACCAGCTGCACCTCACCCTGGACACCTGTAGACACAAGACATCCTCGTCAGGAAACTGTCCCACATCCCCTGTTTCTCTCACTCAGCTCCACTCACAGACTCAAGTTCCCTTGTTCTCCATGTATTACCTTATAAAAGGTAATTTACTTTCTACAAGGAAAACCCAGCTGAGCACAGACTCCATGGTGGTTTGTCTGTGTTGTGTCATGAGCACTGAATGGTGTCAACTGTTGATCCAGGGCCTGGGGCTCCTCTCCAGCTTTAGGGTCAGGGCTGGGCTGGTTTAATCAGTGTAGAGACATCCTTATTTGTGTGTCCTCTGACTAGATAGTCAGCTCCAGTCTTAGATTCATTTCTTTACAAGCTATATACAAGCATTACTTCACAACGGTAGATCACATTCTTCTGGTGGCACAGTGGATTTATGATATACTTCAATCAACGTATTTATCTTTGCATTTCTGTGCCTTTTGAATGTCTCTCATTAATATAGTCCATTTTTAAGAGAATTTTTTTCTTCTTAAGTAAGTGTCATCATAAATATTTTTTAATACCAGTGTAAAGGGGAATGTTTTGTATATTTTATACAAAAAATTTGTTGTTAGTGTGTAGAAATTAACTTTATAGTCTATTTTGTTTTTTGTTTTTTTTTATTTTTATTTTTTAATTTATTTTTTATTGGTGTTCAATTTACTAACATACAGAATAACCCCCAGTGCCCGTCACCCATTCACTCCCACCCCCCGCCCTCCTCCCCTTCCACCACCCCTAGTTCGTTTCCCAGAGTAGGCAGTCTTTACGTTCTGTCTCCCTTTCTGATATTTCCCACACATTTCTTCCCCCTTCCCTTATATTCCCTTTCACTATTATTTATATTCCCCAAATGAATGAGAACATATAATGTTTGTCCTTCTCTGACTGGCTTACTTCACTCAGCATAATACCCTCCAGTTCCATCCATGTTGAAGCAAATGGTGGGTATTTGTCATTTCTAATAGCTGAGTAATATTCCATTGTATACATAAACCACATCTTCTTTATCCATTCATCTTTCGTTGGACACCGAGGCTCCTTCCACAGTTTGGCTATTGTGGCCATTGCTGCTATAAACATCGGGGTGCAGGTGTCCCGGCGTTTCATTGCATTTGTCTCTTTGGGGTAAATCCCCAACAGTGCAATTGCTGGGTCGTAGGGCAGGTCTATTTTTAACTGTTTGAGGAACCTCCACACAGTTTTCCAGAGTGGCTGCACCAGTTCACATTCCCACCAACAGTGTATGAGGGTTCCCTTTTCTCCACATCCTCTCCAACATTTGTTGTTTCCTGCCTTGTTAATTTTCCCCATTCTCACTGGTGTGAGGTGGTATCTCATTGTGGTTTTGATTTGTATTTCCCTGCTGGCAAGTGATGCAGAGCATTTTCTCATGTGCATGTTGGCCATGTCTATGTCTTCCTCTGTGAGATTTCTGTTCATGTCTTTTGCCCATTTCATGATTGGATTGTTTGTTTCTTTGGTGTTGAGTTTGATAAGTTCTTTATAGATCTTGGAAACTAGCCCTTTATCTGATATGTCATTTGCAAATGTCTATTTTGATTTGATATCCTGAATTTTCTCTGAGTTCATTACTTACTTTTAAGTTTTTTTTTTTTTGGAATGATTTTCCTCCTTGACTATGTATATGTAAACAAATTATTTTATTCCTGTTGAATGAATTTAAAATCTTTTATTTTATTATTGCCTCATTTCTACGGTAATGTTTGAATTGCGAGCATTGATGTTTTCCTTCTCTTCTGTCAGACATTTTCTTCTAATATTTTGTTTGATCTATGGCAAATCTACGAGAGCAAGTGAATTTCATTTTGCATGAGGATGAGCTCCCTAATATATGGTGTGATGTGGGATTTCAGGACAGGACAGGAAGTCTGCTCACAACTTCTGCCCAATTCTCATTGGAGATACTGGTGGCTGTTGAGCTTGATACATTCATTTTATTTGATATATTCATTTGAGATATGAATTTGAGCCTTTAATCTGATAAGACACTTCCAAATATCTTCTCCCATTCTGTAGGCTGCCTTTTAATTACACTGATTCCTTTGCTGTGAAAATGCTCTTTCTTGATGAAGTCCCCATACTTCATTTTCTTTTTTTTTTTTTAATTTTTTATTTATTTATGATAGTCACAGAGAGAGAAGAGAGAGAGAGAGAGAGAGAGAGAGAGAGGCAGACACAGGCAGAGGGAGAAGCAGGCTCCATGCACCGGGAGCCCGACGTGGGATTCGATCCCGGGTCTCCAGGATCGCGCCCTGGGCCAAAGGCAGGCGCCAAACCGCTGCGCCACCCAGAGATCCCCCATACTTCATTTTCCATTTCTTTCCCTTGCCTCTGGAGACACGTCTAGAAGTGGTTGCAGCTGAGGTAGAAAAGGTGCTGCCTATGTTCTCCTAAGGATTCTGATGGTTTTCTGACTCATTGAGATACTTCATCAACTTTGAGTCCATTGTTGTGAATGATGTAGGAAAAGTGTCCCCTTTCATTCTTCTGCATGTGGGTCTCCAATATTCTCAGTGTCATTTGTTGAAGAGACTTTCTTTTTATCCATTGGATATGCTTTCCTGTTTTGTCAGGATTTATGACCACAGACTTCAGGTTCCATTTCTAGGATCTCAAACTTTTCTATTTATCTATACGTCTGTATTTGTGCCAGTGCCATAGTGTCTTGATGATCACAACGTTGTAATTTACCTCAACAACCAGAATTGGGATATCTACAGCCTTGCTTTACTTTTTCAGGATTGCTTTGGCTATTTGAGGTCTTTGTGGTTCCCTAAAAATTATGTGATTGTTTTCTCTAGCTCTTTGAAAATTTCTGGCAATATTTTAATACGGATGGTTTTGAATGTGTCACTTGCTTTTGGTAGCATAGATATTTTATCAATATTCATTCTACTAATATATGAGAATAAATATGTTCTATCTACTTGTATATTCCTTATTGGGTTTCATATGTTTTCTGGAATGTTTAGACCATACACCCATTGCTCTTTGGTTACGATTTTTCCTCATCATTTGATGATTTCTGGTGCACTTATAAATTGCATCCAGTCCTTGATTTTCTTTTGCTGCAGAGCAGATTTCTTTCATAGGAATCATAGGTTTATTTTTCTTTTTTTTCTACAGTTTCACTGACCCTTCTGAGCCTACTCGGATTATGTTGTTCTTTGCTGTTGAGTTTAATAAGTTCTTTATAGATCTTGGATACTAGCCCTTTATCTGATAGATCATTTGCAAATATCTGCTACCATCCTGTAGGTTGTCTTTTCATTTTGTTGACTGTTTCTTTTGATGTGCAGAAGCTTTTTATCTTGATGGAGTCCCAATAATTCAATTTTGCTTTTGTTTCTCTTGCCTTCATAGATGAATCATGCAAGTAGTTGCTGCAGCCAAGTTCAAAAAGGGTGTGAAAAATAAAAATATATGCTATTTTTAATTTATAAGATAATTTAATTAATTAATTGATTAATGTATACTTTTTATTGGAGTTCGATTTGCTATCAATCCTCATCAGTGTCCTGCCTCATGTGATAGGACATAGCGTCCAGCAGCATGGGTATTGAATCTGTGTAGGAGGAACAGTGAGCCTTTTTGTGGGACGTCATGTCCATGTTCTAGAGGTATGTGCACGATGTTTACACTCTGTTAACAATCGTCCATGGATATCTTGATGTGCACAGATTTGAGACACAGGTGTCCACATGTCTACCCATCCATCTTCACCAGCCCATGACTGAGCAGGGAGCCCATGCAGGTGGAGTGGGGGGAAACATGGGGAGCAGTAGCCTGGCAATATGTTTTACCCTAATCTTCACTCTGCTAATGCACTGGATATGCTCCCATTTTAATCAGGTCCTGGAGAAGACCTGTGTTGCTCTGTTGTTCCCTTTGTGGATGGCTTTTGATGTGTCCCAGAGCTTTACCAGGAAACAAGGGTTTTGAGAGACATACTGGATTGTATGATTGTGATTTAATGTTCATTGATTGAAATTTTGCTTAAATTCTTTAATTTCTTCATTGATTCATTTCTTCTTCAATAAGATGTCCTTTTATGTATGTTTATTTATTTGTTATATATTTTTTAATTGAAGGTTGATTTCCAACATATAGCATAGCACCCCAGACTCATCTGGTCAAGTGTTCCCCTCAATGCCCTTCACCCAGTCACCCCATGCCCCCATCCACTTCTCTTCCCACTACCACTTATTCGTTTCCCAGATTTAGAATTCCCTCATATTTTATCACCCTCTCTAATTTTTTCCACTTATTTTCCCTCATTTCCTCTATAATTCTTTACACCATTTTTTATATTACCTGAATGAATGAGACCATATAATGTTTGTCCTCCAATTGACCTACATCACTCAGCATAATACCCTCCAGTTCCACTCACGGTGAAGCAATTGGTGGGTATTCCTCCGCTGTGGTGGCTGAGGAATATGCCATTGTAAATATAGAATACATGTTCCTTATCCATTTATCTTTCGATGAACACCAGGGCTCCTTCCACAGTTTGGTTATTCTGGACATTGCTGCTATAGGCATGGGAGAGCAGGTGTCCTGGCATTTCACGGGATCTATATCTTTGAGGTAAATCCCCAGCAGTGCAATTTCTGGGTCGTAAGACAGTTCTATTTTTAACTCTTTGAGGAACCTCCACACAGTTTTCCAGAGTGATTGCAACAGTTCACATTCCCACCAACAATGCAAGAGGGTTCCCCTTCTCCACATCCACTTCAGCATTTGTTCTTTCATATCTTCTTAATTTTCCCTATTCTCACTGGTGTGAGGTAGTATCACATTGTCATTTAGGGGCCTTCCATGTTTTTATTGGTTTTGACTTGTTTCATAGCATATTGGTCTGAACCTATTCATGGAGTGAATTCAACCATTCTGTACCACTTGACACATGAGTTGTGACCATGTGTATGATCAATTCTGGAGTATTTTCCATGTACAATAAAGAAGAACGTGTACTCTCCTTTGGGAAAAATGCCCTGATATATTTGTGAAGTATGTCTGATCCAGTATGTCTCTCAAATCCCTTGTTTCTTGTTGAGCTTCTGCTTAGATGATTCTCACTGATATCAGGGGATATTGAAGTCCCCACTGTAAAGGTAATAGTAGCCATGAGTGTCATTAAGTTGAGGGTTAATTGGTTTGTGCACTTGTCTTCTCCGAAGTTAGCAGTGTGAATATTTTGAAAAGGTAGATCTTCTGTTGGATAAACAATTTTTATGATATAGTATCCTTCTTCATCCTTTATTATAGGCTTTGTTTTAAATTCTAGATCAGCTCCTATAAGCATTGCTCCTCTTCCTTCCTCTTGATGTTCATTGACATGATTAGTGGGAGTTTTCTCCCTCACTTTCAACCTGGATGTGTCTTTTTATTGAAAAAGAGAGAGTCTGCTGGAACTCCTGGGTGGCTCAGCTGTTCAGCACCTGCCTTTGACCCAGGGTATGATCCTGTAGACACAGTATCAAGTCCCACATCAGGCTCCCTGCATGGAGCCTGCTCCTCTCTCTGCCTTTGTCTTTGCCTCTCTATGTCTCTCATGAATACATAAATTAAATCTTTCAAAAAAAGAAAGAAAAAGAGTCTTTGCTATGATTTTCTCAAATATACATTCTGTCCTTCTCTCTCTTCCTTCCCTTCATGGGCCCCAAATATTTTAATTTAGTTTAAACTAATGGCACTAGTGATTTTTCAAGCCTCTCATGGTCCATTATTTGTGTGTCTCTACTTTCCACACCTTCATTCCTTTCTATCACCTTGTCTTCGATGTCACCTATGCTCCATTCGACCTCATTTACCATGGCTGTTATAGCATCTAGTTTAGACTCTATCTCACATTGATTACTTTTAATTTACAACTGAATTGGTTCATTTCTACATTAAGTTATAATGTAGTGTGTTTTAGCTTTCCTGAAATGCAACTAGTAACTTTAAAATTAATATCCTGTATTTGAGCTCTTATTTTTTACTTTATCCTTCTTAATTAGATCTATGGCAGAGAGTATTACCTCTGGTTCTTTCCTTTGTCGTGAATGGCATATGCTCCAGGAATTGTATTACTAGGTATTTACCCCAAGCACACAGATGTAGTGATGCAAAGGGCACCTGAACCCCAGTGTTCATAGCAGCAAAGTACACAATAGCCGAACTGTGGAGGGAGACATGATGTCCACCACAGAAGAATGGATAAATATCATGTGTAGTATATACAATGGGATATTACTCTGCCGTCAGAAATATCAAATACCTACCATTTACATTGACATTGATGGAACTGGAGGGTATTTTGCTGAGTAAAATAAGTCAATCAGAGGACAATTATCATATCATTTCTGTCTAACGTGGAATATACATAACCTTTCAAAGTAACATTGGCTAATGCTGGCAAGCCTGGTAATCATTAGAGAGGGGGACAGAACATGAGAAACCATTAACTATAGGAAACAGAATGAGGTATAATACTGGGGAGGTTAGTGGGTCTTTTGGGTCATTGTGTGATGTGCATTAAAGAGGGTAAATGATGTCATCAATACTGTTACAAGCACCTGATGGATTATTGAACATCAGAAAAGAAGTATATAGTATAAGTTGACTAATTCAATGTAACAAAAAATAAAACTATTTTATTTAAAAATATTATTGTAGCAAATGGTAGGTATTTGTCATTTTTAATGGCTTAGTAATATTCCATTGTATAAATAAACCACATCTTCTTTATCCATTCATCTTTCGATGGACATCGAGGCTCCTTCCAGAGTTGGCTATTGTGGACATTGCTGCTAGAAATCAACGTGGATGGAACTGGAGGGTATTATGCCGAGTGAAGTAAGTCAATCGGAGGACAAACATTATATGTTCTCATTCATTTGGGGAATATAAATAATAGTGAAAGGGAATATAAGGGAAGGGAGAAGAAATGTGTGGGAAATATCAGAAAGGGAGACAGAACATAAAGACTCCTGACTCTGGGAAATGAACTAGAGGTGGTGGAAGGGGAGGGGGGCAGGGGCTGGGGGTGAATGGGTGACGGGAAGTGAGGAGGGCACTCGACGGGATGAGCACTGGGTGTTATTCTGTATGTTGGAAAATTGAACACCAATAAAAATAAATGTATTATAAAAAATAAATAAAATAAAATAAATAAAAATAAATAAATAAATAAAATAAATAAAAATATCATTGTGTCAAAGAAGATGTGGTCTATGTATACAATGGAATATTACTCAGCCATTAGAAATGACAAATACCCACCTTTTGCTTTGATGTGGATAGACCTGGAGGGTGCTATGCTGATTAAAAAGTCAATTGGAGGGATCCTTGGGTGGCGCGGCAGTTTGGCGCCTGCCTTTAGCCCAGGGCACGATCCTGGAGACCCGGGATCGAATCCCACGTCGGGCTCCCGGTGCATGGAGCCTGCTTCTCCCTCTGCCTGTGTCACTGCCTCTCTCTCTCTCTGTATGTGACTATCATAAATAAATTTTAAAAAATTAAAAAAAAGTCAATTGGAAATGGATATAGATTATATGGTCTCATTCATTTGAGGAATATAAAAATTAGTGAAAGGGAATAAAGAGAAAGGAGAGAAGATGAGTGAAAATTTCTGTGAGGGTGACACAACATGAGAGAAACCTAACTCTGGGAAATGAACAAGGGGTAGTGGAAGGGGAGGTGGGCGGAGTGTTGGGGTGACTGGGTAATGGGCACGGAGGGGCGCACTTGGTGGGATGAGCACTGAGTGTTATTCTGTATGTTGGCAAATTGAGCATCAATAAAAATAAATTTATTATTAAAAAAATGATGTATTTTTATAAAAGATATTTTTGATAACAAATGTGGCAGAAAAATTCAGTTTCAATTCTTTTCAATCTATGCCTTTAATCAAACTTAATTTTGAATTTCTCAGATCATTCCCCCTGACCCTATGGGCTATGTGCAGGACTTGTCTTCTGCCTCCAAATCTAACACATTGCAACTTTGAATGGATTACATGCATCAGGAAGACTGCCAGCAGAGCCAACCGACCAAAAGACGCCTGTGTCCACTTCACAAAGACACGGAGTCTTGCCTATAATATTCCTGCAATTCTAAATATTTTTTTCTTTATTTATTTATGATAGTCACACAGAGAGAGAGAGAGAGAGAGAGAGGCAGAGGGAGAAGCAGGCTCCATGCACCGGGAGCCCGACGTGGGATTCGATCCCGGGTCTCCAGGATCACGCCCTGGGCCAAAGGCAGGCGCCAAACTGCTGCGCCACCCAGGGATCCCATTCCTGCAATTCTAAATTTAGAATTTAGCCGAATTTCAGAGGGTTTCAGGTAATTCAGTTCTATTTGTAAGTCTCTAACAACTCAGTCACTGTGTTCCACTGCAGTTAACTCTGTGATCTTCTGTAATCACTTTGATGAGATTACCTGATGCAGAATGAGCTCATTCAAGCAGAGATTGGGATATAATAAACTTGTGTCAGAACGAACATTTTCCATTGTATACCCTATATTTCTATTTTTCTTATCCCTCCTAAACTAACAGTATGGTGCTGCTTTGCAACTGTAAGTTTTTCATGAATTCTTTTTAAATTCAAATACTATATTCCATCTAAGAGAAGAAAACTATCTACCATGAACCTCTTCTATGGATTTATCAGGTATTTTTGATAACAAATGCAGCAGAAACTTTCCGTTTCAAGCCAATTTCAATTTGTGCCTCTGATCAACCATAATTTTGGTTTTCTTAGATCAGTCCCCCTGACCCTGTGGGGTGCATACAGGACTTTTGTTCTGTTTCCAAATCTAGCCCATTCCATCGATGTTTTTTTATTGTTTTATTTATTCATGAGAGACACACACACAGAGAGATGCAGAGACACAGACAGAGTGAGAAGTAGGCTCCATGCACGGAGCCTGATGTGGGACTCGATCCCTGATCTCCAGGATCAGGCCCTGGGCTGAAAGCAGCACAAAACTGCTGTGCACCCTGGTACCCCCATTTCCATCTTTGAATGGATCATATGCATCAAGAAGACTGCAAGCAGAGCCCACCACCCAAATGGCACCTGTGTCACCTGCACAGGGACCTGGAGTCCTGCCAATAATATTCCTGCAATTCTGGTCCTTTGGGAGCATCTTTGCCCTCCTTGAAGCCCCAGTCCCACTGCTAGGTCGTGCATTGCTCCTTATGTCACTTGTTGGATGACCTTATGTTCATGGACCACATATGTCTATAATTACTTCCTGAAACATAATATAATATTATTACAATACTCAGTAGGCTTGTACAAACAAAAATGTGTCCTTAAGATCCAGAATCAGAGTAGGGGTGAAAATAAGATTACGATAATCTGAAACAAAACACCAGGGTCCAAAGTTCACCTCCAACATATAAATCAGAAAAAATTAACCACACCATCTTTAGTATAAGAAAATATGGGAGAGAGAAGTTAACATGTCAGAAGTTTTAGGGGACTCAGGTTTTGTCATATATCTGAAACAGCTGGATGGTTATTGAATCATTTCAAACATCCATGAAATCGATCAGAGTTGAAAAAGCAACAACAGAAAGACTCCTAATAGAATACTGAGCAGGTTTTGGAGTGCTGGAGCTGTGCGGTGTTGACATTGGGGAGATACTATTGTAGGGATGACAGCAGGAGGGAGGTTGCTTGCAGAAGCTACTGTCAAGAATTTTAACGACTAGAGAGGATTGTATGAACTTGTACAATTCTACTCCTGTGGGGGATGGACCTGGCATAATGGTGCTCAAATTGAAAAATAGGGAAATTTCTGGATCTAAGGACCCCCTGAGTGCCAAGAAGAAAAAGTGGCACAATGTGATGCATGGTTAAGACGGACTGGAACCTATAGACGTGTGAACATTGGGTCTGAGTGCAGGCGTTGTGCTTTGTTTCCATAAACTGAATGCTGTGTGGTCCTGTGACATCTATTCTGAAACCAGCAGGCAGAAACAAGACCCTCATTCGTCACAAGCCCTCAGAGGACGAGCCCAGGTCCACACTACAGAGCCTTTATATTGTCGTTTAGAGATCCATTCATGTGTCTGAGATACACCAGCCCAGACACAGGTATGGTGAACACAAGATTCAGATGTCAACTGAGGACAGAAAGGGCTTGATGGCTCTCCTATGAGGGCTCCCTGAAGACTCCGGGGTGCAAACATTCAATCCCAGGCTAGAGGTAGGTGGCCCTGTTCATAACGGCTCTCCAATGCAACCAGGAAAAGTCACAATACCCCAAGACAGGCTTCAACAAGGTGGGGTGTGAGCATCTATAGAGGAAACAACACCAACAGCAAATGATAACAATCCATTGCCAATTGCACTGTGCATTTAGACATCCATGTAAGCCCAGTAGGTCCAGGGCTGCACACTGCAAGAGGAACTGTGTGCTCCATCCCTTGCTCTATCATTTCACATCTATGTTCTGAGTGTTCATGTCTGGGGACAGCTGCTATTTGTATAAATGTTGATGAAATCATCAGAACCAACCAATGCCCTGCTTCTGAGCATTCAGAGCTGCTCCCCTGCCTTGCTGATTATGAGTGGACTAATCTCCCTGAAATAGATTCACTATCATATAAGTTCACACATAGACTATGGAATAGGATGGTAGAGCTGTTAGATATTGACATAACCAGGTCATGTTATCTGGTTGTTGCAAATTCCATGACAAAAATGATTGCATTTAAATAAAATGATAAAGGCCAAATAAGTCGTGTAGGACCCTTGAGGGGTTCCATTGAGGAAATCCTAAAGGGAAACTGATCTCATGGCCAGAGGGAGAGTCACAGATGCAGGTGTGTTGAAATGAGGACACGGGGCACCAAATGTTCATCCAGTGACAAGGGACACACCTAAAGGCCATCAGTACAACACAACCCTGTAAGGTGATGGTGAGACACAAATCCCACTGGGTCATCACATCCTCATCTTCTGGAAACGTTATAACAGAACATCCTAAACTGAAGTTCCAAAGTGTCTGAGTATCTCTGACTCTCTTGTATCATTGTTCTCCTGTTCAGTGTGTCCACAGTGACTTTTTGACAGATACCTATGGTTTGCAAAAGACTAGTCCTAGTTCCAGTTGAGAAATGTACCCTTCACTGGATGAGGGTGGTTACATGATCCTTCTCACAACAAATACAGCAGAGTCATGACAATGCATCCATGTGTCCCGAATGTCTCTATGTGTGCCATAAAAATCTTAGGATTATATGTTCATACTCTGAAAACTGTCCAGGATGCTTTCACAAGGATTGCTTTGAATATGAAGAAGGTTCTGGGCAACCAGAGATTTTCACAGGATTTATTTTTGTTTTTTTTTAAAGATTTTATTTAATCATTAATGATAGAGAGAGAGAGGGAGGCAGAGACACAGTCTGAGTGAGAAGGAGGACCATGCCCGGAGCCCGACGTGGGACACAATCCTGGGACGCCAAGATGGCACCCTGGGTCAAAGGGAGGCGCCAAACTGCTGAGCCACCCAGGGATCCAAAATAATTTTGTTTTTGGTTTAAAGATTTATTTATTTATTCAGCAGAGTTACAGAGGCAGAGGGAGAAACAGGCTCCCTTCCAAAAGCCTGATGCAGGACACCATCCCAGGACCCCAGGATCACAACCACAGCCAATTGCAGACACTCAACCTCTGAGCAACACAGGTGTCCTGACAATATTCGTTGTTCTAATCTGTAAGCACAGAATGTTTTCCATCTCTTTGTGTCTTCTTCAATTTCTATCCTAAGTTGCCAAACAGGTAGAATCATTTTGGGAAAAAAAAAACAACAGAAAACAACAACAACAACAACAACAACAACAGAAACAAAACTACAGCTGGAGGGCATAACAAGGTTTTCAGACAAGCTCTATTATAAAGCCTTTATCATCAAGATAGCGTGGTACTGGCAAAAACAACACATAGATCAATTCAATTGAACAGAGCAGAGAGCACAGAAAGGGACCCTCACTCTATGGGCAACTACTCCTCAAAAAGCAAGAAAAAAATATCTAATCAAAGAAAGACACATCAACAAATGGATCTGAAAAAAATTGGCCAGCCACCTGCATAAGAATGAAAGTGGACCATTCTGCTACAAAAAGCACAAAGATAATCTCAAAATAATGAAATACTGAAATCTGAGACACGCATCAATATAGGTCATTTTCTGGAGAAATTTCAATTTATTAGTAAAATTTAATCCTAAATATTTATTTTTGGTGCCAGTGTAAATCGGATTATTTTGTTATTTTGTATATGTAATTTGTTGTTATTTTGTAGGAATATATCTTTATTTTATTTGCTGATTTTATATCCTGATTTTTTTCTGAGCTCATGAGTTATTTCTTCCAGTTTTTATGTAAGGTTTTTACTCGTTGACTCTATTAAGATATTGTCATAGAAAAACTCTTTATTTTCTTTCCAGGTTACCAAGTTTTCTTTTTTTTTAAGTAGTTTTCTTGCTACGTTTTCTGGCAGGTCCTCCAGTCTGGGGCAGAAAGTATTTTCTTCTTGTCTTCAGGATGCATTGCCTGTTCTAATCATGCAGTTAATATAAGGCAGACCTAGAGGAGACAATAAATTTCATTTTGCATGTGGATGACCTACCTAATATAAAGTGAGAGTCGACAACTCAATCAGGACAGGGTGTCTCTTCATGTCTTCCGCCCATTTCACTTTGTGGTTGTTTAGTTTGGCAATTTATTTTTCGATTTTGGAAACCTGCCATAATCTGGAGATATATTTGCAAATCTCCCATTGTTTTTATTCTCTTGGAAGATGTTATTTGTTCATTCATGAGAGACAGAGAGAGAGATGCAGAGATGGGCAGAAGGAGAAGTGGGCTCCCCACAAGGAGCCTGATGCTGGTCTCAATCCTAGAGCTCTAGGACTCCCTGCGCCAAAGACAGATGCTGAAGCTACACAGGCATCCCTATCTTTCCAATTTGTTAGGTTGCCTTTTAATTATGTTGAGTGTTTCCACAGCTGTATGACAGCTCCTTCCTTGGTGTTGTCCATAGAGTTCATTTTTACTTTTGTTTCCCTTCCCTTTGGAGATTCGAGTACCAAGAACCTGTTTGTGGCTGAGGTCACAAAATCTCCTTGATTTTGATGGTTTCTTGCCTCACATTTAGGTCTTTCATCTACTCTGAGTTTATGTTTGTGTGGAGTGTAAGAATGGCCCAGGTTCATTCTTCTACTTGCAGCTGTCCAATGTTTCCAACACCACTTGTTGAAGAGATTGTCTCTTTTCCAGTTGATAGTCTTTTGTACTTTGTTGAGGATAAGTTGTCCATAGAGCTGTGTGTCCATTTATGGGTTCTTTATTCTATTCTATTGACCATGTGCGTGTTTTACTGCCACTATTATACTGTTTTGATTATCACATCTTTGAAATCCGGAATTGTATAGCTTTTGCTTTTTTTTTTAGTTTTTATTTATTTACTCATAAGAGACACAGGGAAACAGAATGGCAGAGACACAGGTAGAGGGAACAGCAGGGACCATGTGGGGAGCCTGATATGGAACTCGTCCCCTGTCTGCAGGATCACACCCTGGACAAAAGGCAGTGCTAAATCGCTGAGCCACCCGGGCTGCCTTGATTTGTTTTTTGTTTGAACATTCTTTTGCTTACTCAGAATCTTTTCTGTTTATTTACAAATTTTAGGCTTGTTCCATTCCCTAGAAAAATGTTGGTGGTGTTTTGTTAGGGTTCATATTGAATGCAAAAATTGCTGTTGGTGGCATAAACATCATATGAATATTTATTTTTCCAATCCATGAGAATAGACTTTTTTCCATATATTTCTGTCTTCTTTAATGTCTTTCATACATACTTTAGAATTTTTAGATTATAGGTACTTTCCTCTTTGGTTAGGATTATTCCTAATTATCTGAACGTTCATTTGTTTTTTAAATTTTATTTCTTAATTATTTTTTATTGGAGTTAGCTTTGCCAACGTATAGTATAACACCCAGTGCTCATCCCATCAAGTGACCCCTCATTGCCCGTCACCCAGTCACACCTACCCCCGCCAACCTCCCTTACAACTACCGCTTCCCAGAGTTCCTTCCCAGAGTTCCTTTCCCAGAGTTAGGAGTCTCTCATGTTCTGTCGACCTTTCTGATATTTCCCACTCATTTTCTCTCCTTTCTCCTTTACTCCCGTTCACTACTTTTTATATTCCCTGAATGAATGAGACCACATGTTTGTTCTTCTGCGACTGACTTACTTCACTCAGCATAATACCCTACAGCTCCAATCATGTTGAAGCAAATGGTGGGTGTTCTTGATTTTTAATGGCTGAGTAATATTCTATTGTATATATAGACCACATCTTCCTTATCCATTCATCTTTCGATGGACACCAAGGCTCCTTCCACAGTTTGGCTACTCTGGACTTTGTTGCTATAAACATCAGGGTGCAGGTGTTGTGGTCTTTCACTGTATTTGTATCTTTGTAGTAAATCCCAGTAGTGCAATTGCTGGATTGTAGGAAAGCTCCAGGGGAAGTTGGGAGATTCATAGTATATAGAACTAGACATTAAATTAAAAATATTGAATTAGAAAAAGGAATCCATTTTTTGTGTCAGGTGGTGTAATCAGGGGAACAGCACAGAGGTAACTTAAATCGTTGAGCTCTGACCTATTCCCTGTAGAGGAATAGTAGCTTCAGATGAATGTCAGTAGACACTTGTTCATGCTTTCTGAGTATCCAGCAGCACCCCGTATTAACAGGCCTTTTCCATTAGTGCAGGAAGTCCTCAAACAGGGATGTCATGAGATGATGGGTGTCTGGACAGGCTGAAAGTGAGGTGTGGGCATGGGTGAATTAGGAAAGGCCAGTGTGGTTTCAATTTCAACCCACATGTTACCACAGTGGAGTCATGATGGTTTTGGTTAATTAATATCTGCTCCCAGTTGGGGATAAAATGTGTAAATCAAACATATTCAATCTCATTACCCTATATCTAAATGTTTTTGAACTTTTGAGGTATAATTTCTCTCTTTCTAACAAAATTAGATAAAAATATCAAAATCATAGAGACATTTTTAAAAAGATTTAACATATATTTTATGATAGCTTTTCTGTCAGTTCTTAAAAATGCCCATTCTTCTGTTCATGTGATGAACACTGGGTGATATGCCTTATATTGGCAAATTGACTCAAACAGAAAATAAATAAAAATATATTTAAAAATAGTGTCAAGGAAAACCCAGCTGAGCACAGACTCCATGGTGAGTTGTTTTGTCCTGATCAATGAATTGGTCACCTATTGTTCCTGGGGCTGGGGCTTCTCTCCCGGATGCAGGATCATGTCTGGGATGTTTTATTCAATAGAGAGAGACCCCTATATACATGTCATCTCAGTATATACTCAGCTGGGGATCATTCTGTGAAACTGTTGTGATCAGACATGTGACTGCCTTTGTATGTTCATATTTACTTATTTGAAAAACTATGGATCTTATTATGTAATATTCCAGACTTCAGACTTTGTGTCCACGTGGTACTTTGTATTTGTATTTGCATATATCTCTTGGTTTGTAGGTGTCATGTTTCCCCCCACTGTGATGTGAACCTACCCCTTAAATTGTAGAGGGTTTCTAATGTGTCCTTGTGCACATTCTCAGGTGAGTCTAACCCCAGATTCTTGGTCTGTGCTCCTCTCCACAGGATTTACTGCCCCTCTGAAACCCCTGAATGACAAAGTGGCAGGGTTATGTAGAATAATGTATCCCGCATGTATTGGAGACCGCATGATTTTGCTAAATTTAGAATTTAGCTGAATTTCAGAGGGTTTCAAGTAATGCATTTCTATTTGTAAGTCTCTAACAACTCAGTCAAGTTGTTCCACTGCAGTTAAATCTGTGATCTTCTGTAATCGCTTTGATGAGCTTACCTGATGCAGAATGAGCTCCTTCAGGTAGAGTTTGGGATATAATAAACTGGTATCAGAATGAACATTTTCCATTGTATAGCCTATATTTCTATTTTTCTTATCCCTCCTAAACTAACAGTATAATCCTGCCTGAGATAAAGCAGCTCAGAGACAGGAACGGTGAACACAGGATTCAGATGTCGACTGAGGACAGAAAGGGCTTGATGGCTCCTGGGAGGGCTCCCTGAAGACTCAAGGGTGTGAACATTCAATCCCTGGCTAGATGCAGGAGGCCATGTTCAGAAAGGCTCTCCAATGCAGCCAGGAAGACAGTCACAAAACCCAAAAACAGGCCTCAACAAGGTGGGGTGAGAGCATCTACAGAGGAAATAAAACCAATAGCAAATGATAACAATCTACTGCCAACTACACTGTGCATTTAGACATCCATGTTATCCGGCTCAGGTCCAGGGGCTGCATACTACAAAACGAACTGTGTGCTCCATCCCTTGCTCCATCCTGTCACACTTATTTTCTGAGTGTTCATGTCTCGGGAAGCTGCTATTTGTACAAATGTTGATGAAATCGTCAAAGCCAGCCAATGCCCTGCTTCTGGGCTTTCAGTGCTGCTCCCCTGCCTTGCTGACTATGAGTGGACTTACCTTGCATGAAATAGCTTCACTGTCATGTAAGTTCACATGTAGACTATGACATAGGATGGTAGAGCTGTTAGATATTGACATAGCCAGGTCATTTTACCTGGTTATTGCAAATTCCATGACAAAAATTATTGCATTTAAATAAAATGATAAGAGGTAAATAAGTCATGTAGGTCCCTTGAGGGGTTCCATTGAGGAAATCCTAAAAGGAAACTTAACTCATGTCCAGAGGGATAGTCACAGATGCAGGTGGGTTGAAATGAGGACACAGGGCACCAAATGTTCATTCAGTGACAAGGGACACACCTAACAGTTATCAGTACAATACAGCCCTGTAAGGTGATGGTGAGACACAAATCCCACTGGGTCATCACACCCACATCTTCTGGAAACATTATCAAAGAACATCCTTAAACTGAAGTTCCAAAGTGTCTGAGTATCTCTGACTCTCTTGTATCATTCTTCTCCTTCTCTGTGACCAGTGTGACTTTTTGACAGATACCTATGGTTTGCAACAGGTTATTCCTAGTTCCAGGTGAGAAATGCACACTTCACTGGATGAGGGCAGTTAACTGATACTTCTCACAACATATACAGCAGGGTCATGCCAGAGCATCAATGTTTCCCTAATATCTGTGTCTGCCATAAAAATCTTAGGATTATATGTTCATACTCTGTGAAAAATGTCCAGGATTCTTTCCCAAGTATTGCTTTGAATATGTAGAAGGTTCTCGGCAACATAGAGATTTTCACAGTATTTATTTTTGTCTTTGTTTTAAAGATTAATTTATTTATTCAGGAGAGTCACAGAGACAGAGGCAGAGACATAGGCAGAAAGAGAAGCAGGCTCCCTTCCAAAAGCCTGATGCAGGACACCATCCCAGGACTCCAGGATCACAACCTTAGCCAATTGCAGACACTCAACCTTTGAGCAACACAGGTGTCCTGACAATATACATTGTTCTAATCCATAAGCATGGTATGTTTTCCATCTCTTTGTGTCTTCTTTAATTCCTTTCCTAAGTCATCAAACAGGTAGAAACATTTTGGGAGAAAACAAACAGAAACAAAACTTCAACTGGAGGGCATCACAATGTTTGCAGACATGCTCTATTATAAAGTCTTTATAAGTGCAACTTATCTTTATCATCAAGATAGGCTTGTACTGGAAAAAACAACACATAGATCAATGGAACAGAGGAGAGAACACAAAAATGGACCCTCACCTTTATGGAAAACTACTCCTCAAGGAGCAAGAAAAAAAATATCGAATGAAAGAAACTCTCATCAATAAATGGTTCTGAAAAATCTGGACATCCACCTGCATAAGAATGAAAGTGGACCATTCAGCTACACCAAACACAATCTCAAAATGGATGAAATTCCTAAATATGAGACAGTAATTCATCCAAATCCTAGAGGCAAATTTAGGTAGCAAATTTTTGTCCTCAATTTTAGCGACTGCTACCAAGGCACCTCTCAAAAGGCATAGGAAACAAAGAAAAAAATTAACTATTAGGACTTCATCAAGATAGAATCTGTACAACAATGCAACAGGTGACAAAATGAAAGGCAACCCTCATAATAGGACAAGATTTTTCCTTAACAAATTCAGCAGCCAACAAAACAATGAATCTAGTCAAGAAATGGGGAGAATACATGAACAGGAGAAAAAAAAAGATGTGGTTTATATATATTTTGTGATATTACACAGCTGTCAGAAATGATGAATATCATGAAATAACATTTCCTTCAAAATGAATGGAGGTATTATATTGAGAGAAATAAATCAATCACAAAAAGGCAATGATATGGTCTCACTCATATGTGGAATATAGGAAATATTGAAAGAGACCATAAGAGGAGGAGTGAAACTTAGTGGAGTACTACTACAGTGGAATACAAATCATGAAAGACACTTAACTCAGGGAAAAAAATACCTGAGAGTTGCTGGAAGGGAGAGGGTGGGGATGGGGCAACTGGGTGATGGGCGTTAAGGAGGGCACAGGATGTAGTAGGCACTGAGTGTGTATTAAATATTGGTAAATTCAATTTAAACAAAGAAAAACCTACAGAATAGGGCAAGATATTTCCTTAACAAATTCAGCAGCCAACAAAACAATGAATCCAGTCAAGAAAAAGGACTTCTCCTGTCCCCACTCCTGGAACATTGTACATGGGCTGGGTGGAGCAAACAACAGACACTCATTCTCACAGATCTGGAATCTGGGATGTGTGAGGTCCAGGTGCAGGCTGATGTGGTTTCCGAAGAGCAGGAAAGTCCTACCCCGTCCTTGCCCCATCAACTCACATGGGATCAGTGTGCAAGGAGGTTTCCCAGTCCTGGTGTATAAGGGCCCTGATCCCATCCTGAGGCTGCACCTCTTGACCTAAGTGCTCCCCTAAGGCCCCACTTCCTCCCCAAATCCCATAGAGCAAGACCCTGTCCCAACCACTGACCCACAATGCACACCCTGAGCCAGTGTCTTTCCTTGGCAACACCCAGGCATTTGTGACATGATGAGAGGCCTGCCTGGTTCTCATCAGACATGAAGGTGAAGGTGATGAATGGTTATACTCTCGTGATTGTGTGTATGTGTGTGAGTTATCTCTGAGTCCAACTCCCTACCATGTCATACTGGGAATATCTCTCACTCCCCAGACACGATTAACATTTTGGTAGAATGTCTCTTTTCTATTGTGTTGATTGGCGATTCCTCTGCACCATAATGTGCAAGACAGCATGTTAGCCTGGGGTCCTGTGATCTACAGTGAGTGTCACTGGGACTCATGAAAATGTTCAGATGATGTGAATGGAGTTATTTGTAATTGATTAGTATTTTGGGTCAGGAAAAGTTAAGTACAAGTAAGTGCAACTGCTATACTTGAATTTCTAAGTCTCTGAGAAAGAGACTGAAGAGGTAAACACATAATCAAGTGTTCAGAGGGGCTCCCTGGGGGAAACTGCTCCATGGAGAGGAAGTCCAGACCCTGACAGGAAATCTGCCCAGAACCTCCATCTGCACCTGCTCCTGGGCCTTCAAGACAGAAGTGGTGAAGAGTGTGCATCCCCTGGTGGTCCAGATCCCCTCCTACAGGGAGGTTTGTGTCTGGGCTCACACTGAGGTCCCCTCATTGTGTCACTCTCACAGTAATACACGGCCGTGTCCTCGGCTCTCAAGCTGTTCATCTGCAGGTACAGCGTGTTCTTGGCATTGTCTCTGGAGATGGTGAATCGGCCCTTCACAGTGTCTGTGTAGTATGTGCTCCTTCCATCTTAGCTAATAGCTGCGACCAACTGTAGCCCCTTCCCCAAAGCCTGGCAGACCCAGCTCATGCCATAGTTACTGAAGGTGAATCCAGAGACTACACAGGACAGTCTCAGGGACCCCCCAGGCTTCACCAGGTCTCCCCCAGACTCCAACAGCTGCACCTCACCCTGGACACCTGCAGACACAAGACATTCTAGTCAGGAAACTGTCCCACATCCCCTGTTTCGCTCACTCACTTCCACTTACATACACAAGGTCTCTTGTTCTTCATGAACTATCTCTTAAAATAGCGACAAGGAAAACCCAGCTGAGCACATACTCCATGGTGAGTTGCCTGTGTTCTGTCCTGATCCCTGAACGGGGTCACCTCGGGATTCTGGGGCTGGGGCTCCTCTCCCAGCTTCAGGTTCGGGGCTAGCCTGGTTTAATCAGTGGAGGGAGGACCCTATTTGCATGTCTTCTGGCTATATAACCAGCTTCAGACTTACATTCGAGTCTTTAAATTCACAACAAGTGTTGCTTCAGAATTCTATAGAAATTTGTGTAGCTGGCACTATGACTAAAGAAATTTCTAACGTGTAAGTGGAGTTATTTGCATTTCTGGGTGCAGTTTCAAAAGACTCTCATCAATATAGGTAATTTTCCATAGAATATTTTATCTCCTTAATAAATTTTAATCCTAAATATTTATTTTTGAAACCAGTTATGGTGGATTATTATGTTAATTTTGTGTAGGTAATTTGTTGTTAGTTTGTAGAAACATATCTTTCTTTTATTTGCTGATTTTATATCCTGATTTTTCCTGAGCTCTAAGTTATTTCTTCCAGATTTTATGTGAGGTTTTTACTCACTGACTCTCTGAAGACATTGTTATAGGCAAACAAATTACTTTCTTTCCAGTTTACCAATTTTTCTTTTTCTTTATGTAGTTTTCTTCCCAGGTTTTCTGGTAGGTCCTCCAGTCTGGGGCAGAAAATATTTCTCTCTCGTCTTTTGGATCCATTGTCTGATCTAGTCATGCAGTTGATATAAGGCAGACCTAGAGGAGACAATAAATTTCATTTTGCATGTGGATGACCTACCTCATATAAACTGAGAGTCGGCAACTCACCTCAGGACAGGGTGTCTCTTCATGTCTTCTGCCCATTTCTGACTTTACTTTTCCCCTTGTGTTTGTTTACCTTGATATTTTATTTGTTGATTTTAGAAACCAGCCTTAATCTGAAGATAGATTTGCAAATATCTTCTCCCATTCTTTTTTATGATTTTATTTATCTATTCATGAGACAGAGACGCAGAGACATAGGCAGAAGTAGTAGTGGGCTCCCCACAAGAAGACTCATGCTGGTCTCAATCCCAGAGCCCTGGGATTATGCTCTGAGCCAAAGACAGATGTTCCAGCTACACAGGCATCCATATCTTTTCCCATTCATTTGGTTTCCTTTTAATTATGTTGAGTGTCTCCATAGCTGTACGACAACTCCTTCCTTAATGTAGTCCATAGAATTCATTTTTTATTTTGTTTTCCTGCCCTTTGGTGAGTTGAGTACCAAGAACTGTTGCATCTGAGGTCACAAAATCTCTTGGATTTTGTTGATTTCTTGCCTCACATTTAGGTCTTTCATCTACTCTGAGTTTATCTTTGATTGGAGTCTAAGTATGTGGCCCAGGTTCATTCTTCTTTTTTTTTTATTGGTGTTCAATTTACTAACATACAGAATAACACCCAGTGCCCGTCACCCATTCACTCCCACCCCCCGCCCTCCTCCCCTTCTACCACCCCTAGTTCGTTTCCCAGAGTTAGCAGTCTTTACGTTCTGTCTCCCTTTCTGATATTTCCCACACATTTCTTCTCCCTTCCCTTATATTCCCTTTCACTATTATTTATATTCCCCAAATGAATGAGAACATATAATGTTTGTCCTTCTCCGACTGACTTACTTCACTCAGCATAATACCCTCCAGTGCCATCCACGTTGAAGCAAATGGTGGGTATTTGTCATTTCTAATAGCTGAGCAATATTCCATTGTATACATAAACCACATCTTCTTTATCCATTCATCTTTCGTTGGACACCGAGGCTCCTTCCACAGTTTGGCTATCGTGGCCATTGCTGCTATAAACATTGGGGTGCAGGTGTCCCGGCGTTTCATTGCATTTGTATCTTTGGGGTAAATCCCCAACAGTGCAATTGCAGTCAACAAAAGCTTCTTATCTTGATGAAGTCCAAATAGTTCATTTTTTGCTTTTGTTTCTTTTGCCTTCGTGAATGTATCTTGCAAGAAGTTACTATGGCCGAGTTCAAAAAGGGTGTTGCCTGTGTTCTTCTCTAGGATTTTGATGGAATCTTGTCTCACATTTAGATCTTTAATCCATTTTGAGTTTATCTTTGTGTATGGTGAAAGAGAGTGGTCTAGTTTCATTCTTCTGCATGTGGATGTCCAAATTTCCCAGCACCATTTATTGAAGAGACTGTCTTTCTTCCAATGGATAGTCTTTCCTCCTTTATCGAATATTAGTTGACCATGAAGTTCAGGGTCCACTTCTGGATTCTCTATTCTGTTCCACTGATCTATGTGTCTGTTTTTGTGCCAGTACCACACTGTCTTGATGACCACAGCTTTGTAGTACAACCTGAAATCTGGCATTGTGATGCCCCCAGATATGGTTTTCTTTTTTAAAATTCCCCTGGCGGGATCCCTGGGTGGCGCAGCGGTTTGGCGCCTGCCTTTGGCCCAGGGCGCGATCCTGGAGACCCAGGATCGAATCCCACGTCAGGCTCCCGGTGCATGGAGCTTGCTTCTCCCTCTGCCTATGTCTCTGCCTCTCTCTCTCTCTCTCTCTCTCTGTATGACTATCATAAACAAAATAAAAAAATTAAAAAAAAATAAAATAAAATTCCCCTGGCTTTTCGGGGTCTTTTCTGATTCCACTCAAATCTTAAAATAATTTGTTCTAACTCTCTGAAGAAAGTCCATGGTATTTTGATAGCGATTGCATTAAACGTGTATATTGCCCCTTGTAACATTGACATTTTCACAATATTAATTCTGCCAATACATGAGCATGGAAAATACAGCATCCATTCCTGATCAAAACTCTTCAGAGTGTAGGGATAGAGGGAACATTCCTCGACATCTTAAAAGCCATCTATGAAAAGCCCACAGCAAATATCATTCTCAATGGCGAAGCACTGGGAGCCTTTCCCCTAAGATCAGGAACAAGACAGGGATGTCCACTCTCACCACTGCTGTTCAACATAGTACTGGAAGTCCTAGCCTCAGCAATCAGACAACAAAAAGACATTAAAGGCATTCAAATTGGCAAAGAAGAAGTCAAACTCTCCCTCTTCGCTGATGACATGATACTCTACATAGAAAACCCAAAAGTCTCCACCCCAAGATTGCTAGAACTCATACAGCAATTCGGTAGCGTGGCAGGATACAAAATCAATGCCCAGAAATCAATGGCATTTCTATACACTAACAATGAGACTGAAGAAAGAGAAATTAAGGAGTCAATCCCATTTACAATTGCACCGAAAAGCATAAGATACCTAGAAATTAACCTAACCAAAGATGTAAGGGATCTATAACCTCAAAACTATAGAACACTTCTGAAAGAAATTGAGGAAGACACAAAGAGATGGAAAAATATTCCAATCCACATTTCTATCTGTTGTCATGCCATCCAATCCCCACCCTTTATATAGATGTAAGTCCTTTCTACTTTGCTCACATTTCTGTGTCTTTATATTTTACAAGCTGCTATACATGCAAGATTAATACTATTTTTCTCCTGTTTGTCTTATGTCCAAGTAATTTTTAACCTATCGTAAAAACCTAAAAGGGAATGAGGGAAATCTTTCTGCCCCCAAAATGCTGTGTTGTGCCTTCAGAGAGTTCCTCCCATGACACCATGTGCTCAGTTAACATGTCCTGCAATAGTGATCTGGGTTCCTAGCTATGCACAGTCTGCAGGGAGACCCCAAGCAAAGCACCTCTGAAATTCTGGTGGAGACACTTCCCTGTAGCCCCAGATGCACTCACAGTCCACACTCACCATGAGGCCAGGAACTTTCAGGGCTTTGGAGAACCCCTTATATCCTTTAGGTTACTAAAGTTCACATCTATCTTCTCATGAAGACATATGCATCTCACAGGGCACTGCAACTCCATTGTCCAATAAGATACACACACACACACACACACACACACACACACTGTAGCTGATATTTGGAGTCAGGATCCCATTGTGCCCTTTTCCCTGCATCCAGCTCATGGGCATTGTCCTCCACCTGGACCCTGGGCCTGGGTGTGTGGCTTGTTTCAAGTCAACACAACTAAAGAAAATATGATTCAAGCAGATATAGGGAAGTGTGTGCATGTTGGGTTTGTCTGTCCTCCCAATGCCTGGGGTCCTGCAAGTCTGTGGATACGAGGGCTCAGCCCTGCCCCTCAGATGATAATTCCCAGGCTGACACACCATGTCATTGCTTCCAGAACTGTGCCTCATACCCACAGGGAGGTCTCAGTAAACATCAATGCTGTGGACATCCCCTTTGCCAGAAGGAACAGCCAGGGCCACGATTTGAGGTCATGGACATCACTGGACAGGGAAGGCTCCTCAGATGCAAATAAATGGTATCATGCAGAAATAGGGTTCCTGAACTGCTGAATGTTGGATCAGTGTCCCCTACCTGAGTGACAGGGGAGGATCTCTGAAGTGGGGGTTTCCCTCTTGGAGATCAGTTCCTGTCTCACCTGTGCAGAGGGGCTCATGTGTATGTCAGGTTTCAAGAAGAGAAGAGCTGCACATAAAAACCAGAGTGGAGGAGAAGAATCTGCTTCTGGTTTGGATGCAATACCTCCACACTAGAGCTTGATATTGTGTGTTTATGGTCCCCTTGTGCCTTCTTCATGGTGAGCAGTGCTTTGGGACCTGGGAGAACTCTGGTCACTGCTACAGTGTATGATTGTCCAGGTTGTTCTCACAGTTCTGTTCAATTGGGCTGTGCAAATAGCATATTAATGTGTTCAGGTGTGTGTCCCCTCCGACCTGGGCCAGACACTGGTTTCATTCCCATCATACAGGAGACACGGTCAGTGCAAGGACTCTGGGCTTTGCTGACTGCTGTGCTTTAGGGTGGACACCACCAAGTGTAAACATAGTCCTGGAGGAGAGGAGGGGCAGGAGCCGTCATGCATTGACCATCTCTGGCCTACAGCTGAGGGTGTGGTGACCCCATGATTGTGGAAGTGGTGACTCTGATAATTGGAGGAGCATAACTAGCTGCACGGTGTCAGGTGACTCAGGAGATGCTCCAGGTTGCCTGGTGGGTGGGACAGAAGAAGGGCAGGTGAATTGGGTCAGCTCTCTGAGAGTCGCCACAGCTTCTTAATGACAACTCTTTGCCCAAAAGCTCTGGTTCTGTACATTCATGGGACTCCTTCCTGCTGATTGCCCCTCTTCCTGACACCTGCTCCTTGCACCTCAGGCAGCAGGTCCTCCTGGATTCTGTGCTTCTGCCAGAACCCTCATAGACATTCCTGTTAAGCCAGCAGACCACGACCAGATAGAAGTATTGGCCAAGACCCCTATGAAAAGGAAGGAATGTCCGAGGTCCATGACATAGGGACCTGGGGTTGGTATGAATCTTGAGAGACCTGTCCTCAGGGGGTGTCACTTTTTCCCTGAACCCTTTCATTCTCCTCCTCAGACAGATGGGCATTCTGTAGCCCCTCAACTCTAATCCCTTTTGAGACACTGGTGTGTTGGTCCTGTGTACAGAGGGGCATCAAATATTCTCATGAGTAAATGCCTGTGATTTAGAGGGACTGGGTCTCAGCTGGAACCTACACAGGGGACTCCAGAGGGCTGGTATCATTCCTTGAACACAAGACATACAGTGAGAAAGCTGTGTTCTGTAACTGGTGCAGAGCTGGGTGCAGGATTGAGGGCTTTCTTGCCTTCCAAGTGGAGCTGGAACATGAGAGAAATGGTCACCACTGAGGGACCATGGTCTATACATGAGGACAAGAGGAAATGATCAGCTCTGCCAGCAGAAATCTGTGGGTGTTCAGAGAAACAGGAATGTAACCTGTTTCCTTAGGCTGAGTCCCTCACCTCAGTGCAAAGTTTAAATGGGTAGTCCATCATTGCTAATTATGTGTGTACCTGCTAATATTAGAGTACAAAAAATGTCCAGATAAGGATCAATGAATACAGAATTGATACATCAACAATAAAACTCTAAATCATATCAGGATTTCTCTGAGACATAGAAAGTCAAACAACATGAGCTTGCTAGTTTTAATGCTTTGAGACTCTTTCCTCTACTAACGTATGTGCTCAAGTCTTGGAGGTGAGGGACATAAGCAGAGGAGGGAGAGAGAATGATAAAATATGCAACAGGGATGAATGACTTCCTTGTAAAAGATTTATAATTCATGAAATCATCAGAGCACATGCAGGGACCTGTCCATGAGGAGCACAGAGGATGAAGAACAAAAAGTGAAGAACCAGGATGGTTAGATGGAGCACATAAGCACATGTCCAGATGCCCCCTTATCCTCGTACTTCCCATGTGGAATTAGGGACTGCAAGGTGATGGGGGCTCATCTTGGAGCTAGTAACCATGGAAATGCCTGCGTTGTTGGGGCTCCGTGTCTCCTGTCGTGTGGGAAGGGGCCAATGGCCCTACCCTTTCAAACTAAGTTGAGAGTGTTCCTCCCAAGAACCATATGTGCCCCGGGTGAGTAAATGATCCTTTCAGCTTGACCGTAGGTGTTATTATGATTGTAAGTGTTGCTCTAGTTTCCATGGTACCTGGCTCTCAGGACAGCTGGGACCTCAGTGCAGAAGGTTGAGTCCATGACGTCATGTATCCATGGAAGTGATGTAAGAAAATGTAAGAAATGAAGAAAATTGGTAAGTCCTAGGTGAGGAGGACCAAAAGGCATATACATGAGGGCTGGGCACCATCTATTTCCAAGCTGAGGTCGTGCACATATGACGCGACTTTTTATGAAATTGGGAAAGGGGAAGCTGAGTCCTAGTTCCTGGGGATTTCCTGAGAGCAGGGTCTGAAGTGACCTTTCAGATGTCTATGTTCTCTCTGGGATCTCATTCAAAAAGCCCTGGCTCCTCTTGCTCCCATGAGGAAAATGTCTTCAAAGGGCTGACCAGGATCCTGGACACAGTCAGGAGGGAGGGTTGTGTTGCAGGTAGAACAACCTTCTGCCCCAAAGTCTGCTTACACGTTCATCAAACCTCCACCTAGGTCCTGGGCCTCCAATGTGTTATGGAACCTCTGTGCTCCTCGCTCTCCTTCATCCTCTCATGATTAAAGTCCTGGATGTGCAAGTATGGGAAAAGGAGATAAATGCACAAATCATGCTGATTTTGGACAAAGCTGGGCCACTCCTCATGTTAAGTTCATTTGGGGCTGGCACACTGGCTGAGTTATAATGGGTGGACTTAACTTTCTGACACAACTGCACTCTCAGCTGCATTAATGTGTAAACTATGGGATAAGATGGCAGAGCTGTTAGATATTGTCGTCACCAGGTCCTGTTACCTGGATGGTGCAAGGACCCTTTACAAAAGGGATTGTATATAAAGTTAAAAGTCAAATGCTAAAAGTAGCTGAGGCACACAACTCACAGTAGTCAGTATGATACAACTCCATAAGGAGATGATGGCACTCAAATCCCTCAGGGTCATCACAGTCATCACTCCTGGAAACACCAAAGCATCAGTGTTTGGGTTCATGTGCCACTAATGTCTTAGCCTGTGCCCCAGGCTGGAAGAACTTCATAGACAGAGCGGATTAAACAATAGACACTCATTCCCACAGTTCTTGAGTCTAGGGATCTGAGGTCCAGCTGCAGGAAGATATGATGCCTGGAGAATGCCCATGTCCTAAGCCTCAATTCCCTGTCACCTCACATGGGCCCGGGTGAAGGAGCTTTCCCAGTACTGGTGTATAAAGGACTAGGTCTCACAATGGGACTAAATCTCCTGACCTAAGTGCTCCCCGAAGGCCCCACCTCCTCCTCCCATCACCTGGACATTAGGTTTCACCACAGGGATGGTAGAAGACACACCCATTGAGATGACGCCAGCAGCTGAAGGATCCATGAGTTATTCCCTGCAGGTGGAATGTCCACCAATCCAGCTTCTCGCCCTGAGGAACCTCATGGATCCAGTAGAAGCCTCTGGTCTCTGAGTACACAGTGTACACTTGACCTTCTGAACCAGCTGGTGACCTTGGTAAAAGGACAGCTTGCACTTGAGAGTCTGGGCAATTCCTTGATCCAAGTTTATTATCACTTCATAAATTTTTCTGCTTCTCTTTAATCATTGTTCTCATTTATCCAGAAGTCAGATTTATTTTTTAGTGCTTGGGTTGTTTTTTTATGTATATTTTTTATTGGAGTTAGATTTGCCAAAATATAGTATAACACCCAGTGCTCCACACTTCAGGTGCCCCCCTTAGTTCCTGTCACCATGTCACCCATCCCACTGCCCACCTCTCTTGCATTGCTGATCTGACAAGAAAATGAGGTACATGGAGTTATTTGTATATTATTCATATTTAGGCAAAATATTAAATAGATATAAGCAACTCTGTCTCTTGTGCATATAAAGTAGTTGTTTTCCTATATAAACTAAGTTTCTGAATAAGTCCTTGCATAGTTAAGCACAAATTCCTTTGTTCAGAGAGGCTACCAGGGGGAAACTGCTCCTTGGAGAGGAAGCCCAAGACCCTGACAGGAAGCCTGCCCAGAACCTCCAACTGCACCTGCTCCTGGGCCTTCAAGACAGAAGTGGTGAGGAGTGTGCACCCCCTGGTGGTCCTGATCCTCTTCTACAGGGAGGTTTGTATCTGGGCTCACACTGAGGTCCCCTCACTGTGTCCTTCACACAGTAATACACGGCCGTGTCCTCGGATCTCAGGCTGTTCATCTGCAGATACAGCGTGTTCTTGACATTGTCTCTGGAGATGGTGAATTCACCCTTCACAGCATCTGTGTAGCTTGTGCTACTTCCACCGCTGTTAAAACCTGCGACCCACTGCATCCCCTTCCCTGGAGGCTGGTGAGCCCAGCCCATGTTGTAGCTACTGAAGGTGAATCCAGGGACCACACAGGAGAGTCTCAGGGACGCCCCAGGCTTCACCAGTTCTCCCCCAGGCTCCACCAGCTGCACCTCATGTGGACACCTGCAGACACAAGACATCCTGGTCAGAATACTGTCCCACATCCCCTGTTTCTCTCACTCGCCTGCACTCACAGACTCAAGGTCTCTTGTTCTCCATGAATTACCTTTTAAAATTGCCAGAAGTTAAACCCACGTGAGCAAAGACTCCATGGTGAGTTGTCTGTGTTCTGCCCTGATCCCCGAATGGGGTCACCTGGGGATCCTGTGGCTGGGGCTTCTCTCCCAGCTGCAGGGTTGGGAATGAATTGGTTTAATCAGTGGAGAGAGGGCCCTGTTTGCATATCATCTGAGTATACAATGAGAACTAGAATTAGATATGATCCTTTAAGTGTTATTAACAAGGATTGCTTTATATCTGCAGGCAACAGTATGTAATGTTTTGTGACTATATGAAGTGTGCTAATCTGTGAACAGATTTTCCTTCTCATCTCTTTATGTCTTTTGAAAAGCCTCTAATTAAGAAAATAATAAATAAAAAAATAAAAATCTCCCATCAATGTAGGTAATTTTTGTATTCAGTGTTTTGACTTCATCCTTTTTTTTAATAAATTAATTTTTTATTGGTGTTCAATTTACCAACATACAGAATAACCTGTTTGCCTTCATCCTGATGTTTAATCCTAAATACTTTATTTTTAATGCCAGTGTCAGTGGGATTATTTTTAATTTCTTTTTATATGATAGCACATTAATGTGTGGAAACATGGCTTTATTTTCCATGTTTCTTGTATTTCTTTATTCCCTAAAATAATTCATTTGTCTAAGAATTTGTTTGTAGAGTTTGACCTTATAGAAATAATGTCATATGGAAAAAAATAATTTTTCCTCTATTTTGATGTAAGTACCCTTCTATCATTCCCTAAATTTCCTGTCTAGATCTTCCCATTGTTGTGGGAGAAAGATTTTCATTCTCTTCTCCTGGGTTTTTTGTCTGGTCTACCAACTCAGTAGAAATAAGACAGATCTAGGGGGAAATGTACTTCATTTTGCAAGTGTATGGGATACCTAGGATACTACATCCAGAAAACGACCAAAGTAGGCAGTTGTTGTGGCTCTTAGACAAGAAGACATTGGTTTTGGTGATAGTTAAAGAGATGATTTGGGTTTAGGTCAGTAAGTTAGTGAGGGAAATGACAAGGGATGTTGGTCCAGCCTTCTGGGCCCTAAGTTCCCTATTCCGGTGCTGAGGATGATTCTCACCTCCTGGTACAGAGACAAGAACATCCAATGTGTGATTTATTTCCTGCCATCACAGAGATATAGGAGGCTCAGTGTGCCTCCTCTGGGTGTTACCAGGTGACTCTTATTCAAAATAACCTAGGGTACCAGCTGACATGTTTGTGGTGTCCAGGTTATTGTCCTTCATGATACCATGTTGAATACTCATGGTGGGAATCAGCATCCTTGCCTGGCTATTGATTTGACTGGCAGGCTTCAGTTTTTCACTGTCAGATATGATGTTGGTGTGGCTTTTTTGGAAATCACCACTATTTTGTTGACAAAAATCTTCTTCTGCCTTGAGTGTTAAGATGTTTTGAAGATAAAAGTCTATTGGATTTTGTTAAATGGTTGTAGGCATCAAAGGAAAGGATGATGTACATCCAATTGTTCACTCTGTTACTATAGTGGGCCCCATTTATGATCTGGGTATATTGAAGGATCCTTGCATGCCAGGGCTGGTTTTCTCTAGGTCATCTTGTATGATCCGTTCCATGTGCTGTTGCATTCAGGATGCCAGGATTTTTGTGTTTATGTGTATCTGAGATATTGTGCATGAGTCCCTTCCTGTAGGGTCCTTGACTTGCATCAGAGTCATCCTGGCCTCCTTAAATGAATTTGATCATGAACCATTTTAATTGATTGGAAGGTTTAGAGATGTTTTGGCCTTAATTCTTCTTAAGATATTTGGTAGAATTCATAGATAAAGTAATCTGATCTTGGATTTTTTATGCTTGTTATTTTTGTATATTTTTATTGGAGTTTGATTTGCTAACATATAGTAAAACACCAAGTGCTCATCCCATCAATTGCCCCTCTCAATGCCCATCTTCCAGTCACATCATCCTCCCACTCACTTCCCCTTCCACTACCCATTGTTCATATCCCAGAGTTAGGAGACTCTCGTGTTCTGTCTCCCTCTCTGATATTTCCCACTCATTTTCCCTCTATTCCCTTATAATCCCTTTCACTATTTCTTATATTCCCCATATTAGTGAAACCATATGATGATTGTCCATCTCTGATTGACTTACTTCACTCAGCATAATGCCCTCCAGTTCCAACTACATTGAAGCAAATGGTGTATTCGACATTTCTTTTATTTATTTATTTATTTATGATAGGCACACAGTGAGAGAGAGAGAGAGGCAGAGACACAGGCAGAGGGAGAAGCAGGCTCCATGCACCGGGAGCCCGACGTGGGATTCGATCCCGGGTCTCCAGGATCGTGCCCTGGGCCAAAGGCAGACGCCAAACCGCTGCGCCACCCAGGGATCCCTGTATTCGACATTTCTAATGGCTGAGTAATATTCCATTACATACATAGATCACATCTCCTTTATCCATCATCTTTCGATGGACACCAAGCCTCCTTCCACAGTTTGGCTATTGTGGACATAGTTGCTATGAACATTGGGGTGCAGCTGTTCTGCCATTTCACAAAAATCCGTATATTTGGGGTAAATCCCCAGCAGTGCAATTTCTGGGTCATAGGGCAGATCTATTTTTAACCTTTTGAGGAACCTCCACACAGTTTTCCAGAGTGGCTGCACCAATTCACATCCCCAACAGTGCAAGATGGTTCCCCTTTCTCCACATCCTCTCCAACATGTGTTGTTTCCTGTCTTGTTAATGTTCACCATTCTCACTGGTGTGAGGTGGGACCTCATTGTGGTTTTGATTTGTAATTCCCTGATGGCAAGGGATGTGGAGCATTTTCTCATGTGCTGGTTGGCCATGTGTATGTATTTCTCTATTAAATTTCTGTTCATGTCCTTTTTAAAAATGATTATTTATTTACATATTCATTAGAAACACAGAGAGGTGAGAGAGAGAGGCAGAGACACAGGCAGAGGGAGAAGCAGGATCCATGCAGGGAGTCTGATGTGGGACTTGTGCCTGGGTCTCTAGGATCACGCCCTATGGTGAAAGTGTCACTAAACCACTGAGCCACCTGGACTGCCCTGTTCATGTCTTTTGCTCATTTCATGATTGGATTGTTTGTTTCTTTTCTGTTTTGTTTAATTAGTTTTTATAGATCTTGGATACTAGTCATTTATCTGAAATGTCATTTGCAATATAGTATCCCATTCCGTAGGTTGTCTTTGAGTTTTGTTGACTGTTTCTCTTGCTTCAGAAGCATTTTATCCTGGTTAAGTCCCAATAGTTCATTTATGCTTTTATTTTCCTTGCCTTCATAGATGTATCTTGCAAGAAGTTGCTGTGGCCAAATTCAAAAAGGGTGTTGCCTGTGTTCTCCTCTAGGATTTTGTTTGTACATGGAAGTAAAAATTCTCAACAAATTATTAGCCAATAGCCTCCAACAGTATATTAAGTGGATTTTTCTTCATGATGAAATAGGATTTATCACCGTGATGCAACATTGGTTCAATATTTGTAAAACAATCAACATGATCGATAACATAAACAAGAGAAAAAAAACAAGAACCGTATGATCTTCTTCATAGATGCAGAGAAATCATTTGACACAATACATCATCCATTCCTGAGAAAACAACTAATGTTTGAGTGGATATGAAGACAGGGGAACGCTCTTGCACTGTTGGTGGGAATGTGAACTGGAGCAGCCACTCTGGAAAACTGTGTGGAGGTTCCTCAAAGAGTTAAAAATAGAGCTACCCTACCCCCCAGCATTTGCACTACTGGGGACTTATCCCAAAGATACAGATGAAGTGGGAGATAGAGACACCTGCACCCCAATGTTTATAGCAGCAATGTCCACAATAGCCAAACTGTGGAAGGAGCTTCTGTGTCCATCAAAAGATGAATGGATAAAGAAGATGTGGTATCTGCATACAATGGGATATTACTCAGCCATTATAAACGAAGAATACCCACTATTTGCTTCAACGTAGATGGACCTGAGGGTATTATGCTGAGTGAAGTATGTCAATCAGAAAAGGAGAAATATTATTTGGTTTCATTCATTTGGGGAATATAAAAAATAGTGAAAGGGATTAGAGGGGAAAGGAGAGAAAATGAGTGGGAAATAACAGTGAGGGTGACAGACCATGAGAGACTCCTAATTCTGGGAAACTTACAAGGGATGGTGGAAAGAGAGGTGGTCAGGGGGGTGGAGATGACTGAGCGACAGGCACTGAGGGGGCTCTTGACGGGATGAGTACCAAGTGTTATGCTATATGTTGGCAAATTGAACTGCAATAAAATATACAAAAATAAGAAAAATATCTTCAGAGTGTAGGGATAGAGGGAATATTCCTCAGCATCTTAAAAGTCATCTACCCAAAGCACACAGCAAGTATCATTCTCAATGGGGAAACACTAGGAGACTTTTCTCTAAGATCAGGAACACGACAGTGATGTCCACTCTCACCACACTGCTATTCAACATAGTACTAGAAGTCCTAGGCTCAGCCATCAGGCAACAAAAAGTTATTAAAGGAATTCAAACTGGCAAAGAAGAAGTCAAACTGTCTCTCCTTGCATACTCCACCCCAAGATTTCTAGAACTCCTACAACAATTCGGCAGTGTGGCAGGATACAAACTCAATGCCCAGAAATCAGTGACATTTCTATACACTATCAATGAGACTGAAGAAAGAGAAATAATGAATCAATCCCATTTACAATTGCACCCAAAAGCATAAGGTACCTAGGAATAAACCTAACAAAAAAGGTAATGGATCTATACCCTAAAAACAATAGAACACTTCTGAAGAAAGTTGAGGAAGACACACAGAGATGGAAAATTATTCCATGCTCAAGGATTGGAAGAATTAATATTGTGAAAATCTCAATGCTACCTAGGGCAATATACACGTTCAATGCAATCACTATCAAAATACCTTGGACTTTCTTCAGAAGTTGGAACCAATAATATTAAGATTTGTATGGACTCAAAAAGACCCTTGACAGCACTTGACAGGATGAGCACTGGGTGTTATCATATATGTTGGCAAATTGAAGTCCAATAAAAATACACAAAAAATAAACATAAAAACACAAATCATTGTGTTATTTGAATAATTAAGCCATAATATTTGTCATGCACAGTGATACTCTTTCATCGAAGGAGAGAAGAGATGGGGTCTGAGGAGATCCTGAAGGCACAACATGTCACATGATGTAGTTTCCAAATGCCCATGGTCCCCAGTCGTGCTCCCCTATATTTTCTCTCTCAACCTGCACCTGTGGTCTCATGAGGATAGTCCTACAGTTAGTTCTCTGAGCAAGAATGAAGGTGAGCCTGGTTCATAGAGGGTTATGCATGATATTCATTCAATACTTAAATGTGGTACTTACGAATCTCACCACATTCTCCACCACCCAGAAACACCTGGATGTATGGAACAGAATTTCCTCTACCCATATATGAGTAAGCTAAGATGATTGGGGATTAAGCGTTTAGTAATCTTGTCAGGAAATGTATGGGACAAACTCTAGGGCAAACTGACAGAAGAGAATATATATTTGGCAGTTGAACAAGGTAGGTGCACACAGCAGCTTTTATTCTCATGATGTTACAGAATGAGGACTGTAGTTATCATGCATATTTCCTTATTTTTTCTGTGAATGTTTTTTTGTTTGTTTTCTTCCATGTATTTTTTCTTTGTCATTTTTTTAAAAGATTTTTATTTATTTATTCATAGAGACACAGAGAGAGAATGAGAGGCAGAGACACAGGCAGGGGGAGAAGCAGGCTCCACGCAGGGAGCCCGATGTAGGACTCTAACCAGGGTCCCCAGGATCACGCCCCGGGCTGCAGGCAGCACCAAACTGCTGCACCACCAGGGCTGCCCTTTCTTTTTCATTTAACATATGATATATAGACTTTATTTTATTTTATTTTTATTTTTATTTTTTTTATTTTTTTTTTTAAATTTTTATTTATTTATGATAGTCGCAGAGAGAGAGAGAGAGAGGCAGAGACACAGGCAGATGGAGAAGCAGGCTCCATGCACCGGGAGCCCGACGTGGGACTCGATCCCGGGTCTCCAGGATCGCGCCCTGGGCCAAAGGCAGGCGCTAAACCGTTGTGCCACCCAGGGATCCCTTATTTTATTTTTATAATAAATTTATTTTTATTGGTGTTCAATTTACAAACATACAGAATAACACCAAGTGCTCATCCTGTCAAGTGCCCCCCTCAGTGCCCATCACTCATTCACCCCAAACTCCCGCCCTCCTCCCCTTCCACTACCCCCAGTTCATTTCACAGAGTTAGGAGTCTTTATACTCTGTCTCCCTTTCTGATATTTCCCACACATTTCTTCTCCCTTCCCTTATATTCCCTTTCACTATTATTTATATTCCCCAAATGAATGAGAACATACACTGTTTGTCCTTCTCTGATTGACTTACTTCACTCAGCAAAATACCCTCCAGTTTCATCCACGTTGAAGCAAATGGTGGGTATTTGTCATTTCTAATGGCTGAGTAATATTCCATTGTATACATAAATCACATCTTCTTTATCCATTCATCTTTCGATGGTCACTGAGGCTCCTTCCACATTTGGGATATTGTGGACATTGCTGCTAGAAACATTGGGGTGCAGGTGTCCCGGTGTTTCATTGCATCTGAATCTTTAGGGTAAATCCCCAAATGTGCAATTGCTGGGTCATAGGACAGGTCTATTTTTAACTATTTGAGGAACTTCCACACAGTTTTCCAGAGTGGCTGCACCAGTTCACATTCCCACCAACAGTGTAAGAGGATACCCTTTTCTCTGCATCCTTTCCAACATTTGTGGCTTCCTGCCGCCTTGTTAATTTTCCCCATTCTCACTGGTGTGAGGTGGTTCTCATTGTGGTTTTGATTTGTATTTCCCTGATGGCAAGTGATGCAGAGCATTTTCTCATGTGCATGTTGGCCATGTCTATGTCTTCCTCTGTGAGATTTCTCTTCATGTCTTTTGCCCATTTCATGATTGGATTGTTTGTTTCTTTGGTGTTGAGTTTAATAAGTTCTTTATAGATCTTGATCAAGATAAGAAGCTTTTGCACAGCAAAGGATACAGTCAACAAAACTAAAAGACAACCTACAGAACGGGAGAAGATATTTGCAAATGACATATCAGATAGACTTTATTTCATTTAACAATTCTAATTCTTACACCATAATATTTCATCTAGGGAACTTCAAGGAGGCAAATAAAAATCAATCAGGAGCCTCACCTCCTCAACTGGAGAAGGGGTTGGTGTAGTTGGATTTTGTACAGAACGCTCTCACATATAAGGTGACATTATGACCATGTTATTTTCTTCCTTTACACATGAGTATGATTTATGGAGGTACACGTGGACATACATATTTAGAGGATCTTGACCTGTGATGGTTAACTACGTGTCTGAGGCTAGGCCATGGGTGCCCAGAGTAGTGGTTGTTTCTGTGGACATCTGGGATGATGATTGCCAAACAGATCAGTATGTACATTCCTTGTCTCCATGTGACTTGGCATCATCCAACCCATTAGGATTCTGAATAGAATACAAGGCAGAGGGAGGAACAATTCCATCATTGTTCCTTCCTGCATTCACATTTGTGTTGGATTATTGGTCTCGTCCTGCCCCAGGACTGAGAGTTACACCATCAGGTCCCCAGGTTCACAGACTAGACAGCCATGTAGAATCAGATGAGAATTAGTCTACTGGCTTTCCAGGGCCCCTACCTTGTGATCATAGATCCTGGGCCTTGTCTGTTTATTCAGTCATGTGAGCCAATGGGTTATGGGCTCTGTTTCTTTGGAGAAACATGACTTGTACATGGAGAAACTGGGTTCTCCTATAGTTTAAAGTAATTGAAACAAGACGTAACACATGGAAAGGCCTGAGACACAAGTTAGGCTCTGAATTATAATATTTTGTGTTTGGGACAAGAGACTGGTGACAATAATGAGGAACTATGGGATCCTGAAGACATCACCAGATTCATGAAGAAATAGATCTCTAGTCTTTGAACAGGTATGAGGGAAGCCTGGTTCTATTGACCTTGGAGCAATTACTATAGTCATGCAGAAGCAGGAGGGCAGATGAGAATCTCAGGATACTACAATCATGAAGCACGTATAGAAATGATTTGACTTAGGAATGGTCTAATAAAATGAGTACATATTTCATGAAAAATTAAAAGTTTATCTAATGTTGAAATATTCAAGTCAACAATGATTATTCAAAAGATTGATATACTGTCTATTGTTAAATTAGAGTATTTAGGAATTATTTAAAGAACAATTTATTAAAATGTTTAATACACGGGCTATATATTTACCCATGGATATATTGCCAAAATATATATTTATGCTTCTATATTTAAATTAAATATATATTTTCCAAATTTTAAAATTGTTAAATACCAACATTTTGGATTATGATTTCTCAAAATATATGTATTTAATTCTTTATTTCCAGACATCTAAAAATATTTACTATAAGGGGCAGGAGGCAAGATTGTGGAAATGTAGAGGAGCTCACTTCAACTGATCCATTGAATTCAGCTATTCTGCTATTAAATCATCTAACTCCCTTGAATTCATCCTGATATGTAAGAAAAGAATTGCCAAAATTCTACAAGTAGAAAAGTTTCCACTTTCCTCAAGGTAGGAGGTGCACAGCAGTGAATCCCAAACAATTATTGAAAGTTAAGAGGAAGGGCAAGATGGGGGAAAAGTAGGGTCCCCAAATCACCTGTCCCCACCAAATTACCTAGATAACCTTCAAATTATCCTGAAAATCTATGAATTTGGCCTGAGATTTAAAGAGAGAACAGCTGGAACGCTACAGTGAGAAGAGTTCACGCTTCTATCAAGGTAGGAAGACGGGGAAAAAGAAATAATTAAACAAACGGTGTCCAGGGGGGAGGAGCCCCACGAGGAGCAAGGCTAAGGCCGGGGAGAGTGTGCACAGGACAGGAGAGCCCCCTCCCGGAGAAGCAGGAGCTGCACCAATCTTCCTGGGCAGAAAGGCGCCCGCAGGGAGTTAGAGCAGGATGCAGGAGGGCGGGGTGCTCTCAGGCTCCCTGGGACACTAACAGACACCTGCATGCCCAGGAGAGTGTGCCGAGCTCCCTAAATGGCTGCAGCATGCACGGCGGGACCCGGAGCAGCTCGGAGGGGCTTGGGCGGTGGCTCCGCGGAAGGGGGTGCGCAGCCCCGGGGGCAGCTAGGAGATGGCTCTGGCAGAAGAAGAGGCTCCCCACGGAGAGGGCTGCGTGGCTCTGGCAGAGGAAGAGGCTCCGCACGGAGGGGGCTGTGTGGCTCCAGGAACAGCTCCGAGGGTCTCAGGCGCCGGCTCCATAGAGGGAGCTACACGGCTGGGAGCGCTAATCCAACAGCCCAGGCCTGGGAGCACTGGGCGCCGGGACAAAGCCCAGGATCCGACCTCCCCCAGGACAGTCAGAGGCCTGGATGGCATAGGACCACAAGGATGCTCCTGCCCCGAAATGAGCAGATCAGTGGCCCCGCCACCAGAGGATCCAGGCCCTGCAGACGGAGAGTTCCATAGTTACTGCAGGGGCTGAATCCAGGGCTCCAGAGCTGGCCACCACCACTGGGGCTGTTCCTCCTGGGACCTCACGGGGTAAAAACCCCCACTGAGCAATGCACCAGGCAAGGGGCAGAGCAGCTCCCCGAAGTGCTAACACCTGAAAATCAGCACAACAGACCCCTCCCCCAGAAGACCAGCTAGACGGACAAGGTCCTGGGGAAGTCAAGGGACTTAAAGTATTCAGAATCAGAAGATACTCCCCCGTGTTTTTTTTGTTTTTTTTTTTTTGCTTTTTGATTTGTTTGCTTCCCCCACCCTTTTTCCTTTCTTTCTTTTTCTTTCTCTTTCTCTTCTCTTTTTTCTTCCTTTTTTCTTTTTTCTTTTTCTCTTTTCTCTTCTTCTTTCTCTCGTGTCTTTTTTCTCCTTTTCCCAATACAACTTATTTTTGGCCACTCTGCAATGAGCAAAATGACTACAAGGAAAACCTCACCTCAAAATAAAGAATCAGAAACAGTCCTCTCTCCCACAGAGTTACAAAACCTGGATTACAATTCAATGTCAGAAAGCCTATTAAGAAGCACTATTATACAGCTACTGGTGGCTCTAGAAAAAAAGCATAAAGGACACAAGAGACTTCATGATGGCAGAATTTAGATCTAATCAGGCAGAAATTAATTAAAATCAATTGAATGAGATTCAATGCAAACTAGAAGTCCTAACGACAAGGGTTAATGACGTGGAAGAAAGAGTGAGTGACATAGAAGACAAGTTGATGGCAAAGAGGAAACTGAGGACAAAAGAGACACACAATTAAAAGACCATGAAGATAGATTAAGGGAAATAAACGACAGCCTGAGGAAGAAAAACCTACGTATAATTGGGGTTCCCGAGAGCGCCAAAAGGGACAGAGGCCCAGAATATGTATTTGAACAAATCATAGCTGAAAACTTTCCTAATCTGGGAAGGGAAACAGGCATTCAGATCCAGGAAAGAGAGAGATCCCCCCTAAAATCAATTAAAACCGTTCAACACCTCGACATTTAATAGTGAAGCTTGCAAATTCCAAAGATAAAGAGAAGATCCTTAAAGCAGCAAGAGACAAGAAATCCCTGACTTTTATGGAGAGGAATATTATGGTAACAGCAGACCTCTCCCCAGAGACCTGGAAAGCCAGAAAAGGCTGGCAGGATATATTCAGGGTCTTAAATGAGAAGAACATGCAACCAAGAATACTTTATCCAGCAAGGCTCTCATTCAAAATGGAAGGAGAGATAAAGAGCTTCCAAGACACGCAGGACCTGAAAGAATATGAACTGAACTCCAAACCAGCTCTGCAAGAAATTTTAAGGGGGACTATTAAAATTCCCCTTTAAGAAGAAGTTCAGTGCAACAATCCACAAAAACAAGGACTGAAGATATCATGATGACACTAAACTCATATCTTTCAATAGTAACTCTGAACGTGAACAGGCTTAATGACCCCATCAAAAGGCGCAGGGTTTCAGACTGGATAAAAAAGCAGGACCCATCTATTTGCTGTCTACAAGAGACTCATTTTAGACAGAAGGACACCTACAGCCTGAAAATAAAAGGTTGGAGAACCATTTACCATTCGAATGGTCCTCAAAAGAAAGCAGGGGTAGCCATCCTTATATCAGATAAACTAAAATTTACCCCGAAGACTGTACTGAGAGATGAAGAGGGACACTATATCATACTTAAAGGATCTATCCAACAAGAGGACTTAACAATCCTCAATATATATGCCCCGAATGCGGGAGCTGCCAAATATATCAATCAATTAATAACCAAAGTTAAGGCAAACTTAGATAATAATACACTTATACTTGGTGACTTCAATCTAGCTCTTTCTACACTTGATAGGTCTTCTAAGCACAACATCTCCAAAGAAACGAGAGCTTTAAATGATACACTGGACCAGATGGCTTTCACAGATATCTACAGAACTTTACATCCAAACTCAACTGAATACACATTCTTCTCAAGTACACATGGAACTTTCTCCAGAATAGACCACATACTGGGTTACAGATCGGGTCTGAATAGATACCAAAAGATTGGGATCGTCCCCTGCATATTCTCAGACCATTATGCCTTGAAATTAGAACTAAATCACAACAAGAAGTTTGGAAGGACCTCAAACACGTGGAGGTTAAGGACCATCCTGCTAAAAATGAAAGGGTCAACCAGGAAATTAAGGAAGAATTAAAAAGTTTCATGGAAACTAATGAAAATGAAGATACAACCGATCAAAATCTTTGGGATTCAGCAAAAGCAGTCCTAGGGGGAAATACATGGCAATACAAGCATCCATTCAAAAACTGGAAAGAACTCAAATACAAAAGCTAATCTTACACCTGAAGGAGCTAGAGAAAAAACAGCAAATAGATCCTACACCCAGCAGTACAAGAGAGTTAATTAAGATTCGAACAGAACTCAACGAAATCGAGACCAGAAGATCTGTGGAACAGATCAACAGAACCAGGAGTTGGTTCTTTGAACGAATTAATAAGATAGATAAACCATTAGCCAGCTTTATTAAAAACAAGAGAGAGAAGACTTAAATAAGTAAAATCATGAATAAGAAAGGAGAGATCAAAAAAAAAAAAAGAAAGGAGAGATCACTACCAACACAAAGGAAATACAAACTATTTTAAAAACGTATTATGAGGGATCCCTGGGTGGCGCAGCGGTTTGGCGCCTGCCTTTGGCCCAGGGCGCGATCCTGGAGACCCGGGATCGAATCCCACGTCGGGCTCCCGGTGCATGGAGCCTGCTTCTCCCTCTGCCTGTGTCTCTGCCTCTGTCTCTCTCTCTCTGTGACTATCATAAATAAATAAAAATTAAAAAAAATTAAAAAAAAACGTATTATGAATAGCTATACGCCAATAAATTAGGCAATATAGAAGAAATGGACGCATTCCTGGAAAGCCACAAACTACCAAAACGGGAACAGGAAGAAATAGAAAACCTGAGCAGGCCAATAACCAGGGAGGAAATTGAAGCAGTCATCAAAAACCTCCCAAGACACAAGTGTCCAGGGCCAGATGGCTTCCTAGGGGAATTCTATCAAACGTTTAAAGATGAAACCATACCTATTCTACTAAAGCTGTTCAGAAAGATAGAAAGAGATGGAGTACTTCCAAATTCGTTCTATGAGGCCAGCATCACCTTAATTCCAAAACCAGACAAAGACCCCACCAAAAAGGAGAATTACAGACCAATATCCCTGATGAATATGGATGCAAAAATTCTCAACAAGATACTAGCCAATAGGATCCAATAGTACATTAAGAAAATTATTCACCATCGCCATGTAGGATTTATCCCAGGGACACAAGGCTGGTTCAACACTGGTAAAACAATCAATGTGATTCATCATATCAGCAAGAGAAAAACCAAGAACAATATGATCCTGTCATTAGATGCAGAGAAAGCATTTGACAAAATACAGCATCCATTCCATATCAAAACTCTCCAGAGTGTAGGGATAGAGTGAACATTCCTCAACATCTTAAAAGCCGTCTATGAAAAGCCCACAGCAAATATTCTCAAAGGGGAAGCACTGGGAGCCTTTCCCCTAAAATCAGGAACAAGACAGGGATGTCCACTCTCACCACTGCTATTCAACATAGTACTGGATGTCCTAGCCTCAGCAATCAGACAACAAAAAGACATTAAAGGCATTCAAATTGGCAAAGAAGAAGTCAAACTCTCCCTCTTCACCGATGACATGATACTCTACATAGAAATCCCAAAAGCCTCCACCCCAAGATTGCTAGAACTCATACAGCAATTTGGCAGTGTGGCAAGATACAAAATCAATGCCCAGAAATCAATGGCATTTCCATACACTAACAATGAGACTGAAGAAAGAGAAATTGAGGAGTCAATCCCAATTACAAATGCACCCAAATGCATAAGATACCTAGGAATAAACCAAACCAAAGAGGTAAAGGATCTTTACCCTAAAAACTATAGAACACTTCTGAAATAAATTGAGGAAGACACAAAGAGATGGAAAAATATTCCATGCTCATGGATTGGCAGAATTACTATTGTGAAAATGTCAATGTTACCCAGGGCAATTTACACGTTTAATGCAATCCCTATCAATATACCATGGACTTTCTTCAGAGAGTTGGAAAAAATTATTTTGAGATTTGTGTGGAATAAGAAAAGAGCCCGAATAGCCAGGGAAAGTTTACAAAAGGAAACCATAGCTGGGGGCATCACAATGCCAGATTTCAGGTTGTATTACAAATCTGTGGTCATCAAGACAGTGTGGTACTGGCACAAAAACAGACACATAGATCAATGGAACAGAATAGAGAACCCAGAAGTGGATCTTGAACTTTATGGTCAACTAATATTTGATAAAGGAGGAAGGAATATCCATTGGAAGGAAGGCAGCCTCTTCAATAAATGGTGCTGGGAAAATTGGACATCCACATGCATAAGAATGAAACTAGACAACTCTCTTGCACCATACACAAAGATAAACTCAAAATGGATGAGAGATCTAAATGTGAGGCAAGATTCCATCAAATTCATAGAGGAGAACACAGGCAACACCCATTTTGAACTTGGCCACAGTAACTTCTTGCAAGATACATCCACGAAGGCAAAAGAAACAAAAGCAAAAATGAACTATTGGGACTTCATCAAGATAAGAAGCTTTTGCACAGCAAAGGATACAGTCAAAAAAACTAAAAGACAACCTACAGAATGGGAGAAGATATTTGCAAATGACATATCAGATAAAGGGCTAGTTTCCAAGATCTATAAAGAACTTATTAAACTCAACACCAAAGAAACAAACAATCAAATCATGAAATGGGCAAAAGACATGAAGAGAAATCTCACAGAGGAAGACATAGACATGGCCAACATGCACATGAGAATATCCTCTGCATAACTTGCCATCAGAGAAATACCAATCAAAACCACAATGAGATACCACCTCACACCAGGGAGAATAGGGAAAATTAACAAGGCAGGAAACAAATGTTGGAGAGGATGCGTAGAAAAGGGAACCCTCTTGCGCTGTTGGTGGGAATGTGAACTGGTGCAGCCACTCTGGAAAACTGTGTGGAGGTTCCTGATAGAGTTAAAAATAGACCTGCCCAACGACCCAGGAATTGCATTGTTTGGGATTTACCCCAAATTTTCCGATGCAATGAAATGCCGGGACACCTGCCTCCGATGTTTCTAGCAGCAATGTCCACAATACCCCAACTGTGGAAGGAGCCTTGGTGTCCATCAAAAGATGAATGGATAAAGAAGATATGGTTTATGTATACAATGGAGTATTACTCAGCCATTAGAAATGACAAATACCCACCATTTGCTTCAACATGAATGGAACTGGAGCATATTATGCTGAGTGAAGTAAGTCAATCAGAGAAGGACAAACAGTGTATGTTCTCATTCATTTGGGGAATATAAATGATAGTGAAAGGGAATATAAGGGAAGGGAGAAGAAATGTGTGGGAAATATCAGAAAGGGAGACAGAGCATAGAGACTTCTCACCCTCGGAGGCGAACTAGGGGTGGTGGAAGGGAAGTAGGTCGTGAGGTGGGGGTGAATGTGTGACAGGCACTGGGAGGGCACTTGACAGGATGAGTACTGGGTGTTATTCTGTATGTTAGTAAATTGAACACCAAGAAAAAATAAATTTATTTAAAAAATTTTTTAAAAAGTTAAATGGGGGACTTCATCAGCTGGCTCCATAATCTGGAAAGTGATAGAGCCTCTGAGTGTAAAATGGGAACCTTTTTAAATCTTCCCAGTGAGAGATGTCCCGGCCTGAAAGGTGCTCAAGGGGTGAAAGAGATCAGAATCCGAGTTGGTACAGTGTGGTCTCAAGAAACCAGAAGTCACAGAGGGTACAGGGCTGCCTGACACAGTGGCGTTCCCAGGATTAGAGCTGGGAAACAAGGTTGGCAAGCCCAGGACGGTGTTCTCATCTCCGGTGGCCTTATACCTGGAGCTGCCCATGGATGGGGTGACCAGGCTGTGTTGGAGTCCTGCAAGGGACAGGGTTGGGGGACCCTCCACCTTTCCCTGGGAGGGGCAGATGGGTGCGCCCATGACCCAGAGACTGCTTTCAGTGTGGGGACCCTGTAATGGACATTACGGAGATGACCCTCTACATTTCCCCAGAGGGGTAGATCAGGTGCATGCTGGATTAGGTGACCAATCTCCATGTTGGGGCCCTGCAAAATGCACACATGGGGACCCTCTGCCTTCCCACAGACCATAGGTGTGGGCTCATCCACAGTAGTCTGCAGAGTTAGGCCACACAACAGTGAAGACCACTCATCCTTAAGTGTTTACTAAGGAGAGGGGACAGCAATCTCTCAACTCTGCAACTGGAGATCCAGGTGCCACCGTTTTGTTTTCCTCCTCAAAAGAGGTGCTGGAATCCCCCAGGGAACAAAGGTCACAGAGAGCGACAGAAAGAGCTTGCACGGAGGCCGGCCCCCAGGCAAGGGCTGTGCAGCTCCACGCAGGGAAAGACACGTGAGAATCGGCACAACAGACCCCTTCCCAGAAGGCCACCTGGAAGACAGGTGACAAGCACGCTGATGGAAATGATAGGATCACAAAACTCCAGTGGTGGGGGAAATACTTATAGAACTTGAGAATTTTTCCCAAGGTTCACCTATCCTTCAGTTTAAAATTTTCCATTACTTTTGTTCCCTCTCTTTTCATCTAATTTCTTATTTTACTTACTCTTTGGTTTTGAGGCTTTTTTTTCCATTTCATGTTTCCATTTACATTTTATAAGTACCTGTTCATTTTTGTCTTCCTTTCTCTATTCAACTTTGTATTTGTATAAATATAAGTTTTCAAATCTTTATGGTTTTGGAATTTAATGTCTTATAACACACAGACCAAAATACACTTAGGACCAAGTAGATCAACCTGTTTGTCTACCCTATGAGATTGTATTCTCTCTTCACCTTCATTTCTATCTTTTATTCTTCTTTTCTCTTTACCTTTTCTTATGTCCTCATTCTTTTTCTTTTCTTTTCTTTCTTTTCTTTTCTTTTCTTTTCTTTTTTTTCTTTTCTTCTCGATTTCTGACCCCTTCTGATTTCTCTAGTGTGCATTTTGCTTAGGTCGTGGTTGATATTTTTGATTGTGCCCACTTGTGCAACCATTTTCTCTGGATAGGAAGAATTCACAACAAAAGAAAGAACCTGAGATAATGCTCTCTGCTGCAGAATTAGTTGATATGGATAAAGTAAAAATATCAGAGATGGAATTTAAGAGAACAGGTATAAAGATGCTACCTATATTTGGAAGAGGCATAAAGGACAGTAGAAAATCTCAGTGCAGCAATAAGACATAATCAGGCCACAAGGAAAAATATTCTGAGATGCAGTCTAAACTGGATGCTCTAACAGCTAGGGTAACTGAGGCAGAAGAGAGACAATGTGACATAGAAATCAAAGTGATAGAAAGGATGGAAGCTAAGGAAAAGAGAGAAACACAACTAATGGACCATGAGAGGAGGCTTTGAGAAATCAGTGATGTCATAAAATGAACAAAATATTAGAATTTTGGGATCCCTGATGGAGAAGAAAATAAAGGGCCAGAAGGTATATTTAAGTCAATCTGATGAACAATTCTCTAATCAGGGGAAGGGAACAGGCATTTGAGTCCAAGAAGTAGAGTGGACTCTTCTCAAAATTAATAAAAATAGATCAACATATCATCATTTAATTGAGAAAAATGCAAATTTCAGGCATAAAGAGAAAATAATGAGAGCTGCTTGAGGCAGGAGGTTCTTAACCTTCAGGGGTAGGAGTGTCTGCCTGGCATCAGACCTCTTCACAGAAACGTGGCAGGTCAGACAGAGCAGGATGTTATATTCAGGGGAGTAAATGAAAAGACCATGCATCCAAAAATTCTTTATCCAATAAGGCTGTCATTCAGAATAGAAGAGAGATAAAGAACTTCCAGGACACACGGAAACTGAGAGAGAATGTGCCCACCATTTGCTTTGATGTGGTTGGAACTGGAGGGTATTATGCTGAGTGAAGTAACTCAATCGAAGAAGGACAAACAATATATGAATTGAAATTCTTTCATCACATTTAAATCCATGGTCTGGTAACTCTGTGTCAGAGAGTACTGCTTCCGGTTGTTTCCTTGTCGTGGATTCTTCCTTCTAGTCATTTTGTCCAGTTCAGAGAGGCTGTATGAGTGGCCCAAGTCAAAAATATCAACCATGTCCTAAGTAATTTACACCGTAGATGATTCTGAGGAAGTCACATACCAGAAAATATAAGAAAAAGAAGAAAAGAAGACAATAAAACAAAAGGTCCGCTAAAGGGGAAAACCAATTTTAAAAAAGAATAGTAATGAAAAAACCCAAAAGCCTAAAACAAAGAAGACAGAAAGTTAAAGGGTGTCGTGTGAATGGCGGAGGTGAAGAAGTGGTGGTGGAGATAGATTATAATCTACCTGGGGGGACCTAATGTTTGATCCTCTTGGTTTTGAGTATATTTTGTTCTGTAACTTAGAAGATGCTCAATCCCAACGTTATATAAACCAACAATACTTATATGAAAACCCATCTTTGAGCATAGAAACACAAACAAGTTAAAAGGGGGGACAGAATGGAAAGGAAGATAGAATATAGTCTCACAGAATGAACCAACATGGTGTTTCACTTGATTCTGTGTGAGTTTTTTCATGTGTAAGAAGACACTGACTTCCACCATGTAAAACAAAATGAAAGAGAAAAAAATATCCAAAAGAACCTCAAAATCCAGAAATTCATATCTTGCATATCTACCAAAATTAAACTGAACATGTTTAGGAGATTCAAAAAGTGAAAAATATATTTAAGACATGTAATTTTAGAAATATGAATATATAAGAGGAAAGAAGCTTAAAAATGATGAATTGGTATAATATTTTAGTTAAGGCAGGAAAAGAGAAAAATATTGGAGAATTTAAACCTGATTACAAAACAAGTCATATTCTCTCCCCTATACTCCCTTCACTATATTTTATATTCCTCAAATGAATGAGACCATATAATATTTGTCCTTCTCTGGCTGATTTACTTCACTCAGCATAATACCCTCCAGTTCCATCCACGTCGAAGCAAATGGTGGGTGTTTGTCGTTTCTAATGGCTGAGGAATATTCCATTGTATACACAGACCACATCTTTATCCATTCCTCTTTTGATGGACACCGAGTCTCCTTCCACATTTTGGCTATTGTGAACATTGCTGCTATAAACATTGGAGTGCAGATGAAAATATATTTGAAGTGTGTTTCCATCCTTTGTTGTACCACCTTTTACACTCAGTAGGAAGTGAACACAGCTGATAGAAGTCATGGTGGGACAGCTGTGCACGGTGTGACTCAGAATCAATTACCGCATGGTCATACCTCCACAGTCTTCTAGAAAGGGAGTCAAAGCAGTATCCTTATGGTAACATTATAAAAACTCTCAGAAATGTATGAGTTCCATTTTTCATAGATATACCTTCTGGTAACAACTGGCTTATGGAAAAGGGACTCATGAAGCATCTCTGTCTCCCTGAGATGTGGTACTTATGGAATCCTTAAATGTAGAAATATTGCCTTCAATAATAGACTCTGCCCTATTGCATTCTCTCCTTTCAAATGTATTCCTGTATCATATCCCGTTAAATCTAACAGTGTAAGACAGCTTTCCACGGTGATTTAGGGACAAGGTCTATATCTTTCAACTATTAAATTCAATCCAATAGAAGAAAATAAAAATAAACATAAAAACATATACTACCCTTGAACCTCTTTGCAGGGTTTATCATGTACTTTTTACAACAAAAGCAGTGGGAAAATACAGTTTCAATTCAATCAGAGTTTGTGGCTCTTCAACCTCAATTTTTCTTTATCAGAATAGTCCCCATAACCCTGCAGAAAGAGTACATTTCTGTAATGTCTCCAGATCCTTCACTTTCCATCCCCAAATGGATCATATGTATCAAGAAGACTGTCAGCAGGGCACACTACCCAAATGGCACCTGTCTCCACTGCACAGAGACATGGAGTACCACTAATAGTGTTCCTGCAATTCTAGTCCTTGGGGAGCATCCCTGCCCTCCTTGAAGCCCCAGTCTCGTTGCCAGGAGATGAGGTTTTCCCTATGTCACACATTGGATGCGCTTATGTGTATGGACAACATACGTCTACAATTACTTCTGGCAAAATATTATAATAATATTGCAATTCTCGAAAGGAATAAGCAGCCAAACAGCAATGAATCAATTTCTAGCTTCTGCTCCACTTTTATTCTCCATTGGTTATTTTATTATTTAATTTCACTTATTTCTTTTTCCTTTATTACCATTATTTTGTTCTTGGTTTATGTATTTATTTTAATAAATGTACTATATATACTTACTATCTCTATTTTCTTTTTTCTCATTGATTTATTGATATATTTTTGTATAATTTTTATTGGACTTTGATTTGCCAGCATATATTGTAATACCCAGGGCTCATCCCTTCAGATGCCCTCCTCAGTGCCCGTCACCCATTCATCCCTTCCCCCTGCCCACCTCCCCTTCCACTACCCCTTGTTAATTTCCCAGAGTTGCTATTTATATTTTCAAGCTAATGTATTTTATTTTTATTTTAACTTATTTTCTGATATATATTCCTTCAAGAGGCAGAACAAAACAAACCCAGGATCTTCGTTTTTTTGATTTTTGTCTTTCTTCTCTTTATACTTTATGGGACAAAAATGAAATAAGGAATGAATTTACTGAGATTGAACAAGATGTGAATATCAAGGGAAGGAATATACTAAATGCAGATATCAGTAAGATGTGTAATTTGGAATTTAAAACCATGATTGAAAGAACACTAGCAGGATTTGGGAAAAGGAAATAAGACTACAGAGAAGACAAGAGAGGCTTCTTTTCTACTGAGACCGTCAAGTAAAATCAAATCAGGCCAAATTAAAAATACTATAACCAAAATGCCAACCCAATGGAGGTGATCAATATGACGGGTGATGAAGGAGAGAACTCAGTCAGAGATAGATAAGATATAACTATAGAAAATAGGGCAGCTGGGGGGTTCAGCAGTTTAGCACCGCCCTCAGCCCAGGGCCTGATCCTGGAGACACAGGACCAAGTCCCACGTTGGGCTCCCTGCATGGAGCCTGCTTCTCCCTCTGCCTGTGTCTCTGCCTCTCTCTCTCCATCTCTGTGTTTCTCATGAATAAATAAATAAACTCTTAAAAAAGCAATTATATAAAATAAGGACTGAAAAGAAAAGGGAAATAAGGACAAAGACAACAAATGCAGGAATATAGATTGTAATTATTGCTCACATCACATCCATTGTCCGTTATCTTCTAGATCCTTGATCTCCAATCCTCCCTCTTCTCCTCCTACCTCAAACATGGGAAATCAAAAATAACCCACAGATTCTCTCTTATTTGATGCAGGGGAATACTGACCCTTCACAAGCCAATACTGAACCAGGACCCCATCCCCACCATTGACCCACAACACACACCCTGAGCCTCTATCCTCCCTTGGCTCCATTCAAGCACTTATTACTTTCTGAGTGGCCTAAACTTTTCTCAACAGACATGATGTCAGCATAAAGGTTTTAAATCGTCTTGTGCGTGTGTGCATGTGTGTGTGTGTGTGTGTGTGTACATTTGTGTTTTCTTCAGATGCCACAACCACAATATGTCCTGGTTGGGGTTCTTCAGCTTGCCCAGGTTGTCACAAATATTGATACTGAGTGAGTGGTTCAAGACAGGGACCCCTTCAGAAATTTTTCTTCTCTACTGTTGATTGTTGAAGCCTCTGTAGCCTCATGTCTAGCAAGGAATTTATGCTGCTGCTAAAAATATTTTCCATGGACCTGGATGGTTGTGTCATGCTCAGCATCTGTAGCTGTGACTCTTACAGAGAATTGAGTTTTCTTGGAGGAATTTCTAATTAATCGATGTTTAGGAAAAATAGTAAGCAAATCTAAGCAAATTTCTCTTCTGTGCATGTAAGGATAATTTTTACCAAAAACAAAGAGAAAAAAAAGAAAAGAGAAAGGAAAGGAAAGGAAAGGAAAGGAAAGAAAGGAAAGGAAAGAAGAAAAAAAGAAAAGAAGAAAAGAAAAGAAAAGAAAGAAAAGAAAAGAAAGAAAGAAAAGGAAAAGAAAAGAAAAGAAAGAAAAGGAAAAGAAAAGAAAAGAACTGTATCTAAATCACAGACTGAATAGGTAAGAACAGAATCCTGTGCCCAGAGAGGCTCCCAGGGGGAAACTGCTCCATGGAGAGAAAGCCCAGGCATTGACAGGAAACCTGCCCAGAACACCCCTCTGCACCTGCTCCTGGGCCTTGAGACAAAAGTGAGGAGTTTGCACTCCCTGGTGGTCCTGATCCCCTTCTGCAGCTTCTGCAGGGAGGTTTGTGTCTGGGCTCACACTGAGGTCGCCTCACTGTGTCCCTTGCACAGTAATACATGGCCGTGTCCTCGGCTCTCAGGCTGTTCATCTGCAGATACAGCGTGTTCTTGGCATTGTCTCTGGAGATGATGAATCGGCCCTTCACAGCGTCTGCATAGTTTGTGCTACTTCCACTACCGCTAATTTCTGCAATCCACTGTAGCCCCTTCCCTGGAGCCTGGCGGACCCAGCTCATCCAGTAGCTACTGAAGGTGAATCCAGAGCCCACACAGGAGAGTCTCAGGGACCCCCCAGGCTTCACCAGGTCTCCCCCAGACTCCACCAGCTACACCTCACCCTGGACACCTGCAGACACAAGACATCCTGGTCAGGAAACTGTCCCACATCCCCTATTTCTCTCACTCACCTCCACTCACAGACTCAAGGTTTCTGGTTCTCCATGAATTACCTTTTAAAATAGTGGCAAGGAAAATCCATCCGAGCACAGATTCCATGGTGGTTTGTCTGTGTTGTGTCATGAGCACTGAATGGGATCACCTGGGGATCCTCAGGCTGGGGCTCCTCTCCCAGCTGCAGGGTTAGGGCCTGGGCTGATTTAATCAGTGGAGGGAGGGTCCTATTTGCATGTCCTTTGAATAAATAATCAGCACCATACCTATATTTGGTTCTTTACAAGTTATTAACAAGGATTGCTTTACATCTGTAGGCCACTGTCTAATGTCTTGTGACATTATGAAGTGTTAAAATCTATGAAAAAATACCTTTTCATTTCCTTATGACTTTTTAAAAATCTCTCATCAATGTAGGTACTGTTATTGGACAGTATTTTGCCTCCTTCAGAATATTTAATCCTACATAGTATATTCTTAACATCGGTGTCAATGTAATAAGGTTTTGCTAATTGCCTTTTAAATTCTCTATTGTTATGGATGCCTGAGGGGCTCAGCGGTTGAGATATGCCCTCTGCTCTGGGAGTGATCCTGGAGTCCAGAGATCAAGTCCCATGTGGGGCTCCAGCATGGAGACTTCTTCTCTCTCTGCCTGTGTCTCTGTCTCTGTCTGTCTCATGAGTAACTAAATGAAATCTTTAAATTATAAATAATGAGTTGTTACTGTGTGGATACTTGGATTTATTTTGTATGTTGATTTTTATCTTATAGATTCCCTGAAGTTCTTCATTAATTAAGGGTTTGGTTTTGGATCTTGTCAGGTTTGTTCCTGCAACAGATCATGTCATATGGATACAAGTATTGTTTTCTGTATCTATGGATTTAAATATCTTTTATTCTTTGTTTCCTAAAGGTCCTGGATTGGAATTCCAGTCGTTGCCCCAGTAAGTGTTTCCTTCTCTTCTACCTGGTTATTTTTCTGGACTAATTACTCTGTAGACATATGACAGACCTAAGTGGAGATGTATTTCATGTTGCATGTGCATGAGCTCCCTGGAACACAACACGCAATGATCAAAGTAGGCAGCCCTTGTGCTTCTTACACAACAGGACGTGGGTTTTGGAGATATAAGGCCAGGATAATGGGTTTGAGTCAGTGAATTAGTGAGGAACTGACATAGGATGTTTGCACAGCCTTCTGGGCCCTACAGACGGTTCTGCTGCTGAGGATGGTTCACCTCTCCTGGTTCAGAGAAGAGAATCTTCTCATGGGTTATCTCTATGATTGACAACAGCTTAGTCCTAACTCCAGGAAGGAATATGTGAGCAATACACCTTTGACTGGCTGAGGGAGCTTAAAAGGTTCTTGACACAACAAATGCAGTCTGAGGTTGCAAGAGTATCAGCGTTGGGTTCATGTGTCACTAGAATCTTTGGTAGCCATACATCTCTAAGACTGTGTGTCTCAACTCTGTATAGAAAGTCTACGATGTTTTGATAAAGATTGCATTGACTGTATAGAATATTTCGGGTAGCATATATTGTCAAAATAGTTCTGTTTTTAAAAAGTATTTCATAACTTTCTTATTCATGAGAGACACCTAGAGGGATGCAGAGACATAGTCAGGGGGAGAAGTGGGATCCCTGCAGGGAGCCCGCTGTGAGATCCATCCACAGACCCTGAGTTTGACCTGAGCCAAAGGCAGACACTCAATCACTGAGGAACACAGGTGTCCCAACAATAGTTATTCTTCTAATCCATAGCATGCAATCACTTTCCATCTCATTGTGTCTTCCTCAGTTTATTTCTTAAAATGCTGATTAGGTAGAAAAATGTTGGAAAAAAATCAAAGTGCCACAGCAGTGGCATCACAATGTTTGTGGTCAAGCTGTTTTACTGAGTCTTTATCATCAAGACAAGCTGGTACTGGCACAAAACAGCACATAGATGAATGGAACCGAGTAGAGAAGCCAGAAGTGGACAATCAAATCTATGATCAACTAATCCTCCAGAATCAAGAAAGAATGCACAATGTAAAACACACAGACTCATCAATAAATAGTGCTAAAAACTTGGACTGCACTTGCAGATGCATGAATGTAGACTATTCTCCTACTGCAGACACAAAGATAAACTCAATATGAATGAAAGACTAAAATCTGAGGCAGTAACTCGTCAAAATCATAAAGGAAAATACAGGCAGCAACTTTTGACCTGAAATACAGCGGTTAATGGCAATACATCTAAGGCATAGAAAACAGAGGAGAAAATGAACTACTGGGACTTCTTCAAGATAAAATCTGCACAGCAATGGAGTAGTCAATATAATGAGAGGCAACCTACAGAATAGAAGAAGATATTTGCATAACAAATTCATGGTAAAAAATCAAGCAATCCAGCCAAGAAATTGGTAAAATACATTTACAGACATTGCCCCAAAGAAGACCTACACACGGACAACAGGCAGCTGAGAAAAATGATCCACATGAATTGTCATCAGGGAAATACAAAGGAAAATCTCAAGGAGATACCCCTTCTACAACTCAGAATGGATACACTAACATGGCTGGAAATAACAAATATTGCAGAGGATGTGGAGAAAGGGAGAACTCTTGCACTGTTGGTAGGAATGAAAGCTGGTGCAGGCTTTTCAGATAACGGAATCAAATTTCCTCTAAAACTGAGAAAAGAGCCACCCTATGAACCAGTCATTGCTATCCTGGGTATTTGCTTCAGACACACAGATATAGTTAAGTGAAGGGTCACCTGCACCACAATGTTCACAGCAGCAATGTCCACAATAATTAAACTGGGAGGAATCATGGTGTGCCTCGACAGGAAAAACGATAAAGAAGATATGGTTTATATATAAATTGAAGTATAATTAAGCCGCTAGAAATTATGTATAATATGAAGGAAAATTCAAGTCCATATGGTTGGAACTTGAGGTATTACACTGAGGAAAATAAACCAATCACTGATAGGCAATGATATGGCCTCAGTCATATGTGGAATATAAGAAATATTGAAAGAGACCAAAAGGGAAGGAGTGGAACTGACCAGGGTAATACTAGAGAGGAAGGTAAACATGAGAGTCCCTTAACTCTGGTAATTAAACTGAGGGTCACTGGAATGGAGGTTGTGGTGGGGATGGGGTAACTGGGTGATGGGTATTAAGGAGGGTACGTGATATGATGAGCACTGGGTATATAGTAAATTTTGGAAAATTTAATTAAATTTAATAATAATAACAAAAATAATTAATAATAATAATAATAATAATAACAATAACTTTAGCCTGTGCTGGCTGCTGTAACATCTAAATGGATTTGGCAAATCAAAAGAAAGACCTTCATTTACCATATTTCTGGAGTCTGTAACATCTGAGGTCCAGGTGCACGCACATGCAGTGTCTGGAGACCACCCACGTCCTAGCCTGTCCTTTCCCTGTCACCTCACATGGGGCAGGAGGCAGGGAGATTTCCTAGTCCTGGTGGGTAAGGTTGCTGATCCCATCCTGGGGATTGATCTGCTGACTTAAGTGCTCCCCAAGGCCCCACCTCCTCCTCCCATCTCATGGGCCTTAGGTTTCAACATGGGGATGGTAGAGGTCACACACAATGATCTGATATCTACACCTGAAGGATCAATGAAAGGACCTCCTCCACCTTTTTTCCCTTAGTTTTCATAACTGTTTAGTGACATTTTTCACCACACCATGTTTTAAATGTTACCTGATAACTCCTTGATCTCAAGTCCTAACTGTTCTCCTCTTGCCTTACTTGTCAAACTGTTGTGACTGCCTTTGTGTGTTCATATTGACTGCTTTGAGAAACTATGTTTTTATGAAGTAATATTCCAGACTTCAGACTTTGTGTCCACATAGTACTTTGTAATGTTTTTTGCACATAAATCTTGGATTTTACGTGTCATGTGTCCCCATAGAGTGATTTTATCCTACCCCTTAAATGGTAGAGGGTTTCTCATATGTCCTTTTACACATTTCAGTGAGTCAGAATATTGGCCTGTGCTCCTCTCCACAGGACTTACTGGCCCTCTTGAAATACCTGAATGACAGACTGGCACGGTTCCTTAGAAATATGGACTCCTCCTGTATTGAGGATCATGATTTTGCTAAATTTAGAATGTAGCTGAATTTGAGAGCGTTTCAGGTAATGCAGTTGGATTTGTAACTCTCTATCAACTCAGTCACTGTGTTCCACTCCAGTCAAATCGGTGATTTTCTGTAATGGCTTTAATAAGCTTATCTGATGCAGAATGAGCTGCATTCATGCAGAGTTTGGGATATAAAAACTGGTGTCAGGAAGAACATTTTCCATTGTATAGCCTATATTCCTAATTTTCTTATCCCTCCTAAATGAACAGTATAATGCTGCCTTTCCACTATAAGTTTTTGATGAATTCCTTTACATTCAAATAGTATAATCCATCTAAGAGAAGAAAAATATCTACCCTTGAACACTTCTACAGATTTATCAGGTATTTTTGATAACAAATGTGGCAGGATGTTGGAAGGGGAGGAGGGCGGGGGGTGGGAGTGAATGTGTGACGGGCACTGGGGGTTATTCTGTATGTTAGTAAATTGAACACCAATAAAAAAAAATTCTATTGAGCAGAAAAAAAATGAAAAAAAAAAAAAACAAATGTGGCAGGAAATTCAGTTTGAATTCAATTTAAATCTGTGGCTCTAATTAACCTTAATTTTGGTTTTCTCAGATCAGTCCCCCTGACCCTGTGGCTGTGCACACGACTTCTGTTCTATCTCCAAATCTAATACTTTCCAACTTTGAATGGATCATATGCAGCAGGAAGACTGCCAGCAGAGCCCACCAACCAAAAGGCACCTGTGTCCACTTCAGAAAGACATGGAGTCTTGCCTATAATATTCCTGCAATTCTAGTCCCTGGGGACACTACCTGCCCTCTTAGAAGCCTCATCTCACTGCTAGGAGGTGCATTGCTCTTTATGTCACTTGTTGGATGACGATATATGTCTGGACCACATATGTCTACATGTACTTCCTGCAACATAATATAATAATTGTACAATATTCAATAGGCTTGTACAAACAAAAATAAGTCCATAGGATCCAGAATCAGAGTTGGGGGGAAATAAGTTTAGGAAGTTCTGAAGCAAATTAACAGAGTTCAAGGTGGACCTCTAACATATAAATCAGAAAGAATTAGTATAAGAACATATGGGAGGAAAGAGTTAAGATGTCAGAAGATTGGGGGACTCAGGGCTTGTCACATCCCTGGAACAGATGGATGGTTATTGAATCATTTCAAACATCGAAGAAATTGATCAGAGATGAAAGAATAAAAACAGCAAGACTCGTAAAAGAATACCGAGCATCTCTCTCTCTCGGTCTGTGTGTGTGTTTCTCATGAATAAGCAAATAGAATCTTATAAAAGGATACTGAGCATGTTTTGGAGTGTTGGAACTGTGAGGTGTTGACTTAGGGGAGAGTCGACCATGGGGATGACAGTAGGAGGGAGGTTGCTTGCAAAAGCTACTGTCAAGGATTTTAAGGACAAGAGAGGAATGTGTGAATCTTTAGAATTCTGGTCCTGCACGTGCACCCCGATATTTATAGCAGCAATATCCACAATAACCAAACTGTGGAAGGAGTCTCAGTGTCCATCAAAAGATGAATGGATAAAGAAGATGCGGTCTATGTATACAATGGGAATTACTCAGCCATTAGAAACGACAAATAGCCACCAATTTCTTCAACATGGATGGAACTATAGGGTATTATGCTGCGTGAAATAAGTCAATCAGAGAAGGACAAACATTATATGGTCTCATTCATTTTGAAAATATAAAAAATAGTGAAAGGGAATAAATGGGAAAGGAGAAAAAATGAGTGGGAAATATCAGAAAGGGAGACAGAATATGAAGACTCCTAACCCTGGGAAACGAACAAGGGGTTGTAGAAAAGGAAGTGGGTGGGAGTGGGGGTGACTGGGTGATGGGCACTGAGGTAGGCACTTGATGGGATGAGTACTGGGTGTTATTCTGTATGTTGGCAAATTGAACACCAATAAAAAATAAATAAATAAAAGAATTCTGGTCCTGTGTGGAACGAACCTGGTATGATGGTGCTCAAGTGGCAAAGTGGGGAAATTTCCAGGATGTGCGGTCCTCCTGAGTCCTACAAAGAAAAAGTGGCACCATGTGATAGATGGTTAAGAAGAACAGGATTCTGGAGACGGGTAAACCTTATGTCTGAGTGGAGGCATTGTGATTTGTGTTTCCATAATCTGAACCCTGTTTGGTCCTGTGACCTCTATCCTGAGACCAGCAGGCAGAAAATAAGAGACCCTGAGACCCTTGCTCTGAGCAACATCCCAGGTCCACACCACAGAAATCCCTCATATACCTCATATTGACATTTAGAGACTCATTCATGTGCCTAAGATAAGCCAGCTTAAACACAGGCAGGGTGAACTTGGGGTTCAGGTGTAAACTGAGGACAGAAAGGGCTTGATGGCTCTCCTGTGAGGGCTCCCTGAAGAGAGGGGGTGCAAATATTCAACCTCAGGCTAGAGGTAGGAGGCCATGTTCAGAACAGCTCTCTGATACAACCAGGAAGAGAGTCACAAAACCCCCAAAACAGGCCTCAATAAGGTAGGGTGTGAGCATCTACAGAGGAAAAAAAAACAATAGCAAACTATAGCAATCCATTGCAAACTGCACTCTTAATTTACAGATTCATCCAAGCGCATTTCAGGACCAGGGGCTGCACACTGCCAGAGGAACTGTGTGCTCCATCCCTTGCTCCATTCTCTCATGTTATGTTCTGAGTGTGCATGTTTCAGTACAGCTGCTGTGTGTTTATATTAGTGAAATTGGCAAAGCCAACTATTGCATTGCATCTGGGCATTCGGAGCTGCTCCCCTGCTTGCTGACCATGAGTGGACTTACTTTCCCTGAAACACCTTCACTGCTATGTAAGTTCACAGGTAGACTATGGAATAGGATGGTAGGGCTCTTAGATATTGACATGACCTGGTTGTTGCGTATCCCATGACAAAAATGATTGCATTTAAATACAATGATAAAGAGTAAATAAGTCACGTAGGTCCCTTGGGGGGTTTCATTGAGGAAATCCTAAAGGGAATCTGATCTCATGTCCAGAGGGAGATGCACAGATGCAGGTGGGTTTGAAACGAGGACACAGGGCACCAAATGTTCATAAGTGACAAGGCACATATGTCACAGCCATCAGTACAACACAACCCTGTAAGGTTATGGTGAGACAAAAATCCCACAAGGTCATCACATCCTCATCTTCTGGAAATGTTATAAAAGAACATCCTTAAAATGAAGTTCCAAAGTGTCTGAGAATCTCTGACTCTCTTGTATCATTATTCTCCTGTGTGTCCACTGTGACTTTTTGACAGATACCTATGGTTTGCAACAGGTTAGTTCTAGTCCTGCTGAGAAATGCACCCTTCACTGGATGAGGGAGGCTAACGGATACTTTTCAAAACAAATACAGTAGGGCAATGCCAGAGCATCAATGTGTCCCTAATATCTCTCTGTGTGCCATAAAAATCTTAGGATTATATGTTCATACACTGCAAAAAAAATGTCCAGGATGTTTTGATAAAGATTGTTTGAATATGTAGAAGGTTCTGGGAAGCATAGAGATTTTCACAATAATTATTTTTCTTTTTTGAAAAATATTTATTTTTTCAGGAGAGTCACATAGATGGAGGTAGAGACATAGGCAGAGGGAGAAACAGGCTCCCTTCCAAAAGCCTGATACAAGACACCATCCCAGGAACCCAGGATCATAACCTGAGCCAATTGAAGACACTCAACCTCTGAGCAACACAGGTGCCCTGACAATATTCATTGTTCAAATCCGTATGCACGGAAGGGTTTCCATCACTTTGTGTCTTCTTCAATTCCTTTCCTAAGTTGCCAAATAGGTAGAAACATTTGGGCCAAGAAACATCCTACAGCTGCTGGGCAAATCAATATTTGCAGACAAGCTCTATTATAAAGTCTTTATCATCAAAATAGCCTGGTATTGGGAAAAACAAAACATAGATCAATGGAACAGAGCAGAGAATGCAGAAATGGACCCTCAACTCTATGGTCAACTACTCCTCAAGAAGCAAGAAAAAATATCCAATTAAAAAAAATCCCATTAATATATGGATTTGAAAAAAATTGGACAGCCACCTGCATAAGAATGAATGTGAACCATTCAGCTACACCAAAAACAAACACAATCTCAAAATGGATGAAGTACCAAAATCTGAGACACTAATCCATCAAAATCCAAGAGGAGAATTCAGGTAGCAACTTTTTGTCCTCAGCTGCAGTGACTGCTATCAAGACACCTCTCAAAAGGCTTAGGAAACAACAGGGAAACATAGGGAAAGTAAACTATTAAGACTTCATCAAAGTAGAATCTGTACAACAATGCAACAGGCGACAAAATGAAAGGCAACGTACAGAATAGGACAAGATATTTACTTAACAAAGTCAGCACCCAAAAAACAAACAATCCACTCAAGAAATGGAGAGAATGCAAAAACAGCCATTTCTCCAAAGAAGACCTACACATGGCCAACAAGCAGATGAGAAAAGTGATCCACGTGACTTGTCATCGGGGAAATACAAATAAAAACCACACTAAGTTCTCACTTATACAACTCAGAATGGATAAAGTAACAAGGCCGGAAACAATAAATATAAGTGAGGATATCCAGAAAGTGGAACTTTCTCTTTCACTTTTTGTGGGAATGCAGGCTTGTTCAGCCACTCCAGAAAACAGAATGGAATGTCCTGAAAATGTGAGAATAGAGCCACTCTATGATGGAGCCACTACACTACAGGGTAGTTACCCCAAATATGCAAATTGAATGAAATTAAGCGATCTCTTCAACCCAATATTCACAGCAGCAATGTCCACAATAGTCAAACTGTGGGAGGAATCAGGAAGCCCTTCTACAGAAGAGTGGATAAAGAAACTGCGGAAGGAGTTTCAATGTCCATTGCCAGATGAATGCATAGAGAAGATGTGGTTTATATATACAATGGGACATTACTCAGCCATTAGAAACCATGAATACCCACCATTTACTTCAATGTGGATGGACATGGAAGGTATTATGTTAATAAAGTAAGTGGTTCAGAGAAGGACAAACATTATATAGTTTCACTCATAAAAAGAACATAAGAAATAGTGCAAGGGAATAAAGGGGAAAGGAGATAGAATGAGTGGGAATTATCAGAGACAGTGACGGTACATGAGAAACTCTTAACTATGCGAGAAGAAAAAAAAACAAGGAGAGTGGAATGGGAGATGGTCCGGGACTTGCAGTCCCTGGATGACAGGAACTGAGGTGGGCAATTGGTGGAATGAGTACTGGCTGTTATTGTATATGTTGGCAAATTGAGCTCCAATAAAAATATACAAAATATGTGGTTTATATATACAATAGGATATTGCACAGCTGTCAGAAATGATGAAAAACATGAAATAACATTTCCTTCAACATGGGTGGAACTGGAGGTATTATGTTGAGAGAAATTAATCACAGAAAGGCAATGATATGGTCTCACTCATATGTGGAATATAGGAAATATTGAAAGAGCCCATAAAGGAAGGAGTGAAACTTAGTTGGGTAATACTACAGAAGAAGACAAATCATGAGAGACCCTTAACTCTGGGGATAAAACACTGAGGGTCGCTGGAAGGGAGGGGGTGGGGGATGGGGGATCTGGGTGATTGGAGTTAAGGAGGGCACATGATGTGATGAGCACTGAGTATGTAGTAAACATTGGTAAATTCAATTTAAACAAAGAAAATGACTTTAGCCTGTCCCAACTCCTGAAACATCGTACATGGACTGGGTGGATCAAACCACAGACACTCATTCTCACAGATCTGGAAACTGGGACGTCTGATGTCCAGGTGCAGACACATGTGGTGGCTGGAGAGCACCCATGTCCTAGCCCGTCCATTCCCCATCAACTCACATGGGGCCAGGATGCAGAGGGCTTTCCCAGTCCTCGTGTATTAGGGCCCTGATTGAATAATAAGGCTACACCTCAAAAAAAAAAAAAGAAAAGAAAAAAAGGCTACACCTCCTGACCTCAGTGCTCCTCTGGGGCCCCACCTCCTCCCCAAATGCCATGGAGCAGGATCCTGTCCCCACCACTGACTCACAACACACACCCTAAGCTAGTGACCTCCCAGGCACCGTCCAGGCATTTATGACTTGATGAGAGGCCTGCATGGCTCTCATCAGATATGAAGGCTAAGGTATTTAAACCTTATACTCTCATGATTGTGTGTGTGTGTGTGTGTGTGTGTGTGTGACCTCAGAGTTCACCTCCCTACCATGTCATGCTGAGAATTTTTCTCACTTCCAGGCCATTATTAACATTTTTTTAGAATGTCTCTTTTCTCTTGTGTTGAATGGAGATTACTGAATACCGTGATGTGCAAGATAACAGTTATTGTGGGATCCTGTGATCCAAAGAGAGTGCCAATACGACTCATTAAAATGTTCAGATGATATGAATGGAGTTATTTGTAATTGATCAATGCTTCGGGTCAGGGAAAGTTAAGTACAAGTAAGTGCAAGTGCTATAGTGGAATTCTAAGTCTCTAAGAAAGGCTAAATAGGTAAACACACAATCAAGTGTTCAGAGGGGCTCCCTGGGTGAAACTCTCCTTGGAGAGGAAGCCCAGATCTGACAGGAAACCTGCCCAGAACCTCCCTCTGCACCTGCTCCTGGGCCTTGAAGACAAAAGTGGTGAGGAGTGTGCACTCCCTGGTGGTCCGGATCCCCTTCGACCGGGAGGTTTGTGTCTGGGTTCGCACTGAGGTCCCCTCACTGTGTCCCTCGCACAGTAATACACGGCCGTGTCCTCCCTCGGCTCTCAGGCTGTTCTTCTACAGATACAGTGTGTTTTTGGCATTGTCTCTGGAGATGGTGAATCGGCCCTTCAGAGCGTCTGCGTAGCTTGTGCTACTTCCATCATATCTAATACCTGCGACCCCCTGTAGCCCCATCCCGGGAGCCTCACGGGCCCACCACATGCTGTAGCTACTGAAGGTGAATCCAGAGCCCACACAGGAGAGTCTCAGGGACCTCCTAGGCTTCACCACGTCTCCCGCAGACTCCACCAGATGCACCTTACTCTGGACGCCTACAGACACAAGACATCCTTGTCAGGAAACTGTCCCACATCCCGTTTCTCTCACTCACCTCCACTCACAGACTCAAGGTCCCTTGTTCTCCATGAATTACATTTTAAAATAGCGACAAGGAAAACCCAACTGAGCACAGACTCCATGGTAGTTTGTCTGTGTTGTGTCATGAGCACTGAATGTGTCCACCTGGGGATCCTGGGGCTGGGGCTCCTCTCCAGCTTTAGGGTCAGGGCTGGGCTGATTTAATCAGTGTTGGGAGGGCCTTATTTGCATGTCCTCTGAGTATATAGTCAGCTCCAGTCTTAGATTCAATTCTTTACAAGTTATATACAAGCATTACTTCACAACAGTAGATGACATTCTTTTGATGGCACAGTGAATTTATGATGTTCTAATCCATCAGCGTATTTATCTTTGCATTTCTGTGTCATTTTGAAAGTCTCTCATTAATATAGTTCACTTTTAAATGGATTTTCGCTCCTTAAAGAAGTGTAATCATAAATATTTATTTTTGTTACCAGTGTAAAGGGGAATGTTTTGTATATTTTATACAGAAATTTGGTTGTTAGTGTGTAGAAATTAATTTTATGGTCTAATTTGATTTGATATCCTGAATTTTCCCTGAGTTCATTACCTACCTTTAACTGTTTTTTTTTTTTTTTTGGAATGATTTTCCTCGTTGACTATGTATATGTAAACAAATTATTTTATTCCTGTTGAATGATTTTAAAATCTTTTATTTTATTATTGCAACATTTATATGGTAATCTTCGACTTAGGGGCATTGATGTTTTCCTTCTTTTCTGTCAGATACTTTCTTCTAATATTTTGTTTGATATATGGCAAATCTGTGAGAGCAAATGAATTTCATTTTGCATGAGGATGAGCTCCCTAATATACGGTGTGATGTGGGATCTCAGGACAGGATAGGAAGTCTTTTCTTTATAAATTTATTTTTTATTGGTGTTCAATATGCCAACATACAGAATAACACCCGGTGCTCGTCCCGTCAAGTGCCCCCCTCAGTGCCCATCACACATTCACCCCACCCCCCACCCTCCTCCCCTTCCACCACCCCTAGTTCATTTCCCAGAGTTAGGAATCTTTAATGCGTAGGAAATATCAGAAAGGGAGATAGGAAGTCTTTTCACAACTTCTGCTCTATTCTCATTGGAGATACTGGTGGCTGTTGAGCTTGATACATTCATTTTAGATAGGAATTCGAACCTTTAATCTGAAAAGACATTTCCAAATATCTTCTCCCATTCTGTAGGTTGCCTTTCAATTAGACTGAGTGATTCCTTTGCTGTGAAAATGCTCTTTCCTTGATGAAGTCCCCATGCTTCATTTTCCTTTTCTTTCCTTTGCCTCTGGAGACACGTCTAGAAGTGGTTATAGATGAGGTAGAAAAGGTGCTGCCTGTGTTTTCCTGAGGATTCTGATGGTTTCCCAACTCATTTAGATCTTTCATCAACTTTGAGTCCATTGCTGTGAATGATGTAAGAAAAGTGACCCCTTTCATTCTTCTGCATGTGGGTCTCCAGTATTCCCAATGCCATTTGTTCAAGAGACTTTCTTTTTATTCCATTGGATATGCTTTCCTTCTTTGTCAGGATTTATGACCACAGACTTCAGGTTCCATTTCTGGGATCTCAAACTTTTCTATTTATCTATACTTCTGTATTTGTGCCAGTGCCATAGAGTACTGATTATCACAACGTTGTAATTTACCTTGACAACCAGAATCAGGATGTCTACAGCCTTGCTTTACTTTTTCAGGATTGCTTTGGCTATTTGAGCTCTTTTGGTTCCCTAAAATTTTTCTGATTCTTTTCTTTAGCTCTCTGAAAAATTCTGGTGATATTTAAATACAGATAGCTTTGAATATGTCACTGGCTTTTGGTAGCACAGATATTTTATCAATATTCATTCTTCTAATTCTGGAATGTTCAGACCATACAACCATGGCTCTTTGGTTAGGATTTTCCTCATTACCTGATGATTTCTGGTGTAATTATAAATTGCATCCAGTCCTTGATTTTCTTTTTTCTACAGAATTCTTTTATAGAAATAATAGGTTTATTTTTTTTCTATAGTTCACTGACCCTTCTGAGCCTACTCAGATTCTTTTGTTCTTTGCTATTGAGTTTAATAAGTTCTTTATAGATCTTGGATACTAGCCCTTTATCTGATAGATAATTTGAAAATATCTTCTCCCATTCTGTAGGTTGTATTTTAGTTTTGTTGACTGTTTTATTGATGTGCAAAAGCTTTTTATCTAGATGGAGATGCAATAATTCAATTTTGCTCTTGTTTGTCTTGCCTTCATAGATGAATCTCTTCTTTCTTTCTTTCTTCTTTCTTTCTTTCTTTCTTTCTTTCTTTCTTTCATCTTCTTTCTTTCTTCTCTTTCTTTTCTTTCTTTCTTTTTACTAAATTTATTTTTAATTGGTGTTCAATTTACCAACATACAGAATAAAACCCAGTGCTCATCCTGTCAAGTGCCCCCCTCACATTCCCATTCACACATTCACCCCAGCCCTCGCCATCCTCCCCTTCCACCACCCCTAGCTTGTTTCCCAGAGTTAGGAGTCTTTATGTTCTGTCACCCTTTCTGATATTTCCCACACGTTTCTTCTCCCTTCCCTTATATTCCCTTTCACTATTATTTATATTCACCAAATGAATGAGAACATACACTGTTTGTCCTTCTCCGATTGACTTACTTCACTCAGCATAATACCCTCGAGTTCCATCCAAGTTGAAGCAAATGGTGGGTATTTGTCGTTTCTAATGGCTGAGTAATATTCCACTGTATACATAAACCACATCTTCTTTATCCATTCATCTTTCGATGGACACTGAGGCTCCTTCCACAGTTTGGCTATTGTGGACATTGCTAGAAACATCGGGGTGCAGGTGTCCTGGCGTTTCATTGCAACTGTATCTTTGGCGTAAATCCCAAACAGGGCAATTGCAGGGTCATAGAACAGGTCTATTTTTAACTCTTTGAGGAAATCCACACAGTTTTCCAGAGTGGCTGCACCAGTTCACATTCCCACCAAGAGTGTAAGGGGGTTCCCTTTTCTCCGCATCCTCTCCAACATTTGTGGTTTCCTGCTTGTTAATGTTCCCCATTCTCACTGGTGTGAGGTGTTATCTCATTGTGGTTTTGATTTGTATTTCTCTGATGGCAATTGATGCAGAGCATTTTCTCATGTGCATGTTGGCCATGTCTATGTCTTCCTCTGTGAGTTTTCTCTTAATGTCATTTGCCCATTTCAGGATTGGATTGTTTTTTCTTTGGTGTTGAGTTTAATCAGTTCTTTTATTTTTTTAATTTATTTTCTATTGGTGTTCAATTTACTAACATACAGAATAACCCCCAGTGCCCGTCACCCATTCACTCCCACCCCCCGCCCTCCTCCCCTTCTACCACCCTTAGTTCTTTTCCCAGAGTTAGCAGTCTTTACGTTCTGTCTCCCTTTCTGATATTTCCCACACATTTCTTCCCCCTTCCCTTATATTCCCTTTCACTATTATTTATATTCCCCAAATGAATGAGAACATATAATGTTTGTCCTTCTCCGATTGACTTACTTCACTCAGCATAATACCCTCCAGTTCCATCCACGTTGAAGCAAATGGTGGGTATTTGTCATTTCTAATAGCTGAGTAATATTCCATTGTATACATAAACCACATCTTCTTTATGCATTCATCTTTCGTTGGACACCGAGGCTCCTTCCACAGTTTGGCTATCGTGGCCATTGCTGCTATAAACATCGGGGTGCAGGTGTCCCGGAGTTTCATTGCATTTGTATCTTTGGGGTAAATCCCCAACAATGCAATTGCTGGGTCGTAGGGCAGGTATATTTTTAACTGTTTGAGGAACCTCCACACAGTTTTCCAGAGTGGCTGCACCAGGTCACATTCCCACCAACAGTGCATGAGGGTTCCCTTTTCTCCACATCCTCTCCAACATTTGTTGTTTCCTGCCTTGTTAATTTTCCCCATTCTCACTAGTGTGAGGTGGTATCTCATTGTGGTTTTGATTTGTATTTCCCTGATGGCAAGTGATGCAGAGCATTTTCTCAGGTGCATGTTGGCCATGTCTATGTCTTCCTCTGTGAGATTTCTGTTCATGTCTTTTGCCCATTTCATGATTGGATTGTTTGCTTCTTTGGTGTTGAGTTTAATAAGTTCTTTATAGATCTTGGAAACTAGCCCTTTATCTGATATGTCATTTGCAAATATCATATCCCATTCTGTGGGATGCCTGTTAGTTTTGTTGACTGAATCCTTTGCTGTGTAAAAGCTTCTTATCTTGATGAAGTCCCAATAGTTCATTTTTGCTTTCGTTTCTTTTGTCTTCGTGGGTGTATCTTGCAGGAAGTTACTGTGGCCGAGTTCAAAAAGGTTGTTGACTGTGTTCTCCCCTAGGGTTTTGATGGAATCTTGTCTCACATTTATATCTTTCATTCATTTTGAGTTTATCCTTGTGTAGGGTGCAAGAGAGTGTTCTATCTTCATTCTTCTGCATGTGCATGTCCAATATTCCCAGCACCATTTATTGAAGAGACTGTCTTTCTTCCAATGGATAGTCTTTCCTCCTTTATTGAATATTAGTTGACCATAAAGTTCAGAGTCCACTTCTGGGTTCTTTATTCTGTTCCATTGATCTATGTGTCTGTTTTTGTGCCAGTACCGCATTGTCTTGATGACCACAGCTTTGTAGTACAACCTGAAATCTGGCATTGTGATGCCCCCAGCTATGGTTTTCTTTTTTAAATTTCCCCTGGCTATTCGGTGTCTTTTCTGATTCCACACAAATTTTAAAATAATTTGTTCTAACTCTCTGAAGAAAGTCAATGGTATTTTTTTTTTTAGTCCATGGTATTTTGATAGGGATTGCATTAAACGTGTAAATTGCCCTGGGTACCATTGACATTTTCACATTATTAATTCTGCCAATCCATGAGCATGGAATATTTTTCAATCTCTTTGTGTCTTCTTCAATTTGTTTCAGAAGCGTTCTATAGTTTTTAGGGTATAGATCCTTTACCTCTTTGGTTAGGCTTATTCCTAGGTATCTTATGCATTTGGGTGCAGTTGTAAATGGGATTGACTCCTCAATTTCTCTTTCTTCAGTCTCATTGTTAGTGTATAGAAATGCCACTGATTTCTGGGCATTGATTTTGTATCCTGCCACACTACCAAATGCTGTATGGGTTCTAGCAATCTTGGGGAGGAGACTTTTGGGTTCTCTACATAGTGTATCATGTCATCAGTGAAGAGGGAGAGTTTGACTTCTTCTTTGCCAATTTGAGTGACTTTAATGTCTTTTTGTTGACTGATTGTTGAGGCTAGGACTTCCAGTCCTATATTGAATAGCATTGGTGAGAATGGACATCCCTGTCTTGTTCCTGATCTTAGGGGAAAGGCTCCCAGTGCTTCTCCATTCAGAAAGATATTTGCTGTGGGCTTTTTGTAGATGGCTTTTAAGATGTTGAGGAATGTTCCCTATATCCCTACACTCTGAAGAGTTTTCATCAGGAGTGGAGTCTGTCTTTTGTCAAATACTTTCTCTGCATCTAATGAGAGGATCATATGGTTCTTGGTTTTTCTCTTGCTCATAGGATGAATCACATTGATTGTTTTACGAGGGTTGAACCAGCCTTGTGTCCCAGGAATAAATCCTACTTGGTCATGGTGAATAATTTTCTTAATGTCCCCTTGGATCCTAATTGGTAGTATATTGTTGAGAATTTTTGCATCCATGTTCATCAGGGATATTGGTCTGTAATTCTCCTTTTTGGTGGGGTCTTTGTCTGGTTTGGGAAATAAGGTGATGCTGGCCTCATAGAACGAATTTGGAAGTGCTCCAACTCTTTATATCTTTCCAAACAGCTTTAATAGAATAGGTATGGTTTCTTCTTTAAAAGTTTGATACAATTTCCCAGGGAAGCCATCTGGGCTTATACATTTGTGTCTTGGGAGGTTTTTGATGGCTGCTTCAATATTCTCTCTGGTTATTGGCCTGTTCAGATTTTCTATTTCTTCCAGTTTCAGTTTTGGTAGTTTGTGGCTTTCCAGGAATGCGTCCATTTCTTCTAGATTGCTTAATTTATTGGCGTATAGCTGTTCATAATATGTTTTTAAAATCGTTTTTATTTCCCTGGTGTAATAGTGATGACTCCTTTCTCATTCATGATTTTATTAATTTGAGTCTTCTCTCTCTTCTTTTTAATTAGACATGTTAGTGGTTTATCTATCTCATTAATTCTTTCAAAGAACCGTCTCCTGGTTTTGCTAATCTGTTCCACAGTTCTTCTGGTCTAGATTTCATTGAGTTCTGCTCGAGTCTTAATTAACTCTCTTCTTCTGCTGGGTGTAGGATCTATTTGTCGTTTTTTCTGTAGCTCCTTTATGTGTAAGGTTAGCTTTTGTACTTGAGTTCTCTCCAGTTTTGGATGGATGCATGTATTAATATGTATTTCCCCCTCAGGACTGCTTTTGCTGTATCCCAATGATTTTAAATGGTTGTATCTACATTCTCATTAGTTTCCATGAAACTTTTTAATTCTTCCTTAGTTTCCTTGTTGACCATTTCATCTTTTAACAAGATGGTCTTAACCTCCACGTGTTGAAGTTCTTCCAAACTTCTTGTTGTGATTAGGTTCTAATTTCAAGGCATTATGGTCTGAGAATATGCAGGGGCCAATCCCAATCTTTTGGTATTGGTTCAGACCTGATTTGTGACCCAGTATGTGGTCTATTCTGGAGAATGTTCCAAGTGCCTTTGAGAAGAATGTGTATTCAGTTGTGTTTGGATGTAAAGTTCTGTAGATATCTGTGAAATCCATCTGGTCCAGTGTATCATTTAAAGCTCTTGTTTCATTGGAGATGTTGTGCTTAGAAGACCTATCAAGTGTAGAAAACGCTAGAGTGAATTCACCTAGTATAAGTGTATTATAATCTAAGTATGTCTTAATTTTGGTTATTAATTGATTGATATATTTGGCAGCTCTCACATTCCGGTCATATATATTGATGATTGTGACTGTCCTCTTGTTGGATAGATCCTTTCGGTATGATATAGTGTCCCTCTTCATCTCTCACTACAGTCTTCAGGGTAAATTTTAGTTTATCTTATATGAGGATGGCTACTACTGCTTTCTTTTGAGGACCATTTGAATGGTAAATGGTTCTCCAACCTTTTATTTTCAGGCTGTAGGTGTCCTTCTGTGTAAAATGAGTCTCTTGTATACAGCAAATAGATGGGTCCTGCTTTTTTATCCAGTCTGAAACCCTGCGCCTTTTGATGGGGTCAATAAGCCCATTCACGTTCAGAGTTACTATTGAAAGATATGAGTTTAGTTTCGTCATGATATCTATTCAGTCCTTGTTTTTGTGGATTTTTCCATTGGACTTCTTCTTAATGGGGAATTTTAAGGATCCCCCTTAAAATTTCTTGCAGAGCTGGTTTGGAGGTCACATATTCTTTCAGTTCCTGCCTGTCTTGGAAGCTCTTTATCTCTCCTATTCTGAATGGGAGCCTTGCTGGATAAAGTATTTTTGGTTGCATGTTCTTCTCATTGAAGACCCTGAATATATCCTGCCAGCCCTTTCTGGCCTGCCATGTCTCTGTGGAGAGGTCTGTTGTTACCCTAATATTCCTCCCCATAAAAGTCAGGGATTTCTTGTCTCTTGCTGCTTTAAGGATCTTCTCTTTATCTTTGGAATTTTCAAGCTTCACTATTAAATGTCAAGGTGTTGAATAGTTTTTATTGATTTTAGGGGGGGATCTCTCTATTTCCTGGATCTGAATGCCTTTTTCCCTTCCCAGATTAGGAAAGTTTTCAGCTATGATTTGTTCAAATACATATTCTGGCCCTCTTTCCCTTTCAGCGCCCTCCGGAACCGCAATTAAACGTAGGATTTTCTTCCTCAGGCTGTCACTTATTTCCCTTAATCTATCCTCATGATCTTTTAATTGTCTCTTTTTTCCTCAGTTTCGCTCTTTGCCATCAACTTGTCTTCTTTTTTTTTTTTTTTTTTTTTTGGTTTCAACTTGTCTTCTATGTCACTCTACGGTTCTTCCACCTTCAAAACCCTCATCATTAGGACTTCTAGTTTGGATTGCATGTCATTCAATTGATTTTTTATTCTGCCTGATTAGATTCAAATTCTGCATTCATGAAGTCTCTTGAGTCCATTATGCTTTTTTGTAGAGTCACCAGGAGCTTTATAATAGTTCTTCTGAATTGGCTTTCTGACATTGAATTGTAATCCAAATTTTGTAACTCTGTGGGATAGAGGACTGTTCTGATTTTTTCTTTTCAGGTGAGGCTTTCCTTCTAGTCATTTTTCTCAGTGTAAAGTGGCCAAAAACAAGTTTTATTGGGAAAAGGGGGAAAGATAAGAGAAAGAAATAAGAAAAAGAAAAGAAGAAAAAAGCAAAAAGGAAGAAAAAAAGAGAAAAAGAGAAGAAAAATAGAAAAAAGAAAAAGAGGGGAGGAAGCAAACAGAAAGCCAAAAAAAAAAAAAAAAACCAAGGGGGCGTATCCTCTGATTCTGTATACTGTAAGTCCCTTGACTTCCCCTGGAACAGTCCAGTGCTACTTGTCAATAATTTGTTTTGCCCCTGTCCGTCTAGCTTGTCTTCTGGCAGAGGGGCCTGTTGTGCTGATATTCAGATGTTAGCACTTGGTTTGCTGCTCAGCCCCCTGCCTGGTGCAGGGCTCAGTGAGTGATGTATAGATGCTTATCCAGTGAGGCCACCGTGAGGCTCAGTGGGTGTTGTTTACCCTTTGAGGCCCCAGGAGGAACAACCACAGTGACGGCGGCCAGCTCTGGAGCCCTGGATTCAGCTCCCACAGTAACTACAGAACTCTCTGTCTGCAGAGCCCTGGATGCTCTGGGGGCGGATCCTCTGATTTGCTCAGCTTGGGGTAGGAGCATCTAACTGCACCATCATTCAAAGGAATGGACAAACCCACACACAACAAAATTCAAATTCTCATGTAATTGCTACAAGTGAATGTAGATTAAGTAATCATTTTATCATAACCTTTCTTTAATCCTACAACAAAGAAAGGAATGCTTTCTATTATTTTTTAAGGATTTTATTTATTTATTCATGAGAGACAAAGGATTAGCAAGAGCAAGAGCATTAGAGACACAGACAGACAGCGAACAGGCTCCATGCAGGGAGCCTGACGTGGGAGTCGATCCTGGGACTTCAAGATCACGCCCTTGGCCGAAGGCACACACTAAACCTCTGAGCTACCAAGGCATCCCTCCTTGTCTTTTCTATTCTTTTTGACTATTTTCTACAAATATTTATTGTAACACTTGAATAGAACAACAGGAAGCCCTTGGGACTGATTGAAAATATTGATTCACTGTTAGGTTACAAAAATTTATACATAGCAAAATTTAATGCTCTTTACATAAAAAATATTAGACTACTTAGACAAAACTTTCAGAAATTCCAGGTAATAGCTACCATAATTAGAAAAGTAAAATTGACCTTGAGACACTGCCCCTTCTAGAACACTGAACTCTAACATACCTCTACTGCTGGAAAAAAATATTTAAGTCTGTCTTGCAACAGGAAAACAAAACAAGATATTCAGGAACATCTGTTCTACACAGAAGAGAGCGTCTCCCAAATGAGAAAAAGGTGATGATCAAAATAGGCATTTTTAGGCATTAACAAGAACAAAAAGAATCCAAATGAAATATTACAGTTGATATTAAATTTAAATCACATCTTGATGAAGGTATGTTTCCTTTCACTTTAATACATTTCTGCACATGTATATGTTTTAAAATCCAGGAAATAGTACCACACAGTGTGGTACTGGCTCAAAAACAGACACGTAGATCAATGGAACAGAATAGAGAATCCAGAAGTGGACCCTCAACTTTATGGGCAACTAATATTCGATAAAGGAGGAAAGACTATCCATTGGAAGAAAGACAGTCTCTTCAATAAATGGTGCTGGGAAAATTGGACATCCACATGCAGAAGAATGAAACTAGACCACTCTCTTTCATCATACACAAAGATAAACTCAAAATGGATGAAAGATCTAAATGTGAGACAAGATTCCATCAAAATCCTAGAGAAGAACACAGGCAACACCCTTTTTGAACTCGGCCATAGTAACTTCTTGCAAGATACATCCACGAAGGCAAAAGAAACAAAAGCAAAAATGAACTATTGGGACTTCATCAAGATAAGAAGCTTTTGCACAGCAAAGGATACAGTCAACAAAACTCAAAGACATCCTACAGAATGGGAGAAGATATTTGCAAATGACGTATCAGATAAAGGGCTAGTTTCCAAGATCTATAAAGAACTTATTAAACTCAACACCAAAGAAACAAACAATCCAATCATGAAATGGGCAAAAGACATGAAGAGAAATCTCACAGAGGAAGACATAGACATGGCCAACATGCACATGAGAAAATGCTCTGCATCACTTGCCATCAGGGAAATACAAATCAGAACCACAATGAGGTATCACCTCGCACCAGTGAGAATGGGGAATATTAACAAGGCAAGAAACCACAAATGTTGGAGAGGATGCGGAGAAAAGGGAACTCCTCTTACACTGTTGGTGGGAATGTGAACTGGTGCAGCCACTCTGGAAAACTGTGTGGAGGTTCCTCAAAGAGTTAAAAATAGACCTGTTCTATGACCCAACAATTGCCCTGTTTGGGATTTACCCCAAAGGTACAGATGCAATGAAATGCCAGGACACCTGCACTCGATGTTTCTACCAGTAATATCCACAATAGCCAAACTGTGGAAGGAGCCTCGGTGTCCATCGAAAGATGAATGGATAAAGAAGATGTGGTTTATGTATACAATGGAATATTCCTCAGCCATTAGAAACGATAAACATCCACCATTGCTTCAACTGTGCATGGAACTGGAGGGTATTATGCTGAGTGAAATAAGTCAATCAGAGAAGGACAAATATTATATGGCCTCATTTATTTGGGGAATATAAATAATAGTGAAAGGTAGTAGAAGGAAAGGGAGAAGAAATGGGTAGGAAATATCAGAAAGGGAGACAGAACATAAAGACTCCTAACTCTGGGAAATGAACTAAGGATGGTGGAAGGGGAGGAGGGCGCAGGAGTGTGGGTGAATGGGTGATGGGCCCTGAGGAGGGCACTTGACAGGATGAGCACTGGGTGTTATTCTGTATGTTGGTAAATTGAACACCAATAAAAATAAATTTATTATTAAAAAATAAATTTCAAGAGGGATTAGTAGGTTTTGAGGATGATTTAAAAGTTACCTAGGTAAGTTGATGGGGACAGGTGACTTGAGATCCCTACTCCTCTGCCCTCCTGCCCCGCCCTGGTAAATTCAACTTAACAAAGAAAAATAAGTGGAGATTAGCCTGTGCCCCTGCTGGAACATCATACATGGACTGGGCAGATCAAACAATAGACACTCATTCTCACAGCTTTGGAATCTGGGACGTTTGAGACCCAGGTGCAGGTGTGGTGTCTAGAGAACACCCACGTCCTAGCCTGTCCTTTCCCCTTCACCTCACATGGGACCAGGGCACAGGGAGCTTTCCCAGTCCTGGTTTATAAGGGCTCTGATCTTATCATGAGGCTGCACCTCCTGACCTAAGTGCTCCCCTAAGGCCCCACCTCCTCCCCCCATCTCATGGGCATTATGTCCCAACATGGAGATGGTAGATGTCACACACAGTGAGCTGACAGTCAGCACCTGAAGGATCCACGAGTTATTCCCTGCAGGGGGAAGACCCTTCAATCAACCTCTTCACCTTGAGGATGCTCATGGATCCAATAGAAGCTTCTGGTCTCTAGCACATGGAGGACACATGACACATGATCAGCTGGTGACACTGGGGAGAGGACAGCCTCCATCTGAGATCTGGTAGGATCTAGACCTATTTGTATTGTCATTTTGTGTTTCATGCTGCTTCCATATATTATTCATCTCCTTTCCATGGGATTCAGAAATTTGTCTACTGAGAATGACCACGTCTCTCTTTTGTCCTTCCAGTTTGATACTTATTTAGTGAAATTATTCCTCACACCATGTGCATTCTTTACTGCCTGCTAGCTCCCTGACATTCCATCCACATGCCTTTCCTCCATCCAAGATAAGAAATCAAACAATTACCCAGGAGTTACCTCTTTAGAAGCAGTTGGGACACTGACTCCACACAAGCCCATCCTGGAGCAGGACCCCATCCCCAACACTGACCCACAACACACACCATAAGCCAGTGTACCTCCCGTCACGACCCAGGTATTTATGACTTGATGAGAGGCCAGCCTGGCTCTCATCTGACATGAATATGAAGATAATTAAAGTTTATACTCTCCTGATTGTTTGTGTGTGTGTGTGTGTGTGTGTGTGTGTGTGTGTGAATCACCTCTGCATCCACATCCCTCCAATTTCATGCTGGGAATCCCCCTCCCTCTCAGGCCGTTATTAACATTTTTGTAGAATGTCTCTTTTCTCTTGTGTTGATTGCAGATTTCTCTATACCCTGATGTGCAAGACAGCATATTATCTTTGTGTCTTTTGATACACAGTGAGCCTCAGGAGGACTCATGAAAATGTTCAGATAATGTGAATGGGGTTATTTTTCATAGATGAATATTTCGGGTCAGGAAATGTTAAGTATAAGTAAGTGCAGGTGCTATAGTTGAATTTCTAAGTCTCTAAGAAAGAGACTGAAGAGGTAAACACATAACCAAGTGTTCAGAGAGACTCCCTGGGGGAAACTGCTGCATGGAGAGGAAACCCAGAAGCCGAGTGGAAACCTGCACAGAACCTCCATCTGCACCTGCTCCTGGTCCTTCAAGACTGAAGTGGTGAGGAGTGTGCATCCCCTGGTGGTCCCGATCCCCTTCTACAGGGAGGTTTGTGTCTGGGCTCACACTGAGGTCCCCTCACTGTGTCCCTCACACAGTAATACACGGCCGTGTCCTCGGCTCTCAGGCTGTTCATCTGCAGATACAGCGTGTTCTTGGCGTTGTCTCTAGAAACAGTGAATCGGCCTTTCACAGCTTCTGCGTAGCTTGTGCTACTTCCATCATACCTAATCCATGCGACCCATGGAGCCCCTTCCCTGGAGCCTGGTGGACCCAGTACATCCAGTAGCTACTGAAGGTGAATCCAGAGCCCACACAGGAGAGTCTCAGGGACCCCCCCAGACTTCACCAGGTCTCCCCCAGACTCCACTAGCTGCACCTCACCCTGGACACCTGCAGACACAAGACATCCTGGTCAGGAAACTGTCCCACATCCCCTGTTTCTCTCACTCACCTCCACTCACACACTCAAAGTCCCTGGTTCTCCATGAATTACCTTTTAAAATAGCGACAAGGACAACCCAGCTGAGCACAGACTCCATGGTAGTTTGTCTGTGTTGTGTAGTGAGCACTGAATGGGGTCACCTGGGGATCCTGGGACTCTGGCTGCTCTCCCAGCTGCAGCGTCGAGGCTGGGCTGGTTTAATCAGTGGAGGGAGGGCCCAATTTGCATGTCCTCTGACTATATAGTCAGCTCCAGACTCGATTCAATACTTTAGAAGTTATATACAAGTATTACTTCACAACTGTAGATCACTTTCTTTTGGTGATACAGTGGATTTATGATGTTCTAATCCATCTACGTATTTATCTTTGCCTTTGTGCTTTTTAAAAACTCTATCATTAACATAGGTCATTTTTAAAAAGTATTTTCTCTCCTTAATGAACTTTAATCATAAATATTTATTTTTGTTACCTTTGTAAAGCGGATTGTTTTTTAAATTGTATAGTGATAATTTTTTGTTAGTGTGTAGAAATTAGCTTTAGTGTGTATGTTGGTTTTATATCCTGTATTTTCCCTGAGCTCATTACTAACTTCAAGTCTTTTTTGTAAGGTTTGTCCTCATTCACCATTTATATGACAATGTCATATAAAAGCAAATTATTTTTCTTCCTGTTGAATGATATTAATACCTTTATTTTATTATTGCCTAATTTCTACGGAAATCTTTGATTTAGGGGAATAAAAGCTTTCCCTATTTTTGTCAAATTCTTTGTTGTAATATTTCATTTGATATATAGCAGATCTAGGAGAGCAAAAGAATTTCTTCTTGCTTGTGGATGAGCTCCCTAATATATGGTGTGATGTGGGATCTCAGGACAGGACAGGAAGTCTGTTCACAATTTCTGCCCAATTCTGATTGGCTGTTGAGCTTGATAAGTTTATTTTAGATTTGAATTTGAGCCTTTAATCTGATTAGACTTTACAAAATATCTTCTCCCATTCTGTAGGTTGCCTTTTAATTACACCGAATGATTCCTTTGCTGTGAAAAATGCTCTTTCCTTGATGAAATCGCCATGGTTCATTTTCCTTTTCTTTCTCTTGCCTCTGGAGACACGACTAGAAGTGGTTGCAGCCGAGGTAGAAAAGATGCTGCCTTGTGTTCTCCTGAGGATTCTGATGGTTTCCTGACTCACGTTTAGGTCTTTCATCAACTTTGAGCCCATTGTTGTGAATGATATAAGAAAGGGGTCCACTTTCATTCTTCTGTATGTGTCTCCCCAACATTCCCCACACAATTTGTTGAAGAGACTTTCTTTTTCCATTGCATATTCTTCCCTGCTTTGTCAAGATTTTTTTACTTTAGGCTTCAGGGTCCATTTCTGGGTTCTCAAACTTTTCTTAATTTGTGTCAGTACCATAATGTCCTGATGATCACAACGTTGTAATTTACCTTGACAACCAGAATCAGGATGTTTCCAGGCTTGCTTTACTTTAACAGGATTGCTTTGGATATTTGAGGCCTTCTTGGTTCCCTAACATTTCCTGATGGTTTGCTCTAGATCTGTAAACAATGCTGGTGATATTTTTATACGGATGGCTTTGAATGTGTAGCTTTCTCTGGAAGCATAAGTGTTTTATCAATATTCATTCTTCTAATCTATGAAAATAATATTTTCTATGCTCTTGTGTCTTCCATACTGTCTTTCATAAGTGTTCTGGTATGTTTAGTCTATCCATCCATCCCTCTTTGGTTAGGATTTTTCCTCATTATCTGATTATTTATACTGGAATTATAAATTACATCCAGTCCTTGGTTTTCTTTTTTTCTGTTTCATTTGCACTATATAGAAAAGCGCCTGTCTTTCTTGTATTGATTTTCCATGCACTGATTTTGCTGAATTCAGGTATCAGTTCTAGCAATTGTTTCAAAGGAATCTTTTGGATTTGAACTTAAATTATTGTGCCATGTGTGAAGAGTGAAAGTTTGAGT